>NW_024412417.1:16830695-16927989 GCF_014898765.1 Herpailurus yagouaroundi | reverse complement strand
GACAATAAAATTATTATGAAGCATAGACCTAATACAAATATGTTATATTTAATATGAAAAAGAAAAATAGATCAAATTCGTTTATAAATATGTAAAAACTCTCATATCACCAAATTTAGTAATGAGGTGAGATTAATTCAAGATAACCAAATAGGATTTATTACAAGAAAATAAACTTAATTTGAAGAAATTAAGAAATATATAATCATTAATATAATTAAGTGCATCTACAAATTATGAAGGGATTTCATGTTTATAGAAACTGATAATAAAAAGGCTTTGATAAAATTTAAAAAACATTGTAAATGAAAACACTGACTAGAATGAGAATGGAATATTATCCATGTTAATCCTGGTTGGTGTATTTACAATAGTTATTATTTTCTCAATACCTTTTTGTAAATTTCAAAATCTACATATCAAATTTAAAAAGAACACAAGCAAATGTTTAAACATAATTAAGACTATTTGCTAAAGCCAAAAGCAAATATTATACCAAATGGTGGATGATAAAGTCATTTCCATTAAAATCAGGAATAAGACAGGAATACCCCAAATTACCTCTAGGTATAATATCAAAGGTGATTCTGGCAAATGTAATAAGGAAAAAGTTTTAGATACTGGAAAGAGGAATAAAACTTGAATTTGCAAATGATATAATTATACACGCAGGAAGTCTAAAGTATCTACCAAAATGAGTTTTATTTACTTGAAAAAACTTTTTTAATGTTTATTTATTTTTGAGAGAAAGAGAGAGAGAGACAGAGCAGGAGTGTGGGAAGGGCAGAGAGAAAAGGAGAAACGGAATGTGAAGCAGGCAACAGGCTCTGAGGTGTCAGCACAGAGCCTGACATGGGGTTCAAACCCACGAACCAAGAGATCATGACCTGAGCCAAAGGTAGACACTTAACCAACTCCACCACCCAGGCACCCTTACCAAAATGAGTTTGAAAATTGGTGGGGAACTTGTTAAGTATTGACACATTGAAAATTCACTGTAAAATTAACAGCATGGTATTAGTATTGAAACAAAGAAAAATATTGGTAGAAGATTAGAGTCCTAAAATAAATTCTTGAGTGCATATGGAAACTGTGTAGAAAAGTTTGCATTTCAATTCTACAGAAAATATGATGGGTTACTTTATAAATGTGGTGGTGTTACTGGCATTTAATCTGGAAGAAAGGTAAAGTAGATGCCATCTCATACCATATACAAAATTTACTCCAGATAGGTTAAGAATTTAAGCCTACAGTACAAAACAATATGTTAGAAGAAAATTTAGTAGATTGTATATTTCAAATTTTGGGTATCTTTTCATTTATTAATTGGGAAACTCAGAAAAATGAAACCTACAACACTTGGGGAACTAAAATATAAATTAAAAAAAATAACAGTAAAAGACTATCAGCAATAGTAAAAAATAAACTTTATCTTGAGAAAAACATTTGCAACAAAAGTATAACTCAAAGGGTTGAAACCCCAACTATCTATCTTTATGAAGTCTTGAAGCAAAAACAAAAAATAAAATTGGGCAAAAAATATAAAAATTCAATCTCTCAAAAAAGAAATGCAGGTGGCCAAAACCTATGAAAATACACTCAATCTCATGAATAGTTAGGAAAAAGCAAATTAGAGGTGACAAGCAAGAAAGGGATCCAGCTGCTCCCTTCTGCTATTTTAATGTGTCTTTTCTTCCAGAGGGGCCACCAGGTGGTCACCCCAAGAAGTCACTCAAAGTAAGCTTGCTGACTCTGATGTTCCCTCTTACTCTGTTATAACTCTGTAATCTAGAGTATTTTATACCTTCATACTTCCAAGTATTTTGTTCAGCAAATGTCTGCAGAAACTCTTTGTCTAGGGTAGGAGTTACATACATAGAAAGGTAATTTAAAATATTAGGGGGGTAGGTATAAGAATGCTATAGAGAATCCAAAGAAAGTCTCAAACCTTGCCAACCGAAGTCAGGGTGGGGAAGACCAGTCACCAAAGGTATTCTTTTCATAGTCCCTAGGTTATTAAAACTGCATTCCAGGGGCACCTGCGGGGCTCAGTCAGTTAAGCATCTAACTCTTGATTTCCGCTCAGGTCATGATCCCAGGGTCATGGGATTGAGTCCTGCATCGGGCTCCATGCTGGGCATGGAGCCTGCTTAAGATTCTCTCACTCTCTTTCTCTCAAAAAAAAAAAAAAAAAAAAAAAAAGCAACACAAAGAAACAAAACCCAAAACCCAAAAAACAAACCCAATAACAATTGCATTCCATGTGTATTTTAATAGTAGCTCTGTAGAGTCTGTAGCAATGTCATCACTCCTGTTCTTGTCTCGTTAATTTGCGTCTTCCCTCTTTTATGATCACCTGGTCTGACTAGTTAGGGTTTTATCAAGTTTATTGATTTGCTCAAAGAACCAGCTTTAGATTTCATTGGTTTTCTCCATTGCTTTTCTTTTTCCATTTCCTAGATTTCATTCTGATCTTCATGATTTTACTGTTTTCTGCTTACTTTGCATTTCATTTGCTTTTTTTTTTTTTAATTTAGGTGCAACCTGAGGTCACTGTATTGAGAACTTAATTTTTTTTTTAATTTTTTTTTCAACGTTTTTATTTATTTTTGGGACAGAGAGAGACAGAGCATGAACAGGGGAGGGGCAGAGAGAGAGGGAGACACAGAATCAGAAACAGGTCCAGGCTCCGAGCCACCAGCCCAGAGCCTGACGCGGACCGCGAGATCGTGACCTGGCTAAAGTCGGACGCTTAACCGACTGCGCCACCCAGGCGCCCCGAGAACTTAATTTTTTTAATAAAAGCATGTTATTTTATATATTTCCTCTTGTGTACTGCTTTATCATCACCCCATATTTTGATATGTACTGTTTTCATTTTCATTCATTTTAAAATACCTATTTCTTTAAAAAAATTTTTTTAATGTTTATTTTTAAGAGAGAGACAGAGAGACAGAGCACCAGCAGGGGAGGGGCAGAGAAAAGAAGACACAGAATCCGAAGCAGGCTTCAGGCTCTAAATTGTCAGCACGGAGCCCCACACGGGGCTCAAATTCATGGACCATGAAATCATGACCTGAGCTGAAGTCAGACGCTTAACCAACTCAGCCTCCCAGACACCACAATATCTATCTATTTATTTTGATCCATGAGTTATTTTGAAGGGTGTTTAGTTTCCAAATATTTAGAGATTTTTCTAGGAATCTGTTCTTGACTTAATCTCATTGTAGTCAGATGACATATTCACATGTCTGAAGTTGTTTGGAAGTCCCCTGAGGTTTCTGTAATGGCCTAGAATATGGTTTAACCTGGTAATTGTTCTCTGTGCATTCGCAAAGACTGTTGCTGTTGGGCAATATGTTGTTGGGCAGTATGTTCTGTAAATATTAGGTGAATTTGTTCAAATCTGATTTATTCTTAAAGTGTCTCTATTCCTGATTTTCTTACTTTATAAATTTAGTTTCTACCAATGTTTATAATTCTTAAATATTGACATCTGCTCTTTAAGTTACTATGTACAGTGACATACAGCTCCCTCTAGTGACTAAATTCAAATTTTCATATTTAAAAAAAATCATGTTTCTGAAGGTTTCCAGAAATGTAGTTGGTAACAAGTAAATACTTGGTGATTACAAGTTCTTTTTAAATATGTCTCAGCATGATGAATCTAAAATTTTGTGTTATATATACATCAAAGTAAGTTTAATAATCATTTTTATCACCACAGGGGCCTACACATTTATATCATTTTTGCTAATCTTTTGGTCAACTCATGTATTGTCTAGAACTTTTATATATAAATTGTGTAGTATAAATTGAAAGATAAGTCCCATTATCTCAAACATGCAAGTTGATCAGAAACTCTATGTCCACATAGGTGCTACAAACTCTTCATTCCCCAAATGAATTATTCCACGTATAGTAATTAAATACCTATTATGTGCTGTTATGAGTTGAATTGTGTCCCTCCAAAATTCATGTTGAAATCTTAACCCTCATTACTTCAGAAGGTGGACTTTCTTGGGGATAAGGTGTTGAGTTAAAATGAATTGGTTAGATTGGGCTCTATATAATACTACTGGTTTCCTTATAAATGGGGAATTTGGAAACAGAATGTATGAACATTTAAGAGACCATCTACAAGCTAAGGAGAAAGACCAAGAACAGATTATTCTCTCAGAGCCCTCAAAAGGAATCAACCCTGTTAACACTGATTTCAGATTTCTGGCCTCCAGAACAATGAGACAATAAATTTCTGTAATTTAAGCCACCTACTTTGTAGTACTTTGTTACAGAAGCCATAGAAAACTAAAACATGTGCCAAACACAGAACTCAGGACCACATATTCAGAGGTAAAGAGCACTGTCCCGATACCACGAAATTCAATGTCTTGTAAACTTTCAGTGCATATAGCCAATTAAATTTATGTCACAGAGCAGGGACATGCAATCCAGATCTGATCTGGTCTTTGAGCTAATCTGGAAGACAGAGATATGGGGTTTGGAGGGAAAAGGAGTGACATCTGCAAAGATAGCAACAAAATAGCCATCCTGTTAAATCGGGATGAGCCCTCAGTTGGGAGTGTTTGATATGGTCGGAACTTAAGTTGTTCATAGCGCATGGTCAGGGAGACTGATACTATGAGGACAACAAATAAACCTTGTATAAGGGGATGGCAATCTAGTTATAGAGGCAAAACTTAAACGTGAAGAGCACAGAAAAGGTAAACATTCAATTAAGTATAAACGAATATTAACTACATAAAGCAATAGTAATAATAACTTGCAGTTTAAATAAGTTTAGAATCAAACAATACCAAAAAAGGGAGGAGGCATAAATAGAATAAATATATTCTCAGATCCTTGTTGGGAAATGGTAGAACTATTCATTTGGAACAGATACTAAAATGTCAAAGTTATATGATAATATTTAGGGTAACCACTGAAAGGTAATAAAAGAATATATAACCGACAAGCTAGTGGAGAAAAATGTAATAAAATAAAGACACTTGATTAATCAACAAGAAGGCAAAAGGAGCAAAAAACAACTAAAACAAATAGCAAATAGGAAGATGGTAGAATTAAATCCAAATGTGCCAGCCATTAGTTTATGGCAAGTGATTGATTATCAAATTAAAAAGCAGTGATGGGTTAATAACAAAAACAAAACAGCTACAAAACCCAAGCATATGATGCTTACAAAAGACATACCTCAAATATCAGGACACAGAGTTTAAAAGCAGAATAGAAAAAAAGATACACTACACAATTACTAACCGAAAGGAAGCCGTGTAGCTATGCTGTAATATATATTTTAAAGTAAGTGTTAAGGCAAGAAGTATTATTAGAGACAGAGATGGTCACTTCACCAGATAAACCTAAAATTCCAAATTTGTCTGCAATTAATAAACATAGCCTCACAATTTATAAAACAAAAACAGAACTAAATGAACAAAGTGACAAACCACAGTCATAGTGAAAAATTTCATCACACTTCTCTCCATTGGAGGTCACCACAGTGTCTACATAATTATAGCTCCATGGTTTTGACATTACTGTTTCAGCTGAGTCAACAAAAGGAAACAGTTTACCAAGATGGGGAAATTTGAATGAAAAATAATCTTTGAAAATATTTTTTTACTGTTTATTTTTGAGAGAGTGAGAGAGAAAGAGAGAGAGAAAGAGCCAGTGAGCATGCATGAGCAGAGGAGGGGCAGAGAATCTGAAGCAAGCTCCAGGCACCAAGCTGTCAGCACAGAGCCCAACGCGGGGCTCGAACCCACGAACCATGAGATCATGACCTGAGCCAAAGTCAAACACAACCGACTGAGCCAACCTGGCACCCCTTTTAACATTTATGTTTTAATTAAAAATAACTTCTTTGGAGTTGTTTCCCTGATGGCTCAATCTGAAGCATCCACCCATCATCTGCCCTTCTCTATGATGTTGCCATCTTACATTTTTAAAATTATTTTTCTGGGGCGCCTGGGTGGCTCAGTCGGTTGAGTGGCCGACGTCAGCTCAGGTCATGATCCCCAGGTGACTAATTCGAGCCCCGCGTCAGGCTCTGTGCTGACAGCTGAGAGACTTGAGCCTGCTTAAGATTCTTTGTCTGCCTCTCCCTGCTCATGCTCTTTCTCTGTCTCAAAAATAAAGACAAACATTAAAAAAAATTTAAAAAAATTATTTTTCTTGAGGTGAAATTCACATAATATTAACAATTTTAGACTAATTTTTAAAAAAATGTTTATTTATTTTGAGAGAGAGAGAGCATTAGTGGGGTGGGGGTGGGTGGACAGAGAGAGAGAGAGAGAGAGAGAGAGAGAATCCCGAGCAGGCTTTGCGCTGTCAGCACAGAGCCCTATGCGGGGCTCGAACCCAGGAACCGTGAGATCATGACCTGAGCCGAAGTCTGTGCTCAACCAACTAAGCCACCCAGGCACCCCAATCTTTGAAAATATTTTTAAAAATATATCCCAGCTCATATTTTAAAGTTAAATAAGCAAAACTTCTCTTGCAAGTGTATTTAAATGAAATTTCTCAGATTACTTTTTCTAGTCAGAGTTGACTTCTCCCCTGAGATTTTACTGTATGTGTGATCAAGAACTTACATTTTAAAGTGATTTTACGTAACAATATATCCAGCATGGTGAAACAAATTTTAATTTCTAATGATGAGAAATCTAAAAATGCTTATGGCCTTTAGGGAAGCTCAGTTTCAAGAAACCCAGGAATTTCATATTTATAAAAGTTTATATGCCTTCCAAGTAAGGTCTGATGACAAAGAGCCTTACATTGCTTCGTGGCGAATTTCAGAGATTCAGGTAGAGCAGAGTTATAGCAAAGGTTCTTTCTAGCCTTTGTAATTCTGAGTCTCCATCAGGTAGTGAGGAAGACAGACTAGAAACTGGCCAGAAAACACTTCTAAAAATAGAGACTTGTCATTTAAGGGAAGTAAGCCCAGTGAAAGCTGACAGTGCATCATGGTTTGATTTTGCTCCTGAAGCAAATCTGGCTATAACCTTCTTTTGGATTTCTTTCCCTGCGACTCCTGCGCTTCTTGCAAATTTTTTTTCTTAATTCTGCCTGCAAATATTTCTAAACTAAACACTAGTTTCGAATGTTCCATGTTTTCCATTTTGTGTGCTGCATTTCAAACAGATGGGCTTTCTTCCAGCTATTTTAAGATAGAGAAAAGGCGAGACCAGGGGAATTAAAGTAATTCCTATATTAGATGTGTATTTCAGGTTGCTTTGATTCTCTCAGGTGTTTTAAAGAGAGAGTTATACATTCTGCTTCATCGCTAGCTCTCCTGCGTCCTACTCACAGATCAATATTCATTGCTAGTTCTCTGGTCTGTCCTGCTCACCAATCAGTAAGTGCTGCTCTCAGGCATACTAACCTCTTGGCATAATCAGCTTCTCCTTCAAACATGCTGTCTGTGCTCCACCAGGGACATCTCTCTCTCATGAAACTGGCAATAGTGACAAAGTACATTTGACTTCCTGGTCCTCATAATCATCAAGCCGTCTGTGGTTCTCATTTGTAAATACAGCCGCCTCTATTTGGAAAACTCCTACTGTCTGTTACAGGAAATCAAAGTTCACATTTATTTTCCATGCTGGAGAAAGAATGCCTCATGGTATTTCTTAGACCTCTGCACATTCTACAGTGTTTTTCCACCTTTCCCCCAAACAGCCTCCTACTCTGCCATCGTGCTTTTTTGCCCAAATCTGCCAACATGGAGGCTGAAGGAAATTGGAAAGCCATCTCCATGGGAGCCGTCAGACCATTCTTTAATCAGACCTACAGGTTGCTGCTCATGAGACATTGGTTCTCTGCCCAGACATTAAGTATGATTGCTCAGAGGCAGTGTGCAGGGAAGCATCACAGCTGTCTG
Source organism: Herpailurus yagouaroundi (assembly GCF_014898765.1). Classification (NCBI taxonomy): domain Eukaryota; kingdom Metazoa; phylum Chordata; class Mammalia; order Carnivora; family Felidae; genus Herpailurus; species Herpailurus yagouaroundi. The sequence goes on along the minus strand of NW_024412417.1, from coordinate 16,920,089 downwards.
TGAAAACATGCTAACTCACCAGAGATTTATTTCCTCCTTTAATATCTGGAAACGGCAAAACAAACAAAAAAGGTAAGCTCTAATAACAGACCAGCACTCTCACTAGGTCTAAGCATATTTCAGGACAGGTTAGGAAGGTACTAATAAAAAGATATCTCAATCCATCTTGAGGTTACATAGATTCCAGTGGGTTTTCTTTTTGTTTGTTTTCTGTACTTAACAAGGAATAAATGACTGAATGCTGCAGAAAAAATTTTCCTGGCTATCTTTAAATCTTCCAATATTGGGGCCCCTGGGTGGCTCAGTCAGGTGAACATCCAACTCTTAATTTTGACACGGGTCATGATCCCAGGGTCGTGGGATCTAGCCCCGCTTTGGACTCTGTGCTGAGTGTGGAGCCTGCTTGAGATTCTCTCTCTCCCCCTCTGCCTCTCTCCCCTACTTGTGCTTTCTAAAATAAAATGTATTTAAAAAAAAATAGGGGCACCTGGGTAGCTCAATTATGCATCAGACTTTGGCTCAGGTCATGATCTCACAGCAGAGCCCGCTTTGTATCCTCTGTCTCCCTCTCTCTCTCTCTGCCCCTCCCCTGCTCTCTCTTTCTCTCTCAAAAATAAACATTAAAAAGAGATCTTCCAATATTACAAGAGTACATTTAAAAAATGATGCCAATGGAAAGCATGTGAGGTTAGCTTCCTAGGATAGTCCCAGAGAAGCAAGACAGATTAGTCAATTCAGAGAAGAGATTTTCTTTGGGGCTTTAGCAGTGACATAAGCAATTGTCTTTCAGTTTTGTAAATTTTGTACCATTTGCAAAACAATGCTTTAGCTCCATAGTAGATGAGCCAAAGCACGTATTTCCCTTGGCAACCAAATGATTATCAACTCCTGATGTCAAAGTTAAGCCCGGTTTCAAAAGTAGCATATTAGGAATCTACAAAAATGTTCCTATTTCCCCCTAAATGGTTTCAACTTCTAAAATAATATGAAAAAAACTGAATAGGTGACTTGGTTTATTGTTGTCGCTTTTAGCTGATATTTGGTCAGAGAAATACTAATCAATTGTAAAATATTGAATAACTACCTACTAAATGTCAGGGGCCATATAAAGCATTGATGTTGGAGAGGAAAAGCATGTATAGAAACATACTGGATTATTCTTAACATAGGTTTGCTAATCTCTTTTTTTTTTATTTAAAAAAATTTTTTTTTGTTTATTTATTTTTGAGACAGAGAGAGGCAGAGCATAAACGAGGGAGGGTCAGAGAGAGAGGGAGACACAGAATCGGAAGCAGGCTCCAGGCTCTGGGCCATCATCAGCGCAGAGCCCGAAGAGGGGCTCGAACTCACGGACCGTGAGATCGTGACCTGAGCTGAAGTCGGACGCTTAACCGACTGAGCCACCCAGGAGCCCCCTAATTTATTTTCTTAATGTTTATTTTTATTTTTGACAGAGAGAGAGAGAGCATGAGCAGGGGAGAGGCAGAGAGAGGGAGACACAGAATCAGAAGCAGGGTCCAGGCTCTGACTTGTCAGCACAGAGCCCAACGCAGGACTCAAACTCACAAACTGTGAGATCATGACCTGAGCTGAAGTCGGACACCCAACAGACTGAGCCACCCAGGTGCCCCAGGTTTGCTATTTTAAAGATCAGATATATTTCTAAAAAGGTCCGAGTAAATAAAATTCTATAGAATTTTTTAAATCTAAAAGGAGATATATCTGTCTACACACATATATATACACAGACATATAACCTCTTAGGTTAGATTTTAAGCTGGATTTTGACTTTTTCTCAGAATTCTTGGAAGGGTGCAGTAAACATTGTAGGCACTCAAAAAAAATTATTACTTGGTTGGTGTTAACACACTGATTGAGAACAGCTCAAGATACAGAGACCAAGTAAGTCATGTCAGAAAATTCTCCCCTAGGTTACTTAAAGCATGTATTTTCTTTTTCTAGGGAGGCACAGAAAATTTGAATACAAAAGCATCATTCTATTCCACTAAGGTCCCCGCCAAATTCTCATCCCAAATCCTGTTAGAGTCACAATGTTTAGACTCTAGTTTTCATCCCCAGGATCTTAAATTCTAAGGGTTTTTTGGTTTTGCTATTTGTAGCTATAGAATTGTGTTCAAGTTAGTCAGGGATGGTGACCAAATTTTCCGTCATAAGTTTGAATAACCGAAAGATGTGCTCTTCGTGAAGAATTGGTATTTGACAAAAATAAATAAATTCAGTGAATTGATAGATGGCCAAAAAAAAAAAAAAATCACTCTTCCATGTGATTAAATATTGAGGAACAGGAGGTACAGCAGCATCACCAAGGCCTTTATCATTAGATTCCCCGCATTGTACAGCAGACAGTTGTATAGATGTCTATATTCCTCACAAGAATATGTGCTGCTAGTCACTGGGGGTTTATGCCTTGTTTAGCTTTGTGGTCTCCTTTCCCAACACACTGTGCGGCTCTGTGGGGATAAATGAGGGAGTCTTGGAACTTGGAAATGTAACCTGGAAGCCTTCTCTCCACATGTGATTCTGCCTCAAGCCATGGAAGGAGGTCATAGTTTCAGGGAGGCTCAGTTTCCTTCCACAGTGCTTCCATAATAACACAATTTTATCATGTTTCTTGAATTGTAGGTGTACTTCTCTGTTATCAAAGGTGGGACTATTTCCTGTTTACCTTCATTTCCTTTTAATGCCTGAGGTAGTGCTTGCACATAGTGGGCATTTGATACACGTTTGTGAACGAATAAATGAAGAAAATGATTTTTACTTAATTCTAAGGTTGTGTAAGGTTTTCATTTCATGGGTTTCTACAGACAATGTGTTCATTTTCAGAATCTTGATGTTTATCTGGGAAAACTAGCCACTAATTCCTAGGGATCAATTTGCCCCGAGCAAGTAACATGTTCAGAGACACAGCTGTCCCATGCATCAAGTGATGAAGCCAGAAGAGAAAATAAATTATCCAATCTGTTATTAAGTTGGCAAATTTTTGAAGGTACACAGACCAGAAGGTAGTGAGGGAAATTTACTTTTAGTTCTCTCACCCAACATAAATAACAAACAAAATTCCAAGGAAGGAAGATTCTGTTTTACAGGGTAAAATATAGACAGGTCTCTATTTTGTGTTGCGTAGACACTCTGAGGAATTTAAAGAGACAGAAAATGGACTACGGTTCTCCCCAGTAGAGCAAGATAGAATTTCAAATATTTTATTATTTTACATGAAATGAATCTTTGGAGTTATGTAAAAAAAACAAACAAACAAACAAAAAAAAAACGGCAGCTCCTACTACAGAATTATTCTGTGCACATTTACTATTCATTTAATGTTGGACAAGTTGCTCATGCTCTCAGATTCTCAACAGCCTTATCTGCCAAACAGTTGGTGGAGAATTTATGATTAGGAATAATGAATGTCAAATATGTAGTGAGATGTCTGATACCTAGTAGATACTCCATAACTAATAGGTGTTTGATCATCATCATAATGATCATTGTGAGTCATTATTATGAAAATTCACTTGAAGTTGAAAACAGATTTTGAATTCAGGGCAAAAACTATTACCAATAGTTCACATTGTTAATAAACAGGACATCCTGTGCTGTCCCCAAATCACCCTGTCCTTCTCTAGTAGAGGCAATTAAACCATCTACCAAGTCACTGGCTTCAGTACAACTGAATTAGAGGAAGACACACAGAGCTATATACAGATCAAATTTTAATGGGCTCCTAGAAAATTTGCAACTTACAATTCTATCCTAGAGACCAAGAAAAATCTACTGTTTCTAATGAGTTTGTCAATCTCATTGTATTTCTTGAATTGTAGGTATACTTCTATATTATCTGAAGTGGGATGCATTGAATATGTGATTTAGAATATTATGAAAGACTTCATACAGGATTAAATAGAAAACAATCATGCCAAACCTCCTTAAAAAATAGTCTCCTACTTAATAAAAAATATGATTTAGTTTTTACTAATAGTAAAATTGGTTAAGACATTTTGTTTTTTTTTTTTTTTTAATTTTTTTTTCAACGTTTATTTATTTTTTTTGGGACAGAGAGAGACAGAGCATGAACGGGGGAGGGGGAGAGAGAGAGGGAGACACAGAATCGGAAACAGGCTCCAGGCTCCGAGCCATCAGCCCAGAGCCCGACGCGGGGCTCGAACTCCCGGACCGCGAGATCGTGACCTGGCTGAAGTCGGCCGCTTAACCGACTGCGCCACCCAGGCGCCCCAAGACATTTTGACATGTTTCAAAACTAGTGTCATTTTTATGTAATTGCAAATTAGTATGGACTGTATGGGAAGCAGTTTGTCTAGAGGTCAAAAGTCACAAAATTGGTCTTTCCTTCATCAAACAAGTAACATTTTTAGAATGTAGGCTTAAAAAATTTTTTTCAAGAGCAAAATATATATAGGGAGGTGTTTGTTAAGTATTTTCTAGATAGTGGAAGTGAAACAGTCTTCAATAACCAATGCTTCCATAATACTAACACTGTGCCAGGTATGTATTAGATGCTTTATGTACTCAGTTAATCTTCACATGCCCACTTCCCATCGTACAGATGAGGAACTGAGGTGCAAAGTGTTTAAGTGCCACAGTGCAGGAGACATCAGACTGCAGATCTTGTGCTCTAAACATTTTATTATTTAGCCTTGCAAACAGAGAAAACAACCTATAATTTAGTAACATGGAAATGATTATGCAAATGATTTTAACAGATAGAATATTATGCAACCATTAAAATAAACTATCATGGAGAATATAAAGCCATGTAGACTTTTAAAAAATCTTTTTAACGTTTATTCATTTTTTGATAGAGAGAGACAGAGCATGAGTGGGGGAGGGGCCGAGAGAGTGGGAGACACAGAATCTGAAGCAGGCTCCAGGCTCGGAGCTGTCAGCACAGAGCCTGACGCGGGGCTCGAACTCACGGACCGTGAGATCATGACCTGAGCTGAAGTCGGACGCCCAACCGACTGAGCCATCCAGGTGTCCCTTGCAATGTGGACTTTTAAAAAGCAACGCTAATCGTAAAATACAGTATGGTCAAACCATTATGATTGCAGACGTATAAGATGGCTTTCACGAGGGGCCTAATATAAATGAGTGTGAAGGGCCAGCCATGCGCACACACACACAGATTGAGAGGATTCAGGTAAGAAAAACCGGGAATAAGCGCTGGCCATCTACCAAATCCTCCTGGGACAGTTGTCCACACAGCCTCTGGGACCATGGTAGTATACCCATGTGATGCTGCATAGGTTTCCTGCTCGAAGGGCATTTGAACCACATGATAGAGAACATCATCTGGCTTCCGAAGTATGAAGAGGGAGGGAGTGCCAGAGAGAAAGGAAGAATTGTCCTGCAGTATCAACCAGAGAAAAGTCAAAGGAGACTGAAATCCAATCCTGACTCCTAGTTGGACAGAGCTTGGAAGAACAAACTCTGGCCAGCAAGCTCTGACGGTGAATGGAGCCCCCCTTCAGGTGTCGACGACTGGGAAGCACAGTGAAAGATTCCAGCAGAGGTGGGCCATTGTAGATGGTAGTGGGGGTCAGACCAGAAAGGAAGCTAGGCCTCCCTTTGACTGGAGTCATTTCCAGAAATTGTGAACTATTAGAATCATAGAACACTAAGAGCTACAGAATTCACAAGTAGAGGCTACTGGAAGACCCTCTAAATCCTACTGTCCCAGGCCTCGGAAGGCCTTGAGAGCTCTCAAGCCTTGCCTTTGTTCTGTGAGAGTCAGAGGAAAACAACAGAAGACCAGAGTCAGGGGCATCAGGTAGCTGGGATGGCGGCAAGAGCCGCAGGAGACTGGAGAACAATTAAGTAAAATATGGAAAGTAATGCATTAATTAAAAGTAGTATATGGGTATTTTTCATTTTAGAAGTTTCCTTTAATGTCAAAATATTTCTTTGACATTTAAAAAAATCTGGTAATTTGTGGACATTATACTTTAGCAAGTCTTTTTTAGCTATGTACTCTGGGTAACTTTTTGTAAACAGATGATTAAGTTGAACATTTACCTTCCTCTCACACATAGGTACAATGCTAATAACCTCACCACTGAATTGTCAGCAAATATTCATGTGCTAGCTTTAACACATTGTCTCACTGTGTTTTTCTAATGGTTCACAGTAGCATCAGACATTGACCGCTTCTTCTTAGAGCAGTGTTGACAAGTTCATACTCTGAGATGGGATAAAATGATTTTTTATCAATTTTTAAAATTCCATATGTTTCAGAGATAACAATATTGAGAGGTAGTGAACAATGTTTCTCTTTCTTCTATGTCATGGGACTATTTATTAGCACCGATCTCATATTCTGTTTGGGAGACTGCAATGGCAGAGAAATCATGGGACACCAGCTCAGGCCGATGAGACCCTGACAAAAATCAGCTGATGCTCCAATCCTACAACAATGAAAATCGGTTTGTGAATAGGGAAGTTTGTGTATAGATAATTCATCTTTCCCCTTTCCTGCTTTCTTCCTAGACAATTTTGGACAAGTTACCTAAATATTACTAGGTAAATGTTAGGTGTTAGGTTATAATTTAAATACGCAAGCTCAGCAAGTAGTTTCCTGTTATAAAGCAATTAGAAGAATTTTAAACGTAAGCTAATTTCTTACTACAATGTATTTTAAAAATCAGCTATGGGACAAGGTAAAAAAATTATACGAATTTCTCTTTTGTTTTATTTGGTGTCAAAAGACCAAATGGATTGCTTGTTGAACTGGCTTTCGGATTTTCTATGGAATTAATTTTTGCAGGGCACCTGCACATATTGTTTTTACTAAAACGTCTTGGTCACCATTCATAGATTCAAGTTCTAACACTGAACAAATTTTAGTATGAAATTCTTGTTACCAGATTACCTCGGGGGTTAAAAGAATCCAGTACTACTGAAAAGGGTGCCCCCCATGCCCAGCTCTCTAAAGCAACATTCATCGGTCTGTACCAAGTAGCAAAATTTCAATCCTATTAAGCCACCTATACTAATAACTTCTATCTTTGTAAGAGTTGTTCTAGGGGATTTGCAACAGAAAATGAAAAAAAGTTCAATGAGTTTTTACAAATAACACCAAACTGTCATTAAGCATTAATCAACCTGTGTCATAAAGCACAAAAGCAGTGTCATAGAGCATAAACAGACTGGCCAGTACTGATGCTGGGCCAGCTGGATGTTAATAAACTTCTTTTACAGGGCCTTAATTTTTTGCATTTCCTGTGACTCAGCCAAGCCTCCCACTCTGTCGACGAGTCATGTATCAGTCTGGAGTAGTTTGCAGTAGGCACTTCTTATGCTTTGATGACATCAGAAGTAGTTATATTTAGTCACTAAAACGCAAACCTATTTCCCCATAAAACCGGCCATGGCACACCCTTTTACTAAAATAAGATACCACTCTCCACCAAATAACAGCAGCTACTTTAAAAAAAAAACAAACAAACAAGTATTTGAGAGAGAGGGAGAGAGCTAGCAGGGGAGGGGCAGAGAGAGAAGGAGACAGAATCCCAAGCAGGCTCCACATTGTGAGCATAGACACCAACACAGGGCTCGAACCCACAAACCATGAGGTCATGACCTGAGCTGAAACCAAGGGTCAGAGGCTTCACTGACTGAACCACGCGGGTGCCCTGATACCAGCTTTTACTGAGCATTCACTGTGGCCGGGCACTTTTCTGAACATGTTTCATCCATTCACATATGTAATCTTCTTCATAAGCCTAATTATTACTCCCATTTTTCAGATGAGTACACAGAGGTACAGAAGGTTGAAGGACTTGCTCCAGCTCACACAGAGAAGTTGGAATCCTAGACCAAGCAATCTGGCACCCAATTACCCCCAAGTACTGTCCATTCCTCTTTGCACGCTCTTGCCCCCTCTGTCCGCTCTTGGTGTTTTCCACGTAATCTGTGCTCTAGTCAAGCAGGACTACGCTGTAGCTCCAAACACAGTCCCAGCCTTTCAATTTTAAGCTAGATCTCCTTATTAAGTGCTGCCACTGCTCCCTGAGCTTGCTGTACTCTGTTTGGCTTCTCTGTAACAGTTGTGCCCCTGCCTGCCTTTAAACCAAGGCATAAAGTAGGCCTTTGGAGAAGCCTTGCAGTGGAGGGAAGATGTTTTACAGGACATTCAGGAGGGAGACTTTTTATTACCTTAGTGTTAGTCTGCTTCAGCTGTAGTAGGTTGAGAGGGATACTAGAAAGAAACATTACAGTAAAGGGAGGTAGGATGGGAGACCTCGTTCTGTGCTAAGTATTATCACCCCTTAGTTGGTGCATAATGGAAATGTACAGGATACTATGGAAGGAGCTAGAATAGGTAGGAGAACCCAAGTGAAATTTTGAGCAGGGTCTGTTTATTGATGTGCATGTTCCTTCAATATTTAAATTTTTATTTAGGGCCCTACCTGTGTCTCTGGGTTAAAGATTCTTACGTGGCAGCACCTTGAGTTAATGGTATAAATGGAATTCTACCCATCCTCCCCCCCCCCCAAATTCTTTTCTTATTCCTCTTCTTCCACTGCAACTGAAATATTATTTATAAACATTGTATTTATATTCCATAACAATCCATTTATATTCTCCTCTCAAAGAAGTGGAACAATTCTTCTCTGTCCAGCTTTACTGATCAGAATACATTGAAATTTTTATTTCATCGTGGAGCCAGTATTTACAGGAACCAATACATTCCAATTTCTGTGTTCCCTGGTCTTCCATTTTAATTTCTTTCAGAATTAAAGCTTTCTGTATTAGAAATATACTGCTTTATACTTCTGTTGACGAATGGCCAATCTAATGTCATCTGTCAGGGCTGGAAGGTTAAGAACTGAAATCCAGATTTTAGAGAAGGGATAGCTCAGGTGTGTACCAGTTCCTGTTCTGTTTAGTTGTGCTCCAGGCCCCCCACACTTGTGCCTACGTAACTATCTCCCCCTGCAGGCACCTGGTTGCTGTTGCATCATCCACATTACTTCCTGTAACAGAGGGCATGAGGGTACGTTTTTGCATTTCTGATGTTAAAACAAATAACCAAGCATAAAATCCCCATTCTCCTCCCACTCTGAACAGCACAGTAAAACATCTCAAAAGAATCGATGATACACGTTGTTTCCATATCACCTCTCATTCAATAACAGATTCCGATCCGTATCTTCCAGGTCCCGCCTCAATGGCCTTCTGTGCTGCCTAATGGCCTTCCTCCTTGTATTACTCCAGCATTCAGCCTTCAAGTGCATTCAACATAGTTTCTGTTGAAGCACTTTTCTCGGCTTACAGGGTACTTCCCAGATTTTGTTCCCTCTTCACCAGGCTGCTCTTTCTCAGTCTCTTGCTGACATGTCCTCTTTTGACCTTTACAGTTGGTGTGCCTTGGGCAGGTCTCTGTGCTTGTCATTCTTATTTTCTCTCCCCTCAACTTTCTCCCTGCCTGAGTAAAAAAAGGTGCATGAAATCGAACCATGTGAAAATGAGGTCTTTGGAAGTGAAAATTAGGTGATTATCAGCAATTCGTTGATCCACCCTAGTACTTCTAACCTAAACTCCTTTCCTGAGTTCCACATGCACGGTCTACCTGACATCTCATCTCTATTGTATGTCTAATAGGCATCTCAAACACAAAACATGTCTAAAATGGGATTTTTGTTTCCATCCATCTTGTTCAATTCCAAGTTTTCTCTACCTCATTAAATGCCACTGCTAAAGAGTCATTTTTGATTTTTGCATTTTCCTCATCTCTAAAATATAATCCATCACCGAGTCCTTTCCCTTCTATCATCAATTAATATGTTGGATTTCTAGGTCCATTCTAAGGTACTCTAATCCAAGCAATCCTACATCTTGAGTGAGCACTGTAATGATTCCATTTTTTTTCTTCCTGCTTGCACTCTTATTCCCCCCTACCACCCAATCTCTAGTAAATAGGGTGACCAATGGAAAATTATATATCAGAATCTCATACCTAGCAATCAAGAAAACAAAAGTAACAGCAAAAATAACAAGTCTTTAAAGACTTCCCAATGCATTTAGACTAATCCAAATCCTTATCATGCTTCTTACTAGGGGTTAAACAACCATAGCCTGTGGGCCACATTGAGCCCCCTGCCTGTTTTTATAAATACTTCTATTGAGACACAGTCATGCTCAGTCAATAACACATTATCTAGGATTACTTTTGTCCTAGAGTGGCAAATTGAGGCACTGCAACAGAAACCATTTGAACTGCAAAACCTGTATTTACTATTTGAGACTTTACAGAAAATGTTTGCTAATCCTGGTTTATATGGTCCTGCACTATCTCGTTTCTACCTAGCTCCCAACTCCTCTCTAGCCATTCTGCCTTTAGCTTACTTATACCTTTTCCCCAATAGGCCTTGTTCCCATTACAAGACTAGGGCTTGTGCCTTTTGTCATGAGGGGTTTCTTTGTATCTGCACAAGGAAAGTTCTTTACCTGGATCTTTGATTGGCTGGTATTTTCTCATTATCTAGCTCTCCATTTCTAGGACAGTGATATTCTATCTAAAGTTGTTCTTGATTGATTGCTCTCTATCATGAATTTTTATTTCCTTCATTGCACTTATCACACTTAGTAACCATGCAGACACTAAACAAAGGATACCTGGTATAATAATATCAGACCAGCTAGACTTTACAGCAAGACTTATTCCTGGATGGACAAGACATTTGCTATCTGTAAATAAGATAGTCTGTGGCTATACAGATATGGGACAAAATAGGCTGTACAACAAGAGAGACTGATAAAGAAACTTAGATATTTCATAATGATAATAGCTTAAGAAAAAAATCTCAAATTTGCATATATTTAAAGACGTAGCCTTGATATATATAAAGCAGATACTGACAAATTACAAGGAACAAAAAAAATATTCATAGTCACATGGCTAGAGCTTTTAACACCATCCTTTAAGGAGCTCACATAAATACGCAGATAAAATATCAGTAAGTCCTATCCACTCCTAATGAATTGCTTACATTTCTTTTTTCAGGTCTTTGGTAGCCCACCCAATATGCTTTTACAGGACCAATTATCTACCATTATTAAGGAAACTTTCTATATCCATCTATTAATAGCCTCCCATACTCTCACAGAGATTGAAGACAAATATTACTAAACCTGTATACAGGTAGATAAATGGGGACTCAGAGCTAAATAATTTATAGTAGGTCACACAAAGAGTAATCAGGCCACATAGCTAAACAATTTAAATGTTGGTCTGTTGGTCTTTCTGACCTGTATCTTTTCCCATAGATTACACTTCCTTCCTGATGAATGAGTTAGCAATTTACTGTATCTTTTTCCTATAATTGCTATAAACCATTTTCTTCCTAATATTATACTCAGATAGGGATTGGCAGGAATTAAGATCATTAACAACCTAAAGGATGCTGGAGTGGTGGTTCCTATACTATGTCTGTTAAGTTTGCCAGTCTGGCTCCTACAGAAATGTACAGATCCTAGAGAATGACTTCAGTATAGACCACTTCAAGCTCAAACAAGCAGAAACCCTGTTCACAGTTGCCGTGCTAGATGTTGTGTCATTGCTAGAGCAGATTTATAAAGCCTCATGTTCTCACGGTATGCAACCATTGATTTATTAAATGCATTCTTTCCTATTCTGGTCAGATAAGAGGATCAGACATAGTTTGCATTTATGCGACTGGCACAAAGACTTTCATTTATGCTTTTGCTTCAGGGCCATGTTAACTCTCTTGCCCTCTGCCATAATATAGTCTGAAGAGATTCAGACTGAGTTTCTCAGAACATTACATTGATCCATTAGATGACATCATGCTGACTGGACACGATGAACAAGAGGTGGCTAGCACACCAGAAGTCTTAGTAAGTTTTATGCTCTAGTGGTATCAGACTATATAAAGCATTTTACTTTTAAAAACTTGTAAATTCTCTGCCCCTTTGAAGTGTAAATCTCCCAGCTTCTTGCCAGCTTTACAATCTAGGAAGGGCTTTTCTCAGAGACCTGGGAGCCATCCCTTAGATGTGTAACCCTCAGGGGCCCCTGGGTGTCTCAGGTGGTTAAGCATCTGACTTCGGCTCAGGTCATGGTCTCAAGGTTTGTGGGTTCAAGCCCCGCCTCGGGCTCGGTGCTGACAGCTCCAGAGCCTGGAGCCTGCTTCAGATTCTGTCTCTCTCTCTCAAAAATAAATAAACCTTAAAAATTAAAAAAAAAAAAAATGTAACCATCAGGGTACCTGGGCAGCTCAGTGGGTTGAGTGACTTTGGCTCAGGTCATGATCTCAAGCCCCACACTGGGCTCGCTGCTGTTAGAGCAGAGCCCACTTTGGATCTTTTGTCTGCCTTGTTCTCCACCCCTTCCATGCTCATGCATGTACTCTTCCTCTCTCTCAAAAATAAACATTAAAATATTAAAAAAAAAAGAAATGTGACCATTAAGAAAGATAGTTCCCCAATTTCCCAGGCTCTGCAAGTGGGTAAGCACCAATTAGCACACACAGATGGCCTAATCACATTGATTGGCACCTCCCCCCATGCCCTCCAGTACTTTCCCACCAGCTCACCCGAGTGTTTGAAAACTCACCTTCAATCTCTCCAATTATGCAATAGTCCTTTTCCTTCAGGTTTATTGAGATACAATTGACCTATAACACTGTTTAAGGTGTACAACATAATAATTTGATATCTGCATAGATTGTGAAGCGATCACCACAGTTAGTTAACATCCATCCCTTCATAGTTAGAAGTTTTTCTCCTTATGATAAGAACTTTCAAGATCTCTCAGCAACTTTTCAACATACGATACAGTATTGTTCACTTGGACATAGTCTTCCTTAATTCCATTCGGTATGATCTTTCTTTGACCCAGGTTTCATGATCAGAAGAACTGGAGAAGTTGCTTTGAAGGTACTGAGTCCTGAACCATCTACCTCTGGACCATGACATGAGAGAAGAACAAACATTTATCTTATCTGAGCAGCTAAATTTGTGCATCTTTGTTGGAACAGCTTGGTTGGCCTGGCCTCTGTCATAATATAAGACCTATCTGACAAAGTTCCTTTAAAAAGATGACAGGATAAAGTTTGAAAAACAAAAAAATATATTGTTTTTTTTCCCTCTGAGCATGAATTATGGCATTGAACTTTGTTAAACATCCAAACTTACGAAAATGTAAAAGTTCATGTATCATCCATTACCAAAAACAAAAACAAAAACAAAAACAAAAACAAAAAAAGGAAATAAATGTGCTATTTAAATCTTGGACCAAAACTGCGTTGTCCAGAAACAGGAAAACATAAGTAGATGAATAAACATAATAGTTTAAGATTCAAATTGGCCACATTATACAGTGATTGATTAAAAAACATTGTAGAGAACCTACTCTGAGTTCTCTTTACTCAATATTTAAATTGCTCAGAAAAAAGTAAATATAAAAGTATGATAAATGTAAAAAAGAATACTTCTGTGTTTTTATGGTCACATATGTTTTGATTTTCTAATGAGCATTTTGCCATATCCATATTACATGGTTTTGGGGATAATGCTAATTTTCACCACGTCCTTCATTGATGCTCTTTCTTCTTTCCTTTATTCCCTTCATTTGTAAATATTCTTTACATTGATCCAATAAAAACCTGTGAATACTTCTATCGTGCCTGGAACCATTTCAGGTGTCACACAAAGTACTAAAGAGATTCTCAATGGGAGATGCACAATAAAATAAGAAGTCACAGAAACAGAATATTAGTTTATGATAAAATCTCAAGTGTGAGTGAGAGAAGGAAACCAGATGCTGTCAAGGAGGCTAACTCTGTGGAGGAGAGCTAGGTTAGCTAAGCCGGCAGGGCATGCAGGCCTGTGCAGAGCCAAGAAAGAGGATTCCAGACCCAGGGGAGTGCAAATGCAAAGACCCCCTGGCAAGGAGAGATCTTGACTCCCCAGAAAAAGCAACAGCTATTCAAGGGGAATAAAGTGATCAAGGAAGAGAATGGGATGGGATGAGGTGGAACTAGAGAGGCAAGCCTAGAAGAGGGATGTAGGAGACAGCTAAGGAGGTTAAATTCTGTTCTAAGCACAAAGTGGGGTTTTAAGAGCAACAGTAATAGAATCAATTTACATTTGTCAGAAATCAATCCGGTGGTGCCTAGAAGAGAGACTGTCTTACCCTTCATCATTGAAGTCACAGCTTGATGGGGGGGGGGGGGGGATTCAGGAAAAGCAAGGACTTCCCCGTGTTGGCAACTTTGTAGTGAAATCACTGGACCCCAAAGCTCACTTGCATATTATGGTCTGATTGGTTTTAAAATGTTTCTCGTTTGTATTCTAATCAGACTTTCAGCCAGATGGCTTGCAGCTGAAACAAACAAACAAAAAAAATCTATCCAGATAGGCACAGGGCTTTTGTTGTCTTGTTCCCCTGCTTTTTAGTAGGGTAGTTTGGCCTCTGTACCTGCAGAGGGGAGAGCAGATCTTGGAAGAAGACCTCGCAATTTCTCTGGAGCATCCAAAAAATCTGCAAGCACTCTCCCGTAAGTCTGCAATAGTGCTCATATTACTTATGCACTCATCTTCTCCACATCAGGATTTAAAAGACAAAACTTTTTTTTCTTTAAACTTCTCAACACTAGGAGTATCACTGTGAAGTTAAAGGAGTTGGAATTAAATCATTCATGTACAAATTTACAGGCAGCAGAAAATCCAAAGTAACTGCTCTAATACTTGGCAGATTACTACTTAGAATATGAGCATATCTGAATAATTAATATAAATAAATCACATACTTTAAGACTATTCCTGCCATATTGGCATTACAGGAAAAAGGATTTTAATTATGCATAAAAAATTATATTGGACAAGCATCCTTGACGATGATTACAACTCAACAATTTGATTTGAGTTTTTTGGCTTTCTTTTAGGAGACAATTAAATGCATTTGAAATGCTTCATTAACTAGAAAGTCTGTTTTATGCTCTCCGGAGATGAATTTATACTTGTGAAATATGCAAATATTTTCCAGGTATGAAATTTTAACTGCTGTTGAATTTATCGGAAGCACCATGAAAAGTGAAACATTGCTCATAATTCCATGTTTCATTTTAACAACCTTGGCTCCACATTTGTCTCAGAATTGAGATTTTTGAAGTCAATCAGTTTTAGTGATGATGAGCTCACTTCCCCAAGTAATATCTGCCAGGCTTCATGGGGCCCAACTACCATCCTCCAATTCCAAACAGGACCAGAGTGGGAACTGGCTGTGCAACAAGTCAGGAGCTAGCTAGCCCATCAGCTGCAAATTCCATCTTTACATGCTTTGTTTTAATAAATAGCCTCTCCTAGAATGTAAATGCCCTCTAGAAAAATGGGATTTAAAACCTGGCAGCATTTGTCTTTCACTTGCTGGCTTAAAAAAATATATTCAACATTAAGAAAATGTAACAAAGAGAAATATTTTGATTGTACCTGCAGATATGTTCACAGTAGGAGAGTCTTAGTTTTATAGCCCACAAAACCACTTAGGAGTGTTATATGTGGTGCCTAGACATTAGTGATTCAGTGATAGGTAAGGTGAGAAGGCAGGGATTGTGAGAGGAGGTCCAGAAATTTGGAAATGGGAGAGAAGAGGCATCCATTGTTATCCACGGGAAGAATTCTGGCTTGGATGTCAGATCATCTGGATTTTTTTATCCCAGGATTATAAACAAAGTCACTATAACTACTCAGATTAAAATAGATCCAGAACGGAGCCAAACTTTGTGTGAAGCTTATACATTTCTGGTGGAAAAAGTAATTAAAATTATAAATATAAAATTAGGCATAGATCTCTAAAAGGGGATTATGTAGCGAGGGACCTTGGAGCTCAAACTCTTAGTGTCATGTTAAATTTTGCTACAGGAGATGTCAATTGCTATTTTCATAGGATATAGTTGAGATCCAAAGACAAGAAATGGCTTCCAGCTAGTACTTGGTAGAGCTAAGCCTGGAATCTGGTCTCAGGAAGCTGGGATTTCTACTTGTTCTATTACACGGTAGGAGCTCCCTCTGTGACCTCAGGCAAGTTACTTCCCCTCTTTGGTCCTTCAGTCCTATCTTGAAAAATGAAAGTCAAAACAAAATAAATGTAAAGGTCTTGCCAGTTTAATGAAAGCACTGGCCATTTACCCAAGTTTAAAAACAGCAAAATTTTCCTTGCTGCTTCTCAGAATCTCACCCCCGATAATGTAGCAGAAGATAACACAGTGACTGGTAGTACCACTGTGATGTCAGCTTCCCAGGGTTGGGTTGCTGGTCCTACTATACATTAGCTGTGGATGCTTGGGCAAGTCACTTCTGTTTTCTCAATTATAAAATAATAACTACTGGCAGAAGTTATACTGGTTAATAACATAGTACAGTTATAATGATTAATAACATAGTGCAGTAAGAATTAGCCATTATTTTTTTGATCAGTCACCAATCAAAAACAGTTCCTATCCATATCCCTCAACACCTCTTCCCCCAGCTTTTTTTCTCTTACCAGTTCCACTAAGGATGCCTTCCCAGAATGCACTTCAGTATCAGGATAGAACCATGGTATCAGCACACATACCCTTTTCATTTCTCCTCTGCTGTTTCCCCACATACTCTGAGTATCTAAGGGCCCACCATCTTTCTGGGTTTTTGTTTTGTTTTGTTTTGTTGTCATTCCTCTTTGCTAAAGCAATATACTTTCATTTATCTTTTCTTCTAGAATACCACATGGTCTTTGAAACTGCTCCCTCCTTTCTGTTACCTATCCTCAGGAATTCTGTCTTTCTCCAAGTGAGGAAGCTTCAGGGCACCTCTCCACCTCCCACACATTTCAGCTCTTCTAATTAGCGACCGGCTGATATAGTAACCATCTAGCTCGAATGGGGCATACAGTGAGGCCGGTATTCACCTCTCAAAGCCTTGGTTTTCTTCATTCACATATTGGGATAGTAATTGTTTCTCCCTAACTGTGGTATGGATTAAATTAACCAAAGCATGTAACTTAGCATACTGCCCAGCACGCTGCCAGCCCTCAAGAACTATTGACTGCTATCACCATCATTATTACGTGCAGAAGAGTTTGGTAGCACGCTATTTCCTTTCCCCCTGCAAAATACTTTCCAGAACGGGTCCAGTGATATCACAGTTTCACAGTCTGGAAATAATGAGCAAAAGGTTGAAGATGTTGGTAAGGTCATCTCCTGATCAGGGACACTTATTTTTATGATTGCAGAATCCATTCTTATGCCGATATACAGTAATCATATTGCATTCTTATGAAACTTTTTTTCATAAAAAATATCTTAAGTGACTAAACATTCTTAAGAGACATTTACTTATGCTGTGATTGAGGCAGTATTTTACTTCTCTGTAAACAATCTTTTAATAAGTAATTTCAAAAGATATGTTCAAAATAGGAATGCCATCAGGGAGATGTTGATGCAGATGGGATATTTTAGAGCTCAAAGCAATTAAGAGTTCTTGGCAAAGAGGGAAAAAAAAACTTTGAAGAAATAGGATCCAATTCTTTATCCATGATAATTTAATGTTGTTCTTTTAAACTGTCTTATTAGCAATCAATTTATGATCTACCCAAATTTAAGACAATGGCATATAACTGAAGCCCTAATATATTCTGGGTGTATTCATTTAAAATATTGATTGAGTCAGTGTCCTATTTCACAATGTTCTACTTTAATGCAATAAAGATGAGCTATCGGCTAGGTCTTTTAAGAAAGACACAGAGTTCTGGAATTACTAAGTGTTTGGCGTGAAAAGATAGCATTACCTAATAATGAAAGTTTGTCATCTCTGAAAGTTCTCTAGAGTTTCTTAAATATTAGTACTACTGATTAGGTTTCTGATGACTGACTAATGGTGTGAAGATGTTTGGTTAAATGCAAACAAGACTCCTATCAATAAAGAATAACACTTTGCTCAGTGGAAAAATGAGAACTGAGTTATTTGTTAATGTAAATCATAACATACAGGGATTCAAAGCATCAAAATCTCAATTATTGTCATTATAAAACTAAAATTCTTCCTAAATGTTGGGTCCCAGAAACTGTAAATTCAATTCACTGAAGAGTTACTAGAACATTCAAACATCCTTTGACTTATTCATCTTTTATTGACCTACTCATAAAACATAGGAGTATCAACTGTATACCGAAACATACACTAGTTACCGTATATCCAAAGATTGAGAAACAACGATGTGGAAACTGAGCCAAAACAAAGGAGACAAAACACAAAATGACAAATCTGCAATTTGGAACTTTAGAACTTTGAAAGAGAAAGAAGTGTTAAAAAAAATAATGGGGGAATAGAACTTAGAAACGGGGGCAATAGTTTTGGGGGATAGGACATCTATGCTGGGGCCTAAGTGATTTGAGGAGAAAGCCTGGAAGAAATCCAGCAGAGGAAGCTACACATGTAAAGGCCCCAAAGTACTCTGTTATTTGATAAATGGCAAGGTCACAGTGGCTCAAGGTTAGTGAACAAAAGGAAGGATGGCCTGAGAGAACCTTGGACAGGGAAGAGTCACATTATACATGTATATGAAACAGTTACATTTTAAAAATAGGCAGGGGGACCCTTAATTTCTGGAAGGGAGCCAGTTAATATAGAACTTAGGCATTGACCTCTTGCTATTAGATAGTGGATATTTCTATCTTGAATCCTGGAACAAATCAGGAGGCAATGTAATGGAAGGAAATAAAGGGAAGGGAGTTTGGTGGGGAAGAATTCTACAGAACAGAAGTGGGGAGCATAGTGTGAGTAGGGGATTTTGAGAAAAGAGGAGAAACACAACTTTTAGTATCGATTTTTAATATACACACTGTTCTTTCCAGAGATTAGAAGCCTCAGTTTCTAATAGATGAACAATTTGTTTAACACATGTTTATTGATCATTTGCTACCTGCCAGACTTTTTCAATTTAACAAGATTTCATGTGATCAGATTGATAGTAGTACAATAATGGAAATCATGAATGAAGGATATAGAAAATGAAACTCTCTCTGGTACAGAGAGACATTTACTTCACTTGGAAGATAAGGTCATTCATACTTTTGAAAAATATTTTGTATGCTGATCATATGAAACTCCGAACAAGGCTCTATACACTCTGGAGTATACAGAGTTGGGTCAAGTCTGCATCCTTCTCTCAAAGAGCTCATATCCAATGGAAGGAAGACAATTACAGTAGAGTCAAATTTGATAGGGTTCTGGACATCCCCCATATGTGTGCTACCTAACAGTTGCAGCTTCATTAATTTAGCCCACAACAAAATGCATTGAACACCAGTATGTACCAACTATCACCAACATGTCTGCTCTAGAATAATACTTTACAGAATTTAGTAAGGAAAAATCTGTACTGTGTGCCTACTTTGTGCCAGACAACATGCTGATGGGATTCCTCTTTATTCTCATTCATCACAATGATATTACACTCTGCCTCTTTGATGAGGAAACTAAGACACATAAAGTATGCAGTTTGCCCCAATTTCACTAGATATTAAGCAGCAGAGATGGAATGTGAATAGGTTTTTGATCCTAAAGCCAGTTCTCCCCTTTTCTTGACTACTTCTGGATCTCTTCCTTGTAAAGGAAAATACTTTGTTTCAGAAAAACAGGAGAGGTAAATTTTAGAACAGGAAGTTTGAAGGTAGATTTAGGTGTACCAAAGTGGAAAGGTATTCAAGACATAGTTAAGTGTCAAAGAGTACATCGGAGGTCAAAACATACCAATACATGCCAATTTATTAAATAATAAACCCTAAGCCAAACACAATAAACTGTAGGACATATGGGAAAGGGACTTAAAGGTATATGCAAAACTGGTTTCCAGGTTGGTCACTCAGAAGGCAATGGGATTACCGGGTGAGCTGGATTTTTTTTTTTTTTTTTTTTTGAGAGAGAGACAGAGAGCAAATGAGCAGGGGAGGGGAAGAGAGAGAGAGAGATAAAGAGAGACGAGACAAGGAAGGAGAGGGAGACAAGGAAGGAGAGGGAGACAAGGAAGGAGAGGGAGACAAGGAATCCCAAGCAGGGTTCTTGCTGTCAGTGCAGAGTCCAATGCAGGGCTCGAACTGACAAACCATGAGATCATGGCTTGAGCCTAAGTCAGATGCTTGAGCTAAGTCAGGGCACCACTGAGCCACCCAGGTGCCCCTGAGACCGATAACTTTTATCCTGTACTCTATAGTTTTAAATTTTTGACAAGAATGAATCTGTATGGTACACGTGTAATTGCATACAACCAATAGATACACATCAGTAAATGCATTTTATTTGAAAAGCTAGGTGATACATACAGCAGTATGGTTTCATGTATGTAACACAGTTTAGGGACCGTTTCCTCCATCCTGTGCATAGACACGCTTCCTCTGGAGTTTTACGAAAGAGGTTAATCATCAAATAAAAGAACTGATGGCAGCAGAGCATTTCATACCAGTGCTGTTGAAGATGGTACTGTAGATTAGAGATTCTTGGTCACAACAGGATTTTTTATTGTGGCGGAACATTTCATGCCATCAAGGCTGTCTGAGATGGTGCTGTTGATAAACTCAGACTAAAGACTCTTGGTCATTACAGGATCCCCACAGATCAGACCACAGATGCCAACTGTGAACTTAGTCACACAGAGCCTGCTCTGAGGTTGGGATTCTTGCTTTTAGACCTTACATTTAGGTCGTTGAGAGCAGCAATAACCACCAAAATGCTCTTATTTCACCAGCAAGGTAAGCACCAACTCTTAACCTCTTTCCGTGTTTGCCAAGCACTCCTTTTGATTGTTAGTTTTTAGATGTTTTTATACACCCCTTGAGACATTTCGTGTGCGGTCTCCATGGCTACTCTTTCTGAAGAGTTCTTTTGGCAACTGTATAACTTGCAATGACTCAGAACTTTCAGGTCTCCAAAACAGTCCATCTTTATGATGAAACTGGGATTGCCAATGAACTGGGTAGATCATAAGTTTTTGAGTTTGATACTTCTGTTAATGTCAGTTTCAGTCTCTAAGCTTTTTTCAAAACATTGACCTCCAGATCAAAAAACTCCTACATCACTATAGAAAGTAGATCTCCAGGCTATGAAGAGAAAAGCCATGACCCAGAGTCACTCAGCATGTTCAGCTGATCGAACATAAACTAGCACTTGAGCTCCTGACTTCTACTTTGGCTCACTGTCCACCTATGTTGTGGTACCCATATGGGAGTCTTTTTGGGTGGTCTCTGCTTACCCTGAGTCAATCGTCACACCATCACAAAGTCAAAATAGATACACCTTCACAACTCCTCTTGCTGCAGACTGAAGGTTTGTGTGTCCAAAATGTATATGTTGAAACTCTCCCCTCCAGTGTGATGGTATTTGGAGATGGTGACTTTGAGAGATAATTAGGTGATAAGGGTAGAGCCCACATGGTGGAAGCAAGCTCTTATGCCCTGCTTTCTCTCTGCCTTGTGAGAATATATCAAAAAGGTACCCATCTGCAGACTAGAACCGATTGGCCAGCATCTTGTTGTTGGACTTCCTAGCCATCAGAACTAGGAGGAATAAATTTCTATTGTTTAAGCCAACCACCCAGTGTATCATATTTTTATTATAGCAGCCTAAACTAACACACATCTAGAACAGATTTTTTATTTATAATTTAATAACAGTAAAAAAAAATCTCTTAGACACCACACTGTAGAAACTTAACTCAATTACTCATTAGATAGCTTTTCTCCAAGAAGTTTTCCCCAGGGGGCATCTGGGTGGCTAAGTTGGTTAAGCATTTGACTTTGGCTCAGTCATGATCTCACAGTTCATGGGTTCAAGCCCCACATCTGGCTCTGTAGTGACAGCTCAGAGCCTGGAGCCTGCTTCGGATTCTGGGTCTCCTTCCTCTCTCTGCCCCTCCCCTGCTCATGCTCTGTCTCTCAGTCTCTCAAACATAATGAATGAATGAATGAGTAAATAAATTTCCCCAGTATTCTTTTATTCCCTGGATTTTGCATAGAGAGGCCAGATTTAATATAGGTATGGTTGTGTTTTTTAAATTTTTATTTATTTATATTTTAGAGAGAGAGAGAGAAGAACAAGAGAAGAGAAGAGAATCAAATTGAATCAAATCCCAAGCAGGCTCAATACTCAGCATGGAGCCTAACATGGGGCTCAATCCCATGACCCTGGGATCATGACCTGAGCTGAAATCAAGAGGCTGATACTCAATCAGTTGAGCCACCTAGGTGCCCCGGTGTGACAGTCTTTACATTTAAAAGATTTCTTGGTAACCAGACAAGCTAAAACAATAAACCGGGAAAAGTTCTGAGTTTTTCTACTTTTCCCTTTCACTGACCATATTTGGAGAATATATAAGCAATTAAGTTGAAATCGTTCAATAGAAGGGGAAAAAGCAAAGTGAATAATAAACAAGCTAGAAATTTAGCCCCTAAAAACCAGCATCATGAGCAAAGTAATTTGCAAAACTCTTTAGGGGTATGCTAATTTCATACACACATACACATGCACGCACGCACACGCACACACACACACACACACACACACACACACACACAAGTCCCTTATCAAAATATTTGGTAAACTGGCATATTATAGTTCTCACTTTGAAATGTATTAACCAAAGCTCCAATAACAAAGATAACAAATGCATTTAACTTTAATTTTTAATTCAGGAGGTCCCAAACTTATTTGGGAAAAAGACTCCTCTTTCAATGCCCACCATTATCTTGTAGAATATACTTTGGCTCTAAAGAAGAGGAAGTTGAGAATGGGATCCTACAGTTTTACAGGCCAGTCTAGCCACAAGACCTGCTCTCAAAGCAGGAAGGGCCCATTGTTTTCTTTTAAACTAAATGTTTGGATCACAATATCCTGTACAGTTGTCTCTCAATCACAATGTCATCAATGAGTGCCCACATTCACACACTTTCTACAACAGCCAGAATGACCAAGACTCAGCAGCTTGATTAGAGGACATGGCCCTGGGTATCAGCAGACCAGGACACCAGGCTTGATGTAAACGTTTAATCTTGGGAATTTGTGCATCTGAACATTAAGGAGGTGAGAACAGGATCATTTCCCCCTTGAATCTTCCGTGATTCTGTAACAGTCTTTCCCATTGTCACAAGGCAAAGATCTGACATATCTGGTAGTCTCAGAGTTTAGTAAGGGTGTTCCCTGAGTTATTGGGGTCTTTGGAGATTACAGCAATTAGAAGATTAAAAGATCTTAAAAGGTAACTACCAGAGCTCTTTCAAATAGATCTGAAGAAACGCTTGCAATTTCCTCAAGAGATGAAAGGATTGCAAAAGCGAAGGAGGTTTCTGGCCAGTTTTCCAGTGAAATACAATCAATGGGAATTTAGTGGCAGATAATGCCTCTGCCAGAATAATGGTAACTTGCTTTAACAAATAAACCCTAAAATGTCAGTGGCTTAGGCAAAGTTTTTCTTATTTATGTAATAGTCCATTGCTGCTGGTCCTGGTCAGCAGAGGTTTTTTAATTCAGATGGTGATTTAGCAATCAAAGCTTTCCGCACCTTATAGCGCAGGGTCCTTTGCATCTAGCCCCAGAAAAAGAAGGAACGCCTCCCACTTAAATGCTTTGTACTAATTACAAGCTTCTTGAGCAAGCGGGTCACGTGGCTCCCCTAGATGCAAAGAGTTCGAAAATGGAGCTCCTGTCTAAGGAGTGTTAAATACAAAATGGATATGGTACCTGAGCAGGCCCTGAACCGACAAAACCACTTCAGCCATGGGTAAAATTTTGGATAATTTGTAATTGTAGTGGCCACTCTGGGGACCATTTAACTTAGGTAAGTTAATCCACCTTAAGGGACACCTTTGAAAAGCAGGGATCCCAAACCTCTCAGAGACAATGGAATGCATTATTTGGTATGCAGACGCTTTTAAAAAACAAAATGACTCCAAAAATAGCTCTGAAAGGATTTTTACAGCATGCAATAATCAATCTTTAGTTTAAAAAAACAATGTTGGCCTTCTGAGCCGGTAACCTTGACCCAGTCTGTCTTCCAGAAACAATTCCAATCCAGCTATTTTTCTGAATTTTATATTACTGTACCCAAGGCATGGCTAAAATTGTAAAGTGAAAGCTATAAGATCTGTGTCTATTATATATATGCATGTGTATATATATATATATATATACACACACATACATATATATATACACACACACACATACATACATATATACACACACACACACACATACATATATATATGTGATATTTTTTAAGTTCTATTTAATTGGCTTAAAGAAAAATAATCACTTACATGAGTATTCCTAAAACCCTCAAATATAGAAATAAACCCACATGTTTTTCGAGTTCACATGATCTGGGATAATCGTCAATAAATAAGTTAGTTTCAGTTTGTTGGTTTAATGGAAGTAGTCATATCTTCAGAGTTGTCAATATCATGCAAGCATCTACTTTTCTACCTGGATTTACTGGTCAAATAAGCTCATGATGTCTCTCTGTTACAAAATTTATCACAAGAAAAAGAAGAGGGTTGTTAGCTTTTTGAAGTCTAATACAAGCATAATTATTAAAAACAAATACTTCAGAGAAAGGTAAATAAAATTTATGCTAACTAACTAATGAATATTCATTGAATATCTACAGCTTTTCTACAAAGACAATATACTGGACATTGGTTGCTAAACATAAGTTTAAATTTACTTTTGGCTTTTTAAAAAAATTAATTTTATTTATGTGTTTTTAGAAAGAGGGCACAAGATGGATTAGAGAGAGGAGAGAAAGAATCTCAAGCAGGCTCCATGCTCAGTGCAGGGCTGGGTGCAGGGCTCAGTCTCAGGACCCAGAGATTATGACCTGAGCCAAAAATCAAGAACTGGACGCCTAACCAATCAAGCCACCCAGACACCCCATTTTTGGCTTCTTAATAATTACACAGAAACAAAAAGTATTTGGGTCTCTTAGAATGTCTTTTGTCGCATTAAAAGAAATTATACTTATGAAACACCTATGGCCTTAAAAATACTATAAGTTTTAATTATGTATAAATTTGCTCATCTACAACAGGATGCTAGTATACGACAGACAGTTGCTAATATATGATAAACAGATAATTGCCCGTTGCCTAGTTTTCACTGGAAAGTAAATGTTGCAAGTATTTAAAATTGATGGTCACTATGTAAAAATGGAACTACTAGAAACAGTAAGAGTGAAGGGAAACACCTTTATATGCAAAATGTGGGAAGAAAATAAGATGTATTTCTATATGAAGAGTATTCAAGGAAGAGAAGAGGTGTTTTGTTAAGGAAAAAGACTATTGTCTAAAATAAAATGACGATTCTAAAAGAAAAAGAAAAATAGACAAGACCTAAATGGGTACACAAAGTTGCAGGCTTGTGGGAATGAAATTTTATGTTGTGAGTTCAAAGCAGGCTAAATTGAACAGATTTGATAAGGATTTTCAAGCTCATTTTCAAATGAGCTAAGTAAGGTACAAATACAAAAATAGAGTTTAATTTTCTGTTAAAGCCACAGAATTTTTTACATCATTGATCTAGTCAACGTTTAGATAAGGATTTTCTTTATTTTTAATATAATCTGTCCAGAAAACAAATGTTTCCCACATTGTCTTTATCAGGTCTTTTATTACTTAGAAAAACTGATGGGGCGCCTGGGTGGCTCACTTGGTTGGGTGACCGACTTCAGCTCGGGTCATGATCTCGCAGTTTGCGAGCTCAAGCCCTGCATCAGGCTTTGTGCTGACAGCTCACAGCCTCCAGCCTGCTTCGGATTCTGTCTGTGTCTCCTCCTCTCTCTACCCCTCCTCTGCTCACACTCTGTGTCTCTCTGTCTCTCAATAATAAACGTTAAAAAAAAGGAAAAGAAAAAGAAAAACTAAGTCTTTACGATATTATATGAGCTAAGTTCTGTGTGAAAGGTTTATGTATTTGCCTATGAAATCTTTTTATGGTCACTGATTGGATAACTAAGTCTTATTTTACAATGCCTTACGTTTCTATTTAATCAAATGCCTTCAGCCTTTCGACATTTTTGACAAGCTTCCCCCAATCAAATTCTAGATAGTATCTCCTTGACTTCAAACAAACTAAACCTTTCCAGAGGGGCTCTGGAAAATCTCAAAAGATTTGCTCTCTCCCCTTACAAAAAGGGAAAGGTTCATGTATTTAGACTTAGTGGATACATTGAATTGCATGGGAAACACTGTCAAAAAGTAATATTTAACCTTTAGATTGTATTTACATGGGTATGTAATATAATTCAGACATTATAGGACATTCCTAAATTTCTGAAATGTCCTGATGTAATATTGTCTGTCATAATTCCAGTTATTATCTTGAAATATTATAGATCAAGAAAACAACCAAATTTATTTGGCATCATTTTTGTAGGTGTGTGAACTCTCAGATCTTTAACCATAGCTATTGTTAAGTCTTTTGTCATTCATAGACCATTGTTTTACTCACAATTCCTCTCTGAAAGCATTTACAATGAACTACAGATAAAAATGCTTCATCTTCAAAGAGATTCATGGAAAAGAACCTGAGAAGTACACCAGAATACAGGTTTCTGATAACTTTAAGATCATAACAACTGAACTAAGGAAGAATTTCTAAAACTCTAAATGAAACTGAATAGTTCAGAAAGCTGCTAACCAAAGATGAAGCAAAACAAGGATCACAGGAGATCCAATGTACTAATGAAGAAGATTATAATATTTATAACTTCATTTAAAACACTGTTCCTTAGCGTTTTGTTTTCCAGATTTAAAAGACCCCCGTTTCTCCTCTTTTGTAAGCCTTTTACAACTTACAGTAATTTGGTAAAATATACTTTTGTAAACAGACCTTGAAACATTTATTTTTCTCCCTACCTGCTCCCTCCAGAATTCAGGAACTCTTAATATTTTTATTTTTCATGACAACATATGTACTTACCTAAGTTCAATAAGAATCGATTCTCTTTGTGTAACAGGACACAATTAAACAAGTTCTTAGTTTGGCTTCTTAGCCTAAAGAAACTGTTAAGATCTCAGTAAAAATTTTTTACTACCCAACAATTTTAAAGTACTCAGGTTGACTTTATGGAGTCAATAAAACCCCTTGGTCAAAACCAAAGCTTTGACTGAAAGGTTCATATTTGAGAATATGCATAGAATCACTATTCTTCCTTCATTTGTGAAAATAATTAAGCC
Organism: Herpailurus yagouaroundi; assembly: GCF_014898765.1. NCBI lineage: Eukaryota > Metazoa > Chordata > Mammalia > Carnivora > Felidae > Herpailurus > Herpailurus yagouaroundi. The sequence goes on along the minus strand of NW_024412417.1, from coordinate 16,892,829 downwards.
GAGCTTAACAAGACTATTTTTTTTTAATTTTTTTTTTAACATTTATTTATTTTTGAGACAGAGAGAGACAGAGCATGAGCAGGGGAGGGTCAGAGAGAGAGGGAGACACAGAATCCGAAACGGGCTCCAGGCTCTGAGCTGTCAGCACAGAGCCCGACGCGGGGCTCGAACTCACGGACCGTGAGATCATGACCTGAGCTGAAGCCGGCCGCTTAACCGACTGAGCCACCCAGGAGCCCCTTAACAAGACTATTTGAAGGAAACATGACTTATACTTGTTAATAAGACTTCTTTTACAAAGACATTTCATTATAAATATCTTTGATAAGAATGGGAAGACTATAAAAAAGGTGTTTCCGTAGGAAATTGTAGTGTACCCATTTTCAGATTCTAGTCCTGTTAAGGGTGCTTGACACTTTATCTACTTATCATCAACTCCAGAGAAACCACCACAACATATACACAGACAACCTTCATGTCTGTTACTGTCTGAGCCACTCAAGACAGTTCACGACAACACCGAATGTAGCATCAAAGTCAGTCAAACTGTCAACCAGGAAAATCCATTAGACTCAATCAGTTGCCATCCTTCTTCTACCACCTGAAGACGCTGCCAACTCAGATCTAGAGATTTTCCCAACTGGCTGCCCTCCAAGCTCAGAAACTTGAATCTTTAATTTGTTTGAACTTCAACCTTTGTTAACCTTTTCGCCTTTGTTTAAAATTCACCTTTGTTTTCCTTTTGTTTCCACAGAAATGCCTCTCCTTAAATTACCTGATTGCTCGCATCATTTGGAGTCCTAATTTCCGTAAAAGGTCACCTTGCAACACCACTTCCTAAAATGAAGCATCCTGTTGTTCATCTCGTCCTAAGTAATCATGATGCTAGGTGATTGCTAACACATCAGGCTGTGCCTATGTAAATAACTCAGAACAAAGTCGACAGCCTATTACATGTTACCCCAAAAGCAAAATGTAGGTTGCTTAGCAAGGTAAAACCTGAATCTTATTATGAGCCATTTGATTTATTTAATTGGTTAAATTTTGGTTCCTGGTGAATTTTTCAGCTCTTGGCTGTTCTTCTCCTGAGAGTTGTCATATGAACACCTCTCGTGCACTGTAGTCTTTCAGGGATTGGAAATGCCTTTCAGCAGCCACTTATACATCAAAGGATACCCATCAGGAGTCGACGAGCACAAGAACTCAATGTTCACACGGACTACATGGCCGTCCATCCTGACTCAGCTAGTGCAAAAAGCAAATATGGGATTCCCTGGCCTGGCAACACCAACAGGGGTAACTGAGAGGAATGTTGTACTAGCTGGCCACGCACTCAGCTTGTTGAGAGAAGCACGCAAGGGAGGAATAATTGAAATACAAAATGGAGACCAGGCTTAAGAAGTCCCTGAGCAGGCATAAGTCCCTGAATCCACGTGAGCAAAGCTAAATCAATCTTATGTCGTTAATATGAGAAAAACTTAGGTTCTTCCTTGTAAATGCCTCCAACAATCATAAACTTAAATCATCTTTCAGAAAATGCTAGGAGATAATCACTTCTAACCAAACTCCTGTTTGTGGAACCCCCACTGGAAATGTAAACCGCTTCTTCATTTTTGCTTACTAACTACCACGTCCCATCGCCTCATACCAGTCTTTGAATTTGAAAGCTCCCACTTAGAAGACTGTTGTTATACTCACAATAGACTCTTACTAAATTCTATTTATTAATTTGGTGTTTTAATTGTGCTATTTCTGGAGTTTTGACAGAAGCCATTTTCAGCAAAACCTCTGCACTACGGAAGGAGAGGTATACGTACCTTGGTGAACAACTGTTGCTGTTATTGTTTTTTTGCACGAATAACAATAGTATAATTAGTTTCCTAGTGCTATAACAAATTACCACAAATTTGGTAGCTTAACATCATGCACGTTTACTGACTTACAATTCTGGAAGCCCAAAGTGTGAAATGAGCCTTACTAGATGAAAATCAAGGTATTGGTAGGCCTGCATTTCTTTATGGTGGCTCAAGGCAAAAATCCATTTTCTTACCTTTTCCAGCATCTAGAGACTGATGACATCCCCAATTTTGCTGCTCCTACCCACCTCTGAAGCCAGCAATAGTGAGTCACGTTCTCCCTTTCACCATCTCCTTGCTCTTCTCTCTTCTGCCTCACTCTTCCTCTTAGAAGGACTCTTGTGATCTCACTGGGCCACGTGGATAGTCTGAGTTAATGCCCTCCATCTGAAGGTCAGCTGGTTAGCAACCTCCATTCCATCTGCTGCTGCAATTCCCCTTTGCCTTCCTTGAAACCTGCCAACCCAGCAGGGGTGCCTGAACGGCTCAGTCAGTTGAGCATCTGACTTCAGCTCAGCTCATAATCTCAAGCTCCGTGAGTTCGAGCCCCACATCAGGCTCCGTGCTGTCAGTCCAGAGCTTGGAGACTGCCTTGGATTCGTGCCTCCCTGCCCCTCCCCCACTCACACTGCCTCCATCAAAAAGTACATAAATGTTAAAAAAAAAATCAATTCAACTTCTTATGACCAGGACATGACTTTTAGGGGACCCATTCTGCCCAAAACACAGTAACAAAAAGACTAGTCACAATGGTGTTTATTGAGTACCTTCTGTATACAAGAACCATTATACAGAATGATTCATTTAATCCTTAGAATAGCCCAATCAGGTGGGCATTGTTATCACCATCTTACAGATGAGAAAGCTGCATACTCAGCAGACTTGTGTTGGAAGTCACAGAGCCAGTGAAAGGGGAAAGAATAGATTCAAATCCAGTTCCGTTTGACTCTAACACTCCCACTTTATCTCCAAACATCTACCTCTTTCCCATCATACTTTTCATTCCTTATTTTTCTGTAGATGTCATTGCCTCTTTTTTATAAGCAAAAGCCACATAATTCTCTCCTTTTAAAATACTTTGACTTTGTAAATGGAAAAAAATCAAAAGGAGAGTTATATTTTGTGAAAAATGGAAATTGTACAAAATTCCAGTTCCAGTGACCATAAGTAATGTTTCACTGATACATAAGCATGCTTGTTTGTTTGTGTATTGTCTATGGCTGTCTACGCCTGGCCCCTTCCTTTTCCCTCTAGTCACAGAGAAAAGTATCCCATTGGCTTCAAAGGTAAGTAACGGAAGTGTCCTCTCAGATTCCCCTAGAAGAGTTTCCAAACAGTGAGTAGACAGGCCAATATTACTTCACAGAGTAGAACACAGATCTCTTTGCAAATCTCAGACCCCAGGGTCCAGAAAAAGCACCTGGCCAGAGCTAGATGGCTCTGCCTTTGCTTTTTTTAGGGACACTGAGATTTGGAGACAGAGAATTTCGAGCTGGAAGAAAACTCAAACATGACCAAATTCATCCTCTTTTTTTTTTTTTCCCCATATAATAAAAATGAAGCCCAAAGGAAATGCTTGCGCTTGGGTTGCACAGAGTTATTTATAGCAAGGACCTAACTGCTGACCTACACTCCAGGTAGCATCTCTCTCAGCTTAGGCTCTTTCTTCCACATCCTCTAAACAAATTTGGCCCACCATCTGTTTTTTGTTCTTACAACCTGTGAGCTAAGAATTGTTTTCATCCACCCTCACCATCTGTGGCACAGCCTGGCCAGGCTGCACTGGGCTGAGGACGAGGCATTGTTGTGTGGAGAGACAGTGTTTCAATCAATACCCTCTCCTGTGTATACTCAAGGTAAGAAAAAAAAATTAATGGAAACCCTATTGAATACCATCCCTGGAACCTTTCTCTAGTCTATGAATGAGGAATGATCCAGACTTTGTCTTTAGAGAGAACGGTCTACTCCAGCCAAGGACAGTGGGAAGGATCTTTTACTTACAATGTCATTTAATCTTCATAACAAAATTGAGTAATATTATACCGTTTTACAGATAAAGCAATGAGACTCAGAGAAATTAACCCATTTTCTATAGATTCCATCCAAGGAGTTGGTATCTAGTTTTTTTTTTCTCGAGAAAAAGTAGTTTTATCTCTATACAACACTCCCACTTTGACTATCCCCTGAATTCCAGAATAAAAAAGTAAAGAAAAAATGTTCAATTATGTTCTTCATTGTTTCCACCTGTGGCTCTAAAAGAATGTTTAAATAAATAGGACCTCTCTTGTGTGAATATCCTTTAAAAACCAAGTAAGGAATACTGCATTGCAGTGTGACACAATACCAAAACAAGATAAAATCCTGCGGGGACCCCCCACCCCCTCTCATATACATGGGAAGGGGAGAAAGCTTCAGCTTCACTCCCTGATAGCTGAAGTAAAGGAGGATCCTTCAGAACTGCAAATTAAATCTCAAGTATTTTGCCAATTGACTCCCAATCGATTATTCCAAGTGTTTGTGATGCAGAGAATGTGATTTCTCCCAGGGACTCTGAAGAGTGGTGCTTAATTATTCATCATGAAATTGAATTTCAGGGCTTGTAATCATGTAACTGTTCGAAATGGAATTTGTCACTGAAACACAGTGAGAGGAAATAGAGGATTATTTAACATCTACCCATCTCACTTCAAGATCAGTTTAAAATTGGATGTGTTTCGTGATTTCACGATGGCAATCACACGAGGGCCGTGTAAGCTAACCTGCTACATGTTTTCAGCTAATTTGATTGAATTAGGTCATTTTGTATCACGAATTGGAAAGGGTAGTACAGATTAGGGGATATAGATTCAGGCTTTTTCTTTCCTCCCCAAGGTTCGACTCCACAGAAACACAATTAACTTACTCTGAGCCATTCTTTGAGAGGCTGAGAAAAGTAGTAGCTGGCAAATGAAGTCTAAGATAATAGGTGGAGAAAGACAATAACTATATTAAATGAAAGAATGAAGTGGCTCCAATTAGCTTTAATTATAGTTACACAGAGGCAAAAGGATGCTTTTGAATTTGACACTATCAAAGATCACTGAAAGATTATTTTCATCAGAACACTTGAGTCTTGGGTTTGCATATAAGCAGATGAAGGGTGGGGCATCCTACATCAGTGTCTCCTAATGATCTGCCTGGACTTAAATGACCAAGAGACAGAAGATTATTTCCACATATTATTAAAAAAAGAAGTTTAGTGTAGCTGAACTGGAGGCATTTTTATTTAATCACCAGTGAAACAAATAAAACATCAGGACAATAAAGGGCAATAAAATAACTCTAAGAACAATAAAATAATAGCTATTTAAAAACTGACAATTGTCTAATGATCATTGTAAAAGTTAAAAATATCTAACCTAGGTCATTATGATTTTTCATTATGTGTGGTGATATGGTTCAACAAACAACATAGTTTTATAAAACAACAGCAAAACCCATTGTGTTATCGGATATATTCTGTGTGTTCCATGTAGCTTTAAAGCTGACCTTAAAGAATAAATCAACTCACATTTTAGTTTAAATCAGATGCACAAATTTTTACAGGACAGCGATGCCCTGTGTGTTCTAGAATCCTTAGAACGTCTCCATTCTTGTCTCATGCTACTCTACCCTCACTTTGCTCGCTTCTCTTTCATGTTTCAAAACTACCATTTTTTCTTTCTCCCCACATTTTTTTAAAAGTTTATTTATTTATTTTGAGAGAGAGAGTAAGCATATACATGCGCATGAGACCATGCGCATGTGAGCAAGGGAGGGGCGGAGAGAAAGGGGCCAAGCAGGCCCCACACTACCAGCAGGGAGACTGATGCGGGACTCGATCTCACAAACCCTGAGATGTTTACCTGAGCTGAAATCAAGGGTTGGTCGCTTAACTGACTGAGCCACCCAGGCGCCCCTGCTCCCACTTTTAAGCTTTTTCATATACAATTCCCAGAATCTGAAATGTCCCACACCTTCTCTCCATGTGGCTGGCTCCTTCCTTGTGGGTCCCAAAGTAAAGTCACCTCTACCAAGATCATTCCAAACAACTTACCTAACTGTACTCTTTCCTTCCTGCATCCATTTTTCTCCATTACTGCATCTTGTCAATGTCAGTTATAACATTATATCAATAACACTTATACTTGTTAATAGCATTTATAGCAATTTATAAATTACATGTGCATATACCTGATAACTAATATCCTATCTTTTACCCCAATTAGATTATAAGTGTCATAAACATTTTTGGCACTGAATTTTATCTATCAACGTCTACCCAGTACCTGATAAACAAGAAGTGTGTGAAGATTTAAGAAATGAAAGAGCTCAGATATCTCTTCCTGTCTCCAAGTCACTTCCTTCACACACATTCATGGGTAATTGGCTAAATTCATACCTTTAGAAAGCAGTTCTAGGGGCGCCGGGGTGGCGCAGTCGGTTAAGCGTCCGACTTCAGCCAGGTCACGATCTCGCGGTCCGTGGGTTCGAGCCCCGCGTCAGGCTCTGGGCTGATGGCTCGGAGCCTGGAGCCTGCTTCTGATTCTGTGTCTCCCTCTCTCTCTGCCCCTCCCCCGTTCATGCTCTGTCTCTCTCTGTCCCAAAAATAAAAAAAAATAAAAAATAAAAAAACGTTGAAAAAAAAATTTAGAAAGCAGTTCGAAATCTAGTCATCATATTCTGGAACATATATTAAGAGGTAGTATAATTAGGTGATTTCTCCAAAATCCCAATTCATACATGCTCCACTTTATTCTAGTGGTTAAGTGACACAAGTCTAAGACACAATCTTCATCAACAAAAAGCTTATAGTTTTAGTAGAGCAACACCTATATATGTACAGGTTAGGTAGCTATTCGAGATCATTAAATCCACTGGTGGAATTGTGAGAAAACTAAAAGTGATTGTCAAAAGATTTAAAAGAATTGAGACAGACAGGGTACTCATTTGGTTAAGCGTAGGAGGAGAGGCCCAGAAATAATTATTTTAGATGGGGAATGATATAAAAGGACAGAACAACATGCATGTAGCAAAAAGGAGCGCAATCAGCCTACTTGAGAGAATGTATGTTGGCAGATGGTTTGGGTAGGTTGGGAAGATAGTGTAGCCTAATGGAGGCATGCTGATGCCAGACCGAGTTGTGTCAGAGTTCTTGGTCAACAAGTTGTCTTTGCAGATATAAGAAAGCAAAATGATTTGATAAAACTGGAGCCTTAGAAAAATCATCGAGCAGGACATATTGGAGGACAAAATGTTACCTGTAGCAAGACAAATAATGAAGGAAATGAAGCAGTGTATCAAAGATGGCAATACAAATGAAAGAAAAGGAACCAAAAAGGTATTTAAGGCTATTAGTAATTTCTTTTGCCCGAGAAAAAAGAAGGTTTATTATGCCGGAATAAATGAGAAGCCTTTTAAGAGGCTTACAAATTGAAGATGTAATTTTTGTTAGCCATAACAATACACTTAAGTAATGAGAAACACACTTACAGGAAACTTTGCTCAATTTGAAGAGCCAAACAGTACCATTGAGTTGATTTTCGACAGGCATTCCTCATGTATTCCCTAACTAAGGATTTTGTCAGCTGGAATAAACACGTAGCCACTTGACACTGAAAAGAAAATAAATGAAACAAGGGTTTGAATGAAAATTTCTTTGACCCAGAATGCATCAGCCTCATTTGATGGAATGGGCTGAAGCGTTTTTGGCCTGTGAACAACAGAAGTTTTCTTAGCTTGACATTATTCTCAGATGTCATCCCATCCCTCTTTAATTTATGCAAAGTTTTAAAAGTCATTGAGAAGTTAAGCACATAGGTCTTTTTTTTTTTTTAATTTTTTTTTTCAACATTTATTTATTTTTGGGACAGAGAGAGACAGAGCATGAACGGGCGAGGGGCAGAGAGAGAGGGAGACACAGAATCGGAAACAGGCTCCAGGCTCCGAGCCATCAGCCCAGAGCCCGACGCGGGGCTCGAACTCACGGACCGCGAGATCGTGACCTGGCTGAAGTCGGACGCTTAACCGACTGCGCCACCCAGGCGCCCGCACATAGGTCTTTTTAATGGAGACAAGCAATGAGGGAACACAGTGCTCTTTTGAAAAATTAGAGCAGGACTCTGAATCTGTTTTTGCCCTTCGTATTGCCTGGTATTATACGTTTTGACTCTATTATTTTAATCTTTTAGCACGTAAAAGATACTTGCATAAATAATCTTCAAGAAAATTTGCTCTTGTGTCTTAGGAAAAAAAATGTCTGCTGCGTCATCTTAAAGCATCATAAAAAATCACAGAAAAAAGCTCAGAAAGTAGTATTCACTCTGTTCAGCAAAATCTCTTTCATTATCCATGCGTCGTAGACATTTAGAGGTCTGTTTTTCACAATCGATCACAATTATCAGTAGAGCAAGTTGGTACACTCCTTTCAAAAATAATATACTGGTATTTTTTCCAATAACATGTATTGGCATTCCCCCTCTTATAAAGGCAATTCCTGTCCTCTGAAGTACATTTAAAAAATACAGAAGAACATAAAGAAGAAAATTATTTATGTTCTCATCATATAACTTAATCACTTGATCTCTATATAAATTGGAACCACACTACACATTCTACTGTATAGATTGATTTTCTACTTGATAATATATAATAAACATCTGCCATGCTTTTGAACACAATTCTCATTTTTAATGGCTGCCTCCTGCATCTGGTATAGTTGAACCATGCATTATTTGACTAATCATAGTCAAATAGAAGTCATAGAAGAAATATGAAATTTCTTTATCAAAAAAGATACTGCAGTTAACATCCTTGTACTGAACAATGTGTGTTTCTTTTTTATTCAAGTGAATTTATAAGATTGGAATTACCAAGTCAAAAGGTATTGATGTTTTATTGACTTTGAGTATATTTTACCAAGATGTTTTTCTATTATCCATAAAACTATAATTTCATCTCAGGCTAACATCTACATAGTCACTCATTTGTGACTATGTGGTATGGCACTGGAATTTTCCTTGCCTTTGTAATGTTGTCCTTTGAGCTGGTGTTCAGTCAAAATTCTGCTGAGGACATGCACATACTCTGCCCTATGAATGCATCCTACAGTTCGGTTTCCTGCTTGCCTCTAACGGGGAGAGCCCATAGGATCGTGAACAAGACAGTATTAAAGATGTAGTAAAGCGCTAAGGCATCCAAGAACTGTTGGTCATATGTGTGTGTATTTATTAAAGATCCCTTTTGTTTAGATGTGAGGAATCGGGTAACTATGTTATTGATTGTATGCACCAGTCACTTTGCAATGGTGCAACCATACTGATTGTTAAAAAAACTGAAATAATTTCATTCTCATTAGAAGTAGTTGCTACCCCATGCCCAAGTGCCTTACTGCCATTTGAGCAGTCCCGACCCCGTGCCGGAATCAAGCAACCAAAGAGTTGCTGGGGCAGCGGGGGGGCCTCCAGAATGCTATCATACAACCATAGCCAGCATCTGCTCTTATTAGTTGATGCTTGTCCGGTTGAGAGTATAAATATTTTTCGTATAACTCCTGCCCAGTGGAAAATTATTAAGGACATTTTATAGTAGTTTAGGAAACAAGTAATAGTAACCTGTCCCACTTTGGCTAGTGGTAAGGATATTAAAAATAAAGAGAAAGAAAGTTAAGAGTGATTTAGGAAATAAAATCAATGGATGAGCCAGACAAGGAGGTTTAGGGAGGATGCTTGGAAATAATTGCCACAGAAAGCCACTCTCGGTTGACATTTAAGCTGAGTTCTGAATGAGGAAGGAGCATGGGGAAGAATATTTTGGGCAAAGGAAGAAGAGTTACATAAAGGCTCTGAAGCAGGGGCAGGAAAGAGCTTGGCATGTTGGCAGACGTCAAAGCAGAACAAGGCCAATGCATTCCAGAAAGTGGAGTGGCTAAGGGAGGCCACTGGAAGAAGATCAGCAGAGGGGGAGATGGACACAGGCCAATGATGGCAAGAATGATTTTCCTTCTGAAGGGAGGGGAGACACCTCCAGATGGCAGACCGAGGTGCAACAGGTCAATGGATTTGGTACCAGGCATTGAAAAAGCATCCCACTAGCTCCTCCATCCTGCTGTGAAGTAGGAAGCCAGATAATCTGTCGAGACCAAAGGAGGTCAAGATTTGCAAAAAAGCAAATATCTGAGTTGCCATTTCTGAAAAAGGAAAACATCTTCACCAGAAAGATACAATAGCGTTTGTAATCTTTGAATGAACCAGAGATTCTCCAAGTGATTTCTTAGGTCCAATGACATGGACGTTCCCCACAATGAGGAATGCAATTCCTAAAGAAAGCACCTGCTTTAAAACTTGTTCAAAGAAATTATGAAATGATGGCCGTTGCGACACTTCCTAAGTAAAACTTCTGAACCTTGTTATTGCATATTTAAATGTTTTCCACCTGCAAATTTTAAATATGAAATTTGCCTCAGTACAACCCCTCCTTGATGATTTAATTTCATACAGTTCATCCTACCTGTTTTCAGCAGAAATAATTAAAGCCAAATGTGATCTGCTTTGTCATAGTCCCACATGTGCAGTTCTGTAATTAAGCATAATTAAAATCAGCCTCTTCTGTCTTATTTTATATTCCCATCCCACATGCTATATGTTTCTTGTTCCTATTAAAAAGATGTAATTTTAATAAAAATCAACTTTGGTTCCTTTTTTATACTGCTATGATTTTATAGCTTTTAAATTCCATTTTTACTAGGTTCAGGTGCTCTAGTTATTAAGTTCTCCATATTTTCTCATAATAAAGCTTAAGGTAAGATAAAGGAAGTGACAATTCTAACCTTGCCTCACCTTGAGTAAGGAGACCCATGGTCATATTGGTGGGATTTGTTCTGGAATGACTCTGGGCTTAAGTAAATAATTGTGTTACTTTTTCCATGAATCAGGAATGAAAGATGAATTTGTGTCAGGTGTACCTCTGGAATCCCTGACATTGCCTAAGTATTCAGAGGCTCAGTCCAGCCTAAGAGAGTCTTCTATTTTTGTTTATTAAAAATTTTTTTTTAACATTTATTTCTTTTTGAGAGACAGAGAGAGCATGAGCAGGGGAGGGGCAGAGAGACACCCAGAATCTGAGGCCGGCTGCAGGCTCTGAGCTGTCAGCACAGAGCCCAATGTGGGCCCGAGCCCATGAACCGTGAGATCATGACCTGAGCCTAAGTCAGACGCTCAACTGACTGAGCCATCCAGGGGCCCTGAGAGTCTTCTTTTTTTTTTCTTTTTTTTTTAACGTTTATTTATTTTTGAGACAGAGAGAGACAGAGCATGAACAGGGGAGGGGCAGAGAGAGAGGGAGACACAGAATCTGAAACAGGCTCCAGGCTCTGAGCTGTCAGCACAGAGCCTGACGCAGGGCTTGAACTCACGGACCGTGAGATCATGACCTGAGCCGAAGTCCGACGCTTAACCGACCAAGCCACCCAGGCGCCCCCCTGAGAGTCTTCTAAATGAGCTCTGAACTCAGCCTCTAAGAAAGGGTGGGAATGGGGTGGGGGGATCCAAGCAAGTAACTTTCACTTATATTTATTTGTTTGTTTGATGTTCAATGACTCTACATTTTAGTGTAATTAAAGCAACATGTGTCAACCTTTGAATTGCCCTGAATGGGTTACTGGAATGCCTCAGTGTTGACCCCCTTCAGCCGTGGGGTAGTCTAGCTCCAACTGGGGCAGCTGAAGTTTCCGGGCTGGTTGCTCGGCTACATTTAGCTTTCCCTATCTGCAGTGAGCCCCACGAATTTCACAATTTTCTATATACACCACGATATCAAAAGGAGAGAAAGCACTGGTGTGGTGCATGGGCAGCTCAGTTGATTAAGCGTCTAACTCTTAATTTCGGCTCAGGTCATGATCTCACGGTTTGTGAGTTCGAGCCCCACATCAGGCTCTGCACTGACAGTGCGGAGCCTGCTTAGGATTCTCTCCCCACCCGCCTCTGCCTTTCTCCCCCTCTCTCCCTCTCTCTGAAAATAAATAAATTTTAAGAAAACCTAAAAAGAAAAAAAAGAAAACACTGGTTTAAGTTCCCATATAGTAATGAGGAGAAATGCTAGCTATAGCTAGACCTGCTATAATGTGAGCCCAGGATATTATCATTTAAAATAATGCATTTAGGGGCACCTGGGTGGCTCAGTCGGTTAAGCATGTGACTCTTGATTTCAGCTCAGGTCATGTTCTCATGGTTTGTGAATTGGAGCCCCGCATCAGACTCTGTGCTGACAGTGTGGAGCCTGCTTAGGATTCTGTCTCCCTCTCTCTCTGACCCTCCCCTGCTGGCACGTGTGTGTTCTCTCTCTCAGAAATAAGTAAATATTTAAAAAATGACTTATTTATATCAGTGGTTCTTCAACTTTGCTTCATATTAGATTCAACTGGGGAGCTTTTAAAATTCCTGATGCCCAAGCTACATCCCAACCTACAGCAGAATTTCTGAGAGTGGGACCTGATGGGGTATTAGCGGCTTATGTGGTTACTAATAATAGAGGCCAAATGTGGCACAGCCCAACTGTTCTTGTATTGTAATTTGTCTAATGCGTAGCTAAATGTGCAAAATATGTGCATCTAAATATGATTCAATTTTTACGGGTTAATACTATTTTTCACTTAAATTCACAGAACAGGAGCAAAAAAAACAGGTTTATCTGCCTAAGTAATATCCAATCAACCGAAGTGGTAAATACAAAAGCCTTTTATGATCACTTGCGTGTGATCGCTGTTGCTTCCGGCATGTGACGATTGAACAAAATGTAAAATTATCATTTTCTTGTAGTTAGGTATTTTATTTCTATGGTTTATTAATCTTGCTGCTAATCAGGAAAGCAAAAGAAGGCATTGGTTTGGATGAAGGGAATGACACAAGTGTGTGCTGTGAGTACGTTTGTAGTTTGCTTTGGGAGACCGCATACATGGCAAGGAACCTGAGTGATGAGCAATTTGATTAAAACCATTGGTTGTTTTCTTCTGAGGCTTGGAACACCTGAACAGGATACATGGTAAAAGCAAACAAAACAAACAAATGGAGTAATTAATGATCCGCAAAGACGGAATTGTGGAAAAAATTTGAAAACCTGAACCCTGAAACTCTGATTTTTCTTTACTAGATACTCTTTGCTAAGACATTAAACTCTTTTCTTAATAGTCTGTGTCACTTAACTAGTATAATTACACTGAAGAATCCGTGAGTGTTATTTCAATCACAGAAGGTATTCTGTTTTTAAACCAAGTATTCTTAACTATTCTACGCATTGGGCCTAGTGAGTCCATAAAACTGAATTTATTTACGCAATGGAATTTTGTGTTAATTTCCCTAGTGACTTTATTTGGGTTAAGAGTTCATTGTTTTTCATTAGTTTCTCATAGAAGAAGCTGACCCAAAGACATTGGGTGTCACATTTTAATGGTCCAAAAGTTATCATACTGACTTACTAGACTCCAGAATCGTATTTAAATTTAAATCCTCAAGGGCTGAATTTGTCTACATCTGTCTTTTATCCCATTTCCAAACTTAATAATATTTTAAATTAATGTAATAAACATACTACACTATCAGGAAACAAAATAAAAATAATAGATGTTAGCACTGATCCTTTACTTTGGCTCCATTTGGGTAGAAAAATGTTGAGGGTCGGTAAATGTTCACTCTGATAGTGAAGTGATTAGCAAGTTCCCAGAACCTCCTTTTGTGGCTTTCTTCAAAAGTAAGATAACAGCCACAGAGGTGACAAAGAAAAGGAAGAAAAATACTCATGAGCCCACTAAAGACAAGCAATAAGAAGGGTGTTAGAGACTGGAAGATGAAAATCTGAAAACAGGCAACGAATCCCCAAACCATCCATTTCCGTTCTTTTGACTTGCTGTTTTTAATCCTTTTTGTTGGTTACAGCTGTGTTCTTTCCATAGAGGAGCAATTGCGTAGTGTTGTTAATTTTAATTTAACCTGTGAATCATGGTGATTAAGAGGTCTATAATCCAGGCAGGCTAATTAAGTGTCCTTTGTATGAGTTCTAGGAGTGGAGAAAAGTCTTGGGAACCTACCCATTAGCCGTGTTTTGTGAGCCCTTGGCCTCATCCAGCAATGATGACATTTCATTGGCTTTTATCTCCGAGGATCAATTTTACACCATGTCTCAGTCCACGTAAGGCTTTTCAGAAACATCAATGCAGTTGGAGAAAAATATCTTATTGCACTGCATTCTTGCTCTTTTTGAGGGCAGGAGGCTATGTGCACAACAAATAACAGTGCCTACAATACACATGCCAAGGCTCATCATTCATCATTGTCAGAGACCCTGAGGGCCAGAGAGTATTACTGTCAATGTCTCATGCTCCTTGTGAATTTTTCCAAATGTTTAGAAGACTAGTCACAGTGAAAGTTAATGCAAGAGTAGGAAATATTTTTAATTTTTCGAAAATTGATTTTTTCATTTAAAAAAGGAGATTTCTGTATAGAGCTGAGTGACATAGATCATAAATTATCTCTATGTTTAGAGGTTTCTAATGTTTTATAATTTATTTTTATTTTTTTAATTTTACATTTATTTTATTTTTTTTTTTTGAGAAACAGAGTGAGACAAAGGGTGAGCGGGGGAGGGGCAGAGAGAGAAGGAGACACAGAATCTGAAGCAGGCTCCAGGCTCTGAGCAGGCACAGAGCCTGATGCGGGGCTCGAACCCACAAACTGTGAGATCATGACCTGAGACGAAGTCGGATGCTCAACCAACTGAGCCACCCAGGCGCCCCTAATTTTTTTATACTTACGTCCCGCCCACCCCCACACAGAGCAACTTGTGCAGAACTTATCCAAGAAGTAACCCACACTTGTTACTGACATGCTAGGTGTGTATGTAAGTATGTATGTATGTATGTATTAATTTTAATTTTTTGATTGCTACAATTTCTTTCTTGTGATGAAAACCTTTAAGATTCACTCAGTTAGCAACTTTCAAATATACACTACAGTACTAGATATTTAAATCAACAAAATATATATCCATTTGCAAACACTTCAAGGATTTGACCCACACATCACCAGTTGACATTAAATTATTTATCATGAGTTTTTCGAATTTTTGTTCTGCATTCTTAGGTATTTCTTATCTTTTTTTTTTTTTTTTTCAAATTTTCTTTTGAATCTTGTTTTGGCAGTGTTTTTTAAACGTCCAAGAGGGTTTTGTTTTTGTTTTTGTTTTAATTTCCCTTTTTCATACTATCCTGTTCTTTACGGTGCAACATCTTTTTGAATCTCTCTGAGAATACAGATTTTGTTTCTTAAGGTTATATATTCTCCTCTGGTTAAGAAAAAATAGGTATTTTTGTTTTACCTAGATTTCTCTTTTGTTCTGAAGACTGTCTTGAAATATTTGGTGAGGGCTGGCGATTTATTTAACTTTATTTCCAGCTTTTCCATTTATGTATTTTTTTTTAATTTAAATTCAAGTTACTTAACATCCAGTGTAGTCTTGGCTTCCTCAGGGAAGGATTTGAGGATGTTCATTGGGATCTTTGCATATATGGGTGGTTTATCACCTGTCAGCTTTGCTGTAGGATTAGCAGGCAAGATCCAGCTATTATGGGGTAAACCTTACAAATATCAGAAATTCTGCATGGGGCCGAAGCGTCCATGTGAATAGCACAAAAGTTCCCCTCATTCTCCCAAGACAAGGATTCTACCTTACCAAAAAAATAAAAATATAATGCACTCATAGTTTACCTGGCACAGAGAGATAATCAATGCCTGCTAGGATTGGCATTATAAGAGAGATTACCTGAAACTTATGTAAAGCAAAAGAGATTATTAAATATTCTTTTAGCGCACTCCTAGGATTGATATTTTATTGTCTGTGTTATTTTTACAATTCTAGAATAGAGGTTATTTTTTATGTTTTTGTTTCATAGAGATGCAAATGACTTGTATCAAGTAGAAAAGATAACCCTAGAGGTTGTAGTTTTTTTTTTTTTAATTTTTTTTTTCAACGTTTATTTATTTTTGAGACAGAGAGAGACAGAGCATGAACGGGGGAGGGGAAGAGAGAGAGGGAGACACAGAATCGGAAACAGGCTCCAGGCTCTGAGCCATCAGCCCAGAGCCCGATGCGGGGCTCGAACTCACAGACCGCGAGATCGTGACCTGGCTGAAGTCGGACGCTTAACCGACTGCGCCACCCAGGCGCCCCGAGGTTGTAGTTTTAACCAGCTTTATATCTAACCTTGCACTCCCACCCTACTATGTTTTTTATTACGTTACCTCCCTATAACTTTATTGGTTCCTTCATTAATTGAGTTAAATATCTTTGACATGCGTTCGTTTCACATTTATATGAGAGTCATGCTCTTCCCTTCTTAGATATTATACATTAATAGCTATTAAAGCCTGATCAACTACAGATGTCCAGGAGCAAGTTTAAAATACGATTTGTTAATTCTCAACCAGGAAGTGCACTCTAGAGGACTCAGCCGGACAAGAAGAGGAGCCAAGTGTCTGTTGTCAGGTTTGGTTTCCCACTGCAGGACTCTGAAGAGGGCTAAGGGAGGCAGTGACCAATTCTGGATTGGTTGCTCTTTCTGAGGCAGGATTGGGAGAAGTGGGGTTAACCAGGCATTAGGTATGCCAAGGTGAAAGAGAGTCAGCAATTCAGTACCCCTGGTAAAAAACGAAAATTGCAAAATGGGTCAGAGCATCATTGGTAAGAAAGCAGTGCTCAGCCGGAGAGGGAGTTGTTAAGAGCATTTTACAATTGCTATAATTTCTTGAGTGAAACAATGTTTTCTGTTAACTTTGCAGCTGGCTTTATCTGTTTTGTTTTCAGAGCGTGAATAATGCCCGGGTGCTCTTTGCTTTTTCTGTTTGAGTCGATTTTTCACTCTTTCAGTCCTGGATGGGTCCTACTCTTTCATGACATAAGAAAGGTAGGAGATGGAAGGTGATGTAGATGTTTAACACCACACCACCTCCACCGACTCTTTCTTTTGAATCCCATTTCTCTCTCTGGTCACCTATGCAGAATTCCATTCCTAAGTCTAGAGGGGGATCAGCAAACTTTTTCTGTAAAAAGCCAGATAGGAAATATTTTGAAAGCCAAGTGGTCTTGGTCACAACTACTTACCTCTGCCATCATACATGAAAGCACACAAAGAAAATACAGCTATGAGTAGATGTAGATAAAAACTTTGTTTACAGAAATAGACCATGGACTAGATTTGGCCTATGGGCCACGGTTGCCAATCCTGATGTAAAGTCCGTCTGTGTTTCCATCCAGGTGATCAACTCCTTTTTTCATCACAGTCCCCACAACATCTTTCCTAAGCTGTGACTTCCTTCACTGATGTGTCCTTTAAAACTCCCATTTGATTAGGAGGTAGAACCTGTTAGAATGAACCTGTTAGAATCTATCACTAGTAGTCCCCTCCTTTTTCCTGCATAAAGTTTTTGTTTTTTTTTTTTTACAGTGAATAGCTCCTTTTTTTTTCACCTCACTGTTCCATATTTTCAATTTCCTTTATCATCTCTTGAGTGAGGTCTCTTGTGCTCTATTTGTCATCTGGAACTGCAGACAGTATAAACATTTTTTAATGCTTCCTTATTTATTTGGAGAGAGAGAGCGAGCGAGAGCAAGCAAGAGAGAGAGAGAGAGAGAGAGCACTCAGGAGAGGGGCAGAGAGATAGGGAAAGAGAGAATCCCAAGCAGGCTCTGTGCTGTCAGCACAGAGCCCGATGCTGGCTTAATCTCATGAACCATGAGATCATGATCTGAGCCGATTCAAGAGTCAGTTGCTTAACTGAATAAGCCACCCAGGCACCCCAGCAGTATAAAAACTTTTTAATAAAAGTGAATACAAATAAAGTATTTACATTGTCCATTAGCGTATGCCTAGAATGATTATTTTATCATCTGTCAGCATTTCTTAAGGCTCCAAATTTGCATATGGCTGTATTATTGAATAGTGCAGGCACAGTTTGCCATGTAATAGAGCTTCATACCCCAGAAAGCTAGGAGCAATCTGCAGACCGGTTAAATAGAATAAATATATCAAACCATAACATTAATGGGTAAATATATATTCAATCAATAGTGGCAAAGTTAAAGTGAGGTGATACCACACAAGACACTTGATTCTGACAAACTAGTTTATCATCTGTGTAGAAAAATGTTTTAAATCGGATATTTCTGTTTGGCTTTCAATGATCATCCTTCCTTTTCTTTAGGTTATTTCATGACGGTACAAGATGCCACATGGAGATCAAGCTTAGATTTTGTAACTAGCGGCCCATTAATTTTCTAAAGTAAAGAGCTTTTGGAAAAATTCAGATCAGAAAGCATGTCTGGGGTCCGAGGCCAAGGTGGGGACCCGCTACTCTAATTACACGTCTCTTCCCTGACATCCATCTATGGGAAGAGCAGAGTTTTCAAACTAGACTGCAAATATATTCACCTCGCCAGATGCATGGATTGTTGCATGCTTCCTCAGAAACCCAGTCACTATCAGAATTGGGAGTCCAGGCTTGCCTCCAGAAGGAGAAATGGAGAGGAAGCTTTGGCTCACCACGGCAATGCACGAGACAAGCGGTGCAAGAGATTGTGAAAAGTTCTTACTTTTGGAACACATTAATGTTACCTACTGCTAAAATAATCTAATAGATATTAATCCATTACCAGTTGGATTAGCTCTTTCAACCTCATAGCAAATGATGGGATGGAAAGAGAAACAAGTATTCTCTTCTGTATTCTTCCTATTGTGGAGGGAAATGGAGACGTCTTTGCTTATGGGAAAGGAAGGTGGAGCTAAGAAGAAAAGATCTCCTCCATCCCCCCCCCAAATCACTAAAGAAAACCGGATTTTACTATTATATAAATGCAACTAACATTCTATTAAATATGTCGCTTAATCTAGAATGCCAATAAAGTCATGTCAAAATCTTTTTTCTTTTAACCTTCAAATATGTGGAAGATTTCACAAAGGAAAGTAAACTTGAGAATTGTAAGTAAGTAACTACCTCACAGAGTTAAACCAGTCGTAAACTAGTTAACAATGTGCGTATCTTAATGGTATGAATTTATAGAGCTCATCATTTTAGAGCTAGCAAATGGCAGCCTAGAGTCACATATGCAGAACCTTCGAGATCTCTTCAACAGCCCTTCAACAGATAGTAATTAGGTTTGGACTCCAGCAGCCTGCAGCTGAGGCAGTGTCATGTGGTGAAGGATGCTCACACACCACAGCATGACTCACATAAGGTAAAAAGTAAAATGAATCATCTTGGCTCCTTGTCCTTATTTTGAAAAAGAAAAAAAAAAAAAAAGGAACAAGCTTCCACTTGAGTTAAAATTGAAAGGGAAGCACCCGAAGTGCTGTGATAAAAGCAGCATCTTAAAGGGTATTGGCTTTGTGAATGTCACCAGAATCTAATCCAAAATTACAGACTTTATCAAGAAACAGTCAACCCCCTACTTGCACTTTTCTTCACTGAATCAGTTTTGCATCACACAGCAACTCTCTTACACATACGATGCATTACATTCGCCAAGATGTTCTTTCAGGTGTAAAAGTAAGCAAAGAGCAAAATAATTGAGCTCTCATTATTCAAACTGTAATTACCGATGTGAAGTAAGACCCGAGGATGCCATTCCTTTGTCCAAACCATTTGATTCATCCTTTCTGAAATGTTATTTGTCCTGTTTGTCCATGGCAAGTTGACATTGACTTGCTACCCAAGATACACAGCCCCCTGCCCCTGCCATCACCATTGTATCAACCTAGATGTTATCGAGAGGAAATAATTCATTGGATTAAAAAATGAGGTGTACTACAAGATAATTTTTTATATTAAATTTTATAAATGAACAGTAAAATCATGACTCTCATACAAATACAAAAGGAGCATATATCAGAGATTTTGTTTAAGGTGTGAGTTCATGAAAGAATCAGCAAAGGCATTAAAAACTGGTTTGAGGACAAGTGAAAGACACGATACAAACACAGGCAACAAAGCAATGCCAAAATGATTTGTTAATAGATACAAAACTGACTTCTTTTCCAGTGGTTGTGAGAAGCAATACATCCCCACTGGGAAAAATCATTTGCATGTCTTTGGGTAGGAATAATTTGCATTAATATCAGTTTCTACATCTTACAGATTTATAAAATAAATAAAATGACAATGAAATGCACACACGACGCTAGATCCAGATAATCTGGGAAAGTGTACTAGATAGCACCTACTTCCATAGGACATGTTATCTTTTTTTGTTTCTTTTTATTTCCTAATCGGTACACACAAGACTAAATTCAGATTTCCTTTCAACAAAACCACTAAACAGAATATTATGCACATATTTGATACAACCATGTACATTTTATCCTTTTTCTATCTTCTGTACAGAAGATACACCCAAAGTTAGCGAGGATAGTTTGCTTTGTAAATACTGAGGAAGAAGTCTACTTTTCATTGACTTCTTATTATTTCATGACTTCTTATACATTCAGTCCACAAATCTTCTCCTGTTAATTCTTCTTTTGTAAGTTCTCTTATATCTTACCATTATTTTTCCATTCCATTATTGCCACCTTAGTTCAGCCATTTAGGGAATAAATCACTATACAGTTGAATTAGGTTACCAATGGGTCTCTCTTTTTTGAATCTCTCTTTACTGTGATGGGTGCCAGATTGTTAAATTGGCAACACCATTTTCACATGACTACCCACTCCAAAATCTTTTCATGTCTCCAGAATATTTAGCTTTACATTTGAGGGTAATTGGTTGTTGAAAAAGCAACTACAAAATGGATGAGCCACCCTAAGTCCCTTTTTAAACAAATCAGTGGATAACCAAACTAAGAGCGATAAAATCTGATTCATGGTTAGTAACGTGCAGATAGATAAAGTGGTTTGTAAAACTGTAATTCTTTTCTAAAAGAGCTTTAGAGGCTACTAGATCCAACTTTTTTTTTTTTCCTTTTTAAGAGAAAGGAGTGACTTTGGAAAGAGATTTCAAGATTCACTGAAGTGCCAAAACTCTTTGTCTTGTCTTTACTGTGACAAGATGGTACAGCTTCAGATGCAAAAGACTTTACTTAGAGCTTTGGTCCATCTCTTATTCTAATCAAAGCATTTAGCTACTCTGAGAGACACTTCTTCTTTCGTAAAATGGAGGCACATGAAAAAAATTCATCTAATTTACAGGATGATCGTAAGAATCACTGGAGAGTGTACGTATCAAAACATTTGATAAAATATTACAAAACTAACAGTATTAGGTGCAATAGTGCTGGATTTTCTCATGCCTCTTCCACATAATTTATTTTTCAGTGCATAGATTTTTGCAATTACTGGTGACAGAAACTGTTAATAATAAGCCAGAAAGTACACTGCCTAAGTTGAAGTCCTTTCTGACGTTTTCTCTCAAAGATGAACACACAATTGCCTTCTTCTTCTTTTTTCCCCAAGAATAAAAATTACATCAGTGAAAAGCCTAGGGTTCCCGTGCACTTGGGTGTACTGGTAGATAATAAGTTCGATGTGAATGTTTTCATCAGTTTCTTACAATTCTATTGAAAGTTATGCTACCTTTTGCATACTTGAATTCATTTATAAAATATTCCAACAGAAAGAATTTGCCAATAGTTGAAAGAAAATTTTTGGAATATATCAAGGGAAATTTTTTAAAATTCATTAATTTAGGCCCATCAATTTATGACCGGTACAACGACTATGCAAAAAGCAATATTTCACCATCTTTAACTATATATCTTATTTAGTCTAAGTGAATAAAAAGTTACCAAAAAGTGAAAGAAGGCAATGACATTTTATTAAATGTGTCAGGTGCAGGTCTTGAATTTCCCTGTGCTGGGTTAAACTTCGTGGAGATGCTTTACTGAGCTGATAAAAATTATTGTGAATGAGAACATCATTAGTTATTTGGAGGTCTCACAAAGCACATTTGGACACAAGAATTTGTGGGCAGGTAGTTTAACTTGGAAGTGAATCCAGCAAGCACTCTGAATGAGTATGGAAGTGAGACAAGGAAGGGAAGACAGGCAATAAATAAAGAGTGCCTAGTGAGAAGGTTTTCTTTGTGGACAGCACAGGAAAAGTCCCGTTTGCAACCCTCTGAGAGGCTTGCAAAACATGCCTTACAATTTTTCCAGTGAGAGGTAAGTTGGAAAGGAAAGCAGAAATTGGAGTATTTATCCACCAACCAACTCCTGCTCCTCCCTGGTCAAGGATTTCTACTGAGGCATTAACCCTGCAGAACTTCCAGTCTGCCCCACAGAAGTGTTAAGCATATGTGAGGCCAGACAATATCCTTCGGCACAGAGACACAAGAAGTCATTGTCCGGTAAGGGGACCATCTGCAGAAGTAGACCATGGGGACGTGGGTGGGGCATTTCTGTATCTACTACATTAAATCAACGAAATATGTCATTATGCTAATCATTGAGGGGACACAAAAGAAAAAGAAAGCCTAATGCATTTTTTTACAAGTTGAATATATTTGTCATGTATAGACCTGGGTACTAGGAGTACAATAAATAATAATAAAATACAATCTGTGCCCATAGGAAGCTTATAACAGCACTGGAAGTATATGATAGCATTCTAAGATAAAAGATGTAGAATGAAAGAGTTCTAGAAATTTAGAGTAGAGGAGTCCTGGCTGAGAGCCTCTTAGAAAAGCAAACATAAGCTGAAGTTAGCATTGAGGTATTCAGTAGTATTCATATAGGAAGAAGGATGAATAAGAGATATTTTGAGCAAATGGAATAATCTAAGCAGACATACTGAAGTGAGGTTTTAAAAATGAATTTATTGCAGGAGTGAAGAGAAAAGAAAGATGTGAGAACTGTTGTGTGTTGTTCAATCATCTGTTACTGATGTGTTGAAAGCCTGGACCAAGATGGTAGCAATGGAATGGAGCCAAGGAAGTGTGTCACTTACTACCCAGTAACTCACTTTTCACCTAATTCAGTCTCATGCAGCATACCTTTCAAAATCAAAGAAGCTGGATGCCTTAAAATTACATTTCAGACTCCTTTCCAGTTAGAATGCCACATGTGATCTGGATAAATATAAAGGAACATCCAAATATGGCTGATATTCAAGCTTACCTCCGTGAAAAATTATTCTTGGGTTCATATCCACACTTTAACCCGTCATGCCTATAGTTTTTTAGGCCATTTAGTTGGATCCACTTAACCCCTGACTTCCTTCTCATGAGGATGAATTTGGGAGTTTTAGGCTAAGATCAGATGGTAAGCAATGCCAGAAATCACCCCTCCTACATGAGGTTACGTTATAGCCCAGGAACAAAGGTAACATGAGATGACACATCAGAAACACCAGCATACATGTGGCCCTCAAGAAATGTCAATTTCCTTCCTGTCTTGATCTCTCTCCACTCCCAGTCCATTTTGGGAGTTCCATTGCTGGTCTCCCTCCCTCCAATCTCCTAGACCCTCCTTCTAGCATCTGCCAGTAATGCCTCTCACTTCTGACCCTCTGTCTTGCATTGAAGTCTTTAGAACTATTTCTGATGCTGAGACCTAGTCTTATCAATCTACTTTCTCCACCATTACACACACCCTGCCTTATAATACCTATTTTTTAACACATCAGCATCTGTGGTGAGGGAAGTTTTCACGAACTCATTAAATTGATACCTTTGGGAAAGTAATCATTTGTTTCATTGTGGAAAGGTTGGGACTGATACTGCTCTCCTAAAACACACTTCAAGCCTAATTGTACAGAAGTTATTAACGTATGCCCAATTTTCAGAGGTTGTTTTCTCCTTCCTTTGCCTCTATTTTGATTTTTCTACAGAGAAAAAACACTAGCCAAATTAATTTTATTTAAATAGGGTGGGGCAGTAGGGAGAGGGACAAACAAGATCTACAACAAACTTAGGTGTGCTGATTTTTCATTTTAGTTTTGGCCTGATTTAATCCTAATGTCAGGCCTTTATAGCAATAAGTATGGCAGCAGGACAAAGAGATAGAGTTTGAAGAAGGATGTGATATATTTATAGAAGAAATACAGGACCATACCACACATTTTTGTTTAAGGAGATTGAAACTTTAAACTGCTCATTTTAGGCCTCTGTGATATACATATATATCATATGGATATATCATATATATATATATATATATATATATATATATATATGAGCCTAAACTTCTCATTTTAGGCCTCTCTCTCTCTCTCTCTCTATATATATATATATATAAGCCTAAACTGCTCATTGTAGGCCTCTGTGAGATATATATATATATATATATATATATATATATATATACACACACATATATATATAGTAGTGTGTATATATGCTATATATACACTATATATATTTGTAGTGTGTATATATAGCATATATTATTGCATATATATCACACATGCATTATATATACACTACTATATATTATATATGCATATATTATATACATACATTATGTGTGATACACATATTATACATATATGTTAATGGAAGAAAAGGCTAGAATTATTTCTAGATTCACCATAGTAAATCCATCTTCTTAGGAGATAATTATTCCTTTTTCTATAGAAATGATATGATTTGAAACTTGACTAAGATCCCACTGGGAGGCAAGGTGAGCAGAAATGAGAAAAGTACTGGGGGCAGCGCATCGGAAGATAGTCTTTTAAATGTCCCAAGGGGCAAAAAACCGGCTAGAGGAGATACCTTAGCCAGGAAAGCACAAATGAAATGTGACTTGAGCTTTAGCAACTATCACAGAGACGCCAAATCCCATCATAACACCTGCCAATATTAAGTGACAATAAGGTCCTGTAAGTGTGATTAAAACTTGGCTGCAGGATTGCATAGTACAGTGGTTTTCTGCTCCAAGCTGCATCCCAGCCATTCTGCTTCCAACAGCCTAAGGACAGGATACCAGTACTTTAGAAAATGTCTACACATGACACTAATGTTTTACTATGTTTGGGAAGTGTTGATATAAAAAGCCCTTGTATGAGTGGAGGTGAATAAATTTTAAAAGATTTAGAAAGAATCTGCCATTTGCTGCAATGACTGTCATTCCATATCTTCCCATAGTGGACATTTTATGTTTGTTAATGAGTCATAAAGGCAAAGGAGCAAAAAGGTCAGAGTTTTGTTTTAGGCTCACACGTTATCACAAAATGTGCCTTTTTTCACCATCCTTGAGAAAGAATATATATGTAATAGCTCTCTCTATGTAGCCTATTTCAAGCAATTAAATGGATACATGTGTGCCTGTGTATATGTGTGTGTGTGTGTGTGTGTGTGTGTATACATATATAAACATTATAAGTTGGCAAGTTTGAGATATGTTTTGACAGATTGATTTTAGTTTGAGGATATACCCCTAAGATAACTCTGACCTGAAAATATGCTGATTTTTTCTTGTTTTACTTCTACATCGTCACAGCTAAGTCAGTTAGTGGAAAAGTGCAGGCAGTGCTCTAAGCATCCTGCTGAATTGCAGGCTCTTTCCTAGACACTTGTTCCCACATTTGCTGAAACAACCTTGCCAAAGCATACAGAAGTATTTCAAGGGATCACAGATTTGCAAAGGTGGCCAATGGAAAATCAGGGGTCTGGTATAGGTATTTTATTTGTTCTCCTATTTTTCTTGTCTCTAGTTCCCATGTAAGCAACACATTTTTACGTACTGATATCAATCTAGTTAATCATGTGTATTTCCCAGAAGGTGACTTCATGTGCTCCAGTGGGGTTATGGAGGACATTTTTCTCAAGAATTAGGTCAAATTCTGTATGTATCAGGGCAAGATGGGAAGGGGAGACTGGGAAGACGGATACAAGTCACAACAAAGATTGCAGATTTTTATTTGTTTCGCTCTACAATTTTTTTTTTTTTTAGAGAGAGAGGGCACACGCAGGGGAGAGGGGCATAGAGAGGGAGAGAGAGACAAAGAGAGAGAGAGAGAGAGAGAGAGAATCTCAAGCAGGCTCCACGCTTAGCATGGAGCCTGATGTGGGACTCGATCCCATGACCCTGGGATCATGACCTGAGCCAAAATCAAGAGTTGGATGATCAACCAACTGAGCCACCCAGTGCCCCTATTTTGCTCTACTGTTGATATTCCTTTGAAGAAATGCATTGCATTTTCCTCTGATTCTTCATTAGCTTTTAGACTAGAACACATATTATTACTAATGACTATGTTCTCTCTGGTGGCCATCTTTTTAATTAGTCTGAACTGTATTTGATTATAATTTGCTTCAGGTATTATAGGATCATCTTATCATTTTAGATCTCTTCACTGTCTCTCTATTTTCTGTTTGTATCAAAGTCAGAACCATTCTGCCCTGGAAACACCTTAACCAAGTTTGTTTGCTCTATTTAAGAAAGTTTAATTACTGATGTTCTGGAACATTCCCCTTGTTAGATTTTCCCAAAGTATAAATTTCTAGGTCACCATCATAGGAAATCTCAACTGTCCACCATTTTATGTGTTCTTGAGAAAGCTTACTATGATATGCTAAAGTTTCTGTCTGGGACCCAGTATTGTGTCCAGTATTGCTGTTTATCACATAATAAGGTTTCTTCAGACAATTGCAATTCTGTGGCAGTCCACTCACTGAAAATTTTACTGATGGAGGTAAGACGCACCACTGTGATAATATGTGAAAAAATACAGTAATTTTTTAAATTGACTACTGGATTGAACTTTGTGCTCTTACATGATAGCTTCTATATTACTCTTCAGTAATCCTATTTTCAATTCTCAGAGTTTTGATTGCAAGTATTCATCATTGCCTTAGATAATTTTTACTCTTCTCAATTCATTTTATTCCATCTGGATTTCATGTTAGACCTTGCAAAGATAGCACAAATATATTTAATATTTAGAGCATTTCTAACAGAAATAAACTTGTTAGCATTTCCTTCATCAAGGGGTAGTTTAGCTCATAAATAATAGTGAGAAATCATCATGTATTTCTACTCTAGAGTGAGTGTCCTCTCATGAAATCCCAGAATGCAATACTCAGGGGACACTATCATCTTTCTACATACTGAGATTTGCTTCAGGGTTGTTTAAAGATAGCAACTTAACATTTTAGAAATGGTGTGTGGTCAGGTATAAAATACAGCTTGGCTCCTAGCCTTACTATTTTCCCTCTGTGATCCTGATCTATAGACCAGTTGGGTCTCTGTTTTCTTACTCATATAATAGGGGAAATAGTGAATACCTTGCAAGTATGTTTTGTGGGTTAAAATAGTGTCTGGCTTATAGGATGGACTCAAGTGATGATAGCCAGTACAGCATGAGCTCATTAATTCTGGACACTTTACTTTCTCTTCCAGCATTGGGTTCTACTGTGCTGGATTCTTCCGGCTTATTATAAAAAACTTCCAACATTTTTGTTGGAAAAGTCCTCTTCCGTGCCTTTTCATTTCCCTTCTTCACCAATGATGAACTCTTCAAAACGTTTTATGGTATTTTCATAAATATTTTTCTAAGAAAGTTATTTTACCCAAATTATTTTATGACTGAGGTATTTTCCTTGGATGTTGATTTATTTCAAAAGAAGCAGTTACTTGGTTTGTGAGCCTTTGAAAGACAGTATTAATACTGAACTATGAGAGAGTAAGCCATTTTTAAAAGCCTAGTTTTAAAAGCATAGTGTTGAAGGTAATAAAGTATCTTCAATTTTTCTTGCCATCTGGATTGTAAATGATGCCTTGAAATCATAAGGACAATGGCTTCCAAATATATAGGTTCAAGTGACCCTGCACCATTTTCATATGATGTTCAATTAGATGTAAATTGTATTCACTGTAATAGTCATCTGTTTATTACAACTAGCCTGGCATATTACAGGTGGTAAGTATATTGCAAATAGTTGCTGACTGACCTTTCCATTTGCATATAAATTATCAAATGAGCGAACGATTTAGCTATAGTTTTACACTACTAGTGTAACCTAAATCCTTTTCACGGTGTTTTGATTATATGTTTACACGAGCCACTTCCAGCTCTAAAAAAACCATTATAAAATATAACAAAATAACACAGGAGAAATTTAGCCAAAGATAATTACACGTGCAATGTGATAAGATTCTCTGACGCTCATGCTGATCTCAGAGTGATAACTTTCATCATGGTTCCATCTACAAGTGGTCCCAGAGGACATTCCCAGAACAATGGGAAACCCATTGGAAAGGAAATAGGCAAAAGCCAAGTCTGTGTACAAACTACAAGAGGGCAATGTGTTCTTGTTTGAGAGGTAATTAAGACTGTACTTCCCAAGTATAGAAGTCTGTACTATACGCATCATGAAATAATGCTTGAAAACATTTGTATTTTTAATGGACGCCTGTTTAAGTTAACAGCTTGGTAGAGTTTAAAATTTTTTTTTAATGTTTATTTATTTTTGAGAGAGACAGAGAGTGAGCAGAAGAGGGGCAGAGAGAGAGGGAGACACAGAATCCGAAGCAGGCTCCAGGCTCTGAGCTGTCAGCACAGAGCCTGACGTGGGGCTCGAACTCACAAACCGTGAGATCATGACCTGAGCTAAGGCCAGACACTTAACCGACTGGGCCACCCAAGCGCCCCAACAGCTTGGTAGTGTTTTAGTTGAAAAGCACACTTGTCCATCAAACAGTTAAGAGAGGGGTGCCTGGGTGGCTCAGTCGGTTGAGCGTCCGACTTCGGCTCAGGTAACGATCTCACGGTCTGTGAGTTCGAGCCCCGCGTCGGGCTCTGGGCTGATGGCTCAGAGCCTGGAGCCTGCTTCCGATTCTGTGCCTCCCTCTCTCTCTGCCCCTCCCCCATTCACGCTCTGTCTCTCTCTGTCTCAAAAATAAGTAAATGTTAAAAAAAAAAAATTAAAAAAAAATTAAAAAAAAAAAAAAGAGAATCATCTGTACCCGTAGATAAATTACATTGTGAGTTGAGCCAAAAGCTGATTTTTTCCCCAAATAACATTATTTACATAGGTTATTTTTGGCAGAGTATTTTTTGTCATAAAATCAGAATGGTATTCAAATCAGTTGCTTTCTTAATATTGGTTACATGTATAAGAATTACATAATTACATAAACATTCAAGTTGAATCAGAAAAACAGTTTTCCAATTAACCTCGTGCTGAATGTAATTACAAGGTGAATATTCAAAACTAACTGAGATGGCCATTTACAAATTATAATTGCTTTTATCTTGAGAGTGAAAGAAGCTAAGTTTGTACTATTTAATGTTATGGTAACATTCCAGTGCTTTGAAGTTTACTCATAATGCCAATGATTAAGTAGTAGTTTCTTTCTCTTATAACCAATTTCTTTTTTGTTAAGCATTTTTTATCAGATTTATTTTTGAGAGCCTAGCCTGTCTCATATAAAGTCTGCTATTGTCCACACTTTGAACAAAATTAGATTGCTCAGAATCGGTTGTTATAAAGAGACTCATTATCCTCATACTACATACAATGACCTTACATTTAGTTCCCTTCTGATCTTCTTGCAGATACATACAGTTAATGCAAAATTACACTGCCTGCTGTATTTAACTCATAAATGGTGAAATAATCTTTTTCTGTAACTTGTACTCAATACTTTTGGAGAAACAATAAAATGGAGGTTGTTTTTAATTTTTTTAATGTTTATTTATTTTTGAGAGAGAGAGAGAGAGAGAGAGAGAGAGAGAGAGAGAGAGAGCATGAGCAGGAGATGGGCAGACAGAGAGGGAGGCACAGAATCCGAAGCAGGCTCCAGGCTCCGAACTGTCAGCACAGAGCCCGACGCGGGGCTCGAACTCACAAACCATGAGATCATGACCTGAGCCAAAGATGGAAGCTTAACAGACTGAGCCACCAAGGCGCCCTACATGGAGGTTGTTTTTAGATCTCTTTTATAAATTAGATCATATCAGAGAGGTTAAATAATTTGCCAAAATGACCCATCTAGAACGTGGTAGAGCTAGAACAAAGAACTCCCTGGGTAAGGAATACCAAGAGGAGAGAGTGTTTCAGAGAGAGTGACCAAATGTATTAAAAGCTTTGAGATGTTAGAGAAGATAAGGCCAAGAAAGTCCTATTAGAACTGGTAGAGTGGAGGTGTGAGAGCAGTTTTGGAAGGTGGGTGGGGGTGGAAACTGGATGAAAATGGGTTGAAGAGAAACTGAAGGTTGAGGCATCGGTGTCAAGTGCAAACACTTTTCAACAAGTGTGACCAGGAGGTGTAAGGATCTTAAAGTAAAGAATACCAAAGTGGAGCAACAGAGAAACTCTTCATTTGTAGCCTCTGACAGTAAATTCTATGTTCCAGGCCCTGGATTGGTCTGAAATAAAAAGGTACAAGGACATGACCATGTGATGTGAGGCAAAGCAAATGTTCCGTTTCACTTCTCAGAAGTAGATGGCCTAAGGATCCGCAAGACTGCAAAAGGACATTCTGTGAGTCTGAGTTTGGCAAAGACAATGGACAGTTTGGCAATCTGAGAGAGTACATTCCTACTTTCCAGTTCAGCAATAAAAACTAAAGTCTCGGGCCTTGCAATTCTTTGTGTTGGGGATCGAAAAACACATAAATGAAGATGTAGCTGGAGGGACTATTAAAGATGAGAACCATTAGGGGCGCCTGGGTGGCGCAGTCGGTTAAGCGTCCGACTTCAGCCAGGTCACGATCTCGCTGTCTGTGAGTTCGAGCCCCGCGTCAGGCTCTGGGCTGATGGCTCAGAGCCTGGAGCCTGTTTCCGATTCTGTGTCTCTCTCTCTCTGCCCCTCCCCCGTTCATGCTCTGTCTCTCTCTGTCCCAAAAATAAATAATAAAATGTTGAAACAAAAATTTAAAAAAATAAAAAATAAAAAATAAAGATGAGAACCATTAGAACTAAAAGATACCCAAGAGAGAAAAAATAGACTGATGTTGCGGGAGGGGTGGGGGAGGGCTGAGTAAGAAGTGGAGACTCTGAAGTGTCAAGAAATGAAATCCAGAACGCTGACAAGGGACTAGCTTTTGGCAAGAGGAGGCTCCAGTGTTATCCATATTAGCTATAAGATGTACAAAAAGGCAAAAGACCTATCAGGAGCTTTTTTTTTTTTTTTTTTTTTTTTAACATATAGGATCCAGAATTGGCTTTACTTTTTCTCAAATCTCCAAGCCCCTATTGTTTCTGATTCTATGCTAACAAATGATCTCCTCAGAAATTGTAAAACTTTGTAAGTCTTCTTTCATAGGTTTTTACCTATTTTTCAAGCCATACTTAAAAGCTCACGGTCTTTCTGATTTCATAGCTGGAGGTAAGACTTCACCACTACTTTTGTTACTTTGGGCAAGTAACTCCGCCCCAGTTTCCACCATTAGTAAGACAATCACCTGCTTCACTGGATGGTTGTAATAGATCATCTTAATTAAGATAATAAGATTATTTTAAGTAAGATAAAAAAATGATAAGATTATCTCAAGTAAGATAATCAGCCTGCTTGTGATAGTGCCTAGCAAATAGTAAGTGCAATAAATGTTACAGACTATTACTATTTTTATTCCCTGCTAAAGCCACATTAACCTATGTAGGTTTCATTTTGCTGACTGAGCACCTAGAACATTCCTTCACCATTTGACAAATGATTACTTTCTTAAGGATATTTATTTAGGGGGTTCGTGAAAAATTCCCTCCCCACAGATGCTGATGTGTTAAAAAAAATAGGTATTATAAGGCAGGATGTGTATAATGGTGGAGAAAGTAGATTGATAAGACTAGATCTCAGCATCAGAGATAGTTCTAAAGACTTCAATGCAGGACAGAGGGTCAGAAGTGAGAGGCATTACTGGCAGATGCTAGAAGGAGGGTCTAAGAGATTGGAGGGAGGGAGATTAGCAATGGAACTCCCAAAATGGACTGGGAGTGGAGAGAGATCAAGACAGGAAGGAAATTGACATTTCTTGAGGGCCACCTGTATGCTGGTGTTTCTGATGTGTCATTTCATGTTACCTTTGTTCCTGGGCTATAATGTAACCTCATGCAGGGATGATTTCTGGTATTGCTTACCATCTGAACCCGAGTACACAGTTCCTGGGATATGGCAGACCCTCAATAAATATTTAAATGAGTAAATCAAATTAATAAGTGCCCACCTGCATGCAAGTCTATTCCTGCCTGTGGACTAAAAAAGATGTTTTAAAGCTCTTTTCATCTATCGGATATGACTAAAATACAGTTGATGGAAATTGAATATATTCAAATATAAAACTAATAGTTTATAAACTTAATATAATATGAATACATTTTGATGTTATAAAATCAATCCTATCACAATATAGTTCAAAGGAAACGAAATGTGTCAATTTCCTCATCTGTCAATCAGAATTTTTTTTTAAATTTTGTAAGTGTTTATTTTTGACAATGAGAGAGAGACACAGTATAAGCAGGGGAGGGGCAGGGAGAGAGGGAGACACAGATTCTGAAGCAGGGTCCAGGCTCGAGCTGTCAGCACAGAGCCCAACGTGGGGCTCGAACTCACAAACCGTGAGATCATGACCTAAGCAGTAGTCAGATGTTTAACCGACTGAGCCACCCAGGTGACCCATGTCAATTATAATTTTAACAACTCCAACATCTTAGTTTTTATTTTCATCTGTAGAGTTATCTCTAGAAACTTCTCTTGGGATGAAGAATTATGTACAGGAAGTTAAGCAGGTCCTTAAGTTTTTCAGTTCGTTCTCTATTATTCTCAGTAAGAGTTACATTTTTAAATGTATTTAAAATTGCATTAAAAGTTGATCCCATTTTAAAGAAGTTAATTTTCCTTTATTTATCCTTTTATCTGTATGTGTATATAAACCTATATCAAAAAATATGTATGATAACATAGATGAATAGATATGTATACATGTAAGGCTACATGTATAACTACATATTCACTTATGTATAAAAAAAGTTTTATGAATGGTATTTGTGAAAGTTTTAAGATAGTTATTTTTTGGGGTCAGATGGTAGTATTTTCCTTTTGTCTTTAGACTTTTCTGTGTCTTTGGGATTTTTAATAATGTAATTTCATGGACTCCTAACCTAAAGGCCTACCTTACATTAATTCTTTCAGACAGTAAAGTGTCCAGAAGACAGCTGTTCTCCCTTGAATATCCTTCCCAGGTTTAACCAGTTCATCTTAATACAGAAGGAGCAATTAATGTGTCTAGTAGTACCCTTCTTGCTTAGAAACGTCCATAACTTGAAAATGGCCTGAACTTAACATGTGTTTAATGTTTGTTTTCATCCGGGAATTATAATGAAGAATAGGACTGAATCCCACTGAATCTTCAAAATCACATTGAAAAAAAAATTTCTTACAGCCAACTCCTGGGAGAAAATCAGAAATTACAAATTTATTTTTTTAACAAAGTAAAGTGTAATGTAAGAATGTTTATATAGCAAGACCTTAAATGACCTTTGAAGGGTCAATAAATTAAAAGCTTTATTTGTTTTGTGTGAGTTTTCAAAAAATTCCACGTAACTCTGGACATCTCTTGGGAAGCTTTTGGAATTATGTATTTGATATAATTCTCTGCAAACACCCAGTAGACTACATACTACATTAATCCTAAAATCAAGATATGTGTCATTTATCTCTGTTCTCACAATCACTGAAATACCACAAGTAAAATATGATTCTGTGTGTGTATGTGTTTGTGTGTGCACGTATGAGAGAGAGACAGACTAGTTAATTAGGGTAACGTCATTTGGTTTTATTTAATACATAGATGGGTGGCTGAATGAATAATTTTACATTGTCCCTCATTTTAGTTGAGAGAATGAATTATATGTGTTCGTATTCTGATCTCAATCATAAGGGACTTCATTTTGTCTCCAATTTTTTTAACTTCTTTGAGAAATAATCAAAAAATATAATTGTATATATTTAAAGTGTACAATGTGATGATTTGTTATACATATACTTTGTAGAATGTTTACCAAGATCAAGGTCATTAACACATTCCTCACCTCACATAGTTGACCTAGTTAACTCGTGTGTGTGTGTGTGTGTGTGTGTGTGTGTGTGTGTAGTAAGAATGCCTAAGATCTACTCTCAGCAACTTTTCAAGTATACAACACTGCATTATTAACTATAATCACCATGCTGTACATTAGCATGGATATATATTCATACATATTTATCTTATCCTCAGAATTTACTCTTCTTATAACTGAATTTTTCTACCCTTTGACTTACATCACCCCACGTCTCACTTCCTCCAGCCCCTGGCAATTACCATTATCTTCTGTGTCTATGAAATTGGCTTTTTTTTTTTTAAGATTTTATATGCAAGTGATACCATACAGTACTTTTCTTCCTCTGCCGGCTTATTTCACTTGTATAAGGACTTCCAGATTCATCTATGTTGTTGCAAATGGCAAGATTTTCTTCTTTTTTTGGCTGAATAATATCCCCTTATATGTATCTATACTCATTGTTCTTTATCCATTCATCTGTTGAAGGACATTTGTTTCCATGTCTTGGGTATCATGAATAATGTTGCAGTAAACATGGGTGTGCAGACATCTCTTCGAGATACTGATTTCAGTTCCTCCAGATATATACTTAAGAGTGGGATTGCTGAACTTGAATAAACATTGTCAATGATTTCTGTGTTTAGTGTCAGCATCCCTGCATGCTCAATGCCTATGGCCATTCATTCATTAAGGGCTGCAGAATCATGGGGTGCCTGAATGGCTCTGTCACTTCAGCATCCAACTCTTGATTTCAGCTCAGGTTGTATTTCACAGTTCATGAGTTTGAGTCTTGCATCAGGCTCCACACTGACAGTGCAGGGCCTGTTGGGATTCTCTCTCTCTCTCCCTCTCTCCCTGACCCTCCCACATGTACTCTCTCTCTCTCACTCAAAATAAATAAACTTTAAAAAGGTTATGGGGGGAGGTTGCAAAATTGTGATATTCACTCATTTCGTTTCATTTGTTATCTGAAATAATTTAATAAGGAATTGCTTTCACTCATCTATTTGTTAACCCAATGGTATAGTTCATATTGGAAAAGTCAAAATAAATGTTGATTATTTCCTTATAACTACTATTTTAATCTGATCAATTGGTTTTACTTCATCCTCAGAAAGTAACCAATTAGGTTTCTTTATTAAATGAAAAGTATCATTACAAACTCAAGAATTTAGAAATATTACATGGATTTCTATCTATTGCAATTCTTATCCCTAATGAAGCTCAAATTATGCTATCTTTGGTCAGTTAAAGCAGCTTCACATTCTTTTTGACACGTCCTAGTAACAGTCTTTCATAGCTGTCTTGCTGTTGATATATTAACATGTCCAAGTTCCTCTGTACATTTCAGCCCCAGACCTGGAATCAGCCAAAGAAGCCCTGTTAATGGGAATGGTATTTCAGAATCACCTGCGCACTAGGGATGGGCACTGCTACAGGGTTAGGCGTTATTTTAGTACCGTTTCCCATTATTCCCTTGATTTTCTTTTTCAAGGAATCCTAAAATCTGTATGATAATTGTGCTTTCAGTATTTGCTTCTCTTAAATGGTTTTCATGTCTTTGTTTCTTTTGATTTAAAAATTTTTCCTTTTGATATTCTTTTTCCTTCAGGGCTCTGACCTCTTAGACATTCTACAGGACTCTTGTAATCACCCACCCACCACTGGGGTGAGCAAAAGCCCTTACGGTCCAGTCCCTGTGCTCACGTTGGCCCTCCATGAAGTTTGCTAGTCAGGAGTTCTCTTGTTCGATGACCCCTTTAGGCACTCTGTTGCTTCTGTCTGTTCTCATACACACTGATGGCATTGGTCTCCTGGCTGCTGGGGCTTTCCCCCCATCTTCTTGTGTTTTGGAGTGTGTGGGATACCTTGTCATTTTGTTGTGCTTTCCATGCTACCCATGTGATTTAGTTTTACTGTGTGGTTTTGCTATTTGTTTTCATTCAGGATTTGTGAAAATCCAGAATCTATGCTATCGTTGGCATGGTCATCTTCTTAGAACCCCCCCCCCCTTAGTAAGGACATTTTTGTTTAAAGAACTGTACACATTTTCCTTATTGTGGCTTCACGTAACCCATTCTTTACAGAGAAAGAACTTTTTCCCCCTTTGCTCCTATTTAGATTCAGAAAAAATACTCCTACTCATTAATCCGCTGAAATTTATTTTGGTTACTCTTACCATTTATAGTACCAAAGATTTAAAGTTAGCGTTATAATAATTGTTTTGGAAAACATTCCAATGAGAAGCTATTACTAGTCCCATATCTCCTCCAGATTTGACCAGCAAGTTGTCACTTCCTTTTAGTCTCTTCATTCCCCACACATTATGATATGTGAAGCTGACAAATGCTAATATGATGTCACAAAGTAACTTGTTACTTGGAAAACAAATGACCCATGAACTAGAGCTCTCAAATTAAAAAAATTTTTTTGGGGGGATTCTTAGGAAAATAAAGCAAACAACAAAAATAAGTCAATAATATGATTTAATCTCATCTTACTCTGGGAAAATGTTCTGGGTCTAAATTCCTTTGGGAAAATGTTCATTTTATGTTTTGTTCATTTATTTTTTCATTCATTCCGAGGTTTCGACTTTAAAAATATACAATAAAAGTTAGTGATCTAAATGTTGATTGAGAAACATTCTAGATCCTTGATTATCAGAGGATAACAATTTTTAATCAGCCAAATGGGTTTATTCTGTACATTAGAAATAATTTTAACAGGAAACATTGAAATAAATACATTCAATCAAGTGATTATGACTCCTGTTTTACACAACTAAGGATAATGATGAAGAGTTGGACAGTCCCTGCTTTCCCATTGCTCACAGTCTAGTGATAAAAGTGGGCTTTTCTGTAAATCTAGTCTGTTAACAGTGTGACTCTCAGTGAGTCTTTGGCTCTTAGTTTCTTAATCTGTAAAATGAGGATAAGGTATATAATTCCTGCCTAGCAGCATGTTAGAGAGAACAGTCTGACAAGACAACAAATGTGCAAATGCTTAGCATACAACCTGTAGAGAGCAGGGCGTCTCTTACTTGTTAAAACTCTTCATGTGGATTCTGGTGTGGCTGAAACCACTTGGGGTTTCCACACGCAGAGTTACCTAACGAAGGGAAAAAATGTCTGGATTCAATAAAATAGAAATTTGAGGACTACCAGCACAGAGAAACTGTTGGAAGCTTTAGGACGAAATGAAATCCATTTGTCCAAGAGAAAAGACAGAGAAAACGAGACGACTGGGTCATGGAATGCAACATTTAGATGTTAGATGGAGAAAAGTCAGGGAAGATGACAAAGGAGAGAGGGGGAGAAAAACAACAATAAGACGTCACCTAGGGGGAAAATACTTCAAGGAAAAGCAAGTGGTAAACCATGTCATAAGCAGCTAAGAGGTCTACTAAAATGAAGACAGATCATTGACCATTAGCTTTGGTGGGATATAGCTCACTGTTAACCTTGATAAAGCCATTTCATTTAAGGAGTGAGTCAGAAAGTCTGGAAAAAGTTGAAGAGGTAATGGGAGGAGAGGTATGAAGATGAATTGAAAAAAGTAGAGATAAAGAGATCATTTTTTAAAGCTTATTTATTTATTGAGAGAGAGTTGGCACAAGCAGGGGAGGAGCAGAAAGAGAGGGAGGGAGAGAATCCCAAGCAGGCTTCACACCCAGCCTGATGTGGGGCCGAATCTCACCACCAGAAAACTGCTACCTGAGCCAAAATCAAGTGTCATATGCTTGTCAGCCACTTAACGGACTGAGCCACCCAGGCGCCACAGCAATAGAGATTATTAAAGCAGTCAAAGTCAAACTGCATTGACAGAATTAGTCAAAGGTATTCAGATCCTGTCATGACACATTGACATACAGTCACATAACCACTGAAATAGTTGCCTTCTTATTTTTGTCATTAGGTGACTCAGGTCTGGAAAGAGTTCACTTGAAGTTATTAGTTCATCTAGGAACTAAAGGTAAAATTACCTGATAGAATTGGCTATTTGGAAAGAAATTATGATGTTGAGTCACCAGGAATGATTATAAAATATCATTAATTTATGCCACAAGACAAAACATTGCATTTTCATATAATAGGCATAATTAATCTGAAGCAGAAGCTTAATTAATATATGGAAGATGTGTTTAACTGTCTCATGCTTGCCAGGAAGCTATTGTGTTAGGTTATTTGCTAAACTTTGGTAAACAACTAAAAATAATTTCCATTCAATATACGTACCAGTGCATTTTTAATTTACTTTTTAACTGCTTTACTGAGATAGAATCCATACACAATAAATTCCAGGTTAAGTAAAAAACCTGATGTGTTGAGCTGTTTGTATGCCCACACAACCATCACATAGTAAGGATAAGGAAAATACCCATTTTCCTACTTCAGGATCCTATAACAAAGTACCATAGAGTAGAATGCCTGGATCACATTCCCATCAGTGTAGGAGAGTCCCATTTTCTCCACATCTTCTCCAAAACTTTTAATTTTTACCCATTCTAATGAATTTTTAGTAATAATTTGCTATGATTCTAATTTGTATTTTTCTAATGATTAATGACATTGTGGGTCTTTTCATATGCTTATTTGCCATCCTGTATCTTGTTTGGTGAGTTGTCTATTCAAATCTTTGGCCCATTTTTCAAAATAGATTGTTTCTTTTCTTATTATTGAGTTTAAGAGTTCAATATATATTTCAGATACTAAATGCATCAATCATCTGGGCAGCCATAACAAAATGCCACAGACTGGGTGATTTAAACAGCAGACATTTATTTTCTCACAGTTTTGGAGACTGGAAGTCCACATTTGAGGAGATGACAGCATTGGTTTCTCTTGAGGTCTTTCTCTTTGGCTTGCAGATGGCCGGCCACCTTCTTACTGTGTCCCCACAGCCTGTTCTCAGTGCATGCATATCACTGGTGTCTCTTCTTCTTATAAGGACACCAGTCATATTGGATTAGGGCCTCACACTATGACCTCATGTAACGTTCATTACCTCTTACAAGCCCTGTCTACAAATGCAGTCACACTGGGTAGGTAGGGCTTTAACATGAATTTGGGGGAGACACAACTAATAACAGTAGGCCTTTATAAGATATATAGTTTGTAATTATTTTTTCAGTGTGTGGTTTCCTTTCCATTACCCTAATTGTGTCTTTCAGAGACAAGAAGTTAAAAATTTTGATAACGTCCAACTTATCAACATTTTATGTATATTGCTTTTGGCAGCATATCTAAGAAATCTTTGCCAAACTCAAATTCATAAAGATTTTATTCTATACCTTCTTCTAGAAGTTGTAGCAAATTAGGTTATTCCTTTAGGTTCACGATGCATTTTGAGTTAACTTTTGTATATGTTATAAAATGTGGATACAAATTCTTTTTTTATGGATATCCAATTGTTCTAGCAATATTTGTGAAAAAGATTATTCTCTCTTCAGTGCACTGCCTTTGTCACCTTTTTTGAAAATAAATTGTCCTTATGATTATGGTTCTATTTCTGGTCTCTATTTTTTTTAAGTTTATTTATTTATTTTGTGATAGAGAGAGAGTGCAAGTGGGAAGGGGCTGAGAGAATTCCAAGCAGGCTCTGCATTGTCAGCACAGAGCCCAACACACAGTTCAATCTCACGAACCATGAGAACATGACCTGAGCAGAAATCAAGAATCAGATGCTTGACCAACTGAGCCACCTGGGCACCCCTGGTCTCTATTTTATCCCATTTATCAAATTGCGTATCTTTATACCAAAACTATCTTGTTTACCATAGCTTTTTTTTTTTTTTCAACGTTTTATTTATTTTTGGGACAGAGAGAGACAGAGCATGAACGGGGGAGGGGCAGAGAGAGAGGGAGACACAGAATCGGAAACAGGCTCCAGGCTCTGAGCCACCAGCCCAGAGCCCGACGCGGGGCTCGAACTCACGGACTGCGAGATCGTGACCTGGCTGAAGTCGGACGCTTAACCGACTGTGCCACCCAGGCGCCCCTACCATAGCTTTATACTAAGACTGAAATTAGGCAACGTGGATTTTTTCTAACTTTATTTTTCATTATCAAGGTTGTTTGTTCATTTCTAGATTTTTGCATTTCCATACAGATTTTAACATTAGCTTATAAATCTCAACAAGGGAGTCTTCTGAGATTTTTATTGGGATTTCATTTAACCAAGAGGTCAATTTGGAAAGAATTGGCATTTTAAGAACATTGAGTCTTTTTCTCTGTGAACACTGAAACTCTTTAGTTGTTTAGGTCTTTAATTTCTCTTAACAATATTTTCGTGTACAGGATTTGCACATCTTTGCCATATTTATCCCAAGATATTTCATGTTTTGATGTTATTGAAAATAGTGTTATTTATTTAATTTCAATTCCTAATTGTTCATTGCTAGCAAATAAAAATGCAATTGTTTTGTATATTGACTTTATATCCTGCAATCTGCTAAAATACTTGCCAGTTCTAGCAAGTTATTGTATATTCTACTGGGTTTTCTAGATAGATGATGATGTTGTCTATGAATACTGGATGAATTAGTCCATTTCATCCATGAAGTACATCTTCCTTTTCAACTAGATGTCTTTCACTTCTTTTTCTTGACTACTTCACTTGCTGGAATCTTCAATGTTGAATACAAGAGGTGAGAGTAGATGTCTTTGTCTCATTCCTGATCTTAAAGGGATAACACCCAGTCTTTCCTCATTAAATACAATGTTAGCTGCAGATATTTCATATGATCCTTTCATAAAGTTGAGAAAATTCCTTTCTATTCTTTGTTTGCTAAGAGTTTTTATCATGAATGGATGTTGGGTTTTGTCAAATGCTCTTTCTGCATCCATTGAGATGATCATACACTTTTCTTTTTTTCTTGATCAATATAGTAAATTATATTGATTGCTTTTCAAATGTTAGACCAACCATGCATTCTTGGGATAAATCCTTCTTGGACATGAAATATATATCCTTTCAATATATCTGGTTTTGATATGATAAAAATTTGTTTGAATATTTGCATCTATGTTCATTGTGGGTTATCGATCTATCGTTTTTTTGTGTTTTTTTTTCTTATAATACCTCTCCCTAATTTTGGTATCAGGGTAATCCTGGCTTCGTGAAGTGAACTGAGACAATCCTCTTTTAATGTTTTGTTTTGTATGAGTTTGTGTAGAATTGATAATATTTCTTCTTTAACTATGTGGTAGTATTGACTAGTGTAGCCATCTGGACATAGTATCTCCTTTGAGGAAATGTTTTCAACCACAAAATCAATCCCTTTCATAGCTATAGGGCCATTCAGTTTGCCTATTTATTCTTGAGTTGGCTTTGTAATAGGTGTTTTCAAGGAATTTAACCATTTCATCAAGTTGTTAAATATATAGCTGTTAAGATTTCATGACATTCCCTTATTATCCTGATAATGTCTTTAGAGCCCATAATGACTCTTCCTATCATCTTTGATATTGCTAATTTACACACTCTCTCTCTCTGAATAAATGTGTATCAATTTCATTGATCTCAAAATATCAGCTTTAAGCTTCATTTATTTTCTCTATTGATTTTCTGTTTCTATTTCATTGATTTCCACTGTGATCTTTATGCTACTTTGGAGTTCCTTTCCTTAGATAGTCTTTGTTCCCTAGTTTATTAAAGTGGAAGCTGACATTAATTTCTTTTTTTTTAAATATGAGCATCCAATACCCCCAAATCTCCTTCTAAGTACTGCCTTAGCAACATTTTACACTTTGATATGTTGTGTTTTCATTTTCATTCAGTTCAAAATATTTTCTATTTTCCTTTTGATTTCTTCTTTGCTCCATTAGTAGGAATGGACATTTATTTCTGGCCCTATGTGAGCACCAGACCCTATTAGTTTTAACCCATTAGATGGTTCTGTTCCCAATCTTGGGTAGGTTCCTCACATGCATGAGCCAGGCAGTGCTCTACTGAATACTAAAAAGGGAACTTCTTCAGATCTCTGGAGTTCTCTCTCTTTGCAACTCTCTCTTCTCAGTCACATTGTCTTACTAACTTTAAGAACTTGGTCTCCTGGGATCCTGGTCTCATCCCCTCAATTAAGGGAGTCTGTCTAGTTCCCCCTGGGTTCCCTTTTTGTATCATGGACTGGAAACTCAAGGCAGTAAGCTAGAGAAACAGTAGAGTTCCTCTCATTTGTTTCCCATTTCTCAAGGTCACTCTTTTATTAGCTGATGTCCTGTGTCTTGAAAAACAAATTGCTTCTTGTATCTTCCTTTCCCACCTCTCACCCCCATTTTTTTGGTTGATTCAGTGAGAAGCTAGATCTGGTCCCTGTTATTCCATTTTGTTATCCCATCTAGTCCCAATACATAATTTTGATCCTGAATTTCTTTCCTAATCCATTTATTTTAAGAAGTAAGCCACTCTTCTAGATTACACTACACCTAACTGAAACATCATTCAGCCCAGTTTTCTGATACGATGTTAAAATGTTATGTTAACATTTCTGACTAAAACCTGACTTACCAAATATTTTTCAGTGAAATTCTATCACCTCTGCAAGGAAGAAATATCTTTCATTTTTCTCAAATTCACTTACTTTTATTGAGAATTTATGAGGTATTTGTGTCTTATCTTTATCCTTCAAGGAGAAGATAAAATTCAAAAAGAATATTGATACAAATGAAAAACATACAAAGGAATAAAAGGATGACAATGTCTTTGAATTGATGCTAGAAGTAATGTATACTACAATAATTATAACTAAAAATTTAGAATTCAAATAGTTTTTCTTCGTGCCCATTTTTCATCAAAAATTTAAACCACAGAATGTTGAAAACTCCATATCATAGGAAGAAGTGCATCTATCCTCAGAAGATTGATTCACTTGTGCATGTCTGTGCCTTCCCTTAAACATGGGGCGCCAGAGGGGATTTCATTGTTCATCAATCTACTCTACAATTTCAAAGTCAAAGGGTCCATCATATACTTTAACTTTAGAAACATAAATTCCAGATGTAAGAACTTTAATGAATATATTAGACTTTGTTTATAACACATTTATATTGAATATTGAAAATCTGTCCTTGGTAGCCATCTTAAAATTGGTTTTCCTTCAGAAATTTTAGTCAGAAACAGAGAAGACTATATATATAAATCAACACACTAACACACAAAGTCTGGAATATTATATATGCCATATTGCTATTGGGACTAATCCTTAGGGGGAGCTCAAGACAAACCTGTAATTTTTCTTCTGGTATGTCACTATTGTGAACATTGCAGGTAGTAAAAAAAAAAAGTAAGAAAGAAAGAAAGAAAAAAGAAAAAAAAAGGACAGTGGAATTATTTAGCACAGTATCTTGAGGACATCTGCCTCTAACATTTTATCATATCAGAAAAAGATGTACTAAAAATGTTCTATGTTGTGAAATGATAAATGCTTTATGAGAAAACTCAGGAGTGACCTTCCTTTTTCTATTTCATTTCTGACGTCTTCTCCTGTCAGTAATTACTCTAACAATGCTGTCGACAGGCAGTAATTAAATCCTTCTCTTTTCTCCATGACACAATGCTCATTTCCTACTCCCAGCTTTCAAGGTCTAACCCATTTAGAATATTCATTCTATATATAACGTTAAAAAATAGTACAATAGCAGCTATGTTAGATAGCTCCATTTTCAACATCCAACTGAAAAGAAAAAAGAATAAAGAATGATCCTAAATGAACTAAGAGGCAATAAGCCTCTGCCTGGGGAGTTCTATTCCCAAATGATACCTTATACATAAGTTGTAAATTCCTCTATTTCCAATGTTCAGTTCAAATGACAAAATAAATGATGTAGGGGAAATGGAAGCCTCAATTTTATATTAGAGACTGATTCCAATGTAGAACTATAATGCTAAAACTTTTATGCTTAAAATACAGATTTGGCACACTTATCAGTCACTATTCACCACAAAGACAAGGAAAGCCCAATTGAAGTAGCCAATTTAAGAGTCCGCCATACTCTGTGATTGAATCTGTCTCAACTACTGACATCAGGGGACTCTCTGTGAAAGGTTGGAGCAAATGGGCTCCACATTCTCCAAATACCTGCAAAGTTGGGAAACCTTGATTTTCCACCACCAGTGGGATGTAGAAGGATATGAAATACCTTTTACTCAAACTGAAACAATAAAAAATTCCTGCATAAACAAGTTTACATATTCTGAATGAATTATATAGACAGAAATATTCATAGTAAGTCTGAAATATTGTCTGTGCTGTGGTATATAAGCACTGCCAATTTTATATTTATTACAAAAACTAAAAGTATTTGAACATGAGCAACATGCCCATACTCCTAAATCTGTGTGGGTGTATGTGTAGGAGAAGGGACTTGGGGTATCATGAAAAGAGACGTTTGAACAGAGGTCTCCTGGCTTCTCCCTGGTCTTCTTGCTTGGGGATCACTGCTGCTAGCTGCCCAGACCTCTCCAATGAAAGTTTGTGATTCTGCTTTGGCAAAGTTTCATGGACTCATTCTGTTTTAGTGCATATTTCCATATAAATATAAACATTTCACTCAAAAAGTTACATATTTTCATCAAAGAGACATGGACACAAAGAAACCTGAAACCTAAAAGCAGTGAACTCAAAGGGATGAGGCCTCCCACAGTAATAAGGGAGCAGAGGGAGGAAGCTTTCACACTTGACACTCATGGCGGAAGCTGTGGTGAAGGCAGAGGTCAGGCCTAGTACAGCCTTCGGCAAAATGAAATCTTGTCTTGTGTGAGGAGAAACCGGGCAAACTTCTGGCAAAGCTGTGGTCTAGTGTGTCAGGCTTTGATCCGGAAAAAGTTCAAACGCAAGGATAATGTTCTTCTGCCAAGTA
Source organism: Herpailurus yagouaroundi (assembly GCF_014898765.1). Classification (NCBI taxonomy): domain Eukaryota; kingdom Metazoa; phylum Chordata; class Mammalia; order Carnivora; family Felidae; genus Herpailurus; species Herpailurus yagouaroundi. Next base: position 16,848,084 of record NW_024412417.1, on the reverse strand, counting down.
ATGCATTTACACACAAGTTTTGCAGAGTTGTCAGAGGTTGGGGATGGCTGGAAAGCCAAAAATCTCTCCGGTTTCAAAGTATCACAATTCCGATATCTGAATATATCAGTTTCTTGTCTTTTTAAAAAATGTTTATTTATTTTCAGAGAGAGAGAGAGAGCGAGAGAGAGAGAGTGGGTGGGGGAGGGACACAGAGGGAGGGAGAGTGAGAGAATCCCAAGCAGGCTCCACACTATCAGCTCTGAGCCCGACATGGGGCTGGTGGGGCTGAAAATCATGAATTGTGAGATCATGACAGAATCAAGAGTCAAACACTTAACCGACTGAGCCACCCAGGCACCCCTCAGTCTCTTGTCGTAACATATCACTGTCAGTGACTCTCATAGAATCCAGCTCCTCCAGTCCAGTCTGTTGTCTTGCCATCTCAGTGTCAAGACCTTCCAGTCTCACAGCTCCCCAGCCTTGAAAATCCCATAGCTTATGGTATAGAAATCTCAGAGTCTGCAAAAAAACTTGGTCCCAAGATCTCTAGATCTCCCAATTCTTACAGGTTCTAGGTCTATCTAGCAGGTTCAAGGTCACACAGTTTTGAGGTCCAGCAGTATTATCATCTTTAGTTCCAGTGCCCTCCTGGAAGGGGAAGCTGAATTCACTTTCAAAATGTTTTGGAAACTGTTGTAACCAAAGCCTGATCCAATTCAACATATAATATAATACAGCATTCAGCCCCTTTGGCAGCTTGGCAAATTGGGGACTGGGCTAAAAAACAAAAAGGCTTAGACAACTGGTACTTAAATTTCAAGCATATTTGGCACAAAAGCAGGAAGATCCATGAACCTGAATGCAAGTCAATAGAATTCCAAATTGTAGCATAGAAAGAGAAGTAATGAACTTGGGGTAGGCAAAGATTTATTAAACAGGACACAAAAAGCACTAATCATAAAAAAATAGATGTTAGATATCATTAAAATGAAATACTTGTGCTCTTCAAAATACACTGTTAAAAAAATGAGAAGTCAAGCCACAAAATGAGAGAAAATATTTGCAAACATTTAGCTGACAAAAGACTCCTATTTAAATATGCACAGCAATTTATATAAAGAAGAGCAACTCAACAATAATGGGCAAAAGTCTCAGAAAGAAACTTTACAAAAAGTAGATACACAAATGGCCAATAAGTACATCATAAAATACTCAACATTAGTCACCAACAAAACCAGTAAGGTACACCACTGCATACCCATGAAAAAGAAAAAAAAAAAAAAAACCTGACAAGACCAAATACTGATAAAAATTTAAAGCAAATGGAACCATCATACATTGATGATGGTAATTAATTAAGTGGTCCAACTAATTTGGAAAATAGGCAATTTTTCATAAAGTTAAATATATTCCTACTCAATGTCCTAGCATTTCCACTGTAAGTTATTTACCCAAGAGAAGTGAAAACATGTGTCAACAAGATGTGTTTACCGATGTTCATAGTAACTTTACTTGTTTTCCAGACAGGAAATCACCCAAACATTCATCAACATGTGAGTGTATACACAAATTGTGGAATATTCATATAACAGAAGTTTCCTCAGAAATAAAAATGAACACACTACTGGCACACACATAAATAAATATCTAAACATTATACCAAGAGAAATGTCAGGCATAAAAATGTAAGTACAATGCTATTTCAATTATTTGAAAGTCTAAAACTTTAAATCACGATAGAAATAAAATCAGTGGTTTAGGGATGGAGGGTTGACTGTAAATGTGTATGAAGAAACTTTCTCTGGTGATGGAAATGGTTTGTATCTATACTGGAGCAGTGTTAACCTGGTATATACATTTGTCCAAGCTTATTGAACTGTTCACTTAAAATATTTGCACTATATTGTATGTTAAGTACATTCAATAAAGGTGATTGAAAAAAGAAAAAGAAAAACCATTTTAAGAACAAGTGCGAAAAATATTCTAAAGCTATTATAATTTATATTCTTAATATAATTTTTTCTTTTCAAATTTGTATTTAAATTCCAGTTAGTTAACATACAGTGCAGTATTGGTTTCAGAAATAGAATTCAGTGATTCATCACTTACACCTAACACCCAGTGCTCATCACAAGTACCTTCCTTAATACCTATCACCATCTAGTCCATTCCCAACCAACTCCCTCCATCAACCCTCACTTTGTTCTCTATCTTTCAGAGTTTCTTACAGTTTGTTTCCCTCTCTCTTTTTCTCCTTCTCGAATATGTTCATCTGTTTTGGTTCTTAATATTCACATGTGTGTGAAATCATACACTATTTGTTTTTCTTTCTCTGAATGACTTATTTCACTTAACATAATACACTTTAGGTCCATCCACGTCATTGCAAATGGCAAGATCGCATTCTTTTGATGGGTGAGTAATATTTTATTGCATATATACACTACCTTTTCTTTATCCATTCATCAGTTAGTGGTCATTTGGATTTTCTCCATAGTTTGGCTATTGTTGATAATGCTACTGTGAACATTGGGACATGTACCCCTTCAAATCTGTATTTTTGTATCCTTTAGGGAAATACCTAGAAGTATAATTGCTGAATCATAGCATAGTTCTATTTTTAACCTTTTGAGGAACCTCCATGCTGTTCTCCAGGGTGGCTGCACCAGTTTGCAGTCCACCAACAGTGCAAGAGGGTTCCCCTTTCTCCACATCCTCACCAACACTTGTTTCTTGTGTTGTTAATTTTAGCCATTCTGACAAGTATGAGTTGGTATCTCATTGGGGTTTCAATTTATATGTCCCTGATGATGAGCGATGTTGAGCATCTTTTCATGTGTCTGTTAGCCATCTGGATGTCTTCTTCAGAAAAGTGTCTGTTCATGTCTTCTGCCCATTTCTTCACTGGCTTATTTGTTTTTTGGGTGTTGAGTTTGATAAGTTCTTTACAGATTTGTGGTACTAACCCTTTATCAGATATGTCATTTGCAAATAACTTCTCCTATTCCATAGGCTGTCTTTTAGTTTTGTTGATTGTTTCCTTCACTGTGCAGAAGCTTTTTATCTTGAGGAGGTCCCAGTAGTTCATGTTTACTTTTGTTTCCCTGGCCTTCAGCGACATGTCTAGTAAGAAGTTGCTCCAGCTGAGGTCAAAGAGGTTGCTGCTTGCATTGTCCTCTAAGATTTTGATGGTTCCCTGTTTCACATTTAGGTCTTTCATCCATTTTGAATTTATTTTTGTGTATGGTATAAGAAAGTCGTCCAGATTCATTCTTCTGCATGTCGCTGTCCAGTTTTCCCAACATCATTTGTGGAAGAGAATTTTTTTCCAATGGATATTCTTTCCTGTTTGGCCAAAGATTAGTTGACCTTATAGTTATGAAATATTAACTGTAACTGCCACTTATTTAATGTTTCCTACTAGTAGGACCAGGATAAGAATTTTATACACACAATTTCATTCAAAACATCACAGTAAAACTATAAGTTTACATTAGCTTCAAAAAGCTAAATGTGATCATTTTTAGTCAGTCGGGTGAAAAATATCATAAGACACATATAGAGAATTTGAGAATTTTCCTCTGCAAAACACACAATTCAGATAATGGTGTTTTGTTTGCCTCATGGACTATTCCCTTCACATCGACTGCCAAGTAACCTTTATGTTAACTAATTTATGTCCTGAAACATATATTTCACCAACTCAGTTTCTGTCAGCAAAAACACTCCCATCATACCTTATTTTCCATTTTGTTTGATATCAAATCACCTAGCCTCCACAGCTGAGTGGGTCAGCATTCCTGTGTGACTTTATTGTCAAGGTCTCTTCTAATAGGACAATAAAGATAAATCAATGGATACCATCTGTGAGGAAAGAAACTATCAGCACAAGATTAAATCTTGTTTTGTCTTCTATCATTTTATAGCAGTGACTAAGAATAGTGTTGGATCAGTTTTGTTTCCTTTGTTTTCATTCTTCACTTCAGTCTTCTGGAGAGCAGAGAGGAATTATATGTCCTTCAAGTCCTGCAAAGTTCTAAAAAGTCTCGATTTGTTCCTTAAACCAAGGTACCTTTAAACAGTTGAATTTTAGATCACTTATGTAGCCTTGAAATGTTATCAACTGCCACTGTTCCTTTTCTAGATTTTAAATATTATATTCTGTGGTGTTACTTTAATATTTAGAGCTATAAACCTGAATACCATTGTTTTAAAAGGAACTTTTACAAAGCTATGTCTATGTGCCTGTGTGTTTCATCTCTCTGAGAAATGTAATTGATTGTTAGGATGTTTTTATCCCCATAATGTCTTCAATGTAGCATTATAAATTCAATGTCATCTCTCACAGGATATGTCAAATTATATTGTGCTACTATCTCCAAAATCATTTAAAAAACTATTTAAAATGTATAAATCCTGCATTTGCATCAAAACAATGTATGATGCCTGATGATTCAGAGATATGTAATACCCCTCTTTTTTATATTGGGTGTTACGAATGGAGTCTGTACCTTCATTCACATCCATATATTTGTGGTTTTTAACAGCTTATAAAATCCAAAATGATTGCAGATTATATTTTCATAGGTAGGCAGTAAATGATCCTCAAGCTTAGTGTTGTTATTAAGTGATGTCCTCCTAGCTAGGATTTCTGCAATAATTTCTCCATCCATTTCATCATGAATTTCTTGTATTCCAAAAAGCAAAATATATAGTAAATATATATAAGCCATTCATGCCAGACAATGAAGGTGTCCACCTAATATCCACTTAACTCTTCTTTTTTACTAACATAACAAATTGTGTTCAGGGAAGCAATGTACTAGAGACAATAATCTCTCAGCAGTTAAGGATAGTCATGTGTTATCTCTCTAGATGATGAGATGTTAGAGATAGCTTTCTTTGATGAACAAAAAAGAAAGTCTTCCTGCCAGGAATATGGGATATAATGGGCAGTCTTCTTGTGACGATGAGAGGAAAAGATGTGTGTAAGATATGGAAGCGGTAAGGCAACTGAGCTTTTGATGGCATACAGGGGCAGATGCACCCAACCTAGACTGCAAGGTTTCTAATTTCATGCTAAGCAGGAAAAACTAAGCCACATTTGGTTAGCTACTCTTTTTGTGCTTTTGTTACATGCTCTGGACACAATTGTGACATTGTGTTCTTATTAACTGGTCAGGAAAACTGTAACTCTTCACTAAAATCTGCTAGCCCCTACCTTTGTCATCACTCCACCGATGTCTCTACCTTGAGACTCAGTCTTGCATGATTTCTGAGTCAAAAGTACATACAACGGTAAGTAAATCAGGCATTTCAACACCATCGTCTAGAAGGCTCGGCCATAAATCTTGCCCAGAGCTTAAGACGTAACACCTGAGCGTTCCTAGAGTCTGAAATACTGGCTTAGTCCTACGAACTTCTTTCCTCCCCCTGCATGGTAGTTTCCTTCAGCACTAAACTGTTCCTTGAGATAGTCTCAATCTATCTGTATAAGAACCTGATTTTCTGCCTATTTCTTGCTAGTGTCCGACTAGAGGAATGGATCCTTCTAGCAAATGAAGGCATGAGGACATTTTCCAGCCAGTGACTGGAACTGTGGTGTGAATGAACCAATCACATTTTCTAATGCTATCATTAACTTGTCTGGCTCCAAGTACCTCTATTCTCCTAGAACTTCTTGCTGATCATCTCACCTACAGGAGTAATCTTACTAGTCTCACACATCTCAAAAATTTATAATTGCTGGGCCAGCGCTAAGCTGGCTCTACTGATTAAATACTGTGTACTATGTTTTGGACTGTGCAAATGTCTTATTCTGCGTCAAATTTTGTAGCCATTCATTTGCTCTAATGTCAGGCAGTCTGAGTTACCAAGATCCCATTGAGTTTCATGCCCGAAATCTCTCCTATTGTAACTGATCTGAGAAACTTGCATCATCCATGAATTTATCATGCAATTTGAAATCAGAATTTCTTTAAAAACAAAACTTTGTTCTGGACATGGTTTGAAATTGGAAAGTCTATCAGAATTGATGGTCATTTAAGACTTGACATTAAAATAACATAAAATGACAGCTTCTTCTTGTTTTTGGACTTTAAAAATCTTAACACTTTCAAGAATTAATGAGATATTGAACTTCAAACGCAGAGGTTTACACCTGGGTGAACTACTCACATCTAACAGCTTGTTACTGCAGACCAAAAAGATTCCTCAATGATTCAGAAGGCTCAATGATTCAGAATGATTCACTGCTCTGTAGAGTTCAGTAGGCTCTCTGTGTATCTTTGTCAGCTGGGAAAGACAGGGCTTGGAGACTGACTTTTAACTAGCCACATTTCAGTTGTTAAGGTTTCAACAAAAGTGAATTGTTGCTTTGTACATTTTGGTGAAAGCAACATGAATGTGGCCGCAAGTGTGCATGTGTGCGTGTGTGTGTGTGTGTGTTGATCGAATATATATAGAAATTGAATATATGTATGTATGTATCATTTCTGTGATAGAAATTGAATGTATGTGCATGTATATACATACATGTATATGCTCAATTTCTGTGACAGCCATGGAGTAATTAACAATATTTTCATTTTGAAATTCTATACTGTAATTCTAGTGAGAATGAAGACACTATACTTAAAGGCCATTTTGAAGCAGTATATGGAACATCTGTGCTATGCTATTCAACATACTTTTGTCTCTTCAACAAAATAAATTAACAGAAACTCCAAAAAAGGAAAGATCATTAAACCACTAGAGTTGTAAAGAAAGTGAATTCTATCGACTTCACCTAATTTATTCTTGATAAGAAAGTATAATTTATAAATATCAGTTCTGCTTTATTCATGTGTTGAATTTCATGATATTACTCATTTAGCTACATGTAAGTAAGTAACTGACAAATCTATTTTTTAATTTTTTTTTGATGTTTATTTTTGAGAGAGAGAGGCAGAGACAGAGACAGAACATGAGCCAGGAAGGGGTGGAGAGACAGAGATACAGAATCCGAAGCAGTTTCCAGGCAGTGAGCTGTCAGCACAGAGCCTGACACGGGGCTCAAACTCACAAGCTGTGAGATCATGACCTGAGGTGAAGTCAGACACCTAACCGACTGAGCCACCCTCACACCCCCTGACAAATCTATTTTGAACATCATAGTCAAAGCATTCTATTTGTAGAAGGACTGATAGAGATACATACTTACATTTATCAGATAACATGAATGTTACTGCTTTTTTTTATTATTATATTTTTGAGCCTAAGTACAAGACACCATAGAACTAAGGTCAATGCTTAGGTCTGGCAACCATTAGATCTCTTTTCTGAATACATTTATCTCCCTTCATTGTGGCCAATGTCTATGTGGCTTTTGATTTATCTTCCTATCTTAAAAATTGTTATAAATTGTATTCTAAAAAATTTTTAAGACATTTCATTTTGTGAAGGACATAAGGAGAGAATCAAACAAACACTTGTGCATGTATAGTCAAAATAGCCAGATGAAATGTGAATACTGAATAATTTGAATTTCAGTGTGAATACTGAAATAATAACAACTAGAAAATGTCATGTAACCAGTTTGCCTACTACCTAAAATGGGTTATTTATTCTGACATTATTTACAAGGAGGCTGAAGACTGGATCCTCTAAGTCAATCAGCCAGTTAAATAACATTGTTGCAACCATATCAGGGACAGTGAGAAATTACAGGGGAAGAATACAGCATAATTCGTTCTCTATGACTGACCTTGTTCCAGTAGCCGTTGCAAGTAATTTTGAAAATACAAGTGACATGACAAAATGAAATGACCAAGTTGTAGCAATCAATAATATATATGAGAAACAAGTGATTACCACAGTGGTACAGAAAAACTTATGTAATCATTTTACATTATAAAAATAAGGTTCAGGCAGACCAGGTTTAGTTTTTAGAAACTGGCGTTACTATTATTGGCATCATTCGGATATAGCTGAGAAGGCATATTAAAATGACTTTTGGAACATGAGATCCAAGTAAGATTTTCACCTTCATGTTGCTGTCTCAATGTCAAGGTGGCTGCCTCCAAGTCATTGTGCAATGAGCTACCGCTGTTAGTAACAACACATGACTATCCAAATACTGCATGAATTTCCTCACCCTTATACTAAGTGTTTCCCATCTATTGCTTCTTCCACTTAATGAAATAACTTCAACTTAATTTGAGCATATTCTATATGTCTAACTATAAAATTGTGTATTTATGTGATATATATATGTAAAAAGTCATGTATACATCCACACACAATACCCAACAATACTCATACAAATATTAGGGAAAAGTAGATTCTTTAAAATACATTTTTAAAAGCTAGGAAAGGGGCACCTGGGTGCCTCACTTGGTTAAGTGCCCAACTCTTGATTTCAGCTTAGGTCATGATCTCATGATTTGTGAAATCGAGCCCCGCCTCAGGTTCTATACTGACAGCAGGAAGCCTGCTTGGGATTCAATCTCTCCTCTCTCTCTGCCCCTCCCCCTCTCATGTTCGGTCTCACCCTCTCTCTCAAAATAAATAAATAAACTTTAAAAATATAAATAAAAAAATAAAATAAAAGCTAGGAAAAAGAGGCAGAGGCAATACAAGTAGAGAAACATCCATTCACTTTAAACAAAGTAAGGCAGAAAACAGATCATATATTTCACTGAATCTAAAAATCATTAATTTAAGATTAACAATGATTTTTTTGTACCACCTTGAGAGGTAAAAAAAACACTTCCAATTACACTATGACACATTATTGATTTGAAGACTTATTTTGACTTCAGCAATAGTAGAACATGAAAAAAGTTCATCTTAGAATCAATGAAATGTATATTAATGGTTTTTGCCCTTCTGTTTTGAGTGGTATCTTTTAAAAACAATTCATCCTTAAGATTTATATTTTAGATTAACATTAAAGGTAAGTTTTACCTCCAAGGTTACTGAAATGATAAATGAAAATGTTAGCATGGTGAAAAGCTTTTCTTTTTCCATGAGCTATCTTTGAAGTCTAAAATATATTTAGTGCCAATTCATAAGGAAAAGATCTCCCCTACAAATAAACAAATTATAGATTTGACACAAATGACTGTTCATTATTCAGTGTCTGGAATCTCATGGGCTCGGCTATCTGAGTTAATAATTAATGCAAAATTGGGAACATATTTGCTATTTTTTATTTCTTCTAGACTAATGTTTGAAGTACAAATCTACATTATTAGACTAATTTCCTTCTTTATTTAGAACCCTTACACAAACAAATTCATTATTCAGTCTTCAAAACAAATGCATTTACCTTGCTTAAATTAATAGGACTCTTGGGAAGTTGAATATTCCTTCCAAATTCTTGAGTTTGTTTTTTCTATTATCTATTACATAATGAAATAATGCAACATGTATCTCACCATGGTACAGACAAATTTTAGGCTCATGTATTCCTTTTCTAATCAATACTAAATATTAACCCTTTAAGAGATAAATTGGTCAAAGCCAATATAAGGTTCACACTAATTTCATTAATAGCATGACAGCTTAGAATTTATTGATAGAGTTAGTTATGAGCCTAATTTTTAAATCATAGGATGGATCTTGGGTTATTAATTCTTCTTTAAACTATATCTAATAGATTTCTAGCAGAGTGAGAGTGGGTTAAAAAAGGTAAAAACCCAATTCTAGCTAGTGCAAAACTAGAATAAGTTCACGTGCGTGTTTTTTCTTTAAAATTTATAATTTAGAATATGAAATAGCTATCTGATAAGTTGGATTGCTGTCTGTTCACTATAGATAGCTAACAGTAAGACAAGCTCCCTCCTCTGAGCTGATGACATAGTATTCTCATGATGCCAATAGCTTGATTTAGACAGCTGCTATTTGAGGTACACAGTATAAAGGGCATATAACTAGCAGCTGTTCTGACCTTGACATCTTATCTGTTGGATGTTACATGGCAAGAGAACAACGTATTTGAGCTGTACTGTAGTGGCTTCCATGGAAACCATTTACCTGAGTTAATATGTAATACTTTATTCAGGGATTTTATAGTAAAATAATTCAAAGACTTCCATTTAAAAATTAATTTTTGAATTAAAAAAAATCAGCAATCAATATTACTATGTGTCGTTTTATTCAATATCACATTTGGTCTCTGTGCCTCAATTTCCTCAATCAAAGGGACAATCATACACCAACTTGGCCCACTTCTTAGGGTGGTTATAGCAAATGAGATTATGTTTGGGAAAGTACCTTACACTTCTGCAATAAGGCAATGTGTAAGGTACAACATGATTAAACTGCATAAAATAAGGAGCTGCAATTTTTCAAGGTTAATGAACTGACTGGGGTGAACTCAGCTAGCCTCCAAGAAACTACATCCCAATCAGTCCATTTCCTGTTTATGATTTAGTGCCACCTGGTGGTAGTTCTGTCTTTTAGCTTAAATATTGATGGGAGCAATTCTGGGAAACTCTTGGAAACTCTTAAGATTACAGAAGGGATCTCATAAAATTTCCGGTGGTCGAAGTCGGCTCCATATTGAGGCTATAGGGGACAGATTATAGTGGGCATGAAGACTCAACTTACACCTCTTCATTTACTACTGCTGTTTTCCTATCTCATTCTACTCTTCCCTTCTACCCAGACCCCTCCAGAAGATAAGACTTTTAGCCCTATCTGTGTTGGCGGACATAAAGAAAATGAATGGAAGATAGGTTCCATTCCAATATCAACAATTGAGTATATATAAATCAGAATAGACAGATTTTTTTCCCCTGTTGATGTTTTTTAAACTACCAAGTAACACAGATGAAGTATTATAATCACTGTCCAAAAATACCTAAAAACTTCCATCATGACACATAATAGCTAGTAAGAGTTGTGGAGCTCTCATAATATACAAGAATTTTTTTTTCTTTTTAAATTTTTTTTTCAACGTTTATTTATTTTTGGGACAGAGAGAGACAGAGCATGAATGGGCGAGGGGCAGAGAGAGAGGGAGACACAGAATCAGAAACAGGCTCCAGGCTCTGAGCCATCAGCCCAGAGCCCGACGCGGGGCTCGAACTCACGGACTGCGAGATCGTGACCTGGCTGAAGTCGGACGCTTAACCGACTGCGCCACCCAGGCGCCCCTACAAGAATTTTAAAATGTGTCTTAACTGTTCAAAGCTGTGATATGTTTATTTATTCTGATAATTATAAAAATAAAGTTGAAATGAGGCATCATACAAAAATAACTTTTTTCAGTAAAAGCTTCTTTTGGTGTGTGTGACAATACTTACCACTTCATAAGAGTTTCATAACACATAATCCTAATGTATGTCTCATTCTCATTATTCTTACCACATGCAAGTAATAATTTTTTAAAAAGTAGAACTCCATTTCATGCACATACACTTTGAATTTTGTTAGCTCTCTGTTAAACAAATTTTTTGTTTATTCTCCCATTGATCCTTATTTAATCTTCATTGTGTTTTGATCACTTAGTCAGTCCATGACATGGATTTATCATGTATCCCTCCCACACACTGTGAAAGTGTTGAAGACTTATCACACCACTTGCCAGCAAAGTAAGGCACATCGGCAGGCCAGGGTAAATGTGCAGAATATCTTATTTGAAGTGCTGCTCTTCAAGGCATAGCAATGGACTAGAGAGACTTGCCATTGTCTCTCTCCTTTGGGAGACTCATTGGTGTAGTTCTGAACCAAACATGGAAAAGAAAGAGTGGGCAGCTGTATCAGGCAAAGAACCTCAAACTCCTCCTTGTTAATACATTCGGATGGAAGACACAGTTAACGTATCCTTCCTGTGACTGTCCACAATGCCACCTCATCTTCCCTCTCCTTAGTGCCCAAATATCCAAGCCCCAGTCAAATTGTAACAGGAGAATTCAAATGGACCCCAAGGAGGTGTGGGGGGGCGGTGCCTGGGTGATTCACTCATTAAGTGTCAGAGTCTTGATTTCGTCTCACAGTTTGTGGGATTGAGCTCTGTGCCTGATAGCACAGAGCCTGCTTGGGGTCTCTCTCTCTCCCTCTTTCTCTCTACCCCTCCCCTGCTTGCACACACTCTCTCAAAATAAATAAATATTTAAAAACAAAACAAAACAAAACAAAAACCCAAATGGACCCCCAAGGAAATAAGACAGCTTGGTTATGTCAGTTATCAATATTTAAGAATAAATGACAGATCCAGGTAGAAACAGTCACACTTAAAAATGAACAAAAGAAAAATAAGGCCTGTATGCAGTAATTATGAAAGGAAATAAAGAAAGGCAAGCATAAATAGTATGCTATGTTTCCTTGATAAAAAGTATATGTTCAAAGAAGATTTTTTTTCTTCAGATAATAAAACATTGAATAACGTCACCTTCTTAAAGGAAATTAAAGAAAACATCAACTCTATGAGATGAGAGATAATAATAAAATGATAAAGAAATGGACTGGAATACAAGGGAAATTACCATGAAATAAGTGAGGGAGAAAAATGACATTGATGATCTTAAAACTGCACTGCAAGCAGGAAAGAAAAGTAACAATATAAGAGCCTCTGAATGGAGGACAGATGAAAATATCATATAGTTCAAAGAATGTGATTTAATAGATGATAATCCAAATTACACATAATAATGGAAATCCATCTGCGAGATAATGGTCATGCTTGAATATGGAACAAGAACATATGCAACAGACAAAAATTCAAAAGTAAGGTAAACCATCGAATGAGGACCTGAAACCCCAGATTAACAGGGCTTATCCCATGGAGAAAAATGTATTAAAGACAAGTGGTGCTCAGAAATACCTGGATGATATTGATCTCTCAGAATAAAGAAAGAATTCTCCAAATATCTAGACCAGGAAGAGAATACCTACAAGTGAAGAAATTAGTCTATCTTTAAATCATGAGCAATAAGAGCTGTGAGATGAAAATGGAACAATTTGTAAGGAGTATGTTTATAACTGGGTTCCGTACGGTCTTACTGATGCAAAGACAACAGACAGGTTGCCCATTATGTAAACACTCAGTAATATAGAATCCATATATTTCCTGATAAATCTACTTGAATATATAATTTAGTGCAATGAAAAATAAAAATGTAAACTTCATGAAAGTTCAGCTCTCTCTATATAATATTTTTTAAATTTTCTAACATTTATTCATTTTTGAGAGAGAGAGAGCATGAATGGGGGAGGGTCAGATGGAGAGGGAGACACAGAATCTGAAGCAGGCTCCAGGCTCTGAGCTGTCAGCATAGAGCCCAACGTGGGACTCAAAACCACAAACCGCGAGGTCATGACCTGAGGCTAAGTCAGACGCTTAACCCACTGAGCCACCCAGGTGCCCCAGCTCTGTATATATTTGAACACAGAATTAAAGCTAAATGGTTATGATTACAAACTTTATATATATATATAAGTATATATATATATATAAATATTTATATATATATATATATATACACACACACACACATATATGACATATATATAATTCCCATCTCTTTCTCTATAACACTTGTTTTACATATATATGTGTGTTTGTGTGTATAAAATATTTATCTCTCTATAAAACTTGTGAAGAAGAAAATTTGCATTAGATAACAGCATGATGGAGACCAAAATCCTATCGTATAGAGTGACAAATCCCCAAGAAGGAAGTAGCTGAAAAATGGTAAGATTAAATATTCTAATTTCTTCATATCCCATTAAGGAAGAGATTCATTAGATAATGTTGCCATTTAGAAAGAATATAAATCAAAAATATTATTTAAAGTTATTTAAAGCTATAATATATACTTTCCAAATGACAAAGCAGAAAATAAACAAATCAAGCTCTTTCTAAAAACTAGGATAAGGAAATAATAAAAGGTGGATAATGAAAATAACATTAAATAAACTGTAATACAAAAAAATTGTTTAATAATAACTGTTCTAATAAAAGATCCCACTGATTAATATAAAAAGATGTCAATTGTGAAGATGGAACACACAGCTATACGCATTTGGCAGTGTTCTACTTTAAAAATAAATGAAAGCAAATCAAAACAACACACACAAGGAAGTTCTAGTCATATATATTTCAAGTAAATGGAAACAAAAACAAATTAAGTTCCAGAAGATCAAAAGCAAGAAAATTATATATGATAACTGATAAAAGGTCAAATTCACAATGGAGATATACGTACCATAAGCCTTTATGCTTCAAAAAATATTGTATAAAATATATAAAGCAAAATCTTTGGAAACATAAGGGGAGATAAGCACAGTGATAGTTCATTACTTATATTTACTTTTCTCAGTCTTTGACAGACCTTTGACAGACCTAGTCTTTGACAGACCTAGTAGACAAAATATAAATAAGGATATTGAGACTACTTCTCTGTATATGTTAAATAGAATATGTTTTCTTTTCGGTAATCATTTTATTAAATTAATGTTTTATAAGGCAATAAGTATAGCTCAATCCATTTAGAAAACTAGAAACTTATGTGGAACACTCATTTTAAATAAAATACAGTTAGGCTAGAAATACATGACAACATAGGAAAAATTAAAACCCATATATAATTAAGATTTCAAAAATCTCTTAGAGCTCTACTTCCAGCCTGGTAAAATAAGCCAACCCGCTTATTGATAATAATTGTAAAACTCTGAACAAAACATGAAAAAACCAAAACAACAGAACGCCCACTATCTAATGATTCTGAAGAGGAAGTCAGAGCAAGTAGATATGGAAGAGGAATCTAAACTTGGAGAAGAGGCAGACACAAAGGTGATTTTTTTTAATTATCTGTAATTTTGCACTGATGGTGGACCACAACCTAGGAGGCTAAAACCGGCGGAAAGACCACTATCTTTCTGGCTGGAGGAAAGAGGAAACAGGGAAAGAACCACAGCAATCACCACCAACCTCCAGCTTGGCAGAGGGGAAATCCTGGAGAGAAGAGGACTGGAGGAAGGGCTCCCCTAATTCTGTGTGTGAAGACCACACTTGATTTATGATGACCCCTAAAGCCCATATGCATGAGACAAGTAAGAATTTAAAATGAGACCAGAGAGCAAAGCTGTATATTTTCTCCCTAAGTTGCTCGGGCTCGGATATAGAGTAAGCAGTTAGCTAGGCTGTCAGAGATTGCAGCCAATATGACTTGGTGAACAAATGAACAGGAGAGGTATGTGAGAGAGTGAAGTCTGACCGTCATCATTCCTGGGGTTTGTTTTGTGTGATCAGGTGGACAGTGTTATGGAGGTGGCAGAAAGATTTCCTTTGGGGAAGTGTTAGGTTTGAAATACCTGTGAGATGACCCAGGGGAGCACTTCAAATACTGAAAAAGATCACTAGAAGCATATTTGGGAGTCACTAGAATTTATGATACAATAGGAAACTATAGGAAACTATAGGACATCAAAAATTATCCAGGAAGAGTAACTTGTATCAGTGAGCATCCTTACTGAGGATAGAAAGGATTGCTGGTGTGTGCCCATCCATGCATGCGCGTATTCACTCCTGCGTTCACTCGAGCACTTGTGCCCCACGTGTTCTAAGCATTGCGCTAGGTACTAAATATTCAGCTGTAAACTCTTAGCCAAATGTAATTTACCCCTCCCAAATAAGTTTTAGAGATATTTCATTAACAGAATTATCTACAGCAGAACTGCTCAATTCCTGTATCTTTCTTTCCTTGCTGCAAAGCAAACTAATAAAAACTTAGCGGCTTAAAATAAGACTACACCTTTACCACCTCATAATCTCTGTGGGTCAGAAGTACAGCTACATCTCAGCTGGTTCCTTTGCTCAGGCAGGGTCTTATAAGGCTACCACCAAGATGTAGCCAGATTACTTTCTCACTCTGAGGGCTGCGTGGGGAAGAATTCACTTCCAAGTCACTAGGGTTGTTGGCGGGATTCATTTCCTTGCGGAAAAAGTACTGAGGGGTGGCGGGGTGGGGGGGGTCTGCCTTCTTTCTGGCTCTCAGCTGGAGGACACCCTCAGCTTCTAGAGGCTCTGGAGAGTTCCCAGAGGCTGCCTGCTGTTTCTTGCCAAGTGCCTTTCCCAACATGGCTATTTATTTCTTTAAACCAGAATCACTCTAGAGGATTACAAGGTAGTAGAGTTTTCTATAATGTAACATAATCATGGAAGTAACATGCTATCATTTTTGTCATATTCTGTTGGTTAGAAGCAAGCCAGATGTGCTACACTTAACTGGAGGAGACAGAGGGCATGGACAGCAGGAGACAGAGATCGTGGGGGCGGCTTAGAGTCTGTCCACTATAGTTTCAGTAGATGGCATCATGCATATCCACATGTCCAGGAAGTAAATGCAGACAGCATTATGTCCCCACATTTTTAACTAGAAATACTGGTATTCCAAAAATGCTAGCAAAGGAGGAAGTAACCTCCATGTACAAATACACTTGAATTCCAATTAATTTTCATTTGCCTCTCTTCCCTACTTCCTATTACTCTACACACACAGAAACCTTATTTCTGTGGCTTATTAAAGGTCAAACCATACAAGTCAAGGATCATTATTTAAAAAAAATTGTTTCCCCAGATGTTCAGTAGAATAATTGGGGGTTCCAACTAGAACTGAGTTTCTTCTGGTCTTTTTTACGTTATTATTCCATTAAGAGTAAGAACTCCAGTTTCACGGACTTGTGTTCCCACGTTGTCATACTTTTTCATGAACAATATTTCATTACAAATTAGTGAGTCTTATATCCTCAGAGGCCCTATTTTTCCTTGAGTCTTCCCACAGTTTCTCTCTAGAACTCGGGCAGACATCCTGGACCAGTTCAAGGAAGAGGTACCATGCTGTTCTCCACTTATCCAGAAACAGTGAGCCCTCTTCTCCCTCCCTCCAGTAAATCAATTCGTGTAAAAAGATACCACTAGGCCTGTGGCTCAACATGCTCAACAGAGCCACTCAGAGAATTGAAATCCTACTTTCGGCTCAGCCGATTCCCAGAACAATGCTGTATTACCTTTGACACCTTCGACGTTTCAATCGTGACCATTTGTTCTGTGGAGTGTCCATATTATGAAAACGGAGTCGACTGGAATGGAAACCAAGCCAGGAAGAGGCTGGAGGAATGTGGTATCTATAAGAAATGGCCCCAGATCCAGAGAGCAGAAGATGGATGGCAAAGGTAGTTCTGTAGTGGAGCTGATATTAGACTGGGATGTGGAGTTGGGGTGGCAGTAGGAGAACTCCGGTAAATCTCTCCTTTCTCAGGGCGCCTGGGTGCCTGGTCAGTTAAGCATCTGACTCTCGATTTTGGCTCAGGTCATCATCCCACCACTCGTGAGATCCAGCCTCCCATTATGATAGGGGAAAATTGAATAAAATAGGTAGAGGGGGAAAGCATTAGGACCTGAGGTCCCCGGGGGGGG
>NW_024412417.1:16767952-16830595 GCF_014898765.1 Herpailurus yagouaroundi | reverse complement strand
CCCCCCCCATCCCTCTTCCGGTCCCCGACACTACTACTCATTTTTAGTCAGGCCCCCTCTCCACCCCCCGACCTCCCCGGGGGGGGGGGGGGGGAAAACACATATTTTGGAACAATGCTGGAAGTGTCTGACCACAGCAAAGGTTCCACTTAAGCATGTAGCAGATGCCATCTACTCCCCCTTGGGTTTCCCTCAGGAATTTGACAAAAGACCTGACTAAAAATGAGTAGTAGACCATAAAATGTATGACCCACAAGGAATGGTGTGGCCATAGACCACCCCTCATACAATGGAAACGAGCCAATCAGGAACGGACAACCCGGCACCTAGAACTATCCAGCCAATAAGGGTACAACCTGAGAAGGAACAAGGGGGAAGGGTGGGCAGGAGGTGACCTGATAAAACAAGGACCCTTGCCTATTGCTGTGGGCATTCACTTTCAAATGTCCCCTCTCTGTGAAAAAAAGCTTTCCTACCATTGTTACTTTCTAATCTAGTAAACTTTTGCCTGTCGCTCATTTTACTTTGTGTCCACCCCTTCCTTCTTGGAAGCAGCGAGACAACAAATCCCAGGTATTGAGGTAAAAAATCCTGCAACAGGATTGGGTTTTGGGGTCTGCACTGACAGTGTGGAGCCTACTTGGGATTCTCTCTCTCTCTCTGTCCCTCCCCTGCTTGTGCAAGCCCTCTCTCACTCAAAATAAATAAATAAATACTTTTTAAAAATCTCTTTGGGGCACCTGGGTGGCTCAATCCATTAAGCACCTGACTTTGCTCAGGTCATGATCAGTTCATGGGTTTGAGCCCCGCATCGGGCTCTGTGCTGGCAGCTCCGAGCCTGGTCCCTGCTTCGGATTCTGTGTCTCCATTTCTCTGCCTCTCACCCACTCACGCTCTGTCTCTCTCTCTCTCTCTCTCTCTCTCTCTCTCAAAAATAAATAACCATTAAAAATTTTAAAAAAATCTCTTTGGCAGTTTCCAAACTATGTTCTATGTAGTCCTAGAGTTTAGGAAATTTCTCCTAGGTTACTTCCAGGGACAACCTGGGACTGGTTGAGACCACCCCATCCTCAGAGAAGTCAGAGCAGCACAAGATAATGTAAGGTTTACACTGTTTGTTAGATGATGTTAACACCAAAGTTGCAAAGGACAAAATTAAACTGTATTCAGTTTAATTCCACTGAATTAACTCCACTGAAACAAAACTCTGGACGGTTTTTAACCACGGAAGTGGGCTGGTGGAAAACTACTGAAGGACAACCACTCCAGAGGTTGATCAATGGGAGGGGTTTGAGCACAACTGAGTTATTCCTGAGTTTGCAAATAAATGTTTTCCTCTGCGTTTAGACCATTTGTGTTCACCATTGAGAGTGGGAGAGAGGGATGTTATCTCCTTTCTTTTTTTTTTTTTTAACGTTTATTTACTTTTGAGACAGAGAGAGACAGAGCATGAACGGGGGAATGTCAGAGAGAGAGAGGGAGACACAGAATCTGAAACAGGCTCCAGGCTCTGAGCTGTCAGCACAGAGCCCGCCAAGGCGGGGCTCGAACTCACGAACTGTGAGATCACTACCTGAGCCAAAGTGGGAAGCTTAACTGACTGAGCCACCCAGGCGCCCCCTCCTTTCATGTTTACATTTCAAAGAGATGGCTTCCAGAGACTTAAGAAAGACATTTCTGGACTGTAAAACTGGCTAGAGGCTTTTTAAAAGATTTACATCTCAAAGGGAGAGAAAAAGAATTTACAATTACAAGTTCACTAAAGTAAATGCTCCAAGAAAAAAAAAAAAAAAAAAGAGAGGTCGAGGCTTAGAGTCAGAAAAAGCCTGTCTAAAGTTTAGTCAAGCTGAAGGAAATGTTAAAGCTGTCTTGGTCAAAGGTATATTGGCCAGGACCTTCAGAAAATCAAGGATCCAAATCAGAGAAACATCTTCCCACATGTTCCTACAAGGACACTCGTAAAATAAAGCAAAGCAGCTTAACTTTTAGTAGGCTCTTCCCCTAAATCATTATGCAGAACACTGACAGATAATGTGGTTTGGAACAATAGGCATTCTGCCTTCCCTTTGAATAAAACTGAATAAAATTTTGCACACTCCAGCAAAGAGGAGAGGAACTGATCAGAAGCAAATGCCTGAGAGCTGCCCAAATGAACAGCAGTAGATTCATAGGATGGAGAAGAGAAAGTGAGAGCAAGACACATGATTTGGCTCATTAGCAAACATACACTAATCTGGCCAATTGCATTAATAATCACTCTACCATAAGGAAGGCATGCAATGGGGTAGAAAGACAGTAATGAAGGAGTCTTTAAGAACTTGCTTTATAGAGGCCATGGTTTTATTTAATAGAATATTTCTGCAGCTAAAAACAAATATTAGGAATCCTGTAAGTCCTGTAGAACTTTTTCAGTTCAAACACGTTATGCGATTTGTAACCATATCTAAATCTGTATCTGTATCTATTTCCTTCCATTGTGTTCGAACTGTATTCTGTTCAGTATTACTTAGAAGCTATGACTCAGGTTTTAGACTCCATGATTCACTGGAGTTTGAGATGTTTCTGATTTTGTAGGAAAGGAAACTGACCAAAATCCTTCCATAGTCTCACCAATCTGAAGATTAGGGAAATGTAGGAAACTGTTTTGACCCTTGAGAATCACAGAGATGTGTAGCAGCTGATATTGTCTTTCAAGAAAATTGCACTGAAGTTCTGATTAATATTTTTTCCAATGAATTTCTTTTCTATCCAATTTTCCTCAGTGAAAACACTTGGCCATTCAAGTCACGACTGAATACTAGCTGAGCATCTGGGCACAGTTTCCAGGATCCAGAGCGGCTGAATGAGATTGAGTTGTAATCAGGTTGGATGTGTGAGTCACCAGTTTGAGGTCTGTAATACTGACAGCAAAAGACCTTGGTTGCAACAAAACTGGAGACCGACATTGCATTAACAATCGACTTTGGGATAATTTTCTGGGTAAATTTAGCATGCTTTAACACAGTTTTCCAATGACCTTTAGATTGAATATGGTGTAAAAGAAGAGATCAAAGTGCTCAACTGCAGTTCGGGGATAAATGCCAAGAGGTATTTTTGCCAAGACTTTCAGGCATATTGTTTGGGTTGTGTGTTATTTTAATTTGGTTAAGTATATTCTGAATAATCATAGGATATGAAGTGAAGACCATAGGTTCTGAAGACAGACTGCCTGGATTCTGATAGCAGCTTCTTCTCTCCTAACGCGGTCTAGGGCAAACTACTGAACCTCCCTGTGCTTCATTTTCCTCTAATATAAAATGGGAGTGCAGAGCTGTGTAAGAGAATGAAGCACAATTAGCAATGTGTTGAATAGAGAGGAAATGCTAAATCAGTATTTATTATTATTTACAGTCTGTAATTACACAAACTCCATAAATCCATGGCCAAGATGATTGTTTGATCTCATTTTAAAATGTTTGACTTCAGTCTGTACAAAATGAGTTTTTACACTTATTTATGTTTTTTAAGTGTGTCCATATTGTTTATATTCTGTTTGACATTAACAAACCATTTTAGCTGTATTTACCAGTCACTGAATTATCATGGCCAATTGCCAGCTATAATATAGAGATACACAATTCTGTGTGTGTGTGTGTGTGTGTGTGTGTGTGTGTGTGTGTGTAGTTGAGATATTCCTCCATCCTGCTAGGAGTGCCAGGGCTCCAGAGGATTTTCTAACCTAGAAGGGACCTGGCAATCAACTGGTTGTTCATCACGTCACTTTATCGGTAAAGCCCATAAATCAGCGGCAGTGGTCTCATCCATGGCCATAGGTTGTGGAAACAGGACTACAGCCGACTCTGTATCACGAAACAGGTATTTTTGTGTTGGAAAGATGGGTTTGAGCCCTCAAATAATGGGATTGATTCCAAAGCAAAATAATGTTCGTTTGCAAAAAGGATTCTTGATGATCTCCAGAGGTCCTCCAGCTCATAAGATTTTTACAGTTAAAAGCCTGCCTCCTGCCCTCATAATGCTCTCTTCTGCATGTAATTCTGCTTAGCACTATTTATTTATTTATTTATTTATTTATTTATTTATTTATTTATTTATATAAAATTTATTGTCAAGTTAGCTAATATACACTATATATGTGTGCTCTTGGCTTCAGGAGTAGGTTCCCGTGATTCATCACTTACATACAACACCCAGTGCTCATCCCAACAAGTGCCCTCCTCAATGCCCATCACTCATTTTCCCCACTTCCCGACCCCCATCAACCCTCAGTTTGTTCTCTGTATTTAAGAGTCGCTTATGGTTTGCTTCCCTCTTTGGTTATAACCATTTTTTTTCCTTCTCGTCCCCCATGGTCTTCTGTTAAGTTTCTCAAATTCCACATATGAGTGAAAACATAGGATATCTGTCTTTCTCTGACTCACTTATTTCACTTAGCATAATACCCTCCAGTTCAATTCACGTTGTTGCAAATGGCAAAATTGCATTCTTTTTCATTGCTGAGTAGTATTCCATTGCGTGTATATGTGTGTGTGTGTGTGTGTGTGTGTGTGTGTGTGTGTGTATACACCACATCTTTTTTATCCATTCATCAGTTGATGGACATTTGGGCTCTTTCCATAATTCCATAATTTGGTTATTGTTGATAGTACTGCTATAGACATTGGTGTATATGTACCCCTATGAATTAGCACTTCTGTATCCTTTGGATAAATTCCTAGTAAGTGCTACTGCTGGGCCATAGGGTAATTCTATTTTTAATATTATGAGGAAACTCCACCCTGTTTTCCAGAGTGGCTGTACCAGTTTGCATTCCCAACAGTGCAAGAGGGTTCCCCCTTTTCCTCATCTTCACCGGCATCTATTTCCTGAGTTGTTAATTTTAGCCACTCTGACTGGTGTAAGGTGGTATCTCAGTGTGGTTTTGATTTGTATTTCCCTGATGATGAGCCATGTTGAGCATCTTTTCATGTGTCTATTAGCCATCTAGATGTCTTCTTCAGAAAAATGTCTATTCATGTCTTCTGCCCATTTCTTCACTGGATTCTTTGTTTTTGTGGGTGTTTAGTTTAGTAAGTTCTTTATAGATTTTGGATACTAACCCTTTATCCGATATGTCATTTGCAAATCTCTTCTCCCGTTCTGTCGGTTGCCTTTTAGTTTTGTTGATTGTTTCCTTTGCTGTGCAGATGCTTTTGATCTTGATGAGGTCCCAATAGTTCATTTTTGCTTTTATTTCCTCTGACTTCAGAGACATGTCAAGTAAGAAGTTGCTGTGGCCAAGGTCAAGGAGGTTGTTGCCTGCTTTCTCCTCTGGGGTTTTGATGATTTCCTGTCTCACATTTAGGTCCTTTACTCTTTTTGAATTTATTTTTTGTGTATGGTGTAAGAAAGTGGTCCAGTTCCATTCTTCTGCATGTTGCTGTCCAGTTCTCCCAGCACCATTTGCTAAAGAGACTGTCTTGTTTCCATTGGATACTCTTTCCTGCTTTGTCAAAGATTAGTTGGCCATACATTTGTGGGTCCAATTCTGGGTTCTCTATTCTATATCACTGGTCTGTCTGTTTTTGTGCTAATACCATACTGTCTTGTTGATTACAGCTTTGTAGTACAAGCTAAAGTCTGAGATTGTGATGCCTCTAGCTTTGGTTTTCTTTTTCAACATTTGGCTATTCAGGGTCGTTTGTGCCTCCATACCAACTTTAGGATCATTTGTTCTAGCACTGTGAAGAATACTGGTACTATTTTGACTGGGATTGCAGTGAATGTGTAGAATGCTTTGAGAAGTATCGACACTTTAACAATATTCTTCCAATCCATGACCATGTAATGTTTTCCATTTCTTTATGTCTTCTTCAATTTCTTTCATAAGCTTTCTACAGTTTTCAGCATACAGATCTTTTCCCTCTTTGGTTAGGATTATTCCTAGGTATTCCATTGTTCTTGGTGCAATTGTAAATAGGATCAATATCTCCTTCTGTTGATTCATTATTGGTATATATAAATACAACCAATTTCTGTACATTTATTTTACATCCTGCAACTTTGCTGAATTCATGGATAAGTTCTAGAAGTTTTTTGGTGGAGTCCTTTGGGCTTTCCATGTAGACTATCATGTCATCCACAAAGAGTAAAAGTTTGATGACTTCTTTGCCCATTTGGATGCCTTTTACTTCATTTTGTTGCCTGATTGCTGAGGCTAGGACTTCCAACGGTGTTCAACAACAGTGGTGAGAATGAACATCCCTGTCATGTTCCTGATCTTAGGGAGAAAGCTCTCAGTTTTTCCCCATTGAGGATGATATTAGCTGTGGGCCTTCTTACCATTCTGATCTGAATTGCCTAAATTCAAGTTTATCCTTGAAAAATATAATTTTTAATCCTTATTGAAATTTTCACAACTTTCAAGAATTTATCTGTTGACATAAAATAATTCTGCATTGATGAAATAAAATCACAGTTTGGGGTTCATATTGTGACTATTTACTTTTCTGGTAAGAGTGTTCTTTAATTCAAATACATGTCTTGAACATGTGAATTAATCTATGAAATGTTTGAAAGACAGAAGATTGAACAGAGTTGATTTGTTTAAATATTAATAAATAAAACAGGTTGAATCACTGGGTTGCTTCCTACTTCTCACTGAGTTGTTTCACAATTTAGCTTCATGATTTTATTTGAAGTAATTTTCTAGAATACCAGGAACAACCATATTTAATATAAGCAAAACAATATCCCAAGCTAATTGGAAAATTAAATCTTCTCACCATTCTATAACAGTCTAAACCGCCTTCTACTTTTCTCTCTAATGCTACTACTACCCTTTGTGTTTTATAATTGTTTTACCCTGATTCTTTAATTCATTAGTGTAAAATTTAGTCTAACCTTGTTTCCCTCATTCTTTTATTCTGCAACCCTCTCTATACCAACCCACAATTTGGCAACAACTGTAAACGTTAATAGGTGACCTCCTTCAGGTCATTAATAGAACATTAAGTAGGAATGAGTCCAATAACAAATAAAATACTGGACTGCTACCTGAAATCAACATTTTAACACAGTAACAGCACTCAGCAATGCTTGGGTTGGCTATTGTGTTCTCAATTTTTCCTGCTTTTGATGGGAATGGTCCTGAAACATGGGCTCCTGCCCTTATAACAGTATCACATGGCTCTGTCCTTTTGGCCATCCTAATTGACTCTAGGGTGGATACTTGACCCTAACTGGGCTGGTAATACTCCCTTTCTGAGAAACTAGAAACTGAGAGTGAAAGGACCCACACACGTTGAGTCATCTCAATGTCAGAGCCGTGGAGAGAAAGAACTCCCACACTGCTACCTACCTGTTGAACAAGCTACAATAAATATTACGATTTTTGTCATCTATTTTCTAACACTGGTTAAGCACTAACATGTCAGGGGACATGCTAGGTGATCACTGAGCATTAGGTCATGTAATCCTTTCAAAAGGCTATGAGGTAGGTACACTTTTAACAATATATGTATGTGTATTACACATAATTTACACAATATATGTATAGGTATGTGAGTTACCCATAAGAGAAGACAGGTTTTGCGTGGTTAAATGGTCACATGTCTGACAGCTAGTAAGTGTAAGAAACATTGTACAAATCCAGAACTTACTTCTTCACCATTGAATTATGTGTTTTCCTTCATCAAATGCTTATTAAATGACTTCAAAGTGGCAGGTAGAAAGAATGAGAACATGAACACCTGTATGCTTGAAAATATTTTCTAAAATTCCAAATTTTCACTCAAAGCCACCCCATTCTGGGGCGCCTGGGTGGCGCAGTCGGTTAAGCGTCCGACTTCAGCCAGGTCACGATCTCGCGGTCCGTGAGTTCGAGCCCCGCGAGTTCGAGCCCCGCGTAGGGCTCTGGGCTGATGGCTCGGAGCCTGGAGCCTGTTTCCAATGCTGTGTCTCCCTCTCTCTCTGCCCCTCCCCCGTTCATGCTCTGTTTCTCTCTGTCCCCAAAATAAATAAAAAACGTTGAAAAAAAATTAAAAAAAAAAAAAGCCACCCCGTTCTGAAAGGTTAACATGTAGATATTTAAGAAAAACCTTAATTTACTTATCTAAATCTCGATTTCCCTATAATTTGTCTGGAATCTAGAAATTTTTTTAAATGTACATGTTCTTTAATATATCCCTACTTTATACTTAGGGACAGCTACTTTCCTAAATTCTAAATCACAGGGTAGATTCCAAAAGAACACAAACTAATCTAAAAAGTGAATTTTAGATGAATGGTGGGAAATTAGACATGGATATAGATAACAATATCTTTCAGGGAAAAGCAAGGCATTGCTGCAGCCCACCTCAGACTGAAAAGTAACAAAGAAAGTGCTGTCTTGTGAGCCGTGATAGTCCATACGCTAACTGTAGTTCAAATAGCTTACATGAGTTATTTGAAAATACGTGCAATTAGCTGCAAAGTTAATGCATGTCTTAAGGCCAACGGAAAGCTAAAATTGAAGCTTAGAGTTGTTTCCTCAGCACACGGGGACCTGAATGCAAAGAATGAAAGGGACACAAAATGCTTTAGTATTTGGTCACTGACATTCCCCAGCGATTAGAGCAAAATTGCTGGTGATGGATGCTCACAAGTGCAAATGATATCTGGTTACTGGGATAATTTTCAGAGCTATTTATATTATCATTCCAACTTCAGCAATGGTTCCTAATACTTGAAACATTTAGACAAGAAAATCATATGCTTTCTGAAAAGTATTAGAAAGTAATAGCAGAAGAAAATTAATGAGCTTTGAGCATTTGCTCATTCAGCAATTGCCAAGTAATTAGAAAGCCAACAAAGCAAGGCATGAAGCAGTTGCAGAGTTTCTGTATGTGTACCTTCTTAACACACATTGTGCATTAAATTGGGTCTGACACACCAGCCATGCATCTGGTTCAAAGAATCCACAGTGAGAATGTAATATAATTCAGTTAAGCTCATTTTTATAAAAAGTAAGCTTACCATATACAGAATTTGTATATGCAAAGGACAAAGTACAATACTGGGATTAGTACTTTATTCCAATGGAAAAAAAAATCATGCTACAGATATAACTATCCCCATTTGGCAGATTGGACTCTTGAAATAAAACAAGATTACATGCTTTATCTCAGGATTACTGACTCAATATTCTAAATAATTAGGAAAGAACACAAATTTTTAATATTTCACATTGATTGTTCCTTTTGGCTCACTCTATGTGTTTGGAACATGAATTCAAACAAAGGTTATGAATTTTTTAAAAAATTCTTTTTATGTTTATTTTTATTTTTGAGAGAGAGACAGGGTATGAGCAGGGAGAGGCAGAGAGACAAGGAGACAGAATCTGAAGCAGGATCCAGGCTCTGAGATGTCAGCACAGAGCCTGATGCAGGGCTTGAACTCATGAACTGCAAGATCATGTCCTGAGCTGAAGTTGGACCCTCAGCCGACTGAGCCACCCAGGTGCCCCCAAAAAATTAATGAAAAAAAATTGAAAAAGAAGCAGAAAAAAAGGTAAGAAAATGTAGTGAAGGAAGAAGGAAGTCATAGGAAAAGAAAATAAGAAGTTAAAAGGTAATAAATAATATTATTTAAAGTCCTTTACTAATAAAGTAAAAAAACAATCTTTGCTTAGAGAGCAAGTAAATGATCAATACATAATATTATGCTCTCAGTAAGCATTGCTTGTTGGTAATAGAATTAAATGAGCTTAAAGACCAACCAACACCAAACCTTATATTTGCTATCACATCATATTTGACATTAAGTCTACTGATTTTATATAAAAAAATTAAGCCAAGAAGTAAAGATGGAAGATTCTGAATACAGATAAAACATCCCATCATTACACTGACCAAGGAAGTTCAACACTATGACAAAGCACTTTATTTAAGAGAAAAAAAAGTAAAGGATCTCACTGTGATCCAGCCATATTATTAAAGCATTCAAGGGGGAAGATACAAAGAAAGATACATGGTTTTCCCCATTTCTCTGCACATCTTAGAATTAAATTACTGCAGAGTATGGATGAATTTATATCCCAGTAGCTCTTAGCAAGGTGGAGGGTAGGGGTCAACATCCTTGCTCAACTAGAATATTTGGAAACATCTTAGGATCATATTGGTTGCCACAATGACAGGAGCTTACTAACTGAACTTAGAGTCAGAAGACCAGCCATCGCATTCACTCATATGGGGCATTCCTATACGATAAAGAATCATCTCATCCAAAACTCCCTAACACCCCCATTAAGAGAGGTTGGAGGGGTAAAATTTCTCTATCCCACTTACATAAGAGTCTACTAGATATTTATAACCTAGTGTGATAACACTGTTCAGACAGTAAGTTCCCTATCTGCTTCTCTCACCTCAATCAACTGAGGACTGGATATAGACTAGTACATTATGTAGGTAGTGCTCAGGAGAAGTTTGCTAATGACACTGTGCAAAAAAAAAAAAAATTGATGAAGAGAGAGAAGTCAGCTTGATGTTGAGGTGGGTCTCAGAGTATTGTTATTGTTAAGTGGGGTCACTATGGATTAATAATTCCTTGCTCAGATTTTCAAATTTAGTGACTTGATCATATTAATTCGCTTAGGGATGGTAAGAATTTGTAGCACTGAACCAACTGAAGCAAATTCATGAAACTGAAAATTCTCATTCTGCCTTTGGGTGAGTTCCAAATGAGCATATGAGAAGCAAGACCACCTTGTAGGGTGTGCAGGTTATACACAGGACTGGTAGGACTCCATTCACCTAGACTAATGTGCAAATTATGTCCTTAGAATTGGGCAGCCCACTCACATGTAGCAGCTCTGAAATATTGCCTGGTGGGCATAGAATTGAATGAAGTTAATGTTCTTATGAAAAATTACAATCAACTTGTGAGACCCTGGTTGCCACTCATCACCCTATGTAAATTTGTGTATAGTCCACAGAAATCATTAAATTTGCTCCTTCTAGATCACAGTGGAAGTCAAATACCATTTCTCCCCCTAGACTGCAGGAAAAAATAACTTATAATTATTATTGAAGCTAAGTGCTAGGGATAATGTTTTGTGATTAATCTTCAGAGTAATCCTATAAGGTAGTTATTGTTGTCACTTTACAGACGAGGAAATGGAAGCATAAAAAGACTAATTGATATATCCAACATAAAGGGAAGTGAAAAAAGGTACAGGAATTATGCTTGGCACAGGGTTATTGCTAAATAAGGACGTAACCATAACTGCAGAGAGCTAATCTCAACATTTTATATCGCCCCAGTATCGATTCCATCTTGAAGAGTAACCTGTTACGTTTTTTAAACTTTATTCATAAGTTTATCTTTAAATTCACGGCCAATTCCTTGTTTGGAGTTTATAAGTCTCCACACATGAACAACAGTAAAACCTAGTGAATTCTATAAATCAGAGGAATGCTTGATTTTTTTTTTGTCTGTAACCCTGGTAAATAGCACCAAGCAAAAAGGGTAGGACTTTTTAAAATGACACACATTGGCAAGGGAGGCATCTCCACCTGTCTAGTCATCCTAAATAGGAAGGGAAGACAGAATTATCAAATAAAGGGATCTTTTTGACTTCTCTTCAAGCTTGACCTTAAGATGTTTCCAGACCTTTAGGAAGAACTGAACTTAATTTAGCAATTGTGATTTTCATTCGTCTTCTCACATAGTGACTGTTTTCTTGCCCATAAACATCTTGGTTTCTAAGGAAAAGGGCAAGAACATGTGGAAAAAGAAATAAAAATAAAAGTACTGAAATGACAAATTAAATATTCAGAAATAAACATTGAAAATGATCAATGGTTATTTCCCTGAGTTAATACATAAAATACATGAAATATTAAAGAAAGAAAATATGAGTAAGTCATTTTCTGGAAAAATTAAAAAGTTCTCCTTGTAAAAAAATTGTTCCGTTGACTGATCATGGAAGATAGATTTTAAAATTCATTAGAGTTGCCTGCCTTAGGGAAGCTTCTATGTACAAATCAAATTGGATGTCAAGCTGGGCTCCTGGGGGATGCAATTAAAATTATAGGATCAGGGAGCATAACTATGTAAGGCCTTGGTATGTGTTCCTTGGAGAGTGTGATGGGGGCTTAGCCTCAACTTGTATATAAATTGAAATCATTATGAGGTCTGTGGTCTTTAAAATACATGTGAAACTCTATAATAAGTTGTGATGTTTGCTGGAATATTAACCCAGATGCAAAATGGACAGCTCAACAATCAAGTCATAACAGTTCATTTGACGTCAACTATGTAACTAGCGTTATGTTAGAAAATTGGAATAGGACACCATCTCCGACCTCAGAGAGTCTAACACCTAAGGGAAGAGGCAAGTAGACAGCATTGTTACTTAACTCTGTCTCCCTTGCCTCTACTAGTTCAACAAAATATGAACATCTGAACCAAATTAAACCAAAGACACCACCTCACTGCTGGACATAGCTGATTGGTTCAATAGTGGGTTCCTGACCCAAGCTGGGCCTATAGAGTTCTTCTGCATAAGTTAGCATTGTATGACCAAAGATAATTCATGTCTTTTGGGAGGCTGAATCTGTGCTATAAGAAATTCAAAACTTTGAGAGTTGGGATGCCAAATATTTACCTAAATTGAAAAAAATGCCCTGATGGTGGGATTCTTTCCAAGGTATTCTGTTCTCTACACACAGTGAGGGTCAGAGATCATGATTTTCCAGGTGTGTTTGAGGTCTCGATTAGGTCTTGTCCTATCACCTCAGTGCTTTCCAATCCTCCCATCACTTGGATATGGCTGGCTTCCATTGCATCACCTCTAGTCATGAAGTCTAAAGAACAAAATTTGCAGTACATCAGCGGAATCTGTACCTGCCCTAGCCCACAGTCAACTCTCCTCCCTTCCAGACTTTAAAGGAAGACTATTTAAGGGAAGTTTCTTTGTACTAGATGCCAAGCTGTGTACCTGCAGGACTGCAATTAAAGACACGCACTAGGCCCACTATCTATAGGAAGTTGAGTGCATCATAATTGTGATGTGATGGTAGAGGGAGATGGGGAACATGAATCCACACCATCCGACATAAACTTTCCTCTGCTCGTATTAAAAGTTTTGCCCCAGTGCCCAATAACTACTAGTGCTATTCTAGTCATCTGATTTTCAAGAACTGAGAGCTGGAAAAACTACCTTACACTTCCAGAAAGATGATAGCTCCTTGGAGTATGAGGGGCTAGGAGACTGTGGGGAGGCAGATCTTCAATCTAAATTATTCCAAGTACTGGGAGTTCTGTGGGGAGAATACTTGACTGGGAGTCAGAGGATCTAGGTTCTAATTTTGGATATAGCATTTACTAGAGGTGCAGTCAGTGTTCTGACTCATAAAATGAGGCAATCACATCAGCCATTGCTTCTTTCTGTAACTGTACAAGGAGGATCAGTTATATCAGTGGATGTCAGAGTGAAAAGCAACTGACTAACAGAATTCAAGAGATATCAGTATTCATATCTTCAATAGAGAGAAAGGTGGATATTGGCAAAAGAGACAAGTGAGGTCGATAAGCATAAAGGAGAGATGAGGTACTCATTCAGCCATGTGATAAATATATATATTTTTAAGATTTTTTTAATGTTTATTTATTTTGAGGGAGAGAGATAGAGGGGAAGGGGGAGGGGGAGAGGGGGGAGGGAGAGAGGGAGAGAGAGAGAGAGAGCAGGAGAATGAACTGGGGAGGGGCAGAGAGAGAGAGAGAGAGAGACAGACAGAATCCCAAGCAGTCTTCATGCTATCAGTGCAGAGCCTGATGCAGGGCTGGAACTCATGAACTGTGAGATCATGGCCTGAGCTGAAATCAAGAGTTGGACACTTAACTGATTGAGCCACCCAGGCACTCCAAAAAATATACATATCGAGTGACAGTAATAACCAGGGAGTCTGGCAGCGTTCCGTACCAGGATCCAGTTGCTCCTAAAGCCTATCATTACTAGCCTTCCCAAAACTTGGTAATTTAGTGAGATACTCTACCATCACTCCAAAATTTTTCTTATTTTTCCTTTTTCTTAAATTAATATGTTTTGTCACTTGTAATCAAAGATAGGTAAATAATGCAGAGAAGACATAAAAGAGAGAAGATGGCAAAGCTCTGCTCAGAAGTACAATTTATGTGGCCACAAAGAGCTTTCAGAAAGCAAAGATTCAGGATTGAAATTACTAATGCTTCCTGCATCCTGGGAAAGACAAGACTCTGAAAAAGAGCATAGGAGGAATCAGGGCACCAGCTCAGAAAGATAGAACCATGTCACGGAGCTCTGATAGCCCCATGACTTTAGCAGTGAAGGATTTTAGCAGTGGAACATGTCCAAGTGAAATGTTACAAGAACTTCTACCCCATCTAAAATAGATACAGGTGATATTTCTTTAATATATATTCAATTGCAAGTTCACATTGTTAATATTTATTTTTATTAAGATATATAAGCAATGAAGATAATGAGCCTGTTTGAAGGAAAATACATTTTATATTGAGGATTATGGTCACAGTTTTAGGCATGAATCAGCCTTTGTGTTTGTGAAAATTAAAGTTTCAACCATTCCTCACAACATAGGATAAAAATACACACCACGTCCAGCCTCTTCTACTTAGAGTGCATCACATGTACAGAATCAGACCTGTTCTCTTATCTTAGCTGGCTTACGTACTTCCTACAATGTGACATGAGTCTCAAGGGGAATGGTAAACTTTACAATAAAATTGACTCAATTTACGTAAAATTTCCTCAATATTTTATGGAGGAAATGAATGATTTCACAATTTAAAATTCTGATCAAGAATATGTCAGTCAATATGTTTTAAAAGAACACAATAAAATTCAAAGTCAATTCAGGCTCACATTTTATGACAATGTTCATGAATGTTCTTTGGTTCTGGCTGATGAAATTTGAGCAATTTGGAATGAAATTATTTATCCTCATATGACTGATAACTTCCAAACTTGGTTCACTATGATCAACGTGATCTTAGTTCACTATGATAAAATCTGAGCTCCTCTAAGAAGTCTTTGAAACATGATTACAGTACAACGTGATCCAACTCTAAGTGGAGAGAGTAACTACTAATTTAAATAATTTTCAAGGGCACCAGTTAAGGTTCTTCCTTAAAGTATCTCATGTCAATACTTTCTTTTCTTTTCTCCTTCCTTCCTCCTTCCTTCCTTTCTTCCTTCCTTCTCTCTGTCCTTCCTCCCTTCCTTCCTTCTTTCCTTCTATTTTTCTGAAAAAGGTTTTTTTTTCCCTCCCTACTTAATGGTAAAATTCAAAGAGGATAAAAGTTCTGTGCATGAAAATAGAAGTACACTGCCCAATAAAACTCTGTGTTTATTAGCCAATACTTACTGAGCACTTGATACATGATCAATTTGAACTGGAAGCTCTAGGGCCGTGTCATCCAATATCTTAGCTGCAAGCTACGTAGGGCTAGTTCAGTTAATTAAAAATAAATAAAATCAAAATACAGC
The DNA here is from genome assembly GCF_014898765.1 of Herpailurus yagouaroundi. Classification (NCBI taxonomy): domain Eukaryota; kingdom Metazoa; phylum Chordata; class Mammalia; order Carnivora; family Felidae; genus Herpailurus; species Herpailurus yagouaroundi. The sequence continues at coordinate 16,815,093 of NW_024412417.1, read as the reverse complement.
CCCTCAGCTGCCCTAGCCACATTTCAAGCATTCAATAGTCACATGTGGCTAGAAGCTATAGTATTGGACCATGTAGGTATAAACATTTGCAACATCAGGGAAGGTTCTACTGAACTGCACTGCCCTAAGGAGATAGAGTCTCAGTTCCTGCTCTTAACGATTTGTTTGGCTGGGAGAATAAGTCTCACATACATAAAGCAATAGGTCAGTAGTGCAGATATGTAGACAGTTACATGTTAAGACATGATGGAATTCACTCTAGGTGCTCTGGGAAATATGCCACAATTTCATAGGTTAGCACTTACAAAAGGAAAACAAGCAAGGAGTAACTGAATGAACAGAAATGCTCTTCCCTCTAAGACACAGACAGGGGAGAAGTTGGTCCTACTTAATGATTAAATGCCTCTGAGCATAAAACTCAATATTTCAACAGGGCCTATGTGGAGCTAAGAAGGCAAACGCCATAAAGGTGTATAGGTCAGTAGCAGGAAGATGCTTATGCCTAGCAGGCATTAGGTGGCAACGCTGGAAAGAGTTAGGGACAGTGGCTGAACACAGTGTTGTTTCATGTCCTCAAGTACAAACTGCATTGTGGGAAATGCCACCCTGCAAATTAAGGCAAAGCTAAGAAAATGTTTCCTTACGTCTTTATGGGGTTAAAGCCTATTCAGAAATCACTATCTCTGAGAATCAACACTTAACCTTAGGAGATGTATGCATGCATGTATGCATGTATGTTTTGTGTCTAATTCAATCCGTGTCTGTGGAAGAACTAAAAGGCTAAAGAAGTATTTCTAACTCACATGGATTCAGAGTTTTGGAAAGATACTAAATTTGAAGAGCCCATACCATCCCTGGAATTTTATGTGGGGAAAAGCCTATCTTGCTGGGGACTCCACGGCACTATTTTAGGTGATATTATTCAGACATGGAAAAATACACGGTTGGGGCAGTGGGAGTGGATAAGAACTCAAAATTAAGCACAAGGGCTAGCTAGGATTTGGGATTTGTTTCTTCTTTGTTATTTTGGGATATTAAATAGCCCAAGTGGGGATTATAGCGTAATCTCCTGGTCCGTCTGGAGCCAGTTTACCCAATGAACAAAAGCCAAACATAATTATAAGCAATTTTACTTATAAATTTGGAACAAATACGCATGAGTGCCTCATGTCTTGAAGTTAAACGGGACCCAAAATTATTTTCTGAAACAACCTTAGCACCTGGAGATCCTGATTCTTTGACTTGAAATAATTTTAGCTTCTAAGTAGCTTGCTGAGTTACTGCTACACTGCCAAGTTAAGGCTCAATGGGACTGTTAATGGACTGTATAATTTGGTGCATTTTAAGAATAATTACGATTGTCCCAGGGAAATTGTTCTAACATTACATTTGTGTCGACTGATACATGTGAGTGGATATATGTTCAGTAATGCAAATGTTTTCTGCTCGTTAGTGGGCAAGTTTCATCTCTGTTTGTCCTCCCTTCTCTAAAAGCAACTACCTCTCCTAGGTGTCAGGCTTTCCCACAATCCATGCCATCGTGGGATATTGTGTGCTCACAGCAAATGCTCGGCCACATCCTTATCCTAAGCCACTTTTATTCAGTTATTTAGCAGTTGAAAGTTTCTGTACGGGTTGAAATCCCAGGATTAAATAATAATTGAGAGAAAAATCAACAGGTATGTAGAAAGCACGGGTCTCTGAACCACTGAGAATATTTATAACATTCCCTACCATATCTGCATTGTGCTTTATAATTTTAGAACTCTTTGATTTGTGCTATGTGACTGCACTGTCCCAGGTACAAGGTTGGGGGTAACGCATTAAAATGCAAAGAGCATGGACCGCCCCATCTGCTCTTGGAATTGTGCCCGTGGAATCAGGCACAATTAGGGTGGAATCCAAAACTTGGAAATTAGTAGAATTGCTACTTACTAAAGCTAAGTTTTCTCTCCTGTTTTAAAAATAAAAAGTCAATACCGACCCCCATGTGTAGAGCCGCAAAGGCCAAATGAGATGCTGTAGGTTAAAACAGCTGGTACACAGTGGGAACTACACTGATACATTCTATCTCACAGTTAATTCAGAGAATTAACTTCATTTGTTAGTGTCATAAAATAGAAAAGATCTAATTCATATTTTTTTCTTTTTCAATTTTTTTTATTTTATGTTGATTATAAAACCAACCCCAAGCATTTTCTGCTCAATTCATGCACTGTGGTAGTTAGTCTAGCATTGTGTGAAAACAGGCAGAGTTCAGAATATTTATTTTTGATTGGCAGTGATAATTGGAAGTAGACTCATATCTTTGTGAATAACCATGCATTTACCAGCTTGCAAAAGAGACTTAGAATCTTTGGAGGTAGTGAGGTAGGGCTGCGGTGCTGGTGGTCCCTGGCCACCGACCAGAGGACTCTTTTGGTGCACCTGTCCCTACTCAATGACTGGCCCTACACTCTCATGGCACTGGCCGGGGTAATTGAGCCAGATGGCATTTAAGATAAAATTCTTGCATTATTTTTCAGGGAAGATATTAGTTCCCTGAGTATCATTAAAAAAAAAAAAAGGTTTACATATATAAAATCAAATTCATCAAATTCTCCCTCAAATTCTCCCTCCCTGTTTTGAGGACCTATTTGGGGAAGTTTTCTCCTCAGTTTGGGAAAGTCCTCACATTTGAGACATGCTCCAAGCTTTGGGAAAGTTGCACAATGTGGTAATGGAGAAAGGCAATCCTGACCTGGCTGGTCAGGTGCATGAAATGAAAACATCTGGTCAGTGCATTGAGACATGAGCAGCGCCTCGTCACTTTCCATTTGCCTTTTTTTTTTCATGAGAAGATATTGAATTCATCAAGGTGTGAAGCCCTGTGTTCCCACCCTCACCACTTCACCCAGTCATTTATGAAGCCATTGGCTACTACTTCTCCGAAGTCCCAGGCTTTGATCCTACCCATTCTGTTCCATTTGCACGGCCCTGGTTCATGCCCTCATCTCTGATGGAGGCTCATAGCAGCTCCCCCTTTTCTCCTTTGGATCCAGGCTCAGTAACCCCTTGAGCAATCTTCAAATAGATTCAATTCAGTCATTTTCCCCACGCCATCCCACCCCTTCTCAGAGGCTTGTGCTGACCCCCATTACATAAGGAATTCAATAAAAGTTCTTGACCTTTAGATGTCCCACAACATCTTCAGTGTTAACGTCTGACTTCCTTTTCCATGGCTCTCCTACCTCATGCTCTAGCCAACCTGGGTAGTTTCTCCTCCAACGTGTCTCTTTCCTGCCTCGACATCTTGGGGGTGATTCTTTTTGGTCAGTCCCACAGGTAGCAATGCTGTCTGTCTTTCCAGAATCATCTTAAGCTTCAACCTTATTAGAAAGCTTTCTTAATTGCCCAGATTCAATAAGATCTCTTCTTCATCTGAACCTCGAATCCCTCCATGCTAGAGCACTTGCTTTATAGCATTTTATAAAGCTGTAAAGCCACGCAACTGCATAAATTGCATGTTACAGGGATTTGTTTTGTATATAAATCCCTAAAGGTTCTTTACTGCTTACGACTGAAAATCATTTGTCTATGTCCTATTGCTACTTAGTACAATGCCCTGCACATGGTACTAAGCTCCATAAATATTTACAAGCTAACACAAGCTCCATAAATATGTTTGTACCAGAAATATGAGATACCCTGCTGGTTCAAAGCAAATACAAACTAGATTTTCTTGTTGTCTAATCTTTATATTGCTGTTGCTTTTGTCTGTTAGCATTAGTGTGCATGCGTGTAGAGGACATACTTTTGATGTTCATTCTGAGACCACTACATACCAGCGATCTGTTACACAGAATGGGATAACTGCATAACTGTGCACTACCTTATGTTGGCAGCAGAAATTGCCAAACGAGAAATTCAAATGAGATTCAGTTTCCCATATAGGAAGGTGGTATGACTGATATATTGGCTGAGTGAGAACAAGAGCCAAAATATGTAGATTTTGATTAATTTGCTGATCTGTCAAATGGGATTCATTTTGGTGGTAGGTTTTTTTCTTTTTGCATATTTTTCACAGATTGTAAGTGCAAGTGTTCTGAAATGGTAAATACAAAGGTAAAGTAACATTGCTATTACTTTCTAGCAACAGTTATAGACGTACACAGTCTCCTTCAAGATTAAAATTACATGTTTACCCAGTAGGCTTAAAAATATCAGCCATAGTAACGAAAGATGGAAAAATTTCCTGGTTTACATGGTATGAGAATCCATGTTCTTGAACTGTTTTCAGGATCCTCTAACAAATCCATAAACTACCCATACATAGGCATCAACCATATAGAATACTGACATTAATAAAGTCAGGAATACTATTATTTGAAAACCTACTGAGTTCTGGAACTTTTTTTTTTTTAATGGTTATTTAGTTTTGAGACAGAGAGAGACAGAGAATGAATGGGGGAGGGTCAGAGAGAGAGGGAGACACAGAATCTGAAACAGGCTCCAGGCTCTGAGCTGTCAGCACAGAGCCCGACGCGGGGCTCGAACCCACAGACCTGAGCCGAAGTCAGATACTTAACCGACTGAGCCACCCAGGCGCCCCAAGTTCTGGAACTTTTTAAAAACAATATTAATAACATTATATCTTTTATTTTTTTATAATCACCCCAGGAATCAGGCAATATTAATGCTACTTATGGATGAGGCAAGGAAGGCTTAGCAAAAACATATAACATGCCTATGTGAGATAAGTGTTATGTCAGACAACTAATATGATTGGAATCCAGATTTGTCTGATTCTAAACCATAATCACTCCATAGCCTTCCAAACTTAGAAGCAAAAATCTCAAGACCTTGGAGATGATGCTCCAGTAACAAGGAACTGCTTGAATTCTCAGCACATGTCATGCTGTGTCTTACCCCCAGTCTTTGACATGAGGCTCCCTCATTCTGGACTATCAGTCCCTCTCCTCTCCCACACCACATTAACCAGAACCAATGGCCCCAATCTTTGCCATCCTTTAAAATTCAGTTCAAACCATCTCTACCCCCTGCATCCCCTACTCCAGTCTGGATAAAATGGGTACCCTACATGCAGCCTCTGTCCCTGTGCACACTTCTATCATGTCACTTACTGCAGAGAATTGCATTTATTTCCTTATGTTTCACTCTCCTCCATAAAACCATGAACAACTCGAGTGTAACCATATTTCCTTGCGTTTCTTACACTAGCCCCTCATAGGGTATATGGTATATGCTTGTATATAAATGTAAGTTGAATTGAACTAATTAATGATATAAACTAACCTTAATATACTTTGCTCTTAAGGTAGATGATATTAATTTACACAATCAATAAAATAAATAGATGCCAAGATTTTACATTTTACTGAACAACATGAATAAAAAGAGGTAATGGCCATAACACTCCATGTTAGGTTTTTGACACGAGGAGCTTTATAAAGTTAAATACAATTGAATATGAAAATGCTATATTGTCATTAACACCCAGGACAGGAGAAAAATCTTTTTTTATGCGATTAAGAATTTGCTATGTTTGGGGGCGCCTGGGTGGCGCAGTCGGTTAAGCGTCCGACTTCAGCCAGGTCACGATCTCGCGGTCTGTGAGTTTGAGCCCCGCGTCGGGCTCTGGGCTGATGGCTCAGAGCCTGGAGCCTGTTTCCGATTCTATGTCTCCCTCTCTGTCTGCCCCTCCCCTGTTCATGCTCTGTCTCTTTCTGTCCCAAAAATAAATAAAAACGTTGAAAAAAAAAATTAAAAAAAAAATTTGCTATGTTTGCAATTTACCAGAGATTATCAAGATGTTTCCATTTTCAGAGAAAAGTATCCCCCAAATATCTATTCATTTGGGAATTTCATTTGTGGGATTAAATGAATTTTGAATCACCTGATGTAATAATAAAGGAATGTACATATTAGTAAAAGTTTAGATCTGAATCTCATTTTCATGCAATTTAAAAAATTGTATAACTATATCTTGTATAACTATATAACTTGTATAACATTTTGCATAGCTATATCTTGTTTAAAACACTATTTTTAAAATACATCTGTCCTTTGTTGTCTTTTAATACAGCTTAGGTAACCTAAACAGTAATATATCCTTTGAGAAGTGAATTAAGGGAAAATAAGGGAAGTGGCTATAATCTCTATTTTATGGACCACTGGATCAAAAAAAATCCACTTAAATACAGGTAGACAATTTAAAGTATAGAACAAGAAACTATTATGGAATCAAAAGGTAAAAGTATTTCCTGCTTGAATTATTAATAGGGGAAAAATACCAAAAATGTCAGATTTAAAATATTAACAGTGCCAAAAGATTTGGTCTTCATTTGTTTTAGGGCCTAAATTTATCCTTCTTATTTGTACTGGGACTTTAACTTTGATATTGTAAAGTTATTCTTAAATTGCGATCCTTGAACTGTGCTATTTAAGCTAAATATTTATGAGATGATAGTACCTATGCATTTGATTTCTCATGTCAATTAAAACTTTGTTTCTGCTGTATAATAAAGTCCCACTTGGCCAGCTATCAGACTTCTGCCAGGCACCTATGAGTATGGTTCCGAACAGAGAAACTAAAATAATAGCCTTGGGTTAACAGGGAATAACCCACAACTAGCACTTTGCCCCATGGGAAAGGAGAACTCAGATTAGAGCCTATTGATTTGTAAAGACATTACATAACCATTTGGATGAATTTTGCGCTGTCTTCCAAATTTAGCAATGAGTTGCTTCCAATAACTAGAAAAAAAAAAGTCAAACATGCAGAGGCGCTCTTGCGTGCTTGTGTACACGTAATATATAATCAATATATAATATTTAAGCAATATATAACATAAAACATTTAAATCTGTTTTTGGAATTTATTCATATGTAACTTGGCTAATATATGCATACATATAAAGTGCAAACTCTAAAGTCTAGGAAGGAAACTTCTTCCTTTTACATCTTATCCATAACTCATCTTCCTTCAATATCCCTGGCTAAGTCCTGAAAATCCTCTGAAATTTTCTCTGAAAAGCACAGTCCATGTTACTCCCTCGTTAGCCCCAGGAATTTATTCTTTATACAATTAGAAGGTTCATATGACAGCCTCCACTCCAGTGATACTTAGTATTTATTTCTGTACATGAGGATATCTTAGTTCCAAATTCTTTTCTGTATTTCATGTTTCTATTACAATACCATACTAAGATTATAAATGATAACACCATAATACTTTTTTGGTACTTCTTAATAATTTTTGTGATGCTAGAATTATTAAATGACAAAAGAAGAAAGCAGAGTCTTTATAATGTACTTTATATTCTAATAGCATAGCTGATACTGTGTATAAATATCATGTAATCTTTTGCCCAGCTGGATCATATTTGGATGAATCAGATGCCTTCTGAAGTCCCCATCAAAATCTCTGTGGATGAACTAAATTCATTTTCAAGGCAAGTCTTTTAAATACATGAACAACATAATGCAGTATCGATTTAGAAATATTTATCATAAAATGATAAAATATAAAAAAGCAGTTTAAACATATTTTTATTCTGTCTTATACAAGCCTTTTAAATTCATGCTCTAAAATATCATGTTTTTATCATATTGATTTTCATAAAAGAACTTGGTACTTTTTTTAAAGCCTAAAATAGATTGTTCTCAACAGGAAATTTTTCTCATTCTAAACATATTATAAAATCAGGGATTTTCATATCCTCTATCTTCTAGTCAAAATTCCATGTATCTTGAACTTAAAAACTCCCAGAAGTACAATGCCCACCTTAGATCATTGTCACTTAACTTTTACTGAGGACCACAGTCTGTGTGGTCAGGGAAGACATCTCTGAGAGGGGGACATCTGAACTGAGAACTGAATAAATAAGAAACAGCCAATCATACAGAGATCTTTGAAAAGATTATGCCAGAGGAAAAAAAAAAGACAGTAATGACAAAGGTCCTGTGGCAGGTAAAACATAATATGTTCATGGAACTGAAAAGCCAGCCACAGTGACTGAAGCTTAGTGGACATATGTAGCCTACAGTGAAGCTGGAGAGGTAAGTAAGGGAGAGATAATGCAGATTCCTTGCGGCGTTTTCAGCTTCCTGAATTAAATCCATGACGAATGATGCTCAAGCCTTTGGTAAGTTCAGGCTCACAAGACTGATAGGGCAGTGTGCTGTGTCCTGTGCTGAGGATTGAAGATTGCCTGGCATGAACTGTGGAGTGGAACTGGTCGTTTCATTACACTCACAAGAGATATCTGATAACGCCCCCACCATGGAATCAATTTTTTTATGTCAGTCTAAAAATGTAAATGAATCGATACATCAAAATCCATGCTACAAACCTTCTTGTTTCCAAGGCTATATCCTCTAAACGACATATCGCTTCTAGTTACTCTTTTAAACGGACATTGATTGCAATAAGCCTTTATTTCTGGTTGAGGCATAGGTTAGCACGTATGTCTCTGGGATAGCTGAAGTAAATTTGTAGCAGGTTGTACTGAGTTGTACTCCCTATCTGCAAATAGTAGTCTGCAAAGGTTGCAACAGAGTCTAATTTGATTTTTTTTTATTATTTTAAAGAAGAAATCAATTCCTTTAGCCCAATATATGACAGGATGTCATTTTGATTAGTGTCCCCACAGCTATGTTCAGGCTGCTTAATTTCAGTAAAGAATGGTCAGAATATATCTTCAGCGAGGAGATTTGACAGAGCTCATAATGCTGTCATAGCAAAAGTAGCATTATTTTAAGGAGACTCTGTTACCCTCTGACAACAATATTACATTTCAGTGTCCTACCAAGACAGGCTGTTGGAAAATTGGGTGGATATGCAATCAGGTTCAGGAGAATGGAGGCAAAAATGAGTCAGAAGGGCTAGCTTTGAAGGCAGGCTTTGTATCCTTTTATTTTTTTTTTAAATTTTTTTTTCAACGTTTTTATTTATTTATGGGACAGAGAGAGACAGAGCATGAACGGGGAGGGGCAGAGAGAGAGGGAGACACAGAATCGGAAACAGGCTCCAGGCTCCGAGCCATCAGCCCAGAGCCTGACGCGGGGCTCGAACTCACGGACCGTGAGATCGTGACCTGGCTGAAGTCGGACGCTTAACCGACTGCGCCACCCAGGGGCCCCAGGCTTTGTATCCTTTTAACTACGCACATGGGAACTAAGTATTGTATCAGCTTTGGTTTTCTGACCACAAAAATAAAGATACCGTACTTTAAATTTTGGTGAACCATAAAAAAACTGCATGATTCTATGCAAAATAAATTTGAAAACAAGAGTAAACATATAATTTTCCAGGGAAGTTTGAATTTACAAAAGGAGATTCTTAAGGAAGGAATCGTTAAGGTTTAAGTAGACTGATTCCTACAGAAGATCAATTTTACAGTGATTCCACCAAAATCACAAGGTGCAGATAGTTTCAAATAGAAATTTTATCAAGTCTTCAAAGAGCCAATAAATTGCAATGTTATTTAAATTGCTTCAAAGGACACTGAAAGGAAAAATCTTCCAATTAATTAACATTAATTAATCCCCAAATGTGATAATGTTAGATATGAAGAAGAGACTAAGGACCAAAGTCACTTACAGCTATCAATAAAAAAAAAAAATCCTAAGTATAATACTAGGAAACAGGATATAGTAGCATGTTAGAAGAATAATGCATACTGAAACAGTGAGATTAATTCTAAAATGCAAGGATGGCTCAATATTAAGTAATCTATTAAATTAATCATATTGTAGATGAAAAAGAAAAAAATCTCTTCATCATCTCAATAGATGTTATAAAGTCATTTGATGAAGTTTAATATAAATTCTTGATAAAAACTGTTAATACACTAAGAATATACAGACTCTTCCTCAACATTATCACTCTTTCAATCCAAAGGCCAAATTTCTTAAAAAAAATTTTTTTTAATATTTATTTATTTTTGAGAGAGAGAGAGACAGAGTGCGAGTGGGGGAGGGGCAAAGACAGAGCAGGGCACAGAATCCAAAGCAGGCTCTAGGCTCTGAGCTGTCAGCACACAGCCCAATGTGGGGCTTGAACCCAGGAACCATGAGATCATGACCTGACCTGAATTCGGATGCTTAACCAACTGACCCACCGAGGTGCCCCCAAAGGCCAACATTCTTATTGGCAAATATCAGAGACATTTCCACTAAAATCATTACCAAAATAAGACCATCCTCTATCAAAAATATTATTCATTGTTCTAGAATTACAAAATAATAAAATTAGACAAAACAAAAGCACTATAGGTAAGGAAATCATAAAGGAGAAATTAAAACTCTCAATGTATATAGACTGTAATGCTTGAAAGAAACACACACACACACACACATAAGATGAATATGATATTTCATATGAAATAAGATACCTTCAGTAAGGGGTGGTATATAGAAGGTACAAAAACAGTTACTATGGAAATATCAGAAACAGTAAACAGAAATTAAGCAAACAATCCCATTTACAACTGCATCAAAAAGAATAAAAGACCTAGGAATAAATTTAATCAAGCAGATGAAAGACCTGTATTCTGAAAACTCTAAGACATTAATGAAAGAAATTGAAGATGGTATAAATGGAAAGATACTCCATGCTCATGGAATCCATATTGTTAAAATTTCCATACGACCCAATCTACATATTCAATGCAATCTTCGTCAAAATACCAATAGCATTTTTCACGGAACTAGAACAAATAATTCTAAAATTTGTATGGAATCACAAAAGACCCCAAATGGTCAAAGAAACCTTGAGAAAGAAGAACAAAGCTGAAGGTATCCTGCTCCCAGACTTCAAACTATTCTACAAAACTGTGGTGATTAAAACAGTATGGTACTGGCACAAAACCAAACACATAGATCAATGGAACAGAAGAACAAGCCCAGAAATAGACCCATGTTTATCTGGTCAATTAATCTATGACAAAAGAGGCAAAAATATACAGTGGTGAAAAGACAGTCTCTTCAATAAATGGTGTTCAGAAAACTGAACAGCCACATACAGAAGAATAAAACTGAGCCACTTTTATACCATCTACAAAAATAAACTCAAAGACCTAAACCTAAGACCTAAAACTATAAAACTCCTAAAAGAAAACATAAGCAGTAAACTCTTGTACATCAGTAGAACATTTTTTTTGGATCTGTCTCCTCAGGCAAAGGAAACAAAAGAAAAAATAAAGAGTGAGGACTACATCAAACCAAAAAGCTTTTGCACAGTGAAGGAAACCACCAGCAACCTCCTGAATAGTTTTTGTAAATAGAATAGATTTTTGTAAATTATATCTCTGAAAAGGGATTAATATACAAAATACATAAAGAACTCCCTACAACTCAATAACAAACAAACAAACAAAAAACAAATTTGATTAAAAATATCCACAGGGGGGGCACCTGGGTGGCTCAGTCGGTTAAGTGTCGAACGTCAGCTCAGGTCATGATCTCACGGTTTGTGAGTTCGAGCCCTGCGTCAGGCTCTGTGCTGACAGCTCGGAGCCTGGAGCCTGGAGCCTGCTTCAGATTCTGTGTCTCCTTCTCTCTCTGCCTCTCCCCCACTTGTGCTCTGTCTCTATCAAAAATAAATCAATGTAAAAAAATTTTTTAAATATCCACAGAGGACCTGAATAAACATTTTTAAGGGAGACATACAGATGGGCAACAGACAAGTGAAATGATGTGCAAAATCACTAATTATCAGAAAAATGCAAATCAAAACCACACTGAAATACCACCTCACACTGTCAGCCTGCCTAGTATCAAAAGGACGAGGGATAGCAAAAGTTGGCAAGGACGTGGAGAAGAGACAACCCCTGTACACTGTTGGTGAGATGTAAATTGGTGCAGCCACTATGAAAAAAACCGTACAGAGCTTCCTCAAAAAATTAAAATTGGAACAATCATGTGATGCAGCAAAGCCACTTTTGGATATTTATCTGAAGAAAATAAAAGCACTAATTTGAAAAGATATATGCAGCCTATGTTCATTGCAGCATTATTTACAATTGCCAAGCTTACATATGTCATTGCTACTATTAAGTTGAAGTTTTAAGGGATTTTACACTGCCGTAAAGCGAGCTTCTTCCTAAGCAGTGTGCTGATAGTAGGTTATAGGTATACCAATTATTAATTCTCCCGGCTCTCAGAAAGGTCAGGTGGAGACCTGGCTATAGGCAGATGTGTGCCAGTTATTGATCTGGACAAATAGCCTCCAGGCTCAAGCATTGTCTTATATTTATCCCAGGGTGCTACAGAAATACTCATTTTTTACATGTGTGCCATAACAAAAAAAGATTGGCAAGCCTTATACAAAAGCAGCATAGTAGAGCAGTTAAAAGCAGACTGATGCCAGAATATTTGGCTTCAAACGCAGCTCTGCCCTTAACCAGATATGCGGCCTGAGGTAAGTGATTTAATCTCTCAGTGCCTCAGTGTAAAATGGGGATAGTAAAATTGTTTACTTCATCCGATTATAAGGGAATTACATGGGTAATTCTATATGAAGCATTTAGCACAGTGCCTGGCAGAGAGTGCTCACTATTCTTTTCCACTCAAATTTCACTAATGTCACAAATCTTGATGTTTCTGGAAACTTTTACTTCCAGCTAACAAAAATACAAACTAGATAACCTTTTTTGGAAATAAATTTGGCAATATATATTAAAGACTTTTAGAATATTGTATTTTTAACCCGTTTATAATTTCTTCCTTGGGACTTTATCTTAAAAAGGAATCAGAAATACATACAAGAAATTTGATACAAGCTGGATTACAGCATTAATTGTAAAAGGAAAAGTTGGAAACATGTATAAATAAACTAATGTTTAAAACTATTCATGACAGAATATCATATAAGCATTCAAAAATCATTTTTCAAAGGGTATTTAACTAGAGGCAATACTCAAGACATAAGGTAACATAAGGTTAACTGTAAAAAGACAGACAAAATTGTAAGCACATAAAATTCTAAGTAAGTAGAAATAGGTATATGTGCATAGAAAAAAATAAAAGGACTAAAATAGAAATACAGAAAAAAGTATGATTTTATTATATAATCAGAATGATTTTGATAATGATATAAAAACTCACTAGTATAAACCAGAAAATCTAATTGGAAAAAGAATCATATGCAATAGCAACAGAAAAGAGAAAAATGTCTCGAAAAATTTAAAAATATTGAAGACTTAATATGAATAACTTTAAATCATTTCTGAATGATACAAATGAACACTTAGATAAACTGCAATCAATACAATAAAATGAGATCCCAATAAAAACATAACGTGATCTCATGAAGTTAAATGAAGAGGGTTTTTTTTAACCAAATTCTAAATTTGTAGTGGAAGAGGGGCGCCTGGGTGGCGCAGTCGGTTAAGCGTCCGACTTCAGCCAGGTCACGATCTCGCGGTCCGCGAGTTTGAGCCCCGCGTCAGGCTCTGGGCTGATGGCTCGGAGCCTGGAGCCTGTTTCCGATTCTGTGTCTCCCTCTCTCTCTGCCCCTCCCCCGTTCATGCTCTGTCTCTCTCTGTCCCAAAAATAAATAAACGTTGAAAAAAAAATTAAAAAAAAAAATAATAAATAAATAAATTTGTAGTGGAAGATAAACATGAATAGATAAAAAAGTCTGAAAAAGGAAGGACAATAAGATAAACTAGTCATATCCTGTATTAAAACATACAGTGCACTCTCCATGTTTAACACAATGTGATACAAAAACAGAAAAATTCATACTATAAATCAAAATATATTCAGGAGTTCAGTACCTTATAAAAATAGCACTTCAGATCAAGGGGGAAATAATGCTTTATTTGATAAATCATGTTAGCACAATTGGACAGCCTTCTAAAAATAAAAATTGAATCCATACTTCACATTGTATACCAGAACAAATTCCAAATGGATTGATTAATCACTTAAATTTCCACTAAAAAATATGAAGCCATATTTTTACTATGAACTGACTAATTTATATCCTTGGGGTGGTAGCTAAATTTCAAAATAAGACTCCAAGTTCAGATGCCATAAAAGAGAAGATTTACAGATTTGATACACAAGAGCAAAAAGTTTCTGCATGGCAAAGCATAAAAGGCAAAAGGCAAATGACAAATAGGTTAAAAATCTGTAGTCCATATCCAGAGAGTAGCTCGTGTCTCTAACATAAAAAGAATTCAGAAATTACATCATAGAAGTCTAACAGACAAGTCGAAAAACAGAATTAGGAGATGGACAGAGACTTCATAAGAAAGAAAGTACTCAAGATGTAAGTTAGCATAAGGTTAACTGTAAAAAGACAGATAAAATTATAAATACATAAAATATAAAAAGTGCTCAACCTCATCAAAAAAGAAATGTGAAAAAGAAAAATAAATCATGGTACTATTTTTCACCTGCTGGATAGGCAAGAATTCAAAAGTTTGCTGACACACTTTTATGAAAAATTCATGGGCTCTAGATGCTTTAAGACACTACTGACAGGGCTATAAAGTGTAGTATATGAAAGAAAATTTCATATGTATATATGAAAACACAAATGTATATTCCCTTTGACCTCATAGTTCTGTATAGGTAGAAATATATCTTACAAATAGGCTCACACGTATGTAAAGTGACTTAAGTACACTGATATTCATTGTCCTGTTGTCAGTAATAGTAAAAGATAGAAACAAATCTCAATATCCATCAATCTTGAACTGCTCAAATTAGATCATGGTGAAATGATTAAAAAAATTCTTTGCAGCTGAGTCTCGGATGAGACTTCAGCACCAACTAGTTCCTTGACTATGGCCTTGCAGAGGACCCAGCCACCCCAAGCTTGGACTCCCGACCTATAGAAAACTATGAAATGATAACAAATGTGGATAGTTTAACCATACTACTGTTAGGCGGCAATAGAAACGAATATAGATGGGGAGCTTTATGAACCCAAAACTACAGTCATTCCTCTCTAACTATTTTCTAGTATCTCACGCGCAAATGACTTCCCAGCTTCCCTGATTTTACCCTCGAGGGGACCTGGATCAGAGGTTCAAGCCAGACAGGTGTGGGTTAGGCACTAGGTCCCAAGGCAAGAGCTGGGAGAAGCAAGAACATCTTTCCAACAGTCCACTTTCTTTCCTATTTAAAAGAAAATTATATATTCTTACAACCTTGATAGGCTGCCTCCTACCCTGGGTAAAGTCTACTCCTCTACACAGCCACTGGCTACAAGAAGCCTCCAGTCCTAGCCGTCACTCCAGCTTTCTTGATGTTCTCTCTCTAGTTCCTTTGGAAGTGATAAGGGGCAAAGGAACAAGCAGAGGAATTAGTTGACCATTTTTGGCTAAACTGGAACTGGAAAGCCCCTCCCACATCAATTGTCCTTGGCCTGGAAATACGTTCGTCTCATTATTATTCTTGAATGATAGTTGCACTGTTTATAAAAATTTAGGTTGATAGTTATTTTTTCCTCAGTATTTTGAAGATATTAACATACCATCTCTCAGCTTCTATTGTTGCTGTTGAGAAATCAGCCATGTGGCAATTATCATTCTTTTGAAGCTTAAGTGGCCTCCTGCTACATCCACCCCTGTCTACAGCTCCTTTTAAGGTCTTCTGTCTTTGATGTGTAACAGTTGCAATATGACATGTCTACTGTGGATTCCCTTTTATTATGATGATTGACAGTTATTAGTTTGTCTTAAATCTGAAGAATGAGATTTAGCATGGATTCTAGAAAATTCTGACCCACTAACTTTTCAAATATTGCTTCTTTGACATATCCTTTTCTCTCCTTCTGAAACTACAATTAAAGGTATGCTAGACCTTATTATTTCTTTTCATTTTATCTTTTCTTATTCTCCATGTGCATATGTCACTGTCCTGCTTTCCAAGTAGTCTCTTCACATGTATCTTTAGTGCACTTTTTCTTCATTTCAGATTAATTTGCTAGGCAACTCTTCTACTGAAACTTGAATAGCAACTATTAATTTGTTTTCCTTTTTATTAATTTATTATTAAAGTCTCCTGGTTATTTTGACAGTCTTTTTTTATGTATCATACTTTCCATTTCTGGTTTGATTTTTTTTCACATTTATTTATTTTTGATAGACAGGGAGAGACAGAGCACAAGCAGGGGAGGGGCAGAGAGAGAGGGAGACACACAATCTAAAGCAGGCTCCAGGCTCTGAGCTGTCAGCACAGAGTGTCATGTGGGACTCAAACCCATGAACCGTGAGATCATGACCTGAGCCAAAGTCGGATGCTTAACCCACTGAGCCACGCGGGTGCCCCAGGTTTGATTTTTTTGTTTTAAGATATAAAAGCTCATACTTTTATGTTCTTTATTGTTACATTAATTTATATACCTGTGGTTTTTGTGAAATTAATTCCATTTTTTAAATCATGAAGTCAAGTTCCTTAGAACACTATTTTACTTTCTACTTTTTATGCTTGAGTGTTTATGATGCCTTCTCCCGGAAAGCATTTGCATTTTCTTTTGCCAGGCACCTGGGATCAATTTTAAACTACTAACTCATGATGACTTGCAAGTACAGAAACACACACACACACACACACACACACACATATACACACCCACCCACACACATACACAAACACGCACACACATACACACATATATACACACACACGCACATACACACACATAGATACACACATATATACAACACACACATATACACACCCCCCCACACACACCCACACACTCACAGCCCACACCTCCCCAGACACATACACACACCCACCCACATACACACAAATATATACACACACATATATAAACACACATACACACACATGCACACATATACACACATATATATATATACACATATACACATATACACATACATAGATACATGGTTTTATTTGAGGTTTTTTACTTCTCTTTTACCCAGAGTCAAAACAAAACAAACATACGTGCAGTTTAGTCTAGTTGGCTATATGCAACCGGTTGTCCTTAGCATTTTGATTTCATAAACTTGAGGCCTTTATAGGCTTAGATCTTGGATTTCTTACATAGGGCACCTTGGCATTAGAGACACCTCAGTCTAATGGCCTCTTTGTTTAATTTATTAAAGAGTGTGTATAATTAAATCCATGTAGTAGTTAATTGTTTCCTTTCTTTATAAAATACTTATTGAGAAGAAACTATGTGCCAAATACTTTAATAGGCCATGCACATATAGAGCTGATGGAGACCCTTGTGGAACTCATTGTGTAGTGTGTGGGATAGAAAAGTAAACAACAATAATTAATTCAACGTGAGAAATAATTGAGTACAAGTGATACAGGATGCTATAAGAGTGCATAAGAAGTTGTATCGATCCAGAACTCAAGAGTTAGGAAAGTTTCCTGAAAAAATGCATCTGACACAGGAACTTTCAAGAAAGAGCAGGTGTTTTCACAGGGAATAAAGGCATGAGAGAGGATTTTTTTTTTTTAGTTATTTGGAACAACGTGTTTCCTTGAAAACTTTGTTTTCCATGTTTTAGCTTTCCTTAACTATTATGCTAACAAAATGCCTCTTGTCACTTTTGTATGATCCCCTTATGAGATCTGCTGTGTGTGACTTTCTCCTTGAGAATGACAGGAAAGAAAATGAGCAAAAGATGCAGCGTCTTGTTATTTAATAGCATTGGATTTCATCAGTCCCATTTTCTGCAGGCTTACTCTGTTATGTCCACTGACACAATCATACTGCCCTCTGGAGGAGTAAGTTAGCAATGGTTTTTTTAAATATGTAAAAATTTTTGAGAAATTAAAAAATCAGTTATTAAGCGTTGAATGGGAGGCACCTTAAGTGCATAATTACTGAGTGGAAGAAACCAATCTGAAAAGGCTAAATACTATGTGATTCCAACTCTGTGACACTTTGAAAAAGACAAAACTATGGAAACAACAAAAGATGTTGGGGGGTTGGAGCTGAGGGAGGGGGGAGGGATAAGAATAGGCAGAGCAGAGGGTTTTTAAGACAGTGGAACTATTCCATTGTGATATTACAATGATGGATATATGTTATTATCTAATCCATAGGCCGTAGTACACCAAAAGTGAGCCCTAAGTAAACTATGGACTTGGAGTGATTACGATCTATCAATGCAGGTTTATCCTTGGTTGAGAAAAAAAAAAAGTACCAGGGCGCCTAGGTGGCTGGCAGTTAAGTGTCTGACTTTGGTTTCGACTCAGGTCATGATTTTACAATTCCTGGGTTCAAGCCCCAAATCTGTCAAACTGCTTGGGATTCTCTCTCTTTCCCTCTCTCTCTCCTCTTTTCTTTCTTTCTTTCTTTCTTTCTTTCTTTCTTTTCTTTTCTTTTCTTTTCTTTTCTTTTCTTTCTTTCCTTCTCTCTCGCTCTCTCTCTCTCGCCCTCACTGTCTCAAAATAAATGAGTAAACTTTAAAAAAAGAAAAAAAAGTACCAGTCTGATGGGGTTATTGATAATGGCAGAAGCTACAAATATGTGGGGATGGAAGATATATGGGAAATCTCTGAACCACCCTCTCAATTTTGTGGTAATTCTACACTGCTCCTCAAAAATAAAGTCTTAAATAGATTTATCTAAAATGTAAGTGGAGTTTGGATGGAGAGAAGAGAAGCATAACCATATTAGGTCAAAGTTCATAATGTAATTTGCTCTCGAAAATTGGATTCTAGAGAAGTGTGAATACTTTGGTTTTCCTAATATTAAAGAATAACTGCTTTAATTTTGTTTTGTTTTTTTTTTAGAATTTTTACAGGTCTTAAGGAGACTGCACTGGGAGGTGTTGTAAGACCCCCCCCCCCCAAAGGGAAAATTTTGACATATCCAAGTGTAGGGATTTTTATTTTATTTAAAAGTCATCAGGTCTTTTTATTCCTCTCATTTTCTAAACTTCTTTTAGAGTGGAGGATAGGGGTAAAATAAATTCTTTTTTTTGAAGCTTATAAATCTTATTTTTTGCTGAAGCCAAACCATATTGGAATACTTGTCACAGATTTAATAAATATTAATTTTTGATTTTATGTTAGGAAAAATAAAGAATAGAATATGCTTATACTCCAAATTTTTCCTTATTTTAAAGCAAAGATTTTTAAAAATAAAACAGCTGGCCTTAAATAAGAATTTTCAAGTTTTCAGCAAATAGCTAGTAATTTAAGATGGCTTAGTAGCTCTGGATCCTAAATGATACTCACTTCACGGATATAAGCAGTTTGGGTACTAAACTGCAAACACTATATGCAAAAATAAAGTCCAATGATGACTGAAAAGTTAGAAAGACATCAAAGAAATTTCTGAAATGCCAGTGCGTGGGAGAATGAAATGCTCTTTTAGTTCAGTTCAATTCATGAATTTTATTTTTTGTGTGTGAACGTTTATTACACCGAGGTTCTGTTCTCGTTGAATTACTAGAGAAACAACTTATGTTCTGTAGAGGTTTTGCAACAGATGATGGCCCTAGATCATGTAAGGACTGGAAATGAGATAAAATAGAGCAGCATTGTCACATAAATGGTCATATATCCCCCTGATGTCTCCGGACCCCTGATTCAAGTGTTGCTAAGAGGAATACCCTGTTAGTAAACACATGATCAAAATGGCAAATTATGCAAACCATCCCCCAACATTGAGAAGTAAACTAAGAAAGCTGAAGGGCAAATACAAAGTGGGGTATTCTTGGGATCAGATGATTTGTAGCTTTGACTGTCATCTCTCCCTGCCAATAAAGACCCCAAATATCCTTCAAGTTAAAGTAAATCATTTATATAAATAGATACAATGCCTCAAATGTTTAAGCCAAAGCAATCATTCAAGCTATCACAATGGTGACTGCAAAATCGATTTGAGTATTTCCATCCACCGTGCACTCCCATTTCATCTTGTGGTCCAAGTCCAGCTAATAACTGAAAAGGCTTTTAAATATAAACAGAACACAAACTCTAAGTGCAGAGGCTTCATTGGTAAACCAGTAACACGTTTGTGCTAGTTCTGGGTGCTTAAACATTATTACCAAGGTAACCCCATCTGAGAAATATCATTGACAAACTAAAGTATTGCCAAAAAGATAAAAGTCAGTATATCAAAATATCGAGAAAATATGTCCTATCAGGAAATCACTGAAAGAAACAAGGGAAATTCGTTCATTCAACAAATAGTCACTGAGAATTTATGCACCAGGCACTGGTTTAGGATTGGAGCTTATTGTGATAAATGAAACATGTGAGAATTACTGTCCTCATGGAGTTTATATGCTACCAGAGAAAATAAATAACAAACATGGTAAATGATTAAAATTTCTAGTACCTAGATAGCCATAAAGAGTTGGGTCTTCTGTTCTCAACGTGGCACTCACAGGAAGAGTTGTGAAGCTTTGGGGTCTTTTTTAAAGTGTAGATAATAACAAAAACTTAGCCACTATCAATATATTGCATGTGGACTTAACATACAGTTTAAACATTCTTTAAAAAACAAAATGAGAGTTCTAAATGATCATACAAGAAAATTTGAGACAAACATTGTGATATGTTATTCACAATTTAGGCCACAGACATCATCTTGGGGTTATTTTTTTAAGTTTATCTATTTTGAGAGAGAGAGAAAGAGAGAATGTGTGAGAGAGGGGAGGAGCAGAGAGAGAAAGGGCAGGGAGAGAGGGAATCCAAGCAGGTTCCAAGCTGTCAGTGCAGAGCCTGACATGGGGCTCGAACCCACACACCATGAGATCATGACCTGAGCCAATATCAAGAGTCAGATGCTTGACCAACTGAGCCACCCAGGCGCCCCGGGGTTAATATTTTTAATAGCGAGGTACTTGTTTACTTGATAAAAGGAATTTTAAATAATGCCCCACAGGTTATTAGTTTTAATGTATAAATATATATACAAAGTGACAGGTGTAGTGAGTGCTTAACACATTTAGCTACCTCATAGGCAAAGAAAAAGGCTTTTCTGTCCAAAACCTTTTCCATCTCTGGAATGCCATAGTGTCCCAAATTTTGGGGGAGGGAGGAGCCTTGAGTTAAGTGCAATTTACAGTGGATAAACAGAGGAAGGGATATATGACATTCTGGAAAAGGCAAGACTATGGAGACAGTGGAAAGGTCAGTTGGTTACCAGGGGTTAGAGGTGAGAGGAAGAATGGATATGTGGAATACAGTGGATTTTTAAGCCAACGAAAATACTCCATGTGATAATATGATAGTAGATACATGTCATTATACATTTGTCCAAGCTCATAGGATATACAACACCAAGAGAGAACCCTAAAGTAAATTGTGGACTTTGGGCGATAATTGATGTAGGCTCATCAATTATAGCAAATGTATATTCTGGTGTGGAATGTTTATAATGAGGGAGGCTATGCATGAGTGAAGGCAGGAGATCTCTGTATCCTTTACTCAATTTTTCTGTGAATCTAAAACTGCTTTAAAAAAATAAAGTTGATTTTTAACAAAAGAGCACTTACAGGCAATTTAAAAAATGAATGGATGTGTTAAAGAAACAAACACAAAAAAGGAAGGGAGAGAGGTAGGGACATGGGCAACTAGATGGAAACTGGAATTATTAACTGAATACCTGTGTGGGCAGCAAGATGAGGGATATGTTGGAAAGAAATGTAGAAAGGTAAACTACCTACTTAGCTTCTCCCTACGGTTGATGCAGGTCACAGAAGGTCATACTTAAACATAGTAGAGCTTTACTATATTCAAGTTCAATTTACAAATTTGGTATTACAAGGAATCAAATAGTACTTGTAGAAAGTGCATGAGCCTTGAAATCATTCAAAAGAATTTAAATACCACTTTGGCCATTTACCAACTGGGTGAGCTGGGAAAAGTCACTTAAATTGTTTGAATGATAGTTTAATCATCCATAAAAAGATGATTGCAATACCTGAGATTGTTGGGGATATTAATGGAATATCTATATATCTGGATATATATCCAGACTAATGCAATGGCATTAGCTTCTCACATACAACTCAAGACAAGATTGTGGTGTGTGGGATATGTACAAATACCATTGAGCATACTGATGTAGAGTCTATTAGATTCTATGTTCATAAAGTGCTCATTGACTTAGTAAACTAATTCCCCTGTAGTTTTTCACCATGAAAAATGTATATTTTGAAGGGTGCCCTGGGTAGCTCAGTTGGTTAAGTGACCGATTCTTGATTTTGGCTCAGGTCATGATCTCATGGTTGTGAGATACAGCCTAGCGTGGAGTTCTGCACTGAGTGCGGAGCCTGCTTGTAATTCTCTCTCCCCCTTTCTGTCTGCCCCTCCCCTACTAATTTTCTCTCTTTCTCTCTCTCTCACTCAAAATAAATAAATAAACTTCGGAAAAAAAATATATATACTTTTTATTTTATTTTTTTGATTTTTAATTTTTTATATATATATATATATTATTGAGGCTGACAGAGCTCAGCTCTGCTTTAGCCACAAAAGCATTTTGATGCAAGTGAAAGTCAACAAAGGAGAGGATAGGCAGTGACAAATGTATTTCTCAAAATTGATAATTGAGTCTGTTCTCAACTCTCCACAAATTAAGAATCACCATTAAGCATAGAAACAATGAGGAAAAAACTCTCAGGCTGAATTTGGATTGATATTTTCATGTGTCATCGAAACAGAACTCTTCCTGTTTCCAATGAGATGAATTTAGCCTTGGATATTGTAATTCATTTATGGTGATATATTGCAAATACTGGAAATAGTAAGTTTGAATCCATTAAAAAGGATTAGCATTTTCATATACTTTTATTAAAATGCTTATTTATCACCTACCTTTGATAATAGCCACTTAAAAAATACTTGTTTACATATTTGTTTTCATTGGGTAAATATTTCCTTCATCTCTTTTTGTATTTCTTATAAGCTCAGCTTCACAATATGTTACATTTTCTCATTTGTTGTATCAATTATGAAAGAGACGGTTAGGGACAATGGGATTTGTTAGCTACTTTGTGCTCTTTCGGCTTGCTCTAAGTAGTTGTCCCAAAGTGCAGAAAAGTGCATAAATTGTATCTACATGGATATCATTTTTCTTCTCACGGAAAAAGGATTGTTAAAAATAAGGAGAGATCAGACCTCTTGATACATTCTGACAGTGTCTCACATATAAAATAAACTCAGTAAACATTAGATTAACATAAACATGAATGAATCAGAAGGTTTAAAGCTATTAATTAAAAATTTATGGCATCTTTCTGCAAGGATTATTTCTAAAAATCAGAAACCATTTAAAATTCAGAATCAGGAGAAAATTAATATGTTTCATTGAGCTGAGTTATCAAATAAATGATGCTTACCACTTAAAACCCTAAACATTGTTCCAAACTACACACACACTACTCAAACTGGGGGCATCCCTCTGCACACCAGTGGTTGTGTTGTGCTGTTTGTTATACAATGAGGCTCTCAGGGCGAATCCAACAGGCAGTACTTAAACAGCCCTGGAGCACAGGATTTGAGGTTTCCTGCCACTAATTTTTATTTTTATTTATTTTACTTTTTTTTTTTGTATGGGGGGGTTGTAGAGAGAGAGAACAAACAGGAGAGGGAGGAGAGGAGAGAGAGGGGGACAGAAGATGTGAAGCAGTCTCTGTGCTGACAGCAGAGAGCCTAAGGCGGGGCCCGAACTCACAAACGGTGAGATCATAACGTGAGCTGAAGCCGGACGCTTGACCGCCTGAGCCACCCGGGGCGCCCCTGTTGCCACTAATTTTTAGACTTTATTTCTGTTTTCTTCCTCAGTCTCAGGTTGAGAGCACTTTTCTTCTGTTTCATTATGATATCTATCTCTAGGAGCTTCTATCCTTTCATTCTTGTCCCTTCATTCTTGATTGCATGTCACAGTTTTGGAGTTCATAAACCAGATCATTTAGTACAATGCCATGGGGATTCCCATCAATGAAGTGTGTGAACTCTGTGATATCTTTTGGTGACTCCCAAGTCCTTTTGGTCATTTTCTTTTTCTTTTCTTTATTTTTTTTCTTTTCTTTTTTTTTTTTTTTTTTTTTTTTTGAGTCCTTGGTCTATCTAGACAGGTGGTTTGCCAAAGTGGCCACAGTAATTTAGATATTGTCCTAGTCATAGCATGGAGCTGCTATTAACAAGCAAGCGGGTCTTACTTATTCTTACCTCCTTTTTTCCCCTCGACCAGATCCTTCTGTTTAAAAAAACAACAATTCCTCTCGTCTACACCCAACCAAATTACATCTATCGGATCCCTCATAAAATGTTCCCAACACACGGACTTCTCAAATATATGTTGTTCTAATGGGAGTCTGGGGCTCCTGGGTTAATATACAATGCTCTATAAAACATACATTTGTCAAAAACAAACAAAAACAAATAAAAAACGAATGTGGTAATGGTTCCCTGAGTACTAATGCTTGTAATCACTCCGAAATATGGGTTTCTTTATTGACATTTTATAAATGAAGAAATTGAGAGCTGGAGAAGCTAAGTATTGTGCCCAAAGTCAAATAGTCAGAAAACAATGAAGTCAGAATAAAAATTTCATTTTGTCTATCTTAAGAGATGATGTATTCTCTCATGCTCCACAGTCTCTGTATTTCAATGCAAATTTTACAAATATCTTCTACTTTTAGTTATTTTTAGATCCTTTTTTAATGTTTATTTATATTTGAGAGAGAGAGAGAGAGAGAGAGAGAGAGAGAGAGAGAGAGAGAGAGGGGTAGGGACAAAGAGGGAGGCACACAGAGGATCTGAAGTGGGCTCACGGCTAACAGAAGAGAGCCTGATAGGGGCTCCAACCCACCGACCATGAGTACATGACCTGAGCCACCCAGGTGCCTTATAGTTACTTTTAGATTCTGATTTTGCTGAAAAGAATCTCAACAGAGGGGCATAAATTACAGGTTTTAACATCGAAGCAGCTCAAATGACCACCCAAGCAGACATTATTTAAGGATGAAGACCGCATCTAAAGAGTGA
The DNA here is from genome assembly GCF_014898765.1 of Herpailurus yagouaroundi. Taxonomy (NCBI): domain Eukaryota; kingdom Metazoa; phylum Chordata; class Mammalia; order Carnivora; family Felidae; genus Herpailurus; species Herpailurus yagouaroundi. The sequence continues at coordinate 16,790,130 of NW_024412417.1, read as the reverse complement.
AACAGGTAGGAGCTGAAACTACAATTGGCATTTCCTTAAGCTCGTGAGTGATGGGCCTTGAGTAGTCAATTCCACAACATTTGAGAAAATGAGAAACTTGCTCTGGGCCTCATGTGAGACCTACACACTAAGCAGTTGTCACTATGTACCAGAAATAGCACGAACGATGTTCCTTACCTTGGCACTGAACCGGCTAAAATCCGGAAATTTCCACTTCCGGAAAATGTTGGCATTTATCTGACATTCTTCTCTGGACAAGCTGAAAACGAGAATCAAGATGCTGTTACAATAGCGCCATCTGCTGGTTGTTGTATGGAAGTAACAAATCTATTGACCCTTTTCTTTAAATTGGTGGATTTTTTACTTACAGGCCAGTGTTGATAGAGTAATGGGGCAGGAACACCAAGAACACAAAGAGAGAATCAATGGGCTACTAAAAAAATAATAAGTAGGCCTATTGGTTCAGAGCCAACTCATCAACTTTTGCAATGACATAAAAAAATCAATCAATCAATGAAACTTCGGGCCCCGGAATGAAACTTCTACATGGCAATTTTGACACAGTATTAGAATTCTAATAATCAGAATGGGCAGGCAGTGGTTTTCAGGTTCCTTGGCACATCTTTGCAGTTTCCAGCAATCCACTCATCTAATACTTATTTAAAAACTCATTCAATGAATATTTTGGGGGCACCTACTTTGTGCTAGGATTTGTTCTATGAACAGGAAATACAGAGGTGAACAAAACAAATCCTTTCCCTAAAGGAGCTTACATTCTATATGGGGTGGTGGGGAGGAGGGGGGAAAAATCAAATAAGGAAATACACATCAGGTAGTGATAAGTGATATGAAGATAAGCAGACAAAGGTATAGAGTATAGAGGAAAGGCACTAATTTACACAGATGATCGGGAAAGCCCTATCTCATGAGGGACATTGAGTGAAGGTGCAAGAGGCAGCCATGCACAAGGGGAATTGTGCACTAGGCAGAGGAAACAACAAATACAAAGGTCCTGAAACAGGTGCAAGCTTGGCTAACTTGAGGAAATCAAGGAAGTTTATGTTCATGTAGTGAACTGAATGAAAGCAACCACGGTGGGGCATAGTAGTGGATGGACAGCAAGGGTCAGACTCCATGGGATCTTTAGGTCATGGAAAGAAACTGGCCTTTCCTCTGAATGATAAAGAAAGCCATCAGAAGGCTTTGAGACAAAGAAATGTGAGGCGGAGAAAGAAAGCTATTAGCCACAGTGGTGGCAGTTCTGTCACACAGGAATATATTCAGGAATTATTGTTAAGCAGAGGAACATCTCTTACTCCTGTCCTCCTAGCTGCTGGGGTCCTGAAGCCAGTAACACATCCCAGCCATTTTTTCTGAATATTCTCCCCCTTATTAAGCTTGGCTAGAAGGCTAACCTGTTAATGACTCACCTCTAGATCTTAGGAAAGTGAACTTGGATCATTTCTTGACTCAGAATTCCAGCCTATACCACTCTCTCAACATTACCAGACTCAGCACTTTGCTTTTCATAGGAATATACACTGATATTTGCATGCTTTGACCTATTAAAGCAAAGAGTAATACAGCATGGATTAATGTAGGTTATAAGCCAGCATGACACATTGAAGATCAATGCTCAATGAAGAATAGAAGAAGATAGAAACGTCTGGTGCAAACTGAACTGTTATAAATTCCTGCAAAAATGCATGCCTCATGGGCATCTTATACTTTATATACCTAAAATTGAACTCATGATACTGACTACTAGCGTCCGAACTTGCTCTTCTCTTTACAATCTCTATTTTAGTAAATGGCGCCACCTTGTGCCCAGTTGCACATGTCTGAAACTGTGGAGTTGTTCTTGACACCTGCTTTTCTCATACTATACTTCTAATCAATCAAGTACTATTGATTCTGTAAATTATTTCTATCTCCTTTGACCCTTTGCCATCACCTATATCCAAGCCACAGTACTGCTCATCTAGACCACTATGGATGATCCCACATTTGATTTCCCCTTTTTGTCCACTCTATCCCTACCTTATTCACTTCATTCTCTACCCGATCAGAATTCTCTTTTAAAAAATTATGATGCTTCTTCCCTGTTTAAAATCCTTAGCTTCCCACTGTCCTTAGAAAAGCATTCAAAATTCTTAGTATTGTCTCTTCCAAATTACACATCCATACATCGAGGATGTTTTAGACCCTTAACTTTGTGAAAAGGTATATTAAATACCTGCTTACATGCTACAAAATCATATAGTCCATTAAATCTGAAGAATCTTGGGGCGCCTGGGTGGCGCAGTCGGTTAAGCGTCCGACTTCAGCCAGGTCACGATCTCGCGGTCCGTGAGTTCGAGCCCTGCGTCAGGCTCTGGGCTGATGGCTCAGAGCCTGGAGCCTGTTTCCGATTCTGTGTCTCCCTCTCTCTCTGCTCCTCCCCCGTTCATGCTCTGTCTCTCTGTCCCAAAAATAAATAAACGTTGAAAAAAAATTAAAAAAAAAATCTGAAGAATCTTATCCCAATAAATCCATTCCTTCTCTTGATTTCCAAATTTTCTCAAACATCTTTTATTTTTTCAAGAACTGTTCTGAGAATGTCGACAAGTATCAATAGGAAATTATCTTGAATATAACATTTAATAAGCAAAATACCTACCTACCATTTCCTTTTACTGCTTCCTTTCAAACATTGTGAGCCCTAAATCTCTCATAGTGCTACTTCTTCAAATACAATCCAAGTACAATTAAATCTGAGGAGAGAGGCAGGGTCAGTTCTCATCAGTCTCTCACTGGCTTCTATGACAGCATCACTCCGATGAATAAATAATAATAGCATGTACTGACCACCCAGGTCATTAGTCTGCTATCTAGTTGTCAATAAAAATGATAAACCAAAGAAGGGTAAGTATTACAGTAGAATGGAAAAAAATATTGTCTAAGATAAATAAATCTCTCACATAATACAAAAAAAAAAATGATGACAGATGTAGCTGAGGATCCTGAGTAGACCAATTATTATGTGGCTATAGGCAAGTTATTTAATCTCCCTGAAATCCAACATCTTCCCTTAAAGATGGGCTATTTAGGAAGAGGGAGAAGCTCTTCTTATAGGATTGAAAAAATAAATGAACTATATACACGACACAAATGAGAATTGGCAAGAATTAGGCACATGTCAAACTTCTTATACCCAACCACATTTAAATCTGACATAACAAAATCTTAGATTTTGTAGATTAGTGGCTTTTTAAAAAGGATAATATTATAAATTAAAGAAGACATGGTCCCCTGATTAGCTGAACTCCTCTCGCTGCTACTTCCTGGCTAAAGCTGATCACAGGAGCTCTTCTATAATGGAGTGGCTGCTGAAGCACGTGGAGCTCACTGGATACAAAGAGAATGATGTACCATATGTGCACTGTAGGATCAACTGTTCTTGCCTGTCATTGGTCTCCAGCTGAGAACTCAGCCAATAATCAGCAACCACCATGGAATGTGTCAATGGATATCCTTCCAGATGATTCTACTACCCAATCATTAAGAACCCTCAATGTCTAAGTCTTTGAAGATGAGGCCCCAGGCATCATGAAGCAGAGAGGAGTCATCCCTCCATCCCTATTGTGCTCTATCTGAATTCCTTTTCCCACCAAATACGTGGATATAACAAAGCAGTTGTTTTAAGCCGGTGAAACCAATGTGCTTTGGGGCAATTATGTAACAGTAAGTGGTTGAGAAATGTGAAACCTGGGAGTAGGGAGACTCCATGACAAAAACAAAACCAAAACAAAACAACAACAACAACAACAAAACAAAAAACGGCATTGGCTTTAAGACTGGGTTAGGTGGGATCTGAATGGGCCTTAAGGAGACTGTTAGTTAAAGCTGGAAACACCTCAAGGAGACAGTTATAAAGACTGGGCAGACAGAAGAAAGTTATTGGACATTGGAGGAAAGAAGATTCTGGTTGTGCAATGTTAGAGAGTTTAGCAAAATTGTTGCCTGTGGCAGCATAGAAAATAGAAAACAAGTAACACATTTGTGTTAGAAGTCTGGAACACATGGGTTAAGCATATAGCAGTGTACAATCACTTACTGTGTAAATAAATCATATTGACTCCTACAGAACTATAAGAATTATAAGAATTATAAGCTGCGGACTGTTTCTGAGGTCTTTCAACCTCTTGAGATCTTTTCATCTCTATGCACTAAGTCTCACAGGCATTTCATCTATGCATTGAGGTACCAGAGTTAATATTAATAACTAAGAAATTGAAGAAGATTGTTTATTGGCATTTTTGTAGTAATCACGAGACCAGAGGGAGGACACACACAAATGTGTTCTTCGCTAAATAACGGCAATTAATGTTTACATACGACTTTAAATTTACAAAGCATACTTATATACATCATCTCACTTGGTCCTCTCAGTTACCCTGTGAAGCGGGTGCCATTCCATTGTTATATGTGAAAACTATCCACAATACATTATTTGCCCAAGTTTACAACTAATAAGTGGCTGACCAAGAACTGATTGCCAGGTTCTAAGCCTTTGTTGGTATCCAGAATTCTATAGAATCATTTGTTGTTTGTAAAGTGCTTGACTAAGTAGAGATTCATACATATTATGATCGTTATGATTGTTAGTTTTTAAAGGACAGAATTTCATCAAATTGAGAGTCTCGTTGTGTCAATTACCTGCCGCTCTAAAAACAAGATCTACACTGCAGTCAAGTCCTTAAAAGAATAGGAGACAATATAAATTATTTCAAATATATGTGAAGAGAAATGCTAGAAAAAGCTATACAGAAGGTAATTATGCCCATAACCAGGTACTTCATGTACAAAAGGATCCACTACATCCTCCATTAAATAATACTTATTGATGAACTTTAGCTTAATTTATTGAAATTTAATTTCTATAAAACTTAGAAATATGAGTTGTCACAGAGTTTAAAAAAAAAGCCATCTGGTCTAACTACAGCTATTTTGTATAGTAGAATAAATGTACCTATATTATCTAAGTCTTTAGTTCTAAATTATTAACAAAGCAAGCTGTATTTGTTCTTAGGTGATGTCCAAGGAAACTCTATGATCTAATTGATTTCAATTAGCATTGCTTTTTCTTTTTTTCACCTTTGGCAACGATTTTATCCAACTAACAAAATATTCAATTATTTGCATATAAGTAGGGGATATTTTGTTTTTTAAATTATTTTTTTAAACATTTATTTTTTTAACAGTTATTTATTTATTTATTTAAATGTTTATTTCTGAGAGAGTGAGAGTGAGGGAGGGGCACCGAGGATCAAAGTGGGTTCTAGGCTGACAGCAGCGAGCCCAAAGCAAGTCTCCAACTCATGAACCATGATCATGACCTGAGTTGAAGTCTAAGGCTCAGCTGACTGAGACATCCAGGTGCCCCTTTTTTAAGTTTAAATCCAAGTTAGTTAACATATAGTGTAATAACGGTTTCAGGAGTAGAATTTAGTGATTCATCACTTACATATAACAATCAGTGCTCATCCCAACAAGTGCCCTCCTTAATGCCCATCACCCATTTAGCCCATTCCCCACCCAGCACCCCTCCAGCAACCCTCAGTTTGTTCTCTGTATTTAAGAGTCTCCTATGAGGCATGTGGGTGGCTCAGAAGGTTGAGCATGGGACGTCAGCTCAGGTCATGATCTCAGGGTTCATGAATTCGAGCCCCAAATTGGGTTTGCCACTGTCAGGGCGGAGCCAGCTTTGGATCCTCTGTCCCGCGCTCTCTCCACCCCTCCCCTGCCCACGCTCACTCTCTCAAAAATAAACATTTAAAAAAAGACTTTTGTATGCATTTCTTGAGTGCAACTCTACACAAGGCACGTATTGAGGAACCGGCAGCATATAATTGCAATAACCTGTGGCCCCTGATCTCCCGTGAATGCACCACAGAAACATGGTATGACAGGGCAGATTTTGGCTAGTGCCACACTGGAGGGATAAAATGCAATAGAGGAACTGGACAAGAAGGGATTTAATCCAGACTTACACTGCATGGGAAAGCTTCGATGAGGCCATCTGAGTGTACTTAGAGCCTTCATGACTTGAAGGATGACAAAAACTCATATCTCCACTTAAAACTGTTGTTAGTTCTGTCAGACTGTTTTAATAACCTGATTTGGTAGGCTCGGTTTTGTAAATCCAAGTTCTCAGCAAACTTTGTATTTAATTACGTATGTGTTGATTGTTCATGAAACATTCATGTAAATTATGACCAATATGTCATCGCCGGTAGGACAATTTTCAGTAAATTGAAATAGCATCTGTCTTCTCCCCTAGACCATAGATAAATAAAGTAAATAGTAAAGATGAGGCCAAACTAACATCTGTGCTGAGAGAAGCTCATACAGAGGGAGATGGATTAACACGTGATCCGGATGCACCTGTTAAGCAAACCTTGCTTAATTTACTCACCAGTCACAGCAGAGCCTGTGGACTGGCTTCCAGTCTATTTTCTGGGACTCTGAGCAGTGTTGGAGACTGGGAGAGATACCAAAATTTGGAAAAGAGAGTTTTGATTTTTCAAGCGGAGAGGGAAAGGACGTTCCATACACCAGGGAGCTTGAGTTTGACCTTGAGCAATATCCTGAACTAAATTATTGAAAGGATGATTTGTGAGCTTCTACAAGAGATGTCTCTGAAGGTCCACCATGCAGCCTTCCTCAGAGCTGTCAAAAGGAGAAAATGCTACCCCTGAGTCACAAACCTTTTCTTGATCAAAAATTCTTTCTGTTATGGATTTAATTGTGTCTTCCCCAAAATTCATAGGGGAAAATCCTAACCACCAGGATCTCAGTATATGGCTGTACAGGTAAAACCTTGGATTGTGAGTAACTTGTTCTGCGAGTATTCTGCAAGACGAGCAAACATTTCTAATAAATTTTAACTTGATAAACGAGTGGTGTCTTGCAACACGAGAAGTTGCCGAATGTCATGTGATCACAACTGAGCCAATGGTTCTTGAAATATGCTTTGATATATTGGTGCTTTGGATTCCAAGCATATTTCTGGAATGAGTTATGCTCCTAAAGCAAGGTTTTACTGTATTTGGAGACAGCACCTTTAAAGACGTGATTAAGTTAAAATGAGGTCATGTGGGTGGGCCCTAATCCAATATGACTGGTGTCCTTTTAGGAAGAGGAGATTAGGAGAGATACACACAGAGGAAAGACCATGTGAAGACCCAGGGGGAAGATGGCCGTCTACCAGCCAAGGAGAGAGACCTCAGAAGAAACCAACCTTGCTGATATTTTGATCTCAGACTTCTAGCCTTCAGAACTGTGAGAAAATACATTTCCATTATTTGAGCCACTCCTGTCTGCGGTACTACCTACGGCAGCCCTAGCAAGCTAATACACCTGCTAAAGTGAAGTAATGATCACACAGCAGTGATGTGAGGACAATGACCTTGAAAGTTACCACAATAAAAGCAGATTCTATGTTTCTCTGTACTTATCACATCATTCAGAACCTGGTCAGGAGAGATAAGTCATGCCAGTTATTTTAACAGAGAATTTAGTCCAAAAAAATCATTAATTGGGGAAAAAATATTAACTAGCTATCTTCGTTTCCTGGAGCTGTTGTAAGAAAATACCACAGGCCGGATGGCTTGAGCACCAAATGTATCGTCTCCTCGTTCCAAAGGCTAGAGGTTTGAGATTAAAGTGTCAGGAGGGTTTTTCCTCCTGAGGGCTATAAGGGAGAATTTGTGAAGGAGAATCCGTGAGGGAGAATCCTAGTTTCTGGTAGTTTTCTGGCAATCTTTGGCACTCCTTAGTGTGCTGATACATCACCCTGATCTCTGCCTGTTCACATGGTGTTCTCTCTGTGTGCATGTCTGTTTCTGTGTCCACATTCCCCCTTATTATACGGACACAGTCATATTGCATCAGGGCCCACACTAATGATCTCCTCTTAAACTTGACCATGTGTGAAGACCTGTAGAAACAGATCTAAAATGGAACCTCTATGTCAGGGAAAAAACAAAATCAGCCAATGCAGGTGAATTAAAGGAAATGAAACGTAACCTTACCTAACAGAAGCTGTAGGAATATACAGTTCTTCTCAGAAATTAGTAGAGGGTGCCAGAGAATCCCCAAACACCAAGTCTATTCAGGTCATCTCTGGACTTTCTTGTTCCCTTAACTCAGCTACCCTGACCAAAACAGGGGAAAAAGCCACTTGTTATGGTTGCAAAAAAAGCCTCTAACTTCCATTAAAAAAAAAAAAAAACCTTAATCTGTGAGCAACTTGAAACTCATCGTTCCTGGAGCCTAGAGTTTCTTGGCCTGCACATTGAAATCCTTGCAATAAACTCACCTTTCTGCTTGGTTTTAATCATTGTGCCGAGTTCGGTTTTTGACGGATCCCGTTTCCAAATAAGGCCACATTCACAAGTAGTAGGGGTTAGAAACTCAACATCTTTCGAGGGGACACAACTCAGAACATAATACTAGGTAACCTAAGAAAGCAAAACACTTTCACAGAGACAGTGACTGTAGGAAGAGCCACCACCCCTAGGGCTGGTGGAGCAAAGGAAAGGAGTTGATAATTAAAATGTAGGAGCCTAGAGAAGGGGCCCCACGGAGCTAAAAGTCAGACACCTGAGGAAGGGGCACTTGTGCTCAGCTGGTGGTGGGATCTCTGAGGAAGCTGCTTCTTCATGCCCTGGGACACAGCAAGTGTTGGGAAACTGGATTCAGCTGCTGCCACAGGAAGGCACTGCTTCTGAGCGAAGTGTCACCTGGGTGATGCTCACAGGAACTCCTAGGCGAGACAGGAAGAAGCCTCCTTCTTCCTCCTGCAGCCTTTCACTGCCCCCACCATGGGCAGATCCCAGCAGGGAGCAGCTAGCACAGCAGAAATGTGGTCTGCAGACTTCCAGCCCCAGCATCACAAAGCAAAGATGGTTTGTGGCTGAGAAAAAATCAATCAGTACCTGGCACATTGTTTCATTTGATTGAGCCAAGATCAGCCAATGACCCTGAAACGAATGGAGAAAGGTGTCTGAGACCATGTTCTTGCAAATATTGACCCAAACGTGTCACAAAATTCCTGGATTTGTGGTTACTGATGTGCAAATTTTTGCCTTAAATTCCTTATCTATTAAATGGGTATGATAATAATGAAGACCTTGTAGGATAGTTAAAAGGACACATAACAAGCACTTAGAACAGTAGATGACACAGGCTAAGAGTTTAGGACTCATAAAATGCTACCTATTATTTTATTACTATCTCGTTTAATTAGATAATAAAAAAATTAAAACATTAACAACACATTTTAGGGACTATATCTTCCTGTATAGGGAACTCAAATAACTTAAGAAAAGATTCAGGCATTTGCTCACTGCCAATAGAACATCTACAAACAAGTATGGGCTCAATTTCTTCATATCAGATACCTCAAACTACTGTGAATACTTAACATTCCCTGACTGGCAATTGCTTCTAGAACATAAACTTTGAGAAAGGAGAGTTTCTAATCAGGAGCAATGGGACTGAAAAAAAACCAGAATGGCAAATAGGATTCATCATGATTGTCTACTACTGATTGACAGTGGCCACCTGGAATGCTGACCGGAGAATCTCAGGCTTCATCTGGGTTCGGAGGGAAAGAAGTTCAAAATTATTTAGCGATCTCTACTAATGGCATGAGAGGGCATAGATGGGACTCCCGTGTCCTCCATGATTTTATAAACATTGGTAGAAAGTGTGGCTTTTGGGGTCAAAAGTCAATTCAAATTCTAGTTCTCTTTGCAATGGAGATAATAATAACTCAGATGGTAATTTTGAGGATTAAATGAGACAAAAGAAAGAAAGAAAACTCTACCATCTCTGCAAAACTCAGTGTTACTTCTTCCTTTTCAGTAAGACAATAATGCATGATCAACTTACAACCGTATTCAGACTTACTAAACTTCATAATGCTCTCATTATCTGATCGGTAATGTAAAAAGTAGTCATTGTAAAACACATTTTCTTACAAAATGGCTAACACATTCCAAATTTATTTATTCTATAGCAGGATACCTATAGTCATGTTATTTATCCTCCAAATTTAAATGAAACTGGTTTTGGTGAATGAGTGAATATGGGTGAAGTTTGGCTTCTCTACATATCTAATTACTTCAGTATCTACAGATGATACAGATTAAGGGTGATTTGTTAGCTTTCCCCACCTTTCACTGAGTTAGGGGACAATTTTCTTCCTTTTTTTTCTTTTAAAATTTTTTAAAATGTTTATTTTTTTTTCTTTTTTTTTTCAACGTTTATTTATTTTTGGGACAGAGAGAGACAGAGCATGAACGGGCGAGGGGCAGAGAGAGAGGGAGACACAGAATCGGAAACAGGCTCCAGGCTCTGAGCCATCAGCCCAGAGCCCGACGCGGGGCTCGAACTCACGGACTGCGAGATCGTGACCTGGCTGAAGTCGGACGCTTAACCGACTGCGCCACCCAGGCGCCCCTATTTTTTTATATTAAATACAATTTATTGTCAAATTGGTTTCCACACAACAGCCAGTGCTCATCCCAACAGGTGCCCTCCTCAGTGTAAGGGACAATTCTCTTTTACCTTTTATTAATATGAGGGGCAATAAAATGCAATTGTTCTTCACTGCCTGAAAAACAAAAGGAACAATTTCATGAGCAAAAATAAGTAGCTTCCATGGAGTGAGATTTCGTTAGAAGAGACTCTTGGTTTTTTTGTTTGTTTTTGTTATTGTTGTTGTTTGTGAAAAGGTCAGTGTCCATGTTTCAGTTTTACTATTAAATGAATTTCCTGAACTTCATGTAGTTTTCTGAACTATTTGCTCCAGACAGTGCATTTTTGTAAAATATTTTCTCAAAAGCCTCCCTTACAGAAATCAAAGGAACTCCATCCTTGTCAAAAAATCTGGTGAATATATAAATAGGTGTCAAAGAGGTATGATATTTCTCAGATCTTCAATTTTCTCTTTTCGTCTACTTCGTTGTTTAAATACACAGCACCACCTGGTGGCTAAATAAAATTATTGAAATTTTATTGCATCTTAAAAATGGAAAAAAAAAAAGTAGATTCAGCAGCAGAAAAATGCCCAATTTTTTTTTACATTAAATTGGGGCTATTCATTGTGAATTTTTATGCTACCTGGTTTTCTTATTTTAGTTCTAGATGTCTAATTATAAAAATACATACAACTAAACCATGACAAGCTTTAGCCATTGCCAAATATGCGTGTTTTCTTTTTATACCCTTGCATATTTATGAAAAGATATACCTGTATAATTTTAATGGTGCTATTTTTAAAACCAAAATTTAAAGTACTTTTGTAAATTCACCCTCGTGAGGCACTTTAATTCACTCGCTAAAATTATCTTATTGCGCTTGTCTTGAAAGCATTCTCATTTGTAAAGAACCCTAGTCACAGACACTTTAAAAATAACTTTACTCATGAAATACCATCAGAATTAATAAGAGTCATTTGGAGAAAGGCATGTAATTAGTACACCGTAATTATGGTTTTAGACCCAGGATTCAGTTTCCAAAGATGCATTTGATTAAGAAAGTAATGCTGCTGCCCTCTTGTGGTTTAAAGCGCATATTTTTCTCTAGAATTAAGATGATAGCTACCAAGAAATAATGCTTTTGCTATTTAATGACAAAACTGAGTATGAGCTACATTTGACCAAAGTAATATAATAAATAGCCACTAACTATCATAGCTAAGGAGTGGAATGTTCTAGTTAATTCAATATCATTGTTAATTAAACTTGGCGATTAACTTCTTTTAACCTGTTCTGTGAGAATCCCCTCTCACGTAACTTTTAGCATTCTTCACCAGTTCCACGAAATATATTCTTGCAGATGGCACAGTCAACCCACATCCTCCAACTAAAACTAGAAACTAGTGGAATTAATTTCCTACTTTCCCAGCACTAAGTGGGGGAATACATTACCTTCAAACTACTTCAAAAAATAAATAAAAACAAAAACAAAAACACAAAATCCTTTTTCACGTTGCTACTACTGTTTTAGCCTGGGATAAGTTCAGGAGTCTTTTCCAAGGTCCAGGACATGCATTTACCTTGCCGAATCCCTCTGGCCCCTTGCAGTTGTGGCACTGAATGGAGAACAAGCTTGAGTTGCACATTCCAAATGGAAGAGCCAAGCTTTCCTTGCATTGGCTCTGCTGTTCTCCTGCTAGAAATGAATGGTGCTTTTCAGATTTCTCCATACGAACAGAACTAATTCTCTGAGAGCCTGCTCTGTGTTTCTATCTCTCACCTCGCGAGTGTTATTATGGATTAAAGGCAAACAAGAAGGAAACAAAGGGATGATTCTGTCTTGGCCTTAAACCCCAGGCACAGCAGAGTTTATCTATATTTTCCAACTCTGTCTGAAATTTCCTCCAACCACTCCTTCTCTATAATATCCTACAATGCTATCCTATTGAGAAAATAGGAATTCGTTATTATTGAAGAGGGAAAATAAAGCAATCAGGTTTACATTGCCTTTATTTATTCAGTTCCAGAGGAAAGAAGCGGTCAATAGCAAAAAGGAGAGATTGGTTTTGGGCACCACTACTCCCATGGACCGTTCCGGTGCCTCTTGTGCTGCTGTCCCCTTGAGGGCCAGAGCCTTTTAACATAGGGCTTCACCCAAGTTTTATTTGAGGAAGGGACATTTCCTTTCTTTCTCTCCTACTCTTTTCTTAAGAAACCTCTAGATTGATCCAGAAGGCCATTAGCAGGAGAAGATTGAGGGCGGGGAGAGAAGGGCAGTACGACTCAACATGCTCAGGGCTGTTCTCACAAGATCATCATTGCCATTTCCGATATATTTAACTGGAAAACAGAATCTGCAGGGGTTGGCCAGCCTAGAAGAAGACCTGAACTTGGCAGGTCTCAACCATGCACTGGAGAAGTATCCACCTGATCGTCTGTTCTTCGCTGATCAGCTGAAGACACTCATCTGGATCTGCAGATGAATCCTGTTCTGTCCTATTCTCGGACACGAGAGACGGGATACGGCAAAGGAGAAGCAGACAACACTGAGCTGCTCACAATGTGGGTACATTCCTGTCAGACAGCACCTTCCCTGCGCATTCACAGCCCTGCCACAGGCCCTGACTGTCGGGAGCCCTGGGTGTCCCGGAACTCACTTCATCCTGTCCACCAATTTCCCCAGAAGGGACTCTTCTAAACCTCCAGTGAGACGAAGCAAGAGAGGGACACTCTGCTCAGTATATCTTCTCCTGGGAATCTTCATTATGATGCCAACATTGCCCTTGCCTCACACAGCTAGGTTTGCTGATGCTACTCGGTTTGGAGAGGGAAGGTTGCATTGAAAGAAGAACTCACGGGGCAGCTCTAAGATCCTGGTAAAAATCGACTTTGGAAACCTGTGGGAGAACATGAGTTTTTAATTTTATAATTTTCCTTTAAGTTTATATGTGCATTTTGCACGTTTTCCTGTATGCATGTGACACAGGTAAGTAATCCTAAAAGTTATGTAAGAGAAACCATTAGTTAACATTGTGCTGGGTGAAATAAATCAGATTCAGAAGAGGGCATACTTTCTACACAAAATTCTTAAACAAGCAAAGCTAGAGCGGTGGGATAGTAACTGGAAGGAAGTGCATGCCCAGGGGCTTTTGGGAAGCACACAGAATGCTGATATTCTGTTTCTTGATCTGTATGCTGATTCAATGGGTATGTTCGCTTTGTGACAATGGACTAAACTGAGTATTTCCCAAATCCATGGAAAAGGATTAATTGACCCTAATGTGGAAACAACTTACTCTCTTATTATCCCATCCACCTTGAATGAAGCGCCCAAAGCCCAGAAGCAAGAGGCAGTAGCTCATCTAGTGCAGGTTTCGTGAACAAACACAAAACCAGGGTCACTTATCTCTCATTTGCCTCATGGTCCAGTCTATTTATCAGACTGGAGACACTCAGAGCCCAGGAGGCCTCACTGGATGTGACAGGAGGTGATGGGAGCCATCATGCTCCTACTACGCTTGCTACTACTGGGCTGTGCCTGAGGGATGCGTTGAGGGATGGCGAGGAGATGAACCGACTCTGAGCGTCTTCTGATCAAGCAGAATGTGCACAGGAGTTCACCTCCTCTGGCCACGCCGCAGCCTCGTACAATGCTTTCTTCTCACTCTGCCTTGCTTGCCCTCCTACTAATACACCAACTGAGCTCAGTCACATGGGGATTTATCCTTTATTGGTTCGGGCTTAGAAAAGCCAATGTTCAGAAAACTAAAATGTGGCACTTTTTCCAGTTATATTGGAAACATCAAACAAATTTTGCATTTTTAGAAAAGTCCCTCTTTCCTGCATCCCCCAAAGCAAGAACATCAAAACTTTTTAATAAAAGTCTGTCTGTATACAGTCTCGTTGTTGATACAAGTGTATCAAAATAGCACAATACACTAAAAGCTGATCAATATCATTTTTCCCCCCCGTAAGTATGTTAAAATTAATTTCCACTCACTACCTCTTACCAGCTTTTAAACGTATTTTGTTGTTGCACGGTGAGAAGAGAAGGACACTGGAACATGTAGGCCCGGTCCAGCAGGCAAAATCCTTTCTGGGGTCTTTCTGTTCTTACACCTTGGAATGAGCAGCAATGTGAATGCCTCCGAGAGAACGGAAGAGAGCTGGCCAAGAGCCATCTTGGGAAGGAGTCCTCCATGGGGAATGGTTTCCTGCCAGGAGCAAATCCACATTAGCTCAAAGAAACTAGAGATGAACTGTCAGATGTAGCCACTGAGGGGAGCAGCCATCACTGATTATCTGGAGTTTGCATCTAGCCATGCCAGAAAATGAGTTCCAGCTCCCCAGCAAGGAGGAATTGGCGCAAAAGCAGGTGAGGAATGGATGAGAAACAGGAAGTAGTATTTGGATGTCATTTGCTATACCCAGGTAGTATTAAAGCCACAGAGCTACATACCTGTCAGATTAGTGCTTTGCTGATTCTTACCTCTTGTCCCTCTCCCAGCTCCCACTCTGAAGATGTCAAAGGCTGCATAGTGATAAGGGGGGTGAGGGGGTGAGAAGTGTTAAATCACATGAAAGATTGAAGTTTAATATTAGATCAGACTAGACTTTTTTTTTTTTAATTTTGAAAGAATTTTAGACTTACAGAAAAGTTGCAAAACTAGCACAGAGTTCCCATATAATTTTCACCCGGTTTCCCCTCAGGTTAGCATTTTTGATAACCGTAGTACAATTATACAAAGAAATTTATATTGGTAGAATACTATTACCTGAACTACGGAACGCACTTGGATTTCACCAGCTCTTCCACGGATATCCTTTTAATGTTCCAGGATCTGGTCCGTTGCGCATTTAGTTTTTCTGTGTCCCCAGTCTCCTCCAATCTGTGTTCTGTGGCTCCTTGTCTTTTATGACCTTGAAAGAGTCCTGGTCAGTTACTTTGTAGATTATCTCTGTTTGAGTTTCTTGATGTGTCCTCTCATGACTGGATGAAGGTCATGTATTTTAGCAAGAATACCACAGAACTGATGTATCCTTCTCAGTGCAGAACATCAAGGGATACATGATACTAATAAGATACATTGCATGTATCTATTGCTAACAGTGCTACCTTGGCTCAGGTGATGTCAGCAGTTTCCCCCCTATAACGTTACTGTTTTCCCCTTTCTAACTAATAAAGATCTTGGGGGAGACTCTTTGAGGCAATGAAAATAAGCAGTTTCTCCTCAAACTTTTGCCTATTAATTTTAGCAAGTAATTGTTGCTGTGGTGTACTAATGATAATTTTCTATTTCCCTCATTCTTCTACATTTATCAGTTGAAATTATTTTGAAAGGAAGAGCTATTCTTTCCTTCGCATTTATTTATTTATTCAATTATTTAGATTTATCAGTATGAACTCATGGATATTTACTTAATTCTATGGGTTATAATACATTATTATTATTTTACTGCTCAAAAATCTTAGCTTTGGCTGTTGAAAGCTCTTTCGTGTTGATTCCTATGCCCTTTTGACATGTCCCCATCCTTTTTGGAGCATTTATTTTTGGCACCAAAAGATAATCCAGGCTGATCTTGTGTTTTCCCTGCTGGAAGCCAGGAACCAACCGCTTCTCCAAGGAGGCTTTTCTTGTACCAGGATCCAAGCTAGGATTATATATTTCATTGAATTTTCATGTCTAAACCTAGTTTGGTTCCTTCGTTCCTTCGCCCCCCACCCCCCACCCCATTGGATATAGATATGCACACACACACACACACACACACATATCTACATATATATATAGATATACATGTATGTGTGTATATAATGGTTGCATATATATATGTGTGTGTATATATATATATATATATATATATACATATGCAAACACATGCCCATAGACACCTGTATTTCTTTATCCATATGAAAACCTGCGCACACATACATAACAAAAACATGAGTCCATATTGATACTTATGATTCCAATCAAATGCCTCTTGGCTTATTCTAGCTTTCCCACCCCTACCCCTGTACTATTTATGATTTCTTTATCTAACCTTGAAAAACCTGGCTTTCATTATCTGTAATACATTTGTTTATTTTTCAAATCTAGTATAAAAATATAAAAATAGCTTCAGAATTGGTAAGCTACAGATCTGTGAGAGACAAATGTCCTAACCAGAATAAAATATTTGTGTGTGTGTTTTTTTTGTCTTTTGCCTTACATTAGCCAGTCGAAATACTATTTCCATTTTATGTGGTAAATGTTATTCATGCAGAATATGATTAGGTTCATTCATTATAGGTTCTGTGAGTTTCCCACACATTGTTGATTTTTTTTTTTAACATTTATTTATTTTTGGGACAGAGAGAGACAGAGCATGAACGGGGGAGGGGCAGAGAGAGAGGGAGACACAGAATTGGAAACAGGCTCCAGGCTCTGAGCCATCAGCCCAGAGCCCGACGCGGGGCTCGAACTCACAGACCGCGAGATCGTGACCTGGCTGAAGTCGGATGCTTAACCGACTGAGCCACCCAGGCGCCCCACATTGTTGATTTTTAAAAATTTATATGCAGTAAAATTTGCTGGTGGACAGCCTATGGGATGTGACATATGCAGACTTGTATATTTCCCATAAAGTTATGATATAAAACAATACTATTATCCTAAAAATTTCCTCCTGTTCCCCTTTGTAGTCAGACAATCCCTTGTTATCCCTGTTAACCATTGGTTTGTTTTTCTTTCCAATTGTTCTACCTTTTCTGGAATGGCATATAAATCATATCATATAACATGTAGCCCTTTGGTTCTGGTTACTTATGCTTATCAAAATGCAATTAAAACTTATACATGTTTGTTTTTTATGGATGTGCCGGTATGTTTATACATTCACCAATTGAATAACATCCGGTTGTTTCTAAATTTGGGCAAGTGTGAATAACCCTCTATCAACACTCACATACAGACTTTTGTGTAAGATTTTCACTATACATTTGTGAATATCCAGAAGGAGAGTGATTGGGTCATTTCATAAGTGTACGTTTAAACTCATAGCAAAATTAAAATTAAATTAAATTAAATTAAAATTAAAATTAAAAAACCCGTTACAGTGTATGCCACAATATCTATACCATTTTGAACTCCTACTAGCAATGTGGTAACTTCTCGTCACTCTGCACCTTGCCAGCATTTGGTATTTAATGTTTTAGCCATTCTAAAGATGTACAGTAGAGGGGCACCTGGGTGGTTCAGTTGCTTAAGTGTCAGACTTCGTGAGTTCGAGCCCCACATCAGGCTCTGTGCTGACAGCTCAGAGCCTGGAGCCTGCTTCGATTGTGTCTCCCTCTTTCTCTGCCCCTCCCCTCTCCCACTCTCTCTCTCTCTCTCTCTCTCTCTTTCTCAAAAATAAATAAACACTAAAAAATAAAATTAAAAGGCAGTGGTAACTTTTTGTGGTTTTAACTTGTATTTTCCTAACAACAAATGGTGTTGAGTATCTTCTCATACACCTATTTGCTTTCTGGTTTTGTCCTTTGATGAAGTGTGTATTCAGTTTTTTGACCATTTTATTTTATTTATTTATTTTTTTAACGTTTTATTTATTTTTGAGACAGAGAGAGACAGAGCATGAACGGGGGAGGGGCAGAGAGAGAGGGAGACACAGAATCGGAAACAGGCTCCAGGCTCTGAGCCATCAGCCCAGAGACCGACGCGGGGCTCGAACTCACGGACCGCGAGATCGTGACCTGAGCTGAAGTCGGACGTTTAACCGACTGAGCCACCCAGGCGCCCCTCTTTTGACCATTTTAAAATTGGATTGTTTTCTTCTTACTGAGTTTTAGGAGACTTCAATATTTTTAAATAAAAACTCAGTCAGAAATACAATTTACAAATACTCTTCCAGTCTGCAACTTGTCTTTGTCTTTTCATTCTCTCAGAAGTGAATTTCATAGAACAAACATTTTTTATATTGATAAACTCCAATTTATAATTTTTTTCTTTTATGGGCCATGCTCTTGGTGTCATATCAAAAAACTCTGCCTAACCAAAGTAATAAAGATTTTCTCCTTCATTGTGTTCTAGAAGTTTCACAGTTTTAAGTTTTATATTTAGATCTATAACCCATTTTGAGTTGAATTTTATGTATGTTGCAAGGTATGGATGCAAGGTTTCTTTTTGTCTGGTTTTACTTTTTGCACATGGGTGTCTGTTCAGCACCATTTGTTAAAAAACTACCTTTTCTCTATTTATTGCCCTTGGACAAGTGTTAAAAATCAGTTGTTTCTATTTGCGTGTGTCTCTTTTTAGGCCTTCTGTCCTGTTGTGTCAATTAATGTATCTATACTTTCACCAATATCATGGTGCCTTTTTTTGAGTTTATTTATTTATTTTGAGGGGGTGGGCAGAGAGAGAGGGAGATTGAGTCCCAAGCAGGCCCCATGCTATTAGCCTGATGTGGGCTTGAACCCACAAACCATGAGATCATGACCTGAGGGCAACCAAGAGTTGGATGCTCAACGGACAAAGCAACCCAGGTGCCCCCCCACCAATACCATGCTGTCTTGATGGCAGTAGCTTTATAGTAATGCTCAACTGTATTAGTCACTAGGGAAATGTAAAGGAAGATCATAATGAGATAGCACTATATACTCACCCAAATGTCTAAAACTGAAAAAAACTGAACACCAAGTGTGGCAATCATGTGGAGTAACCAGAACACTCATACGTTGTTGTTGATTACGTCCAGTCACTTTGCAGAATAATCTGGCAGTGTTTTATAAAATTAACACTCCCTCCCTGCCCCAGTAATTCCAGTTCTAGACAATTACCTTATAGAAATGAGAACACACATCCACAAAAAGACTGGCACAAGAATACCTGTTGCATTTCTCCCTACAGCCCTGAGCTAAAAACCGCCCAAGTTTCTTCAACAGGTAAATGGATAAACAAACTGTATGTAATCACATGCTCAGTAGCGAAAAGTAATGAAACAGTTCTGTTACACACTGAGTAAAACAAACCTTATCCAAGACCATCCATTGCATGATTACACTTATATGATTTATAGAACAAGCGATAATAACTTATGGTACAAAAAAAAAAAAAATTGGACCCGTAGTTGCCTGTATGTAGGATGGTGGAAAGACTGACTGGAAAGGGTCATAAAGGAAATTTCTATA
This sequence comes from Herpailurus yagouaroundi, assembly GCF_014898765.1. Classification (NCBI taxonomy): domain Eukaryota; kingdom Metazoa; phylum Chordata; class Mammalia; order Carnivora; family Felidae; genus Herpailurus; species Herpailurus yagouaroundi. The sequence continues at coordinate 16,770,432 of NW_024412417.1, read as the reverse complement.
GTAATGATAACGTTCTGCATCCCGATAGGGGTTTGAGATGTACAGGTGGAAGCTTCTACCAATACCTACTGCATGGTGCACCTAAATTTTGTGCATTCCACTGTATGTCAATTTTACTTGGAAATTTTAAAAAAGATCAACACTTACTGTTCCTTTAGAAAGATGTCTGAAGGTAGGTAGTTCCAGAGTCCTATGGGTCAACGTTATTGTTAAAGACCCAGATTCTTTCCTGTCTTCTACTTTGCCACCAACCCAATGTTGGCTTTTTGTCTTCATGCTTGGTACCTTATGACCAACATGACTCTCTAACATTGCATTGGATGGCTCAGTGATCAAGTCTGTGAGCTACAGAGTCATACTGGGTTTGGATTCTGGTCTTTGTACCTATCGGTTTTGTGATCTTGGCATTTTTTTTAAACTTCTCTATGCCTCAGATTCCTACCTCAAAAGTGGAGATAATCATATCTGCTCCATAGGGTTGCCGTGAAGGTTAATCAAGATAATACATGTGAAGTGCTTAGCATAGAGGTCAGGGTATAGTAAAAACATTTTGGTATCAACATACATAGTTGAAATCATATCACATTCAACTCTTGAACAACACTGGGGTTAGGGGTGCTAACCCCCTATGCAGTCAAAAATCCAAACTCCCCCAAAACTTAATTACTAACAGCTTATAATTGACCAGAAGCCTTACTAATAACAGTTCATTAACATATATTTTGTATGTCGTATGTATTATATACTGTATTCTTATAATAAAGCTAGAGAAGTTATTTAAATTTTTTTTTTCAACGTTTATTTATTTTTGGGACAGAGAGAGACAGAGCATGAACAGGCGAGGGGCAGAGAGAGAGGGAGACACAGAATCGGAAACAGGCTCCAGGCTCCGAGCCATCAGCCCAGAGCCCGACGCGGGGCTCGAACTCACGGACCGCGAGATCGTGACCCGGCTGAAGTCGGACGCTTAACCGACTGCGCCACCCAGAGAAGTTATTTAAAAATCATAAGTCAGGGGCACCTGGGTGGCGCAGTCGGTTAAGCGTCCCAGAGAAGTTATTTAAAAATCATAAGTCAGGGGCACCTGGGTGGCGCAGTCGGTTAAGCGTCCCAGAGAAGTTATTTAAAAATCATAAGTCAGGGGCACCTGGGTGGCGCAGTCGGTTAAGCGTCCCAGAGAAGTTATTTAAAAATCATAAGTCAGGGGCACCTGGGTGGCGCAGTCGGTTAAGCGTCCGACTTCAGCCGAGTCACGATCTCGCGGTCCGTGAGTTCGAGCCCCGCGTCGGGCTCTGGGCTGATGGCTCGGAGCCTGGAGCCTGTTTCCGATTCTGTGTCTCCCTCTCTCTCTGCCCCTCGCCTGTTCATGCTCTGTCTCTCTCTGTCCCAAAAATAAATAAACGTTGAAAAAAAAAATTAAAAAAAAAATCATAAGTCAAAGAAGAAAATATGTTTGCAGTAAAAAAAAAAATCCACGCATAAGTGGGCCTGCACAGCTCAAACCCCTGTTGTTGAAGGGTCAGCTGTATATTAATATTGCAGGGAGCTTTTAAGTTCTCATGGTATTTATAGTTTCACTTAGCTGGCATTCTCATTTTTAGAAAGCTAATACTGCAATGTAAAGTAATGTAACCTATTTATACTCTCTTTGAGGTAATTTTTGTTTAATAAATTCACCTGGGACAATTTTTCCCACCAAAGGAAATGTAATGTGCAAGCTGATTTTATTGTAACGTTTATTTGCTTCTCAGACTCTTAAACAAGAATATTCTATTCCCCTGTAGTTTTGTAGGAATGCCTACTGGTATAGTTCTCCTGCATGAGGGATGGTTCGGAGTCTTCCAGCTTGGTTTGGAGGAAATGAGGGTGAGGCATATAAATACACTCTTCATTGTCCCCCCAACTGAGGTCACCTCCACCAAGGTGCCATGTTTATTTTTTGTAAAAGCAGCCTGTTCTTTCAATTGACTTAGAGATTTAGAAAAACTCAAAGATCTCAGGAAAGTACCTTTGTTAGTTGAGTCACGATCAAGTTCCAAAGCCCAGCAGTGGGGCTGAGCTTGGGAAGTAGGTGACTAATGCATCAAGATCCCCAAGTGCATCACCCCACCCCAAGTATACCTACTAGGTCTTAAGAGATTGTTGAAATACTGGGAATTCTTCTAGGATAACGTTATGGATTGTTGGAAAGTTTAACAATAGGCATACATTAGTTTAACAATGAGAAAACAAGTATATTTTCATTTTTGAAAAAATAATCCTTAAAAGCCATTTGTGAGCTTATCCATTGTTCTAAGTATTTCTCTTTTTTTTTTTTAATTTTTTTCAACGTTTTTATTTATTTTTGGGACAGAGAGAGACAGAGCATGAACGGGGGAGGGGCAGAGAGAGAGGGAGACACAGAATCGGAAACAGGCTCCAGGCTCTGAGCCATCAGCCCAGAGCCTGACGCGGGGCTCAAACTCACGGACCGCGAGATC
>NW_024412417.1:16750706-16767552 GCF_014898765.1 Herpailurus yagouaroundi | reverse complement strand
GGGACAGAGAGAGACAGGGCATGAACGGGGGAGGGGCAGAGAGAGAGGGAGACACAGAATCGGAAACAGGCTCCAGGCTCTGAGCCATCAGCCCAGAGCCTGACGCGGGGCTCGAACTCACGGACCGCGAGATCGTGACCTGAGCTGAAGTCGGACGCTTAACCGACTGCACCACCCAGGCGCCCCTCTCTTTTTTTTTTTTTTTAAGTTTATTTACTCATTTTGAAAGAGAGAGAGAGAGGAAGCACAAGTAGGGCTGGGGTAGAGAGAAAGGCCGAGAGAGAATCCCAAGCAGGCTCCATACTGACAGCCCAGAGCCATACATGGGGCTCGAACCCATGAAGAGTGAGATCATGACCTGAGTGAAGTTGGATGCTCAACCAAGTGAGCCACTTAGGTGCCCTTAAGTATTTCAAAATTTATCTTTCATGCTCTCCCTTTTCCCTATTATTTATTAAATTGACCATTTGGGTGTTAATCCCTTTAATCTCCATCTATAAAACCTTCATCTATGAAATCTCTAAAATGAAGTCAATGAAGTCGCCGTGAAGGTGAAGGATTTCAAGGGTGTTTAGTAACTTGTAGTCACTTTCCACCACATATTTACCAAGGGCCTACTGTGTGCACACTCTGACATAAAAGTGACATTTTATGTCTGACAGGAGAAGTAACACGAGATCCTTTTAACAGTCTACTGAGAAAGATGAAACGATATTTGACGTATTTTCTTGCACTGACTGAAGAATGTATTATTTGTGGACAGAACTTAGAACACACAGGCTAGGATGCTTACATAGCTTATTCGCTGCTCCCAAACACATTTTATTGCTCCTTTTTATAGGGAAAACAGTCCTGAGGAGTCTTCGTTTGATGTTACCGGTTGCACTTTGCATTTCCAAGGAGGCTATGGGCTGGAGGAGCCAGTGAGAAAAGTCTGGGGTTTCCAGGGTTGGCAACATAAAGAGTACCGATGCACACCAGCTAAGGTACAGCAGCCACACTGGGGGGCATTGGTTCTTCTGTTTGTGTCCATATTGACCGAGGTAATAGCCCTTCTGATCACATTATTCCCTCTAGAGTGTGAAATCACAGGGCCTTTAAACCTGGCCTCAGAAGTCAGTGATCCTGTCTACTGTTATGCTCCACTAGCCTGTAAGAGGGAGCTGCTGAGAGCCTTGTGGATCTTGCACTCGCCAGGGGGGAGATTGTCTTCTCTGCACCCTTTCCCATTGTTCCCGAAGCCTGTGTGAAGGAAAGTCATTCAAGAGATCTTGATTGTTTTGCTGGCTGTTTCCAAGGTGCAGAGTGAAGCAAGGCATGCTGTTGGAAAGGAACACCATTTTGTTTTTGGAGACGTCAGCAACCCGCGAGTATAAACAGGTTCCCATTAAAAAGAAAACATTTTTTGGCTCTTTCCTTTACTTGCTTATGCAGGACCTCAAACTCCCGAGCATGTCCCTTTGCTCCCAAATGAGGGCATCTCACATGACACTTTTGATCAGCTCCTCTGCCAAGACCGCTACCTCTGCTCTAGTTGCATCTGACATTGTTGCTTCTTCTGGGCCTTGCCATGCAATCCTGGGCTCAGTTGCTGTTTGAGCTGGTACTGCACCTTCTGGTGGCACTGGCCCCCTTTTTCTAGGTACCAGGTGGACAGTGCCTCTGTCATTTGCTAATGGGAGTCACCAAAGTCTCCTAGTCGGTCCATCGCTGATGCACTGAGCCCTCCAAAGGCAAAACCGAAGGACCCGTGTCTGAAAGGAGAAGGGTTCCTTCCCTCTTACAAAGAAGCCTTTGGGGACCCTGTCCCACGAGTTTTCCAGACATTCTCTGGCATGTCTTAATTCCAGATTAGCTCAAGCCTAAACCTTCTGCTCCAAAACTCTACTTTTAAACTGGTAGAGATTACCTGAGATATACTTTATTATACACTAAAGGAGTCTGCTTTTGTAGAAAGATTCGTTTATGAGGTGGAATCGAAATGGAAAGTCAGGGGATAGAAGATTGTTGAGTGGGGAAAAAAAAAAAACAGTGAAAGGAAGCAGCTGTTTCCCCTCACTTAGAAAATGATGGATTCGTGTGGTGATGTCTCCTTTGCTCCATCAGTGACTCACCCCTGCCCGATATGGGTTCCAGAAAGGTCCATGAGAGCATGCTGCCTGGCTTCCACACTAAGTTAGGTACTTACTTGATAACTCAGTGATTCTTTCTCATGCCATCGCTCCAGGGCTGAGATCAAAGAGTAAACCTCCCTCCATGATACCAGCTCTACAAGGGTTCAGCGCAGTGAAGTTGCTTTTAAATTCCTTGCTGCTCCCATTGTCACACACAAATCCTCCCCAGGGACCAGGTGTGGGGCAAGCTGACCTATGCTATCCCTTGAGCTAGTCTCCAAAGCAGGCATGCTGAGGTCACCCTTCACCCCTGCTTCCCACACAATCACGCAGAGCTCTCAGAGAGAGTAAAAGGAACAGCTATAGTTAGATTTTTCATTTAAAATTGGGCACTGCCTGAAGTCATTCCCATTCCTTCCAACGACTGTTGCCATTATATTAAAAAGAGTAAATTTGCTGCTGCATTACTTACTGCCCAGAAAATCCAGCTGAAACCTGCCATTGCCAAATCTGCAGTTTCAATGCAAGGCCAGAGCCTTTAAATAGCTCCTGCTAGTGAGGATTTTCTGCTCTCTAGAAAAAAAAAAAAATTGATAAAGCGTCAGTTTGAAGGATTGGACATGGACCATTAGAAACAGAAAATGGTTATCCCTGTCTCTCTCAAATTCTGACTGCCCCATTTGCCTAAGTTTTAAAGGTAAAGGCACCTCAGAATGGTAGTGCTTGGCATCTTTGATCAGAGTGAGGAAATTTCCCTTTTCCTACATTTTGCCAAAGTCCCTCAAATCTTTCGTTAGAGGCCCATTCCCCACATCTGAAATGTTTATGTTTACAGGCTTACCGTTATAGAAATATTTCTTCTAAAAAAAAAAAATACAGTGGAAAGAGAGCATAAAAGAATGAAAGTTCTTTCTCAGAAGGTCTTCAGATTAGGTCCTGGCCTCCTTCTCAAGAGATTTAATTTGATTCCATTTACTTATTTCATAGCACAGCAAACAAGAAAGTGGGAAGATACAAAAGTGGGTTTTAAAAAAAATTTTTTTTTTTGTTTTTCTTCTGGTCACACGTTATCTTGGACCTAAGCTGTTCCAGAAGATTGAACATGTGATGCACAGGGTTGAAGAGAAAATAATTGATAAGACAATACCTTATTTTAATAAACGTGCAATTTTGTGGAAGGAAGTTTAAAATTCTGTGTTTTCTCGCTCCGTAAAATATGTTCAGAGAATCAAGTCTGACAACTTGATTGTCTAGTATGCTCAGAATTGGGGGGGGGGCTTGGGAAACCACATCGTAACTCACTGCTCTATTGGCAGGAAGACCCCAAATATCTAGGAATCAGATTACAAAGATGCTCCCGCCCACTGACATAGGCTATGACATCTATAGGGAACTCTGAAAATGTCCAGAGAATTTCTAGCCTTTCTGAGGTCCTTCCATCTAGAGGTTTTGTTCAATATCTGGAGGCCATTCAGACACATTTTACCCCTTTCCACAAGACACTATTTGAAGATCACATTTGTTTCTCCCCGAGAATATTGTAGCAATATGGGCAAATACTGTATAGCTCAGTCAGTCATATATCATGGTTTCTGTGTCCCTTTTCTCTGCTGTGTATCCCTTCCCTGCCTTTAGTTATGCTTTGCCTGGTTTGTTTCTTAGAGGCCTGTCCTTGTGCTGCTGGAGACCCTTGTGGGTAAGCTGAGAACCAGGATGTCTGGGAATGTACTGCCTGAGCTCAGGGACTTTGGCCAACAACTCAAAGATACGGGGAAGTTTGAATGTCCAGTTTCCTTCTCTCAGTTTTGGGCAACTGTAAGGTCTCTCTTTCACTCAAGAGCATCCCTGTAGAATCAGGATGAAGTAGGACTTACATTAACCTCTGCTTGGTTTCTTGTCCTTCTCTGTCCTGCTACCAGGCAGTCTCCCTCATCAATATTCCTCAGAGCACTTCCTTAATAAACCATTTCACATAAGTCCTCGCTTCAAAATCTACTTCTTGGTAACTTAAGACAGTGTGTCTTCCCTGTAATAAAGAGCAATCAAAACAAACATTACGTTATGAGTGGTCTAATCAGTAAACAGTAAAACAGAGCTAACTGTCAGTGTATTCCAGGCACTGTGTTTCCACTGCTGCAGCCTATGTTTGCATTCTCCATTTAGACAACCGTATCACATCACCAATTGCTGCCACTGACAATCAACTCCTTAAGATGCTTTTCTGTACGAGCTGCTAAAAACCTGAATCTCTCCAGTGGGTCTGCAGTAATGGAGAATTCAGTTCTTGTATTTTGTTCACGCTTTCTTTGCTGTAAAGAATACTAAACAGATACACATCATCATCATGGCGGAAGAATTTTCTACCACATTTCCCCTGAATAACACCGATTTAGTTATCACCCATGGATGAGACAATTTTTGTGAAAACCCGGGAGTCCGATGGAAAAGATCCAGTACACCCCTGCGGCCAAAGCGTCAGAGACTGGGTGCACTGAAGAGGGTGAATAGAGGGTGAAAAGGGGTAAAAGAAACTCTCCCAAGGTAGTGCAGATCAGTGCCGAAAAGACCTTCTCAGCCCATGCTTCCTCCTGTGGTGGAAAGTGAGAGTATGTGTGGGAAGCTACTGAAGAGACTCATTTTCCTCTTGCTCCATCCAGAATAGTGAAGTATGCTGTACAACTGGGTGGGCAGAGAGCAGCTGGGAGAACAGTAGGGCTCTTGGAGGACATCAGAGGTATCTGATCCTACAACCACCTCACAGTCTCCATCGGAGAGGCCATCCATGAGCCGCTGGGGACGCTCCACCTGCAGATTCCCCCACCGGCCCACAGACACCAAAAACACTTCAAACACTGCACTCCTCACCCCTCCACCCCATGGCTGGCTCTCTAGATGTGTGCGCATGGGCAGTAAGAGCATCTTTGCAGATAAATAGTGAGCATGCGCAGAAAGCGGAGCTGACTGTGGACCTGGGAGGAAACTTGAACAGTTAGCATCATGCTAGGAAAAGCAAAAGGAAGGCTGTCCACTCTGGCTTGGCCTTGCAGGACTGAGAGCAGAACTGCAAGATCAAGAATTCTGTCACAAGAGGGCACAGGAAGTGTAGAGCAGGTGTATCCATAGAAAAGCTCTGAGAAAGCCTCAGAATCCCTAACAAGGCTGACAGGTATTTGTCTCCCAAAGCCAGTTCGTGAAGGCTGTGGAAGACAGCTGTTTCTTCAAAAGTGAAGACGGAAGACAAGACTTCAAGGAACAACATGAAAAGCCAAGGTAATAAGACACCATCAAAGGAATGCAATAATTGTCCAGTAACCAACCCCAAAGAAATGGAGATCTGTGATGTGCCCCCCAAAAAACTCAAACTTGTTTTAAGAAAGCTCAGTGAGTAACAGGAAAACATAGAAAGAGAATTCAGTGAAATCAGGATAACAATACACACCAAAAAATGAGAAGTTGAACAGAGAGGCAAAAATTATTTTGAAAAGAACCAAATAGAAATTCTGGAGCTAAACAAGGTGTTAAGCTAAGTAAGTAAGACAGAGAAAGACATATATTGTATGATCTCACTTTTATGTGGAATCTAAAAAAAACAAAGTAATAGAATAAGTAAAATGGTGGTTGCCAGTGACTAGGGATCAGGGAAAATAGAAGATATCAGTCAAAGTGTATAAACTTCCAGCTATAAGAAAAATAAGATCTAACGTACAGCATGGTGACTATAGTTAACAATGCTATATTACATATTTGAAAGATGCTAAGAGTGTAGATTGTAAATGTCTTTCTTATTGTCCCCAGACACAAAAAATGGTGTGTATGTGAATGGCTACAGGTGTTAACTAATCTTATTGTGGTGATTATTTCACAATATATACCTGTATCAAATTATCGTGTTATACACCTTAAAGCTACACAATATCATAAGCCAATAATGGCTCAATAAAACTGGGAAAAACAAGAATTCTGGAGTTTGTGAGTAGGAAGGTCATAGACTTCCAGTTCTGAATATATTGTAGATTCAATAACTCAAAAACTCCAGAACATTGTAGACATTGTAGACAAAATATAACAACTTCATTTTGCTTTTTAGCATTTTTCTCAAGAGGTATATATTTACAGAGTTTAACAAGAAAGTACACAAAAGTATTTATAGTAAATTTTCTTCCCCCACTCTCATGCCTAGCTACCCAGCTTTCTTACACAGAAGTCCTAAAAACTACCAGTTCATCATGCACCTTTCTAGAGATGGGCTATGCATATAAAAGAAAAATATTTATATACAGTTGATCCTTGAGCAATGCAGGAGTTAGGAACACTGAAACTGTATGCAGTCAAAAACTCACATATAACTTTTGACTCCCCAAAAACTTAATTACTAATAGCCCACTGTTGACTGGAAGCCTTACTGATAACATCAACTGATTAACACTTATTTTGTATGTTATTGTATTATATACTATATTCTTACAATAAAGTAAGCTAGAGAAAAGAAAATGTTGTGAAGAAAATCACAAGGATAAGGGGTTAATATTTATAATATCTAAAGAACTCCTACAACTAATACCAACCCCCCTCCAAATAACCCAATTAAAAAATGGGCAGAGGACCTGAACAGACATTTTTCCAGAAGACATACAGATGGCCAATAGACATATGAAAAGATGTTCAACGTCACTAATTATCAGGGAAATGCAAATTAGATCACAATGACATATCTCTTTATACCTGTCAGAACAGCTAAAATCGAAGACAAGAAACAACAATTGTTGATGAGGATGTGGAGAAAAAGGAACCTTCAGATACTATTGACAGGAATACAAACTGGAGCTCCCACTATGGAAAACAATATGGAAGTTCCTCAAAAATTTAAAAGTAGAATTCCATTGTATATATAAGCCACATCTTGTTTATCTATTCATCAGTTGATGGCCATTTAGGCTCTGTCCACAGTTTGATGAATGGACAAAAAAGTGGTTTACATATACAATGGAATACTACTTGGTGATGAGAAAGAATGAAACCTGGCCATTTGCAGCAATGTGGATGGAATTGGAGGGTATTATGCTAAGTGAAATAAGTCAGTCAGGGAAAGAGAGATACCGTATATTTCCACTCACGTGGATCTTGAGAAACTTAACAAAAGACCATGGGGGAAGGGAAGGGGGAAAAAAAATTACAGAGAGGGAGGGAGGCAAACCATATGAGACTCTTAAATACAGAGAACAAATTGAGGGTTGATGGGGGGTGGGAAAGAGGGGAAAGTGGGTTATGGGCATTGAGGAGGGCACTTGTTGGGATGCGCACTGGATGACAGTAAATTACATTTTAAAAAATAAATAAATAAAATAAAAAGATTGTAAAAAACAAATTATAGTAGAATTACCATATGATCCAGAATTCGACTCCTAGGTATTTACCCGAAGAATACAAGAGAACTGATTTGAACAGGTGTGTGTACCCCTATTTTTTCTGCAGCATTATTTATAATAGCCATGATATGGAAGCAACCCAAGTATTCATAGGTAGATTAATGGGTAAAGAAGATGTGTATGTGTATGGGGGGGGGGGGCGGCGTGCGTGTGTGTAACATTATTCAGCCGTAAAGAAAGAATGAAATTTTCCCATTTGCAACAACATGGATGGACCCAGAGGGTATAATGCTAAGTGAAATAAGTCAGAGAAAGACAAATACTACATGATTTCACTCATATGTGGATTTAAGGACAAAACAAACAAAGCGAAAAAGAGACAAACACAAAAATGTACTTTTAAATATAGAGAACAGGTGGTTTCCAGAGGGGAGGTGTGCAGTGGGACGGGTGAAACAGATAAGGGATGAAGAGTACATTTATCTTAATGAGTACTGATAAATGTATAGAATTGTTGAATCACTATATGGTATAGAAGAAACTAATGTAACACCGTGTGTTACTTATATTTCAATTCGAAAAAAAGAAAATCACAAGGAAGAGAAAATATATTTATAGCATCATACTGTATTTATTGAAAAAACATAAGTGGACCTACATAGGTCAGAGCCATGTTGTTGAAGGGTTAACTGTACCATATTTTTATTCCAATAGAACACCAAATATGCATGCCATAGTTCATTGTGTTTGTTTCACTTACCAATAGATTTTAGAGATAGTTTCACATTTTAAGATAAATTGTCTTCATTATTTCTTTCTTTAAACTACAGAGTATGCGTATAAAAGAGGTATCTAATCAGTCCTGTAATGACTGACTTTTAAATTGTTTGAAAACTTTTGCTAATGTAAATTATGCTGTAATAAATTTTGGCTTCATAGGGTATACACCTTCAAAAGGTTGATAGATTTTGCAAAAATTTTTTCTATAGATTTGAAAAATTGACACTGAGAGCCAACAATTTATGACAGTCCCTCTTTCCCCATACCCTGACCAACCCATTTGTAATAAATATTCTTTTAAATATAAACTCAACTCAAAGTACAATGAGGGACCAGAAATGAGGAGGAAACTTAATCACAGCAGGTAACTATGTGATGAAACTATCATGGAAGGGAAATCCAGACTGTATAATCTAAGGATATAGGCTTTAGTCCTCATCAACTAATGAAAAAAAAAAAAAAAAAAAGACCTCAGCTACTGAAAGAGTTACATGTTCAGTGAAAGAATAGTCTAGAAATAATATTCCAGTTAACACAGGAAAGGAGAAGATAGATATCATGTTTTGGTTGAGACTGTAGGAGGCAAATTGAATTATTTCCAGGTTGAAATTTAAATTTATACTAACTGGATGTTCTAGTTACTCCCAAGGCAAGACACAAACATAAAACATGTTGTAAGAGAATCCTACTTCTGGCTATGACAGAGTAGCTCGTAATGGTTCAGGCTTTTGCCAAAAACAATTACATAACTGAGGAAAGTATACCAAATGTTGGAAAACCGGCAGTGCAGATTTATGATTCCCAAGATAATGAACTCAAGCAAAGTAGGCCCCAGGATCATGAAATCTCTCTCTGTTGGGACACTTCCTGATGGCTGCATAGGTGGGAGGGACCACAAACAGACAGTGGCTTTGCTGAGGTCAGAAGACAGATATGAAAGTAAGAGATGATAGAGTAGCTGGAATTTGCAAAACAAGATCATAAGAAATAAGAGAACTTGCTGAGAAATAGTTGCAGAAACTGGTCTGTGTCCCTTTGAGTTTCTTTGAGTTTCCGTCTAAAATACAAGCTTTGTATTCATAGGTCAAGTCTCTGTGAAGCCTGATGAAGTACATCTACAGAGAACAAACTACAGGGAATCGCGAGCTCAACAACACTGGAGTTCACACAGGGCTGGAGACGTTTTAGAATAAGCCAGTGTGGGAGAACCTCAAGGAACACCCCAGGATTCCAGTGGAGCCAAAACATTGCCATTCATTCCGTAGTGCTGTTCAATACTAGAATTTAAATGAGAACAAGAGAGAACACCCGGGTAGGATTTCTAAAAACAGACACCATAAATGAGAATTTCATTCATGCATGACTTCTCTTTCCCTGTCATATATATTTAATCGTATTTATTTTCAGTAAGTAGTCTGACAACCAAGGATACTGGTAGGAGGCCTTTCTTTTAATAATTTTCCAGCTGGATTTTCTGATAATACCCAGTAAGCTATGTCCACTGGCTATGAGAGCACCAGGCTCCCGTTACTTACAGCTTCAAGAGAGGTGAACTCCTGCATCATAAACTTTCTGCAGCACATGTGACAACAGCTATTGCGAATTTCTTTCACATTCACTTCTGCTGCACCAACTCTCACTACCATTTTCAGCTCAGATGTGACCTTAAAATAGGAACAAAGGCATGTAGGCGAAGAGAACTGATGAAGATACCCCTGTGGAACAGCCTTGTACATTTCAGGGAAGTCACTTTCAATGTGTATACTCACTCTATGGTTTCAAAAATCAAGGTTTTTTTCTTTACTGATTTGTCCATGTTGGGTTGAGCTTTAAACTTCTTAAATTTTTCAGTGGAGGGGCTCCTGGGTGGCTCAGTCGGTTAGGCGTCCTACTTCAGCTCGGGTCACGATCTCGCAGTCCATGAGTTCGACCCCCGTGTCGGGCTCTGGGCTGATGGCTCAGAGCCTGGAGCCTGCTTCCGATTCTGTGTCTCCCTCTCTCTCTGCCCCTCCCCCGTTCATGCTCTGTCTCTCTCAGTCTCAAAAATAAATTAACGTTAAAAAAATTTTTTCAGTGGAGCCCTGAAATTAGCTGTGAGAATAATGTATCAGTGTAAAAGGGGTTTACTATGTGTAATATTAAGATATTTCTACACATAAACATAAGTTCCTTGGTACCACATGGATTCTTCAATCATAGCATATTTACTAAAAATTTAGAGGTGACTTGTGTCTTTTAAGGAGAGAAGAGACACAGTCAAAGGGAAGAGAGGAAATAACTCACTGTATTGTTTGTCGTCAAGAGAAAATCACCAATCTCACTGATTAATATTCATATTTAAATACTTATTGAAGCCCTGACTTAGGCACCCAAATCCTATCTTTGGGATATATTACCATATCTAACTAGGTGTCTGCTCATCAGACCAAGAAAATATATAAGATTATACATTGCTAAAGCTTTAATTAGGTAAAATTAACCTTTATACTCATTTTTCCATGACCCTTACAAAAATATTTTATGCTAACAATTAATATGTGTCTCTATATTTCCTAACACTTTGAAGAAATCAAACCTGTTCAATGAGTCAATATGAGCCCACTTCAAATCCTGTTTCCCTCTGTCTCTGCCCCTCCCATGAATGCTCTCTCTCTCTGTCTCTCTCTCAAAAATAATAAAGAAACATTAAAAAATTCAATTTTAACATTGCTCAATGAGCTAACTTAAGTACAAAGCTAATTTAGGTATAAAGCAGAGTTCTTTTCTTTGCTGTTTGTAAGAGTCAGCGTTTTCTATAGAAACAGGGCCAGTAGGAGATTCTATATGTGTACACTGATTTTATATATACATATATAGATAGATACATATACTCACATGCATACATGCACACACATGTGCATACACAGGCATACACACAGGTGTATGTGATTGTACATAGCTCACGTGATCACGGGACTCCCAAGTCTGAGACCTGTAGGGTGGGCCAGCAGTCTGGAAACTCAGGCGGGAATTGATGCTGCCATCTTGAGGCAGAATCTCTTCTTCATCTATAGACATGTAAAATTAGAAAATAGGTTATCTGCTCCTAAAATTCAGTGGTGGGATAGGACAGGACAGACTTTCCCATTCCATTAGACATTTATTCACATGTCTTTTCAAGGTCATCTAAGCTTGTTCTACTATGTGCTTCAAAATTCTTCCAGACTCTACCCGTGACCCAATCCCAAAGCCATCTCCACATTTTAAATTATTTGCAACAGCAGCACATCACTTCTCAGCACCAAAGTCTATGTTAGTGTCCTGGAGTTGCCATAACAAAGTACCCCAAACTAGGTGACAATAGAGGCAGAGATTGGAGTGATGGGTCTTACAAGCCACAGTGTATCAAGAATTGCCAGCAACTGCCAGAAGCCAGAAGACGCAAGGAAGGATTCTTCCCTAAAGCCTTCAGACGGAGCCTGGCCCTGCTGACACTTTGACTTTGGACTTCTAACCTCCAGAGCTGTGAGGCACTAAATTTCTATTATTAAGCCTCTGCATTTGGGACTTTGTTACAGCAGCCATAGCAAATTAACACACTGTTAAATCTTGGGTTGTTGTTTTTTTTTTTTTTTTTTATTCTTTTCTATACTTAATGTGTTTATATTTAGCTACTTGTCTTATTTCCTTAGCTTTGGAAAGTCATTAAATTCATTTTCTACTCTTTCTTTCTCCATTTCCCAGTTGCCAATATATACTGGTATACTCCCAGATTGGCATTTGTGCCTTGCCTTTCCTAATACATGTACCGAATCTTCCTAAGAGGAAAACCCTCCATATGTTCTACTACTGACTCAGTATGCGGAAGACATACCAGGTTCGCATGAAGGCCAGATGTAGCAATATAGACTCTACCGGGGTATAGGTTTGCATTATTGCAACTATCCCAACTGATTTGTTCATTAAAGATTTATTTTATGTCTACCATGTTCCAGATCCTATGTTAGTCACTGTTTAGCATGACACTAGAAGGCTCACTAAATATTTTCTTGAAGGAAACATGATCCAAATTATATCCCCATGGGTAGCCTTCCTAACCAGAGTGTCACCTTGCCAGGAGCCATGCCTCTTACAGGTAGTAGCTCTGCCCATGATGGCCCAGTCCCGGCTTCCTTCCCTTTCTTACTCTGTTATGTTGTTGAGACCCCAGCATGTGACCACAGCTTATTCACTGTATTCAAATCCAACCCGCCAACCACCACCTTTGCGACTTCAGGCACTTGGCTTTGAATTCTCTGTACTGCATTTGCAACGACTTCAAGAGGACCATGATAATATATTCAACCTCCCAGAGTCGTTGTAAGGATTCAGTATGATAGCCTATCTTGAGAAAGTACGATGTGAACAACTGCTAATTGTTATTATGGCTGCTCTTAAGGACCTTGAAGTCTAATGGGGAAGGACTGTTGAAAAAGTATTGCTAGGTCTGCAGAAAACGTATGTATTTGTAACCAGCTTGAGTGGTATCTCCACCCTGACCCCTAACTATTGTATTCATTTAGGAAATTACAAATATAGCTTATGTTGGTCAGACCTAGTGTTTTTAGAGTTTAGATGATATGAGGAAAGAAGTGCTCTTAGGCGAATAAAGACAAGTTCCTCTTGAGAACATAAGGAAAGATCATATCCCACTTGCACATAAATGTGCCATTAGTGAATTACTCATTCTGGCTCCAGATTTCTTCCTTTGTTTCTTCCCATTTATTAAGAACCTCTGGATTTGGCTTCTGTTTTGCCTGAAAACATGAGAGGAAGACTCAACACTTAGCTTGTTGTGTGGTTTTTGTTTGTTTGTTTGTTTTTTTTTTTTTTTTGGTCACTACCTGTGACTGGAAGCGTCTCAAAATAAGTTGACGGTTTAGATATGCCTTAACAACCTTACTTACAGTTGATAAACTCACCATTTTGCACCAACTTGTGCTAGGGCAATTGGAAAAAATCAGATACTGGTTTCTATTCCATTTCCACAATTTAGTAGCTGTGACTTTTTGTTTATTTTTATTTTTTGGCAAATTACTTCCTCTCCCTGAGGCTCAGTTTCCTCATGTATACATTGAGAGAAATAAGGATTAAATGAAAACTCGGCACATGATATGGCTAAGAAAATGATAGCACTTCCCATTCTTATTCTTCAGTCACCATTTTGTTGATTTACCATTGTTTTTTTCAAATCAAACCAAGCACATATAAATGGAATTTGGGAGCAAGAGACAAAGGCCATTGAAAAGAGATCAGGGGATGAAACATGGCAACTGGATATACTTAATGGGCATGTTTGCTGTCCTTGAGACACCTAGCATTTTGTTTGCCCATGGCATTGAACTCAGACCCATTCTCAGACATTTCCTTTCCAATCAGTCGTCCCTTCAGCCATCTCTCTCTAAGTGTAAATTTCTTTCATTTTTAAAATATACCTTACAAAATAAGTTAGTAAATCATTTATTTTCCAGTCAAAAAGTACAGTGTGAATCAATGCAAGGAAGACTATAACATCTTCAAAGTGAAAAGCATCTTGATTTAAATTCTATTTCTTCTACTTAGTAGTGTTGTAACCTTGAACAAGCTACTTATTTCTCTGAACGTTAGTTTCCTCGTTTAAAAATGGCTATAATTTTTTCCAGCTAGACTGATATTTGAAAGGAAGTAATATGTTGCACAAAAAAAGCACCTGGAACATCTTGTAGCCTAAAACTAATAGGCAAAATGTTAATCATTGTGGGAATTACTACTAAGACTCTGAAGATAGAAATTATTTTATCTGAGAAGTTGTAAGACAGAGTGTTCCTGCTGTTTTTCTTCTAGAATAATAAGTGGATGGGAGAAAAAAAAAACTAACGATATTTTGAAAACAATAAAGTGGGGGAACTTTATTAAATATATTAAAATATCTTTTATGGCTGTTTAAACAAGGGTATGTGCTAATGATTCAATAGATACATCAGCTAAACAGACCAGTCTAAAACAAACTTTAGTATTGATAATAAGAACTTACTATATGGTAAAGGAAGAATCACAGAGTAATGAGAGGAATACATTGTTCAATAAATAATATTAGGAAACTTAGCTAAATATATAATAAAACCTAGCTAGAACTTTCTCAAAACTTACATTAGGATGTTTCACATTTCTTTCTCCTCCACACTGTTGCCTGGCCCCTTCCCCCCACCCCATTAAATATATTTTCAGGGGGTGCCTGGGTGGCTCAGTCGGTTAAGCGTCTGACTTTGGCTCAGGTCATGAACTTGCATTTCATTAGTTCAAGCCCTGCATCGGGCTCTGTGCTGACAGCTCAGAGCCTGGAGCCTGCTTTGGATTCTGAGTCTGCCCCTCTCTCTGCCTCTCCCCTGCTTGTGCCTTCTCTCTGTCTCTCAAAAAAATGAATGAATGTTAAAAAAAAATTTTTTTTAATATATATATTTTCAGGAGTACAAAGGCTCACATCTCTAATTGTGCTATCTTCTTTTTTTTCCCTTTCTTAAAAACTTCTAGAAATACTATAGTTCTGAAGATTTTTATGACTTCACAGAAGTCTTGAGTACCCTTACTCCTCAAACCAAGAGACTGAAGACTGATACAGTTTTCAAGACCATTTCACATAACATTTAAGTTAAATGGTTAATGTCTTTGATGCTGCCTTTGACTTAATTTTCAAATGCTGCTAACCCAGTAACTTAGCTTAAAAATGGACATGAGGAAGCAGCTGTTTCTTTCCATGATGGTAAACTAGCCTAAGCCACTGAGTTAAAATTAAAGCTGGGGAATCTACAGAAGCCAGAGGAAACCAATACACCACGAAAAACTTGGCCAGATCGAAATCTCTCTTGAACATGTGGTATGTGATGTGCGCGATGTAGGTTTGTGTGTGTGTGTCTGTGTGCATGTGTGTATGTGGTATGTATGGTATGGTGGGGTATTTGTGATGTGATGTGGGGGGTGTATATGTAGGGTGTGGGAAGTATGTGGAGCACATAGTATGTATGTGTGTGTGGTATGATGTGATGTGTGTACAGTGTGGTGTGGTGTGTGTGTATGTGAGCATGTGTGTGTGTGTGTGTGTGTGTGTGTGTAGGTGGTGTGTGGAATGTGGTATATATCTGTGTGTGTGGTATTTGTGCACATGATGGGCAGCAAGATCCTGGGACAGATGCCAACCAGAGGCAGCAGGGAGAAGGTTAGTTGGAAGAAAGCTTCTTCCCACATGCCTTGGCCAAATCATTTCCTGCCCTTTGACCACAGAGATCAGTGATCATAGTGGCCCTGGTCTCTGATGTCTGTGTCCAATGGTGAGAACTGGGCAGCACAAAAGCCCTACTGAGCTGAAGAATAAGGTAAAACAGATGAAGTCTGAGAAATCATTCCTAGGAATTCACCCCTAGACTCCTCCAAATTCCCAGAATCAATAAATTATACTTTTTTTAATCAAAAAAATATTGATAAATATAGGCTATTATTAGGCCATTACATAAACCTCTATATATTGCAAATTATCAATGTCAGACCAACTATGTTCTTTGCACATAAGACAACACAATGAGAAATTAAAAACAAAGAGCTTAAACGTCCATGTTCAGTGACTAAATAATAACATATTGCCAAACATTACAAGCAAAAGAAAATTAAGAAATGGTTACAATGAAATGATAATGAAAACAGTAGTAGTCAAAGTTTGTAGTACATGGATAAAGCAGAACTTGAAAGTTTATGTATAATCTAAATAAGTTTATCAGATCACAAAAATGTTTTTAATTTTTTAAAAAATGTTAATGTTTATTTATTTTTGAGACAGAGAGAGACAGAACGTGAGCAGGGGAGGGACAGAGAGAGAGACACACACAGAATCCAAATCAGGCCCCAGGCTCTGAGCTGTCAGCACAGAGCCCAATGTGGGGCTCGAACTCATGAACCGCGAGATCATGACCTGAGCTGAAGTCAGATGCTTAACTGATGGAGACACCCAGGTGCCCCACAACAACGTTCCTAAAAAGTGCTACCTATTAACAATGCCTAGAAACAATAACCAAAGCAACTAGATTGTGTGGTTTCTAAAAACTATTTTCCAATAAAGGGAAACAGGGCTCTGGAGAAAATGGCTGATTTTGGATCTGGGAAATATATGTGTAAAGTAAATCTGGAACATTTTCTCATGATTTAGTTGTTTTGATACCTTCTTTGCAAAAACAAAACAAAAATAAAAACCAAAAAACCCACATCACCAACAACAAAACAAAGAAAAAACAAAAAATAAAATAAAACCAGAAAAAAATATATTCTCAAAGACTACAGGAGCCATATCAACAGGACTAAGAAGCTCATTTGAATAGGTTCCTGCTAGGAACAGCTGGGACACTTTGAACATCAATAAGGATAATAATTACAACATAGATTTAAATACATCATATGTTTGAATCCATGAGTTCCCAAGATATGAAAAATTCAGTAATTATTTTTGGAAGATGGCAGGGAACCAACTCGTTGTTAAAAACCATATTGTAAGTAAAAGAGAAAGAAAGAAAGAAAGAAAGAAAGAAAGAAAGAAAGAAAGAAAGA
>NW_024412417.1:16709243-16750696 GCF_014898765.1 Herpailurus yagouaroundi | reverse complement strand
AGAAAGAAAGAAAGAAAGAAAGAAAGAAAGAAAGAAAGAAAGAAAGAAAGAGAAAGAAAGGAAGAAAGAAAGAAGGAAAGAAAGAAAGAAAAAGAAAGAAAGAAAATATCAAGCATGTAACTTCTCTTTGCAAACTGAATTGCAACCTAACCAAATATCTGATAGTGGAAATTTCCCTTTGTAAGAATATTCAAGCTACCAAAGGAAGGAGAAACGATAAAGTTAGAATATCATCACTTTAAATAAAAACCCTGAAGAACTAGTGAATCCAAGCAATGATCATCAGTGGCTGCTAACATCACTAAAAAGATGACAGCTAGACATTATGACCCTCCCAATGGAAGGATACAGTACCACCTGTGAAACAGACTTGCCAGCAAATCAACTTGAAGTCTGATTAGATCTTTAAATTCAACTACATAAAGCAAGAAATATGTACAGGTGATGAAGGAACATGTGGAGTGACACCACAGGGGTACAGACCGCAAAATCTAGATTGTGGGAGATGCTGCAGGGTGAACAACCTGATCTCTTCAACAAATAAATTCTAAGGGAGAAAAGAGATGGAAGAATTTATAAATTAAAAGAGATTTAAGAGACATATCAACCAATTGCAGTGTGTGGATTCGGACATAACAGGAGATGGTGGAAATTTGAAAGCCTAATTGGATATTTAATCACATTACAGTAGCAGCTTGATTTTTTAAAGATATGAGCATGTTACTTTCTGTTTCATTATCTTTTAGAAATGACACCCAAACTTTTGAATAAAATGATATAATGTCGAAGCGTTGCTTTCAAATAATAAAGGGAAGAAAGATGTGGGTACAGAAGAAATAAGAGAGACCATGAGGTGATAATAGTTGGGAATCAGTTGAGCACATTGGAGCACATTATACCATTCTACCCTCCTGTGTTTTACATTGTTCATAATAAAATATTAAATTTAAAAAAGCCTGCTAAGTATTTGACAGAAGTTAGAAGAAAGACCAACAGAAGAAGCCCAAAGAAACAAAGAAACAAAGAATTGCAGAAATCAAAGAAACAAAGTAATAAAGAGAAATAGAGAAGAGTAATATAAACAAAAACTGGTTACTTGGATTAATAGGATAGCTTGTGGAGGGGCGCCTGGGTGGCTCAGTTGGTTAAGCACTGGACTTCAGTTCAGGTCATGATCTCACGGTTCATGGGTTCGAGCCCCATGTCGGGCTCTGTGCTGACAGCTCAGAGCCTGGAGCCTGCTTCGGATTCTGTGTCTCCTTCTCTCTCTGACCCTCCCCCACTCACATTCTGTCCCTTTCTCTCTCAAAAATAAATAAACATTAAAAAATATAATAAGACAAGCTTGTGGAAAGATAAGCTTGTGGAAAAAAGAAGATGCAACTAAACGGTATGAAAATATTTCAAAAGGAAATAGCTACAGATAAGTATTTTTATAAGATAGTTTATTTTGTTTGTCACCACCTTGTCACATCAAGCTAAAAGCTAATTTGTCTTCCTCTGGTACATCAGCACTAGGACACAGTGTGGTCTGTGTAGCAGGTAACAGCTGTCCATCACTGGAAAGGAGATCTCTTACCCTAAATTAAGAATTATTATCTTTGTTTACATATCAGTCTCTTATAATTTTTTCAATGGAGCGTCCGTCTCCTTGGGTGTAATAAGATTAAATTTCTTATTTATTAAGAAAAGAACTTAGATTGAGATAAATTCACCAGAGATAGGATTTCTTGTGTTACCCCTGTGAGGCCTACTAATCAGCCCATCTTTGTAATTACACGTAGTTCTAAGTAGTTATATGTCTGCCTTTCCTCTTGACTACTTGCTCCTGGAGGGCAGGTCAGAGACTGGTCTATCTCTGTGTTCCATTCTTCCAGAACAAAGACTTAATAGAAGTATACCCATAAATTGAAACATTATAAAATGTAAAAATGTGTTTAAAAATACCACACACACACACACACACACACACACACACACACACACACGAGAAATTTAGCAGCTCAATAAGCATTAAAGAAATAGGAGTGTTAGTCGGGTATCTTAACCCTCATATATTGGGGTTGAGATAGTTGTAAAGAAGAGTTTCAACAAACTTTCAAGGAACAGGAAATTCCTATGGTTTTTTTTTACAAGTTGTTACAGAAAATTTAAAAAGAGTAAGTTGAGCCTGGTGTAGTGGTGTTTTCAAGGCCAAATTAGGAAAGGACAATATGGCCCCCCCTGAGTTATGGATACCAATCAAGGACTTCACTTAAGCTTACAAATGAGAAAATTGCAAGAACACTGCATTCTCCTCCTAATGATGAGAATAATCTGGAAAATCACATTGTATTTTTAAAACCAACTGACAGTTGAGGATGCACAGAAACCTAACAAACAGAAATCCAGAAAGTGATGAGCCCTTCCTAGGAGAGGCGAGACCCACAGCTGCTGCCATCCTTGGTACACAGCAGGAGAGAAAGAATCTGTTCCAGACATGGCTAAAAAAAAGTCTGTGGAAATTCTAACAAAATTGTTAAGCCTGAATGTGAGCTGGCACGCTGGTGTGGAATCTCTAAGATCCGCACAAAAGAAGACAGGCCGACCTGACACTCCCACCAGCCTCTTCTGGGTCCAGGAGAAACATGGGAGGCAGGACAGGCGAGTTGAGAGAGACCTCCCTCAGCAGCAAGCACGAGAGTTTACTGCCTCCCCACAGTCTCCAAGAACTCAGACTTCATCCTAGTGGCCAGAGAGACGGAGGGGCATTCTCTTTTTTAGGGGTAAATATTTACTTCAGCAGCACCTGGGTGGCTCAGTCAGTTCAGCGTCCAACTCTTGATTTCAGCTCAGGTCATGATCTCCCAGTGTGTAGAATCAAGCCCCATGTGGGGCTGCACGCTGACAGCACTGAAGACTGCTTGGGATTCTCTCTCTCTCTCTCTCTCTCTCTCTCTCTCTTTCTGCCCCTCCCCCATTCATGCTCTTACCCTCTCCCTTTCTCTCTCAAAATAAACTTTAAGAAAAAATTTACTTCATTCTCTACTTTTCTTTAACACACAGTGCCTAGCAGTCAA
This sequence comes from Herpailurus yagouaroundi, assembly GCF_014898765.1. Lineage (NCBI taxonomy): Eukaryota > Metazoa > Chordata > Mammalia > Carnivora > Felidae > Herpailurus > Herpailurus yagouaroundi. The sequence goes on along the minus strand of NW_024412417.1, from coordinate 16,747,637 downwards.
TCGAAAATTATGAGGCATGAAAAGAAGCAAGAAAATTGGACCTATTTCTTAATGAAATGTGGAAGAAAACAGTACCAAGAAAGAGGGGTTGTCTTATGAGATATTAAGGCACAGTAAGTCTTAATGCTATAGTATTAGGTTACAAGGCTCTGAGAATAAGAACAGTGTCATATTGGACTAAGGACAGGCATTGTGACCAGTGAACAGAGCAGTAATTGAAGCATTGTACTCTGAATGGTGGAGTCCTTGTTCCCGAGTCAATGATTATTCATGATATGTAGAGACAGCTATTTTACAGAGTAATGCTACAAGAAAACAGTCCACAGAGAAACTTAATGGCCTTTCACTGCTCTGAAACCCATTCTGTGACCTACTGGCTGACCTGGAAAATGGTGTACCTCAGTACCAAAAAAACAAAGGGCAGGCAGACCAAAGTCACTCTTAACTAGTCTTTGAATAATTAACAGGGCCAACAGTTTAGATCCCAGTAATAGTCTTCAGGACTTTTATGTTAGATGTTAATTACAGCACTCAGGCCTCACTAGTTAATTGAATTGGTAGTCAGAGAATTTAACAATTACTTTATATTGACCATATGCTAGGTGAGACAAATGAGAATCTGCTCTCTGGGGATAGTTCTACTAAACGAGCATTATTTATTTTTTTTTTTCTTAGTAGCAATGAACAGAGAGCACCATGAAAACACAAGAGTATCCTGGTAAAGCTTCAGAAGTGCACAGTTAACCACAGTCTCTATGTAGTAGTTATTGTGCTATAACATAAAGCTCTGTCAGATATTTGTCATTACCCTTTTTGGGCCTCTTTTAGGTTCCCGGACTCCATTCCAACGTGTGGAGGGGGAGTGTTTTCCCCACAAGTCTAACAAGCAAGTCTGACACAATCTAGCCCAGGGTAGCATCAGGTTCCACAGGTTAAGGGTTTAGTCCTACGTGACTGCTTCCCTCTCTTCAGATGCCAGTTTGCAAACCCAGGTTGTTACCTGTGCTTCTGGCTGACTGGCTACAGATGGGGGGTTTCAGGGAACTCTTCCTTGTACTTTAGACTGACCAACTCACAAGCCCAGGTTGTCAGCTATACTTCAGACTGACTACTCATCAGACATTCCCAGGACCCCCTACCTGGGTTTGATTAATTTGCTAGAGTGGTTCACAGAACTCAAACATTTTACTTACTAGAGTACTGACTTATTACAACAACCATATGGAAGAGACACTTAGGGCAGAGTATGAGGAAAGGGCTCAGAGCTTCCATGCCTTCTCGAAAAGCGCCATTCTCCCACCACCTCCACGTGTTCACCAACCCAGAAGCTCTCCAAACCTTGGAGTTTTTGTGGCGGCTTCAGTCATGACTGATTAAATAACTGACCACTGGCAATGGATTCAATCTCCATACCTTCTCCTCTCCCCTGAGGTAAGGGGGTGGGACTGAAAGTTCCAACTCTCTAATCAAAGGGCTGGTTCTCCTTGCAGCCAGCCTCCATGCTTGTCTCTTCAGTAACTAGTAAGAAACACCTTTGTCCAAGGGTTTTGGGAGCTCTGTGTCAGAAAAGACCACGAAGATCAAATATAAATTTCATGTATAAATCACAATATCACAGGGTCAAATGATGAAAAAAAACCCCACAAATGTAAGAGTAGGAGGTCCCAAGCACATTGCACAATGACTGTTTGTACAGGTATAGTCATTTTTCTAAAAATAGGCAAGGGTTCATATCCTTAACATACGCAATTTTTTAGTCTCAATAAATTCTTAGGACATAGAAAGATAACATGGATTTCTGCATAGACCACAAAAGCTTTTTAATGTTGCAATAATGACCCATTCTTCTCAGATCCCATTTTGAAAACCACTCGTCTATATGGGGATTGAAAATAGAGAACAAGGTTTGCAAGAAGGGCAGGATCAAAAGTGACTTCACAGGTTTGAGGCATAAGGAATTAGATACAGGATAATGGCAGTCAGTGGTATTGGAAAGACATAGGAAGGAAGAAATTTCAAAGAGAAAATAAATCAGGAGTTTCACTTGGGACATTTTAATCTTGAGTTTCTTGGGAGACATTCCAATGAAGATGAGTTGGTAGGTAGAAAAATGGGAGCGGAGCACAGTGATAAGGTTTGGATCAGGTACACGAACACCACCAGATGGTATTTAAAAGAATGAAGGAGACTATTTAGGAGTAAGTGTAGAGAGACTGTAAGGTGATTTCAGAAGGATCCTTGAGGTATTCCAACATTTGAAAAGTAGGGTATAGGAAGAAGATCTAGCAAGTAAACATGAAAGCTACCAAACAGAAAGAGGGGAGGAATAAACTTTCCTAATTCAAATACCCCAAAAAGATTATTGCACTAACCTCTTAGATAGTCTCCCAGCCTTTCAACTCTTCTTCATATTGATTTTAAAAAAATAAAATCAAGTTGTTCGCTCACTTAAAATAATTATTTCAGTCAATACTCTTTATGGTTTGATCCCCTGACCTATGTGATAATTTAATTGAGTTGGAAAATCCTTTCCAGGAATTTCAGAAGAAAGATCTTAGAAGGCTAATAGCTTGGTTAGTGGAAGACACAGAGGATTACTACCCACCGCCTTGCATGCAAGTCAGTGACGTTTGTGTAGGACAGAATCATGTGTGGTAGTTCTAGCATAGGACTTAGTATTTATTCCTATTACTTACCAAGGCCATTACAATACACAGTTTTAGGTTGTACTGATCTCATAGCCCACAATGTGAATGGCTCTTCAGTTGTTACAAAACCAATGACACTGTTTTATTTTATATTTGCTTATTTACTTGTTCTGTGGCCATCAGTAAACTGTAATCTCTTTGAGGACAGGATTTTTCTTTCTTTATCACTGTATCCCTAGTACATAGCACAGTGCCTACGTGGTATTGTGATAAAAAATTATTATTGAATATATAAGTACTACTACTATAAAGCCTTTCTATCATTTTATATCCAAAAATGTTTGTTTATTTTTGAGAGCAGGGAGAGGCAGAGAAAGAGGGAGACAGAGAATCCCAAGCAGGCCCCACTGTGTCAGTGCAGAGCCCAGCATGGGGCTCGATGCCGCAAACTGTGAGATCATGACCTGAGCTGAAATCAAGAGTCAGATGCTTAACCTACTGAGCCATCCAGGCACCCCATCATTTTAAGGTTTTTTTTTTTTATTCCTCCAAAATTCACAGCATGTATGTTTTGTACTAAGAAATGTGCTATATCCTAGAGCTGAAGGGATGAGCCATAAATATAAGGTCCCTCACCATATGGAGCAGAGATGATCTTTCTCAGTCTAGCCAATTCTGTTCAGTTCATTTCAGCGCAGCTCAATTCCCTGCAATCCAAGTCAATTTATTCCCAGTGCAACTCAACTTAGTCCAACCCAATTCAGTGTAATGATATGCAAGTTCAACACAACACAATTAGATGTAATTAAACAAACTTGCAATTAGCACGTAATTACATGTAATTAAACACCCAACATGGGGCTTGAACTCACCACCCCAAGATTGAGTTGCATGTTCTATTGTCAGAGCCAGTCAGGTGCCCCAGTTGAAGAAACTTTAACTGAGCATCTCATATGCACCACGGACTGGGCTAAGTGAGCAAACATTCAACGATTCGTAAGGATTTTACAAATCCTTACAATTTGGAAAACATGTCTTTTTAATGAGGCATAGATTAGAACATTACAGAGCATGTCAACTTTTATGCACTGACATAAAAACATCTCTTTTTTAATAGTTTTTTTTTTTATTTTTTAACGTTTATTTATTTTTGAGAGAGAGAGAGAGAGTGAGTGCAAGCAGGGAGGGACAGAGAGAGAGAGAGACACGGAATCCGAAGCAGCTCCAGGCTCTGAGCTGTCAGCACAGAGCCCAACACGGGGCTCAAACTCATGAACAGTGAGATCATGACCTGAATTGAAGTCGGATGCTTAACCGGATGCTGAGCTACCCAGGCGCCCCTAAAAATACGTCTTTTTTTAAAAAGTCTTAAAATTATCTATTGGTTATTTAACATATACAAGAAAATTTTTAAATTTAAATTTAAATTAAAGAAGAATCAAATAAAAGTTAAACAAAACTTGACTGTTTGAGCCCAGATGTAAAATTCTAAGACTGTATTGTCTAGCTCTTTGGGATGTTGTTTGTGCATTATATTTTTGGATCCAAAGAGCATAGGAGATGTTAAATTTAGCCTTTTGATTTGCGTGCTTTGATAATTTACACTTTTGTGCCCAAAAAACTGACCACTTTTATCAGGCTCTGACTGATTATGGCACTTTGCAGAATTTCCACCAAAGCATAGTGTATCATCACGGAGAAGTTTCACATTGTACCAGTTGTCCAATTTGGATCATCATGTAACAATGGGCTTCCAGGTTTCGGAAAAACTAGGACATTGGTTGTATATTCTAGTTCTCTTCATGCATGCCCAATCCTCCCCAACATTTTGTCCTACTCAGTTATGGTGCAGGGAAGTTACAATTTATTTACTTTCCCCTTAAAATCTGAAATTTGAGCTTTGCTAGTCCAGTAATGCAAATACATTTAATTCCACTTTTAACAAGATGCCAAAGGTGGAATTTATTTCTGACTTGTTTTCCTTTTGCTCTTCAGGATCCAAAGCAACCTTAGAATTCATTGAAAAGTCATCATTTTTTCCTTTCTATGCAATACGATAAACACAACTCCTACTCACTGTTCAAGTTTAATGTCTGTTGAAATTTTTTCTCTACCTTTGCAGGCTAGATTGGGGATCCCCATAATGTGCTCCCTCACCCTGAGGAATGCTCTTATCACACTATGCTCTTTCTTGCTTCTCTAATTGCTTGTCTTCCATCTATCTAGAGGGTTCTATCTAAAAGTTGGTGGGAGGGAGACATCTATGTCCTCATCTCTGCATTTCCAGTGCTTGTCACATAGTGGGTACCCAGAGAATGCCTGTTGAATGAGTATGCATGAAGCCTGCAGCATTTTGGGATCCTTGAGTAGTAGCCTTTGGGGAAGAATCTCTTGGGATGGCAATTTATTGAGTTCTCTTTGGGTCCAGCAGTTTGGCAGCACTATATTCTATAATCTAAAATTGAGGCTAAATATGTATCTGTTTTAGGGGAGAAATGAGCAGTGGCCTTTGTGGTGAATCAGCACTATACGCGTGGGTAACTCGAGGCATTCTTCCATTAGTTATGCCAATCAACTAGTGCCTTCTCTCTGCTTTTTGTACAGGAAGCTTATCACCAACACTCAAAAACCTCTAAGTAAAGACCAAGCACTGCCTACGCACAGGGAATTTAAAAGATCGAACACACGCCTTAAGGTTTAATGTAAGTAAGCATTAAATAGGTATATACTAGGTAAAACAAAACTACTTGAAAAACTGGGTTACTTTTGTTACTTCCATGTTACATAAGAAATTGGGGGTAACTTAGGATATTTTTGTATGCAGAAAAGTCAATCCATACTTTTACTTTGTTTTAAAAGTTCTTATTTCATTAAAGCTATGAATACAAGAACCTATCATCTCTTTTAAGAGGCTTTTGTTTGAGTTACATTTCATATAATTCTATTTAAAATTCTAGCAAATTTTACCAACCTCCTAATTGCCTTTGGAAAATATTTGGTTTCATTTACAATTTCATTAAATTTACACTTTCTTTCTAAGTACTCGGGTTGTCTGAATTAATAAACAAACTATTTCCAAGTACTTAAATAACTTTTATATATCTGATAATTTGAACATGTATGGTGAGCCTTGCGTTCTAAGTGCTTTGAAACCCTATATAAATCACAAGTATAAATCAATATGGAATATATGACTAACCCGTTTTTCTAATATGTCAAAGTCTCTCAAATATTGCCGCCATATAAAAATCATATAAAAGACTGCCAAACAAAAATATAATCACTGGTATGGATTTGATTCTCTCAGACATTGATATACTTCATTCTAAATCTTTCCAGGTTTAAATGATGCTCACCCAGGAAGAAACTATCATGTAATTTCACACAAGTTAGGAGGATATCATCCCATGTAATTTTGAGGTTGCTTTATCAGAATGTGTGAAGCTATCATTTTAAGGATAAGGAAATTTGGCTAAAAGGCTGACAGACTCCTGGGGGACTCACTGAACCTTATATCATTGATGATATAACTTCAAGATGAAAGTGGTGACAATACCCTTCAGCGGATGTTTTTCATTGTTCTGAAAGGAAACAACATTCTCTGCTCAGATATTCAAATAAAAAAGTTATGTGTACAAAACAGAAGTTATGTAACTTCCATTACTAATGACGTCCATCACTTATGGAGGGAGAATGAAAAAGAGTCTTCGGGTGGCCTCACCATACCAGTTTCTAACTGGTGACCCCTACTGTGGCGTTCCAACATATACTATTTCTCAAAAAGATCTAGAGGAGTTGAGGCCTAGGGTGGAAGATGATAAGCTCTCTGTGAGTGAATTCTGGGTGAGGTGAACATACAAATGCACATTATCCCCTCTATAGATTCATAAGAAGCTGGCCTGCTACAGGTCTTCCACACCCAGTCTGATTTCGAATGCCTGTCCAATGCTGTATCTGCATATTCAGGCTTTACCCTTTCAGAGGTCATTTCTCTTCTATTTAAACTATCTTTGTTATTGAATAGAAGCTCAAGGCAAGGCTCTCAGTGCAGGTGACTAAAGTATTTATTTCTCTTTGAGATTATCTCAGAAGAATACTCAGGAACCTTGGGGGAAAAGTAAAGACTGGGTTTACATAGCCTGAAAAGATTAGGTTCTAAGTAAGAAAAGAGATCTTTTTTTTTTTTCTTTTTTTTTTTTTTTCCTGAGCTTTCCGAATATCAGAAGGAACTCTAAGGGGGTAATAATTTCTTTTATTTTCTGAGAATCTTTAGAAATGAACTTTTTAAAGCCTACTTTAAAAAAAATCTCAATTTAGACTAGTCATATTTCAAATGCTCAATAGCCCTTGTAGATAGTGGCTATTATACTGAATAGCACAATTCTATATTTTTATTGTAGTGGTGACTATATGGCATATGTTTACAAACATTATCAAACTATAAACTTAAAAGTAGCAATTTTATTTTATGTAAATTATACTTTAACAAAGTTGATTTTAAAATATTTATAATGGCTTCTATTCCCTTTATTTAACCCTGAAGAATTTTATATTCAATTTAATCCAGATACAATACTTATCCATCCTATGAACAGTAAATTTAAAGATATAACTAACCTCAACCTCCTTACTTGTTATGCAGTAATGGAGGGAAAATATAGAACCACATTGCTAACTTTGTCATAAGCTTTTGACAAACACCCTTACGCTTCAGTTCCTGTTCCAACGCCCTGAGATCATTTCAAACTGTTAAATCGTAAATATCAGCAAAACAGCAGACCCGAGACTTTCCCATTAGAATCATAAATAAGATTAAAAAAAAAGTCCTCCTATCAAAATTAATACATATTATTAAGGACCTTCTACCTATGTAAAGATAATACTAGCTACCATGTTTTGACGATCTACTGTGTGTAAAGTATCCTCTTAAATTTTACATGTGTTATTTCATTTGCTCCTGACAACAACCCTGAGGCAGGTATTATCATCCTCAATTTAAATATTAGGAAACTGAGGCTTTAAAGATAAAGTAATTTTTCCAAGCTTGGGAGTGATAAAGCTAGGGAGTTTTAGGGCTATAATGCAAATCCACGTGCTTTTGAAAACACTGCCAACGCTGATAACCAGTGACCCAGACACTACTTCTCCGAAGGCAAGATCATGGAGTCAGAACTGTACATACTTAGAAAGAGGAAGTGAAAGGGTGCCTGGGTGGCTCAGGTGGTTAAGCGTCAGACTTTGGCTCAGGTCATGATCTTTCAGTTCATGAGTTTGAGCCCTCCATGGGCTCTGTGCTGACAGCTGGGAGCCTGGAGCCTGCTTCAGGTTCTGTGTCTCCTCTTTCTGCTCCTCCCCCCACCTCTCTCTCTTAAAAACAAATAAACTTTAAAAATACATAAAACATAAAACATAAAAAATAAATACATAAATATCAAAAGGCTTCTTTTTTTTTAAATTTTGTAATGTTTATTTTTGAGAGAGAGAGCATGTGTGTGTGTGAGTGGGGGAGGGGCAGAGAGAGAGGGAGACCCAGAATCCGAAGCAGGCTCCAGGCTCTGAGCTGTCAGCACAGAGCTCGAGGGGTGCTGGAACCCACCAACTGTGAGATCATGACCTGAGCTGAAGTCCGGCACTTAACCCAGTCCAGGTGCACCCAAGCGCCCCATCAAAAGGCTTCTTATGTATAGAAACTAATAGAAAATATATGGAGAAAATAAAAAGAGTTTCATGTATTCAAGCAAAAAACCTATAAAATTCAGAGCGGCAAACTTGGAAACACAGACAGAAAGTGTTGAAGTCTCCCTTCACTTTACAAGCCTTACTCGGTTACATCAAACTTTAAAAATGGACACAGTCTGAGCTCTCTTAGAAAGTTCTGAGCCTTGTGAAAATCAGAAATCACAACTGTAAATGCAAATTATGTAAATTGAGAAGTGCAATTTAGAATTTTATGAGAAACCTTAATGGATGGATTATCTTGTTGACAGAGGTCGAGTACATGTTAAAAGTAGGAAGATACGGAAGAGAAGATTAAAAATCTCACTCCAGTGACCACATGAGTTCTGTATACAAAGAATACCATTATAGATTAGCTGGCTGGAGCATGGGTTGTGTTTAAATTCGAAACTACATGATCTGATTAATTTTATGACAATGACTGGTTTTTCTCCTTATATTTGAGAAGGCAGAATGAAACGCTTTCATGAAGTATCCTAAAATTTAAATATAAAAATGTCCCTTGTCATTCAGGAATGTAACCTTAACCATAATGTCTACAAAACTAACAAAATATTTAAAAATGTTTATTACGGGCTGTGTAAATGTTACTTCTTATCCTATAAGTCACATAATACGTATACTGGAAGAAAATAAGGAATCATACCTACAAATTCCATTTCCAGCTTTGTGCTAAGAAATTAGTCTCTTTGTATCTTAAGTGAGTATGTATTTAAGATAGCATGTGACTGGCACTCTCATATAGCTATACAGAATAAAGTTTCCTTATTAGAAATTTTGGCTAAGATCTAAAAATTCACCTCTGAGAGGCCTGAGGCAAACACAACATAAATATAAATTCCTTCCATGGACCCTGCACAAACGTTGCTAGATTGATCACACATTTGCCAATTTCTTTAACTTTGCTTTTTGTGCCCTACTCCTCTCTTTCTGATTTACATCTCATCTTACAGAAGTACATCATTTATTAATTCTTTCAGTGAGACTCTGTGAGGAGTATGAGCTCTCAGCAACTAAAAATGTCTATATTTCAACTTATCTCTTGTATGAGGGTTTTGTTTCCTTTTCAGAGTGCTTCCAGGTTTGTTTTTTTTTTTATGAATTATCTTCTTTATTTTTATTTCTGTACTCAGTTGATGCAACCTTATTTTAGTCTTTCTTAAATAGTCCTAGTATCCCAACTTCTTGCTAATTCTGCATAGGGTGTCTTCCAGAACTTTTCTAAAAAAAAAAAAAGATACTTATGGAGGATTAACTGATGAGCACATTGTCAAGAGATCAATAATTTCTCATTTTTTAAAAGATATGAACCATTTGTTAAACTTAGGAAGCTTTGATCTGGAAGTAAAAGAAAACTCACCAGGATTATACAATGAGGTGACTTATCTCACATAACAATTTCAGAGTTAGTGTGATGCCAAGGCAGTTAATGTAATGATTTAACGAGGTCCTCAGGGGCCTGGGTTCTTTCTGTCTTTCTGTGGGAATGTACCTAGTCTCTTGGCTCTGTCTTCAACCTGGCTTCCCTTACTACTGAAAGATGAATGGAGTGGTTCTACGTCAAATGCAGACACAAGAAGATCCAAGAGGGTGAAGAGAGAATTTTTCTGGTATGTCTTTAAAAGTGAGGAAACTTTTCCCTGGAATCCCACAACAGACTTTCCCTTATATTTCTTAGGCCATGGTTGTGTTCATGCTCAACACTTAACCAATAAATGGTGGGGGCACCTGCGTGGCTCAGTGGGTTGAGCATCTGACTTCGGTGTAGGTCATGATCTCACAGTTTGTGATTTCGAGCCCCATGTTGGGCTCAGGCTGACAGCTTAGAGCCTGGAGCCTGCTTTAGATTCTATTGTCTCCCTCTCTCTGTTCCCCTCTGTTCCCTTCTTCCACACTCATGCTCTTTCTCTCTCTCTCTCTCTCTCAAAAATGAATAAACATTTAAGAATAATAAATGGTGAAGTGTAATGGAATTACTATGGTTGGATAATCAGGGTTTATAACTGAATTTGGATTTGGTTATTTCCCAGGTTTGGTTAGTGAGAACAGAGAAAATAACATTATATAAGCACTCAGTGTCATAGTCTCATATTTGATTTTAACTTCTCTTTTCTTTTTCCTTCATTCTTTTCTTTGCTTGTTCCTTTATTCCATCTTTCATAGTGGAAATTGGTTTGTAAAACAGATGAATTGATTTGTTTTGAAAGAGTGATTTCTAAAACAGATTAACCGACAGGAAACTTTTCTGATTTGAGGCAGACTTTATATCTTGATGGGATACAATGAAGCTTGGTTTAAAGTCTAATGTGACAGAGAGTTTTTTGTTTTTGATTTTGTTTTTGTTTTTTATCCCTAGGTTTTGCCAGAGCATTAGAAAGCTAAATACTTGGTTATCAAAAATCTCCCCATAAACAAGAGACCTGAGACCGATGGCTTCCCAGGGGACTTCTACCAGGCATTTGAAGAGAGTTAATACCTATTCTTCTTAAGCTATTCCCAAAAAACAGAAATGGAAAGAAAGCTTCCAAACTCATTCTATGAAGACAGCACTACCTTGATTCCAAAACCAGACAAAGACCCCACTAAAAAGGAGAGCTACAGACCAATTTCCCTGATGAACATGGATGCAAAAATTCTCAACAAGATACTAGCAAATCATATTCAGTAGTACATTAAAAGAATTATTCACCATGATCAAGTGGGATTTATTACTGGGTTGTAGGCTGGTTCAATATTTGTAAATCAATCAATGAATAAAAGAAAGGATAAGAACTGTATGATCCTCTCAATAGATTCAGGAAAAAGCACTTGACAAAATACAGTATCCTTCCTAGATAAAAACCCTCAAGAAAGTAGGGATAGAAGGAACATACTTCAATATCATAAAGGCCATATGTGAAAGGCCCAGAGCTAATATCATCCTCAATGGGAAAAAACTGAGAGCTTTCCCCCTAAGGTCAGGAACATGACAGGTATGTCCACTCTCACTACAGTTGTTCAACATAGTACTGGAAGTCCTAGCCTCAGCAATCAGGCAACAAAAAGAAATAAAAGGCATATCAATCAGCAAAGAAGGAGTCAAACTTTCACCCTTTGCAGATGACATGATACTCTACATGAAAAACTCAAATGATTCCACCCAAAAATAAAAAACAAAAAACTGCTATAACTGATACATTAATTCAGCAAAGTTGTAGGATATAAAATCAATGTACAGAAATCCGTTGCATTTCTATACACCAAAATAAAGCAGCAGAAAGAGAAATCAAGGAATTGATCCCATTTTACAACTCCACCAAAAACCATAAGATACCTAGGAATACACCCAAAGGGGTAAAAAATATATGTATACTGAAAACTGTAGAAAGCTTATGAAAGAAACTGAAGAAGATACAAAGAAAAAGAAAAATATTCCATTCTCATGGATTGGAAGAACAAATATTGTTAAAATGTTTATACTACACAAAGCAATCTACACATTAAATGTAATCCCTACTAAAATAACACCAGCATTTTTCACAACTAGAACAAACTATCCTAAAATTTGTGGCAACCAGAAGAGACCCTGAATAGCCAAAGTAATGTTGAAAAAGAAAACCAAGCCTGGAGGCATCACAATTCCGGACTTCAAGCTGTTTTACAAAGCTTAATCATCTAGACATTATGGTACTGGCACAAAAGCAGACACATAGATCAGTGGAACAGAATATAGAACCCAGAAATAGACCCACAAATGTATGGCCAACTAATCTTCAACAAAGCAGCAAAGAGTATCCAATGGAAAAAAGACAGTCTCTTCAGCAAATGGCGCTGGGAAAACTGGACAGTGATATGCAGAAAAATGAAACTGGACCACTTTCTTACACCATACACAAAAAATAAACTTGGAATGGATGAAAGACCTAAATGTGAGATAGAAAACCATCAAAATCCTAGAGGAGAGGGGTTCATGGGTGGCTGAGTCAGTTAAGTGTCTGACGTCAGCTCAGATCATGAACTCATGGTTCATGAATTTGATCCCCGTGTCGGGCTCTATGTTGACAGCTCAGAGCCTGGAGCCTGCTTCGTATTCTGTGTTCCCTTCTCTCTCTGCCTCTCCCCGCTCATACTCCGTCCCTCTCTCTCTCAAAAACAAACATTGAAAAAAAAATCCTAGAGGAGAAAACAGACAGCAACCTCTTTGACCTTGGCCACAGCAATTTTTTACTAGACATGCCTCTGGAGGCAAGTGTAACAAAAGCAAAAATGAGCTATTGGGACCTCATGAAGATTAAAAGTTTCTTCACAGTTAAGGAAACAATCAACAAAACTAAAAGGCAACTGACAAAATGGGAGAAGATATTTACAAATGACATAACAGATGAAGGGTTGGTATCCAAAATCTATAAAGAACTTATCAAACTCAACACCCAAAACACAAATAATCCAGTGAAGAAATGGACACAAGACAATACATACTTTTCCAAAGAAGACATCCAGATGGCTAACAGACACATGAAAAGATGCTCAACATCACTCATCATCAGGGAAATACAAATCAAAACCCCAGTGAGATACTACCTCACACCTGTCAGAATGGCTAACATTAACAACTCAAGAAACAGCAGATGTTGGCAAGTATGAAGAGAAAGGGGAATACTTTTGCACTGCTGGTGGTTATGTAAACTGGTGCAGCCACTCTGGAAAATAGTATGGAGGTTCCTCAAAAAATTAAAAATGAAACTATCCTATGACCCAGAAATTGCACTACTAGGTATTTATCCAAAGGATATAAAAATGCTGATTCGAAGGGTCACATGCACCCCCAATGTTTATAGCAATGCTATCAACAATAGCCAAATTATGGAAAGAACCCAAATGTCCACTGACTGATGAATGGATAAAGAAGATGTGGAATGCATACACAATGGAATATTACTTGGTGATCAAAAAGAATGAAATCTTTCCATTTGCAACAATGTGGATGGAACTAGAATGTATTATGCTAAGCAAAATAAGTCAGAGAAAGACAAAATCATATGATTTCACTCATATGTGGAATTTAAGAAACAAAACAGATGAACATAGGGGAAGGGAAGGAAAAATAAGACAAAACAAAGAGGGAGGCAAACCATAAGAGACAGACGACAAACTGAGGGTTGCTGGAGGGGGAGGTGGGTGGGGAGTTGGGCTAAATGGTTGATGGGCATTAAGAAGGGCACTTGCTGGGATGAGCACTGGGTGTTATATGTAAGTGATGAAGCACTGGATTTTACTTCTGAAACCAATACTATACTCTATGCTAACTTGAAATTAAATCAATTCAAAACATTTTAAAAAGTCATTGCCACACACACACACACACACACACACACACACAAACACACACAAGCTATATACTTGGAATACATTTTTCAAGTCCCTGACAACTAATGCTTTCACTAGGCTGGGATTTGTTACTGTGATCTCAGCTTCTAGGAAGGGCCTCTACACATGATATCCACATGAAATCTATGGTTGCATTTTTTGGAGGAAACGTTATTAAAGATGTCCGTTACATTTCTATGTGTTTCCTATATTACATTTAACAAATATCGATAATAGAAATTTTTGTGTGTCAGGCGCTATTCTATTTCACTGATATTAGTTCATTAGTCTTCTTAATAACCCTATGAGTTTGTTATAATTATTACCTCCATTTTCACATGAAGAACAAACACGAGGGATGTTGAGTAAGTTGTAGAAGTCACACAGCCAGTAAATGACAGAATTTGAAACCCTGCATGAGAAGTTGTTTTTAGGACCTCATTTCTGAAAACATGGCACCCCCTAAAAAATTTAGACGTCTTGATATGGAGAAGGTTAAATACATAACTGTGTCTCCTCTCCTCTGTCTTCATGAATGAGGAAGTTGAGTGCTTAATTTTCTATTCAGCTATAGTTGTATAGATGTTCACGAGCTTTACTGGTCTTTATTTTTGTGTTTTAAATATTGATGTTATTAGATGGTTCATATTATTTCTATTTTAGGACTGAAAGTCCTTATAAAAGTGACCTTAAGTTCTCAATGAAGTAGGTAGAGAATGTACACATAATTTCTAAAATAAGACAGATTGCCATCTGTTAGGGTACATAGAACACAGAAATGTATAATTATCTACACAATACATTTTAGTGTTGAGATTTTATTCCTTTAGTCTTTACTTTTTAGAGTTCTGTATTTTACATCCAGAGAAGAAAGTCCCATGCCATTGTTCCATGAAACAAAAACAAACTAGCGAACTTTATTATTCAGTGTTTATTACTGACTTGAAAAATATTTCTCCTGGCAAAGGGCCTTGGAATCTAAATAATGGAACGCTAGCATACAAGACCAATGACCTTGAGGAGAAAACTGGGATTTTTGTACAATAGAATCTTTTAGGGATTTTTGAGCCTTCCAACTTGCAAATCAAGCACTTTAGGAGCACGATAAACTATTTCATCTTGTGAACATATTTTATTTCCAAAGCATTCAAAGAACACATCCTGCTGAATGAGTCTTCCAGTTTGGCTTCTGCACTCCGAGGAAAGCATCTACTCACGTCTCTATAAACCAAATGTGATCCTGAAAAAGGAACTCCTTTCTGCCGACTCCCAGAGGAAAGTTTACATCTGGCTTGAGCTCGGGGAAAGATGTGAGTGACAATCTTCTAAATCTTTAAACGTGGTTTTCTCTTGGTTATAGAATAATGCATGAGAAAAAAACAAAACAAAACAAACTTGCAATGTGTTGTGAAAGATAATGATGAGAGAAGAGGATGTTCTTGCCTTATCTCTGAAAAGGTAAGATTCATGTCTAAATTGAGGCCATTGCCATGGGTTTGGGTTTCCCACAGCACTCAATAAGTATATGTTACTAAAAAGCTAATTAATTCCCAGTCTTCCTTCTGTCTTGGCAGACCCTTTTTTCTTAGTTCTTGTTGAACAGTTGGGTCTCTGTGAGTGTCACTGACCTTCACACTCAATTGGTTACTTGGAACTTGGATCCAATGCCAGGGTTTCCTTGCCTTTGCAACTTGGGAAACAAATGCTCTGAAAAATCACCCAACGCAATTCAATTCACCATGATCAGACTCGTGATTGTTTTTGGACATATGGACAGAGATTAACTAAAGGAGGGAAACTATAAGAAATGGGCTCAGCTCCATGTTAGGTGAATTGAGGACAGCAAAAAAAAAAAAAAAAAAAATTAGTATGGTAATTAGTCTGTACCCAATTTGGAGAGACAAGCCCAAGAAGCAGTAAAAACAAGATGATGAATTATATAATTAAATTATAAATTGTGTGTCATATAAATTGAAGAAAAGGAGATAGATAAACCAGTGAGGAATGGAAGAGACAGTAAAGTCTTTAAAAGACAATAAATTCATTTCAAGAATGAAAATAGTTGACATTTGTTAATGTTTTATAGTTCCAAATGTCCTGTCCCAAGATATCACAATTCTGTGAAGTAGATTGGGTGGGCACTATTCCTTTTCATAGAGGCTAATTTTGGGGGTTTTTTTAAGATTGTCTAAATCTTTCTTTTATTTTTTTGTGATTTTTATTTATTTTTATTTTTTAATATAATTTATTGTCAAATTGGTGTACATATCATACCCAGTGCTCATTCCAACAAGTGTCATTCTCAATGCCCATCACCCACTTTCCCCTCTCTCCCACCCCCATCAACCCTCAGTTTGTTCTCTGTATTTAAGAGTCTCTTATGATTTGCCTCCCTCCCTTTCTGTTTGTACTTATTTTTTTTTCCCTTTCCCTTCCCCAATGGTCATCTGTTAAGTTTCTCAAGATCCACATATGAGTGAAAACATAATATCTGTCCCTCTCTGACTGATTTATTTCATAGAGGCTAATTTACTATAGATCACCCACTTATTAATTACCTGGGTCTTGTATATTTTACTCCATTTCTCCTGGATTTTCCACAATTCTCAGTTGAATGCGTTAAGTATATTAACCATTTGGAAGTGACAAATAAAAGGAGAAACTTTGTTTTCTCAAGAATCTATCACTTTCCATCAACCTAAACTAAGAAATAGAATAGTTTGGGACACCTGGGTGGCTCAGTTGGTTCAGCATCTGACTCTTAATTTTGGCTCAGGTCATGAGCTCATGGTTCATGAGATTGAGCCCTGAGTTAGGCTCTGTGCTGACAGCATGAAGCCTACTTGGGATTCTCTCTCTCCCTCTCTTTCTGCCTCTCCCCCACTCACATTCCCTCTCTCTCTCTCCCACCCTTCCTCTGTCTCTCTCTCTCTCTCAAAATAAATAAATAAACACTAAAAAAAGAAATAGATTAGCTCACTCTTCAGTTAATATCTTTATTTAATAACTTAGTCTATATTATAACAAAAAAATCGGGTGTCTGGGTAGCACAGTCGGTTAAGCGTCAAACTCTTGACTTCAGCTCAGGTCATGATCTCATGGTTCATGGGATTGAGCCCTATGTTGGGTTCTGCACTGACAGTGCAGAGGCTGCTTGGGATTCTCTTTCTTTCTCTCTGCCCCTCCCCTACTCATGCTCTTTCTCTCTCTCTCTCAAAATAAATAAACATTATATATATATATATATATATATATATGCACACACACACATATATATGTAATCTATATTACTTTATGGTATTAGTCCACTTATTCTACATATATCAAAATTATTTGCATAGCTAAACCTTGATACAGTTTGATGTCAAAACATAAAGAATAAATCTTTGGTTGAAACTTTCTCTGGAACCCATAACTTAGATTAATGTAGGAAAGAAGTTAGGCTCCTCTCTACCAACAAGCTGGTTCTCCATGTTCTCCCCCTTCTCTCCCAAGAAGTTCCTGGACACTATTCTATATTGTAAGATATGCAGTAGCCTACACTGTAATACATACTTATAGTATACATTTACTGGTATAAGTATGGGGCTTCCAAATAATTTTATATATAAGAAAAGAATAATCCTAGAAATGAACTTCTTGTAAGAAGTAAGAATCCTTGTAAGGATTTTTCTTTGTTTGGGATGCCCAAGCTGCTTACTTCTCCCTTCATCTCCCTGCCTCTTATATATCACTTACCACTCAATTTAGACATCTTACTCCTATGTCAAGAACATTTCTTGAATCCTTGCCCTTACAGGCTTCTCTTTGTTGCCACGTGTGCCTCGTTATGCACTTTATCACTGTGCTTACCTCATTGAAATTCATATTTCCTTTTATATGGCTGACTCTATATTCCATCCTCCCAGACAAATTTTTAAGCTTTGGGATTTGCCTTATTTGTCTCTGTGCTGAGCTCATTTTTGACACCTAGTAGAAAGATTTTTGCAGCCTGTCAGCTAAAATTTTATTGAAAATTATCATATCAGTTCCCAGTGGAAATTAGAAAAAAAATTAGATCACTGGAAAGAGAGGTCTTTGGATCATAATTGTAAGGTCCCTAACTCTCTCTTCTTTCAGAGAAATGCTCCCCCCTTCCTTTATTCCATCTCCCATCTCTTTCATGGTTGAATAATTTAAAATGTCACTGTTGATAAAATGCAGTGATTGTGAGTTTCTGGTTAGCTGGTCAGCTTCTCAATTTGTCAAAATTCTTTAACATTTATCTGGAAAATTTTGTAAATATGTTAATAAAAATGCATTGTCAGTATCCAGAGTAACTGGGATATATATAGTTATATTGCCAATCCTAATATCTCTGCAGAGATACTCTATTTTAGTTGAAAAGCAACTACTGACAATGCATTGTAAGATGACAAAAAAATGCTGGCATTTTACATTTACACATTTAAAAATTAGTTAAAAGGGTAAAAGTTATTAATGTGAGTAATCAAAAAACCCCTATATATAACCAAAATATTCATTTGGAATAAATATATACCTAAGATAATTTTTTTTTAATTTTTTTTTTCAACATTTATTTATTTTTGGGACAGAGAGAGACAGAGCATGAACCGGGGGGAGGGGCAGAGAGAGAGGGAGACACAGAATCCGAAACAGGCTCCAGGCTCTGGGCTGTCAGCCCAGAGCCCGACGCGGGGCTCGAACTCACAGACCGCGAGATCGTGACCTGGCTGAAGTCGGACGCTTAACCGACTGCGCCACCCAGGCGCCCCTAAGATAATTTTTTTTTAATGTAAGTTGGATGGAGTGGGAGATTCAAAATACAAATTATCCACATTAGCTTATCTATAAACTATAAAGCTCTATAAACTGTGAGTTTTTGATTAATTGTAAGGTGATCAATTTCAATGTCAGTTGTATTTTCATCACTATCACCCCATACTTCAATATTTAGGCTGATAAATTACTCTTTAATAATTATATACTAGAAAAAATATTTTCTCCACTGATTAGGCTAAAGAATTAAAATTGTTACATCACATCATATTTATAAGGTACTGTATGTGTGTTTCCACTTCACTTGAGTTTTTGACATCAGATATTAAGCCTAAAAGTCATTTGATTCACTACTAAAGTGATCCTAGCCTCACTCTTGGTTCTTGAGGATTGAGATATTGGAGATGAAGACATCATCAAAACCTTTGTAAAATCTATAGTTCCTTTAGGAAGTACTGTTCAAATCATAAAAGTCTTGAAGCACTCTTCAGAATAGTTAGCTTATGTACAGTAGACTGGGATAGCTTTCTCTCTCTAGATAGCAACATTGCTTATTCTCTGTTATGAATTTTCCTCAATGGTTGGAAAGAACTTCTACAAATAAAGGTAGTAATGTTCTAAGCAGTATCCTTCTGTAAAACACACCCTACTCTACCATCCCAGATGATAATGCAATAATGCTATCCTCTCAGTTATTATTCCCACTTGGCCTTTTCCTGTCCATCTGTCCCTCCTCCTATCCTCACCCATACACATTCAAGAATCCAAACTTTTGCCCAATCTCTATTCTCTACTTAAAATGCCTAGTTCCTAGGGGCGCCTGGGTGGCGCAGTCGGTTAAGCGTCCGACTTCAGCCAGGTCACGATCTCGCGGTCCGTGAGTTTGAGCCCCGCGTCAGCTCTGGGCTGATGGCTCGGAGCCTGGAGCCTGTTTCCGATTCTGTGTCTCCTTCTCTCTCTGCCCCTCCCCCGTTCATGCTCTGTCTCTCTCTCTGTCCCAAAAATAAATAAAAAAACGTTGAAAAAAAATTTTTAAAAAAAATGCCTAGTTCCCTTTTTCTCTAAGGATGCAAGATTTTATGCCTCCTTCAAAATTTATCTCAAATATAACACTGTACAAAAACCAATTTCTCTGAGTAGAATGTTTCAGGCTTTCCTGTCAGTTTGGATAAGCTTGATTATGCTACACTAACAAATAATGCTGAAATCTTAGTAGCTCATCACAGGAATTTGTCATCATGCCACATGTCCATCATGGGTCACCTGGGTTCTCTGCCCCATGTTGTCATTCTCCACACTCCACAAACCATTAGGTAGAACAGAGGTTGGCAAACTTGTGACCCAGACCTAACTTGTCATCTGTTTTTGTATGGCCAATCAGCTAAGAATGCTTTTTTAAAAAATTAAGTGGTTGGTATAAAAATGAATAAATAAATATGCAGCAGAGACTATACATTCCCTCAAAGTCTAAAATATTTACTATTTGGTCATTTACAGACAAAGGGAAAGAATATGGAAAAGTTTGAGTAGGCTTTTAAAGATGCTGCTTTTGCTCACATTTTCTTGGTAGGCCACATGGCTCAACCTGATATAAGGGGTTGGGGAAAGTATAATCTTTCTGGCAGGGGAACAAGATATTAGTAAATAAAAGCACAGTTTATTCTAGTTTCCAATGAGTTTTATTAATCATTTATATTTATTTTTTCTGACAATTTTCTTTGCCTTTGGATTAGCTGTTCAATAGGATCCACAGAGTTTCCATAAACTCTTTATAATATTTTTTTAAATAATGCTAATTATGCTGACTGACATTTACTAGTGTATATCTACCTTATCTTCTAGATTGTGAGCCCTTCTTGGTAGCCTTGGCATTTGGTCTATTGCCTAGCACATAATAGATCCCCAAAACATGTTTATCAAATGAACCACCACTTATTATCATACCCTTTCTTACTGAATGAAGAAGAAGAAAGACGATGTCAAGAACTTGACAAGAAGAACTGGAAATGTCAAGTTTTCTAAGATTTAGAGGGCATGCAGTCCCAGACTTGTGGTTAAAATAACAATTTGGCTAATGGAGCACTACATTATCAGCCAAAATGGGGAGTTGTTTTCAGTGTTTCAGAATAGGTTTGTAGTCTGAGAAGCCTAGGTTTGAAGCCTATTCTATCATTTACTAATTTTGTGACAGCAATAGCTAATGTTTACTGTTAAAGATAAATTATCCTATTCAAACCATGAAATGACCCTTTGAAATCTAGACACTGAGACTCCAAGAAGTAAACAGTATTCCCCAAATCTCACATGTCCCACCTGTCTACTGGACTCCAAAACTCAACCACTTGGTTATACCGAACTTGGGAATATCATTTAAGCTCTTTAAAAACTCAATCTAGGGGTGCCTGGGTGGCTCAGTCGGTTAAGCGGCCGACTTCGGCTCAGGTCATGATCTCGCGGTCCGTGAGTTCGAGCCCCGCGTCTGGCTCTGTGCTGACAGTTCAGAGCCTGGAGCCTATTTCGGATTCTGTGTCTCCCTCTCTCTGACCCTCCCCCGTTCATGCTCTGTCTCTCTCTGTCTCAAAAATAAACATTAAAAAAATAATAATAATAAAAAAACTCAATCTACTTCTCCATAAAATGAAGAAAATGAGATCAATCTACTCCTCATGGCTATCATTAGTATTTAATGAGAAACCACTTGGAAACTGCTAACATTGATGAAGAAGTGACTACCAACTATTCTGAAAGTAAGAGTCAATGGAGGTGACTCTACTTCACCTATCACCTCATGGCTTATGTCCAAATTATTTTGAATTGTCTGTATGGATCTTACTTGGAGCTTGGCTGCCTTTCTTCATACCCTTTCTCATTGTCTAAACTTGCAATAAACCGTAGGATATATGGTGCCATAGTTAAATCAAAACTTATTTCAATGGAAAATGTTGAGGAACACAGGGAGGATATGTGAATACTAAATATGTCTGCCACAGTACTTACATGTAGATGTCCCAGGGGTCATGCCTAAAGCATTCTGCTAAGAGAGAACGAAGACTAAACTGATTTTTAAGTAATAACAGTATATTTGCTATAGGTTCTAGGGATATCCTATATGAGCTTGATCATAGTAGTACCAGTGCTAGTTACAATTTAATGAAGTCTTAACCATCTACTAAACAACAAGGTTTATACAGAGTATCTTATGAAATCCCTTTGCAAAAATTCTGTAAATGTACTCAGTATGACAGAATTAAAGATAAGGAAATCGGGGCTTAGAGAGGTGTATGTGGAACTGAAATAGAGGAGAAGAAAATTTAGAATTAAGAGTTGAAAATTTTAAAAGGCTGAGACACGATATATGAAAATGGGGAATAAACACTGATGACAATCTTACCAATATCTAGGAAAGAATCAAGTCTTATACCAAAATCTAGAAAAAGGTGTAAGTCCCGTACTTTCATTAAAAAAATTCAAAACCAAAGTTTTATTCTTTTGTGCCTTCATTTTGCTTGTTTTAGCCCTAATGACTTACAGTCTTACAGTAAACGGGGACTTTTTAACGACAGGCTTCACTTCAGTGGAGCTCCAGTCAAACATGTTCAAGCCTTTTTTTATAGACCACCTGCCAGAGGCAAAGCCTAAATCCACTTTGATTCCCTGGGATACAGAAGATATTATGTTAATCTTCTTAATGAGTGTAAAGAAAATCTTTTAAGATCAATTTTTACTCAGCAAGATATAATTTCATCCTTTTTCCTTTCTGTGTTTTAGTTACCAGAGCTGTATGGCTTATACAGAATAAATCACTTACTAGACCTCTATTGAAAAGTCCTAAATTTTTCTAAACCCCCAAAAGAAGAGCACAATGCAATGTATCATGAAATGTACCTTTTTAAAATTTTGACGTTTTACTATCAGCTTTGATTCTCAACAATCAAATAGTTCTCAGTAAAATTTTAGAATGGGTTAAGATGATTCACTTAATCACCTGCCAAAATCTACACCTTCTAATACCATCACATTGGGGGTAGGATTTCAACATATGAATTTGGGGTGGACATGGACAGTTCATGACATCTATTTTTCCACGCCACAGGAAATTTCTCAGGTTGTTTAATGTTCTACCTTGCCCAGAAGCAGGTTCTCACTCTAGGCTCCCATCCACAGTGTTCTGTGCCCACTTACCCACCTCCACCTTGGGGTCCTGTTGTTCATGAGTAGCATGTTGTATGGGGTCCACAGTTGAGGACAATTTGGCCCTGGATCTCTCCCAGTCTCTCCATGATCCCTCTGATGGAAGATCCTTTATTTTCTTCCTGCTTTTAGGTCTCCATTCCCTTCAAGGTTTTGTTTTGTTTTGTTTTGTTTCATTTTTCCCTCTAATTAAATATCTTTTTACTTCACTCTTTGCCCATCTGTAGTTTCATTCAGTTTTTGAGAGGAAAATTTTATCTCTGTAAATTTGCATTTAATCTATCATTTACTTAGGCTCAAATTTTGAATTTTTGTTTCATTTCTATGTAGGACGAGAAAGGGAGAAATGGTCTTGGGGAAACCACCAAGTCAATGTAGAAAAACAGGGAAAAAGCATAGATAACATACAGAGCAGTTGTTCATGGTATAACCTTGTGACATTTTCAGGATCTGCAATATGATTCATAGTCCAAATATTTAATTGAAGACTAAATAAATTAATACCACAGGGTTTTATATTTCTAGAAGAAGAAAATTAAGTGGGAGATGGGTAGTTCACTCAACGTACATATGTTTATTGAGTGCCTATGGTGATTTAGGCACTGTATGAAAAGCTGTGAATGGGGGAACCTAGGTGGCTCAGTCAGTTCAGAGTCTGACTCTTGATTTTGGCTCAGGTCATGATCTCACAATTGGTGACATTGAGCCCTGCATTAGGCTCTGCACTGACAGCAGAGCCTGCTTGGGATTCTCTGTCCCCCCATCCACCCGCTCTGTTCTTTTCCTACTCATTCTCAATCTCTCTCTCTCTCATAAAGAAGCAAGCAAACAAACAAACAAATATTTTTTTTTTTAAAGCTGTGGATAACATGACAACCAGAATCAGCTACATAATTTGCAGGGCCCAGTGCAAAATACGTGGACTTTTTGTTTGAAAATTATTAGTAACTTCAGTACAGTGACAGTGCAGCATTAAACCAAACTCGGGATCTTTCTAAGTGTAGGATTCGGTGTTACTGCACAGTTTGCATACCTAAGAAGCCAGCCTTGATAGCAATCAAGAAAGATTGAAGTCTTCATGGGGAAGATTACTGAGCATCTCAGAATGTGAAACATGCACGGACATAGGATGGAAAGTTCTCTCCCCCTGGTTGAGTGGATTAGAGTCTTCTCAGAAGAGAGTGACATTGCAGCTCAAATACAAAGAATGATTGTAATTCAAAGGAGATAGCAATGAGTTTGATAAATCAAAATATGTTAATATCACTAGGTGGCACATGGCAAAGGAGAAGGGGAATAAGGGAGGATAGTTTGGGAGATTTTATCTTTATCCTAAGAAGATAAAAGGAAGCATTGAAAGGTTTAATTAGAACTATCTTGACCAGATTTCCCTCTTAAAAGTAACTTAAATTACAGGATAAAGAAGAATGAGTTGGTGAGTTTAAGGGGAGGCATTGAGTGAATGTGGTAAGAAAAGTTGAGGTTTTATCACAATAGTCAGGGAAGCTTGGACTAAGGCAATGGCAGTTAAGAGAAGGAGAAAGTGAATTTTGTGTGATATTTGAGAAATAAATTAACAGGACAGTGGAGGTAAGGAGAAGGAGTTATCAAACGGTTACTGCTGTCTAATTTTGCCATATTAAATTTTGCTTTACAGTTTTATCTATTACCTTTATCCATGTGGACCTCTTCTAAGAGACACTCTCAAAGTAGTATGCACACTAGCATACCACCTATCATGTAGGTTCTCAGTAAATATTTTTCACTAAGATAATTAATGAGCCAAAACTCATTCTCTTTCCCTTGCCTCCACTTCTAAATAAACAAAACATGTGTTCAGAAAAGATTTATTTATTAGACCATGTGAACCTTAATATTTAAAATTGCAAACTACAAGTAGCCAGAAGCAAATGATCATTTGCTTTAACCAAGAAGAGGCATCATGTCAAGTGCTAGTAATAGAAAGACTAATGGCAAAAGCTATCATAAAAATATCTTGCATTTCTAGAATGCTTTGGAGGTTTCAACAAAATAATTTTATACATATGATCTGATGTGAAGGACACGTGGTGCCTATCCTAAAAGATAACACAATGTAGGAGAGCAGTTAAGTCTTATACATAGATAACTATGATATAAGGTGCATTGGCTAAGTGTTACAATAGATGCAACTTTGTACCAGAGTACAAAGAGTAACTTCTCTTGATATTAAGACATAGTCTATGGTTTCTTGGGTTTGGAGAGCCTTGGCATGGGGGAAGTTGTAGTAGTTTGAAAAAATAAGACCGCAATATTTTGGAGCTCCTCCCATCAAGAGATGGAGTAGATGTTCCCATGCTCAAAATCTGAGCTTGCTTTGTAACCTTGGCAGAGGTGATATTGCACTAGTTTTGAAGTGTTGGCCTCAAGAGACCTTGCAGCTCTCACCTTCCTCTTCTTGGAAAACCACTTTGAAATTATTACGGGTGGTCTAGACTAATGCAGGTAAAAGGACTAAATGGTTTTGAATTTGCAAAACAGGCCTTCTTAGACCTTCCAGCATAGCTGACCCACTAGCTGAATGCAGAAGTATGTCTGAGTCTTGGGAAAAAAACAGTGTAGAAACCAGCCAGTCAACCCACAAAGTTGTGAGCAATACTATATCGTTGTACCTTAAAGTCCGTGGTTGGCCAACTATGCATTGCAGGTCAACTCTGACTTGCAGCCTGCTTTTGCATGGTGAGCAAGTTAAGCATGAGTTTATATCTCAAAAAGTCTGGGGAAAAATACAAAAAATGAGAGCATTTTTTTTTAAAATTTTTAATGTTTATTTATTTTTGAGAGAGAGAGAGGGAGGCAGACAGACAGACAGAGGAGGGGCAAAATCTGAAGCAGGCTCCAGGCTCTGAGCTGTCAGCACAGAGCCTGACATGGGGCTTGAACTCATGAACTGTGAGATCATGATCTGAGCTGAAGTCAGAGCCTCAACCACTGACCCACCCAGGTGCCCCCATGGGAGAGCATTTATATTGAGTGCTGTATAGTATGTCGCATTCAGTTCTAAATTCTTGCATTTATTAACTCATTAGATGGTTTTTTTTTTAATGTTTATTTTTGAGAGAGAGAGAGAGAGATAGAGTGTAAGTAGAGGAGGGGTAGAGAGAGAGGGAGAGACAGAATCTGAAGCAGGCTCCAGGCTCTGAGCTGTCAGCAGAGAGCCCAATGCGGGGCTTGAACCCACGAACTGAGAGATCATGATCTGAGCCGAAGTCAGACACTTAACCAACTGAGCCACCCAGGCACCCCTAATTGTTTTTTTAATGTTTATTTATTCTTGAGAGAGAGAGAGAGACAGAGCCTGAGCAGGAGAGGGACAGAGAAAGAGGGGGACACAGAATCAGAAGCAGGCTCCAGGCTCTGAGTAGTCAGCATGGATCCTGACACGGGGCTCGAACCACAGACCGTGATATCATGCCCTTATCCAAAGTCAGATGCTTTAACTGACTGAGCCACCCAGGTGCTCCTAATTCATTCAACCTTTACAATAATTCTGTGATTAAAACACAACTAATCATCTTATGAGGAAACAGATACTAAATAGGTTAAATAAGTAGTCAAAGATTTCACAGCTAATGAATAGTATGTCTAGAATTCAAACTCAAGAAACTTATCTCTGGGCTTTTAACCCATTTGAAAAATTACCCAACAGTTTGTGAGCAGTATAGGAGTGCCAAAAGGCAGATAGAGACATGGAGACAATACCTTCTGGTGATTTCCCAAGAAGGACATTGTTTCAGAGAAGCAAGCAAAGCCTTTGCCAGAGAAAGAGGCCATGTTTTTTTACTATTGAGGGAACGTGAACTCTGTACCCTGATTAGCCAAAAGAAAAATTCCATTCTTTTAATAATAGATCTGTATTACAAAAAAGATGTGTTCAGCCATTATTGTACTTTTGGATTTTGTCAATAAAATTTTGGTGGCAACATGTTTTTTTCTCTTGTCACCTAGGAGTCTACATATTATCTCTGATTTTGTCTTTCTTTTGGTTCTCCAAGTCAAATGTATTTATTCTCTGGCTTTTCACAGAAAAAGTATGCTGACCTCTGCTCTCAGTCATTAAATTTTGGGTTGTTTTATTGTGCAATAGTAGGTAATTGATATAGAAATATATAAAGAAAAATATGCAGGGGTGCCTGGGCAGCTCAGTCGGTTAGACATCCCACTTCGGCTTCGGTCATGATCTCACGGTTTGCGAGTTTGAGCCCCGTGTCAGGCTCTGTGCTGACAGCTCGGAGCCTGGAGCCTGCTTCGGATTCTGTGTTTCTCTCTCTCTCTCTCCCCTCTCACACTGTACCTCTCTTTCTCTCAAAAAAATAAACATTAAAAAATTTTTTAAAGAAAAACATGCAAATATAAGTAAAGGAGGGTGATCATTCATTTTTATAATACATATAGATGAAGTTTCCTTACCTTCCAGTGTCTGTGCTATCAACAAATATGCAACATTTATTGTGCAATAAATATACAATATTCAGCTGCAAAATGACTCTAGAACACAGCAACAGATAGATCTACATCACGGAAAATGCTAATTGGCTGACTTTGTGATTGTTAATGATGGTCCAGGAATGAAGAACCAAAGACACTGAATAAAATCCTGGGGCCTTGGATTTAGGAAACTTTGAATGTGTCCTTTGAAAGGAGGGAATCCCTTCTGTGGAATTTAAGTTAAATCAATTTGAAAGTTAGAGCTCATAAGGACCTGCCTTGACATTTTTCCTTTCTTATCGTTGCAAAAGTAGATGCGCTAAACAAACTGAGATTGCAAAAAAGCATTTCAAAGAGTAATTAAGCTTGGAAGAAGATAAAAACTTATTTAAAAAAATTATTTTTGAAGTTTAATTATTTTGAGAGAGAGAGGGAGAGACGTATGCCTGAATAGGAGAGGGGCAGAAGAGAGGGAGAGAAAGAACCCCAAGCCGACTCCATGCTGTCAGCACAGAGCTGGATGTGAGGCTCCTTCCCACGAACCGTGAGATCATGACCTGAACCGGAATCAAGAGTGGGACCCTTAACTCACTGAGCCACCCAGGCACCCCGAAAACTTATTTCTTAATTCCTTTAGCAGCACACACTTTACACATAAAATTATCTATTTGCTAATGTTAATGACCTCTAGTTGACACAGCAGTTCAAGCCCTTTTCTATAGCTGAAAACAAGTACTGATAAAAGGAGGGTGAATATATGTACTACTTTGCCTGGGATAGTTCTAGTTTGTAGCTATTTTCCCAGGGTAATTATTTAAAAAAAATTTTTTTAAGCTTATTTATTTCAAGAGAGACAGAGAGAATGAGCAGGGGAGGGCAGAGAGAGAGAGAGAGAGAGAGAGAGAGAGAGAGAATCCTAACCAGGCTCCACACTGTCAGTGAGCAGCCCAGTGCCAGATTCAAACTCACAAACACTGAGATCATGACGTGAGCTGAAACCAAGAGTTGAAAGCTTAAGCAACTGAACCATCCAGGCACCCCCACCCCCACGGTAATTATTAATGGCACCCTCTTGTAATATCAAAAGTGTCCTCATCTGGATGATAAATTTTATGGTCAGCCTAGCTGAGGGAAACTTTAGATACTATTTAGCACCAAATCTGTTTTTGTGGATAAGAATACCGATTAAAAAAAGTTGAGTGTCTTGAAATCATTATAATCTTAAAATAGTTAAATTATCAATTCAGGAAACTACATTTAAAAGAAGAACTACTACTTATCCACATAATGGAGACATACTCTTCAAGAGTCTTTGCCAGTTATCTTTTAGGACCATGGCTATCTTATGCCTGGAATTAGTATTTTAAAATGCAAATTGTGCTTAATGAATCTAATCAAAGAAGGTGTTATTTCAGTGTGCATAAATCCATTAGATGAGTGGGATAAAACTGCAGTCAATTTATCAGTTATAGTGATTTAATGGAATAATTCCCATTAATATGTCAATATATAAAATGTAGCCTAGAACTTCTCAATTTGCTATTTTCAGGTTTTAGGGGATAATTTTTGAAATCCTCTGAAGATATTTCAATCAAGGAAACTGTCTTACAATCTTGTCATGCTAAATTTTGATGAGGGGATTTTCATGAATACATTGCCTATTTTAAATAGTGATTGGGGAGTGCCTGTGTGGCTCAGTTGGTTGAGTGTCTGACTTTGGCTCAGGTCATGATCTTCCAGTTCATGGGTTTGAGCCCTGCGTCGGGCTCTATGCTGATAGCTCAGAGCCTGGAGCCTGCTTCAGACTCTGTCTCTCTCCCTCTCTCTGCCACTCCCCCGTGCCTGCTCTGTCTCCATCTCTCTCAGAAATAAACATTTTTTTTTTTTTTAAGGAACCTCTGTGGCAGTTGGTAGAGGCCAGGAAAAGACCAATTCTCTGAAAGGCCACTGAGTTATTTTTTTTTCTCTCATTTTTAGGAGTTGCTGTTGAAGGGAATGATTCCATGATTTATTCCTTTCAATAGGTGTTTGTCGACATTAGTTGCATCTCAGAAGTCTGACTTGCAATTTTATGGCCAATTTAAAAAGCAGATATCTACTAGAAGAAGGCTTTTGTTTTAGATTATTTCCTTGTACTTGTGGGTAATAGGCGTTAATTTCACCAATGACTTCTTGCCAATTATGAAGGCAGTTGAAAGTTCTCTGTTGCCTTGAGGGTACTCCATCTCACAAAAGAAGTTTTCAGTAGGTAATGAACCAACCCTGTTATTATCAGAGACTACATCGTGTCTCTTGCAAGACTGACAGTTGGGAGCATCTTCAAAATGAGCTTCAACTCTGCCATTCACTGTCACCTCCAAGCTCAGCAGGTCATCCTTTTGAAGGACACTGAATTGTACTCATAGATGTCCCTGGACAAAGTTTTTGTTTTCCTGCCTTACTAAAATGCTGAACAGAAGGAAACATTTCCCTGTGTCTCTGTGAGACGTGGCCGCCTGGGTAGCTCAGTGGATTGAGCCTCGAACTTCAGCTCAGGTCATGATCTCACAGTTCGTGAGTTCAGGTTCCACATCCGCTCACTGCTGTCAGCCCAGAGCAGGCTTCAGGTCCTCTGTCCCTTTCTTTCTGCCCCTCCCCCACTTGTGCTCTCTCTCAAAAAATAAATAAATAAATAAATAAATAAATAAATAAATAAAACATTAAAAAAAATTTGGAGACATTTACATTTCTTCAACTGAACTTGATTTAGTGCATTGGAGATGCCACTCAGCTGTGTGTGTCACTTTGAGAAGTGTCATTGTTGCTGGCCATTCTTAATTCTTGATACACATTTGTATGCTAGCCAAAATAGTCATAATTGAATGATGGTTGGTTATTTATGAATTTACTGGTATGTCACTCTTTTATTTATTTATTTTACCATTTCCAGTAGTAGGGGAAAATAAAAAATATTTTACCTTTTCAAAATTTCTGTTAGGGTAGATACAATATATTCTTTAAAGGTCAAGAATTTTTAATATGTAAATGGGCTTTGGGTCAACTTCTTGATGCTATTGAGTGTGTCATATAAAAACAGAAGTTATTTGATATTTTAAATTATATATACCTTTTCAAAAATGTTATATATACATATATGTACATATATGTATATATGTATCTATATATGTATATGCATCTATATATGTATGTATATATACATACACATGTATATGCATATATATGTATATGTGTTTATGTGTATATGTGTGTGTATAAATTTTGAATATGAGGGCCTTATCCGTCTTATATTCCTGAATATTAACAGGTCCAGACAGTAAAGAAGGGAGTGGGACACATTTCTCTCTCCTACTGCTTCTCTGTAGGTAGAGTACCTGCAAAGTGTTATCCAAAAGCCTAAATGGATTTTTAGTACTTGTTGGGTTTAAATGAATCTGGTGATTTAGTGTGTAAGGTTCATACAGAGTTTGAATTGCAGATGTTGATAATTGATACAGAACAATGGGTATCATACTTCATGATGGTACTGTGTATCTGAAATATCAAAACCATTCCAGTATTGGGTTTGGGAGGAAGGAAATTCATTGCCTCTGAGATCCAAGATAAATAGAGCTGCTATCCTTTATCAGATGTTAATCAAACCAAATACCTCTTCTGTATTATGGGATCAGATGATGTACTGAATGGTGTTTCTGCTCCTACTAGAAGTTAGGGGTAGTTATGTATGTTCTAATCCGATGGTTGTTTTTGTCTTAGACCATGAGGCTTAAAGTTCTCCATGGAGTTACAATTTATCTTCCTTCTGGGAAGAAAAATTTGGAGACTCAACCACACCTAATGGGGGTTCTTGGGCATGAATCGCTAGATAATTAAATCATTTCTTTTACCCTTCCTTCCAGAGATCTCTAAATAATTCATTCATCCATCCATTCATTAATTCTCCTATCAAGTACTGTTTAGGACTGATAAAAAAGATTGGGATTAAAGGAACATTTTTTATCACAAAAATAAACTTGAACTTTTGATAAAAACAAACAAAAAATATACATAGTTTTCTCAGAAGTTAGGCTAAGTGTGACACGTATTCCTTTAATTGTGTCAAGCAAAGGATATAGGCCCGTGGGATGTAATGTCAAGTACAGAGATCACTTTTAAACACTTTCCTTCTTCTTCCGCACGACCCCAAGTGCAAACTTCAAGTGTAGTTCCTATGCCGTTAAAACAGTAGAAAAATGTGGATTTTCATACTAGATCAAGTGCACCAAGGTGTCCCGCAACCTTGGTTTAGTCATCTCTGGATGAATTGCAGGGTTTCTGAAACCTTAGATTGCCTGCAAAAGCCTATCTGCCTGTGATTATCAATATGTCCACTTCTCTGAAGAAAACTTTGTATCAGTTTATCAAAGGATTCTGTTACTCAAAAATAGTCATAAACACTGACACATATTAATTCATATCAATCAGGTAGGATATACTTATGGAATGTATTTGATGATCAAATTCAGTTTAATATATTTGTTGTATTATTGTTAGTGCCCTTCGTCTTGCCGCAAGTTCAGAGTGCCCTCTACACAGGAAACCTCAGGGTGATGAGCAACCCAAGTCTCACTTTTTGGGTGGTGCTGACCACTCATTCTTGGATGACTAATTACTACAAAGATTCCTCCACGTGACTTCATGGAGTCACCACAAGAACAGAAGTTACCCTTCCCATGGAATCACCCCCAATTTCCCAAAGTTCAGATTTTCTTAGCTGTGACATTTGTTAGTGAAATGAAAGTTGAGACTGCATATCTGGCAACCATCTGTGATTAGCTAATTGAATTGTTCCAAGGTACTTCATGCCATCTTCAGGAGGGTTTTCAGCTTGGATGACTGTGCCTTGCCGACACAGGCATACCGCAGAGATATTGTGGGTTCCGTTCCAGGCCCCCATCATAAAACAAGTATCACAATAAAATGAGTCAAATGGATTGTTTGGTTTCCCAGCACATATAAAAGTTAGGTTTGCAGTATACTGCAGCATATTAATTGTACGATACCGTTCTGTCATAAAAAGAACAATGTAGATACCTTAATTTAAAAATACTTCAGTGTTAAAAATTGTAACCATCATCTAGCTTTCGGTGAGTCATAATCTCTTTGCTAGTGGAGGGTCTTGCCTCCACGTGGATGGCTGCTGACTGACCCAAGTGATGGTTGCTGAAGCTGGGGTGGCTGTGGCAATTTAAATCCTAACATAAAACAACAGTGAAGTTTACCTCATTAATTGACTTCTTTTCATGAATGTTTCTCTATAGAATATGATGCTTTAAAAAAATTTTTTTTAATGTTTATGTATTTTTGAGTGAGAGAGATAAAGAGAGAGAGTGCATGAACGCTCGTGTGCGTGAGCAGGAGAGGAGCAGAGAGAGACAGAGACACAGAATGTGAAGCAGGATCCAGGCTCTGAGTTGTCAGCACAGAGCTTGATGTGGACCTCGAACTCACAAACTGCGAGATCATGACCTGAGCCAAATTCAGACGCTCAACTGACTGAGCCACCCGGCACCCATAGTATTTTATGGACAGTAGAACTTCTTTCAAAATTGGTATCTATCCTCTCAAAGTCTACTGCTGCTTTATCAACTAAGATTATGTAATATTCTAAATCCTTGTTGTCATTTCAACAATCTTCACATAATCTTCACCAGGAGTAGATTCCATCTCAAGAAACCACTTTTTTGCTCACCCATAAGAGGTATCTCCTCGTCTCTTAAAGTTTTATCACAAGATTGCAGCAATTCAGGCACATCATCAGGCTCCACTTCTTTTTTTATATATAATTTTATTGTACTTATTTAATATCATCAGTGTATTCTTTAATCCCCACCCCTATTTCCCCCACCCCACCCACCTCCCTTCTGGTAACCATCAGTTCATTCTCTGCAGGTGAGAGTCCATTTCTTGGTGTGTGTCTCTTTCTCTTTTTGTTCCTTCTGCTCATTTGTTTTTGTTGCTTAACTTCCACATATGAGTGAAATCATGTAGTATGTGTCTTTCTCTGACTGACTTATTTCACTTAGCATTACACTGTCTAGCACCATCCATGCTGTTGCAAATGGCAAGATTCTATTCATTTTTATGACTAATAGTCTATCATACACATACTACCTCTTCTTTATTCATTCATCTATCAATGGACACTTGGGCTGCTTCCATAGTTTGGCAGGCTCCACTTCTAATTCTAGTTCTCTTGCTATTTCCACTACCTCTGCAGTTACTTCCTCCACTTGAACCCCTTGAAGTCATCTAGGAAGCTAGGAATCAACTTCTTTCACACTACTGTTAATGTTGATATTTTGACCTTTTTGCATGAATCACAAATGGTCTTTATGGCATCTAGAATAGTGAATACTTTCCAGAACGTTTGCAATTTACTTTGCCTAGATCCATTGGAAAAATCATCATCCATGGCAGCTGTAGACTTCTGAGTGTATTTCTTTTTTATTTTTTTAATTATTTATTTTTGTTGAACTTTTAGTTAGTTAACACACAGTTCAATATTGGCTTCAGGAGTAGAACTCAGTGACTCATCACTTATATACAATACCTGGAGCTCGTCACAAGTGCCCTCCTTAGTACCCTAGTACCCATCACCCATCTAGCCCAACTCCCACCCACTTCCCTCCATCACAGTTTGTTCTCTATCATTGTTCTCTATCATAAAAAAGAGCTCTTTTTTTTTTTTGAGCAGTATGTCTCAACAGTGGGCTTAAATATTCAGTAAACTATGTTGTAAGCAGATGTAATATCATCTACATTTTTTTTTTTATTTATAGAGCACAGACTGAGTAGGTTTTGCAAAATTCTTAAGGGCCCTAGGATTCTCAGAATGATAAATGAACATTGGCTTCCACTTAAAGTCACCACCTGCATTAGTCCCTAACCAGAGAGTCAGCCTGTCCTTTGAAGCTTTGAATCCAGGCACTGACTTCTCCTCTGTAGCTATGAAAGTCCTAGAGTGCATCTTCTTCTGATAGAAGGAGGTTTCGTCTACATTGAAAGTAGGTTGTTTACTGTAGCTACCTTCATTAATTATCTGGCACAGAACTAGACCTTCTGGATACTTGCTGTATCTTCAACATCAGCATTTGCTGCTTCACCTTGTTAAAGAGAGAGCTTCTTTTCTTAAACCTAATGAACCAACTTCTGCTCGCTTCAGATTTTTTCTCTACAGCTTCCTCATTTCTTTTGTTTTCATAGAATTGAAGAGAGTTAGGGCCTTGTTCTGGGTTAGGCTTGGTCTTAAGGGAATGTTGTGGCTAGTTGCATCTTCTACACAGACCACTAAAACTTTCTCCATATCAGCAATAAGGCTGTCTGGCTTCTTTATCATTTGTGTGTTCACTGAAGTAGCACCCGTAATTTCCTTCAAGAACTTTTCCTTTGCATTCACAACGTGGCTAATGTTTGGAGCAAGAGGCCTAGCTTTCAGCCTATTTTGGCTTTCATCACGTCTTCCTCACTAAGTTTAATCATGTCTTACTTTATATTTCAAGTGAGAGATGATGGCTCTTCTTTTCACTGAAGGGTTATTTATTGGCCAAATTTTAATATTGTTGTGTCTCAAGGAAATGGAGAGAGAGATGGGGAAGGGCTGGAACAGTCAGAACGGGCACAACGTTTGTGAATTACTTTCATCATCATCTATGGGAGTGGCTCGTGGAGCCCCAAAACAATTACAAGAGTAACATTAAAGACCACTGGTTATAGATCACCCTAACAAATATAATCATAATGAAAAGGCTCAAAAAATGGCAAAAGCTCCCAAAATGTGGCACAGAGGTATGAAGCGAGTAAAGGCTGTTGAAAAAAATGGCAACAATAGAGTTGCTTGAAGCAGGGGTGTCACAAACCTTCAATCTGTAAAAAAAACACCGTATCTGTGAAGTGCGATAAAGCAAAGTGCAATAAAAATGAGGTATGCCTATAGTTGTCCCCATTAATTTTGATGGAAAAATACATGAGTAGTCTGTCCACCTAATTTGACAGTTACTCCTCTATTCTAAACCTCCTCGCAAAAATGATACCCCCAAAGTCACATTATGTTTAGTTATAGAAATATTGTTTATTATTAAGGGCCCCAAGGAAGGTTATCATTATTTTCTCCAAATCTGTTTTTTGTCCCATCTTATTTCTTCTTTCCACACTGGGTGGTATTTCTCTCAGTACCCAGACAGGTATGCAGCTGTTCTACTTGTAGAACCACAAAGCAAAGTATTGCAAATTATTAAATTTGTCTTCTGTTTAATAAATAGTATTTTTTTTTCAGAATTAACGGGACATTTCCTTTCATATAATCTAGACAGAGCTTTAAACTTCACCTCCATCTCACCAGGCCATAGCTTATCCTCCCACCCCCTACTCCCTTTATGTCAATTTTTTGAATGTCAACTGTTCCTCTTTGTACTTGAAACTCTGTCAATGCTGGAAGGAGAGCTCCCCTCACCTACTGAAACTGTGCATTGCACGGTTTCTTGCCTTTGCACTTGTCACATTTGAGTCCGTTAAAACAGTGTTTTTCAAACTGTAGGATGCGATCCCTAAATGGGTCATGAAATCAATTTAGTAGGTCATGACTAGCATCGTATAAATAAAACAGAATTGCCTAGAATAGAAGAGAGAAGAATAGAACAGAAAATATCATAGTGGATCTAACAGGAAGGATAACAACTACATCGTGAAACTTTTTTTTTCTAGTCGTAAGACAGAAGAAAAGAGACTGTGCAGGGTCTCAAGATGAAATATTTTTCTTACCATTGGTCATGGTCAAAAGCACTTAAGGAACACTAAGTTTAAATGCTGGGACTAGGAATACATCTATCTCCCCCACATTCCACAGAGGGGGATTTAAACTCCTTAAATCTCTTATCAGTGGTTCTTAAACTTTTATGCATAAATTTATAATTTATTTATAATTATACTTTATTTATATACTCCCTACACCCAACATGGGGCTTGAACTCACGACGCCAAGATCAAGAATCACATGCTTTACCAACTGAGACAACCAGGTGCCCCTGCATAGATCTCTTTTCAAATCTGGTAAAATCAGGTCTCTTTTTCCAGAAATGCACACGAGAACACAAGCTCAGAAAAGTTAAGAGTGTTGCTCACATAAGCTTTAGGTCTGCTGTCCTAAATAATTACAATTATTTGGAATTTGTTCCCAAATTCTTGAACCCTTCATTTTATCCCACACTTCCCATTTTCATGCATACGTTTTCACATCTGACTATCTGATCTGAGTTTCTGTCTAGTCTCCATGTCTTCTTTCCCCCTTATCTCTCTAACCACTCCCTTGCTATTCTGGGCAGAAAGAAACTTTCACATTCAGTTCATCTGGCTGGACCTCTCTACAACTTCCCTCTCCACTACTCTCTAAAGACCTCAATCTCAGGTGTTGCTGACGTATCTAAAGTGGAGCGCATTTCTGCCCTCCCTATTCACTTGCCTTCCTTTCCTTTGTCCTGAATTTGGATATGTGTCTATTTAGAATGAAGCCTGATGGGTAATGAACAGCTTTGCATGCACCAGACATATTCCGTAAATATTGTTCCTATAAAGAGTAGTTACTTATTCTTTGAAACCAGCCATCCAATAATGTAGATATGCAATATTACTGAACTGACATGCTGAAATTCTCTGGAGTTTGACAAAATGAAAACAGGTTGTACTCGCGCCTCAAATCCTAGCAATGGTTAAAAACTGCATTTTCATGCAAACATAAATTACAAATGGAATTATGATAACTGATTACCACCCCCCCCCCCCAAAATGCACACAAATCATTTGTAATCCTGCCCTGGAGTGCGGTATGGTTGGCTCATTGCATATGCTCACAGCGTTTGTCAGTCTATTCAATCACTGCTACTTCCCGTGGCAAAGTATACAAGGCGTTTAGAAAACCAGTATGTCTCTATTTCCCTAAATCTACTATTAGGGTGTAGAATCGTCAGTGCAGAGCACTGCTGCTTCACAATAGGAATAATCCTGAGTGTGTATCTTCGTTTTATTCATCTTCAATTTCTGTTTGACAGAATTTCATGCTGCTGGAAGATGTTACATTGACAGCCGAGAGATAATTTCCGTTTTTAATCCAGAGAACAAGAGCCACTTGGGAAGTGACTATAAATGTCCTCTGGGTGTCCCAGAGATATGCCTCATCCCTGCGCTTGAAGGAACACACCTCTGGGAAGGAAACAACTTTGATCAGTAAGTCTCTTTGGAAAACATTAAGAGAAATAGATTTCATTGATTCCCCCATGAGTCATGGGTCTGAGATAAAGTAAGCCCTTCCATTCCTAAATCAGCTTTCAAGTGGGAGCAGCTCTGTCATTACTCCCAGGCAATAGTTTCCAGTGAGAAACTGAGAGGAATGTTTCCAAACAAGCCTCTCTTTTCTCTCAATACAGTCTTGCAATAAAGGTATCATAGGCCTCTTCTTTCCAGCACTTCTCTCAGCGGGCTGTGCCCAGTAAGATGTCCTGTTAAAGATGCTGGCCAAGCTGGTTGATGCCTAGGTCTTTGGAACTATAGTGTTCTTCTTGGGTCAGTCCTCCCAACCTTCCTGATTTACTTAAGTATGGAAGCTTCATGGTATAACTGAAACATCTTCTGAGGGCCAGCCCTCTTCAGGCTCAGGAAGATGAGACCATTTACCATCTTTTCTGGACCACTGGGGACAGGTTCCTTTCTCTATGAGGCAAATTTCGGACTTCTCATCCTCTATGTCAGTTAGTAGCCCATCACCTAAGGTGTTACAGTGTATATTATGTGTATGTGTGTGCATTTAGATAGAGATATATATTATACTTTATATATGTCATATATTACTACATACATACATGTACACACACATACACACAAACTAAGCTAAAGGTCCTTAAGGGTTAGGATCCCTTTATATTAATCATTTTTGAATATATATATACCTGCATGTGTGTGCGCACACAAATATATATGCATACATACCTGTCCACACACTATATGTTATATATACTAAACATATATAAAATATATATACATATATTCATCATATACAAAGAATATCTATTACATACATATATATTTTTCACAAATGTGTTTCTATATAAATGTATGTGTGTCTAGAGGTCTTCAAAATCTAGGATTTCTTATATATCTGTGTGTCCCATTATCTAACATTTGCGTAAATGACACACAGATA
>NW_024412417.1:16630197-16709233 GCF_014898765.1 Herpailurus yagouaroundi | reverse complement strand
GACACACAGATAAATTCAAATAAATTCAGTCAATAAGTATATATTACCCATGATATGTCAGGTTGTGCTACATTCCATGAATACAAGGTTTACCTAGACAATTATTCACACATATTTATAGTATACATAGATAGAGATTTCAAAGTGCTTTTAGAATTCACGGAAGGAACTCCTAACCCAGATTTGAGGTGATCTACAAGAGCGTGACATAAATGGTAATTTTTAACTAAGGCCTAAAAGACAACTAAGAGTTAGCAAATCACAGATTGGTGGGGACACAGGCAGGGATGGGGAAGATAGGCACGGGAGGGAATGTTTCCACAGAGGATTCATAGCTGAGAGAAAACTAATGTGCCAGATGACCCTTTCAGTCTTAACACCAGAAGCATCTAAAATAACTTTTTAAAGATATTAAAAGTGATCATCCATTTTTGAATTTGTGATAATTGAAGAAATCCTCACTAGTGTGAGGCACGTGTTGATGGGCTGACCTGCTAGGCTGTGCGTGGCCAGTGGTCCTGTCAGTCCAAAGTGGCAGATGATATAGACGAGAGTGGATAATGCCAGTGAACTTCACTGCACTCACGGACAGGCACAGGTCATGATTGCTTCTGGTCATTTGTGTGTTTTGGTGAGTGCAGTAGAGATTGGTTAGCAATTCTCCAAACCCATCTCCCTCTGTTCCTGGGCACAGAACTGTTCTGAATTTCCCCAGAAATTTCTCCTTTTCACTTGGGCCTGACTACATGGACAATTCTAGACAATTGAATGTGGTCAGACAGGATATATGCTGCTTCCAGTTCTGGTCCACTAAAACCCGTCTCCAACTTCTTTCTTTCCTTGACTATCAGCAGGATGTCAGTGCTCAGCGAACTTAGAAACCCTGGGTTAATAATGGGAGAATCTTCATTGGCCCAAATGCCTGAATGATTATTGCCTGGTCCTTCCTGCCTCTGAGCACTTGAGGGACTAGAAATAAATTTTCATGGTCTTAAATAACTGAAATTTCATGATTTATCTATCATAACGCCTAGTATAACTGTAACTAATAGCATGACTATGTCTTTTTTTTCTTTTTTAATAATCAGTGTATTTGAAAATTAAGGTCTAGAAAAACTTCACTCCAGAATAGGTCAGGCTCAAGATAATCCTAAATACTATAGAGTTAGTATAGTGGTGGTAGCAAAGAATTCTCACAACTGTTGGTAATAATTTAATTATTTCTTTAAATATATTTTCTGGTAGGATATGTTTTATGTATGTAAAGGTATTTTATTTATCATTCTATTTAGAGTGTCTGGTTTGATGATTATAGCTGATCAACACGTGTACATGAAACGAATCAAGTTGTATCAGCAAGGTGGAGGTGTGGGCAGGAGTCCGGCCAAACAAAGGTTTTAGCTATAACTATGTTAAAGAATTTGGACATGATCCTGCGACAATGGGGAGTCACTTAAGTAGTTAAGGAGAGAGTGATAGTAACCAGATTTTGTCTTTGGGAAGATCACTATAGTCAAAATAAGTTTTGCCACCTGAAAAGGTTTAAAACAAATGAGGAAACTCAGTCTGGAGGCTCCTATAGTAATCAAGGTATGAGACAATCATGCTATAGGTTAGTGGCCCCAGGAAGGCAGACAATAAATACAATTTAAATATATCTAGAAGGAAGAATTGACAGAACTAGATGATCATCTAATTGGGAGCATTGAGAGAGTAGGAGACCAGAATGACTCCTAGTTTGTCGTCTGGGTGACCAGGTGGGTGGTGGCACTGATATGACCAAGTTAGTGAGCCCGGGGAAAGGGAACAGTGGGAAGTTACAGTTACCATAGTGAATTATACTCTTCTCTTCAAGATAATCCTATCTTCTTCTCAGCATTTGGGTTTTGCACCTGCTAATCTCTCTTCTTACAATGTTCTAAAGCCAACCCTATTTCCACCCAGTTCCTCTTACCTTCCCCGTTTTCTCTGTTATTTGCCACCTGTTTTTCTGTACTTGAATAACTTCTGTTCATCTGTTACATCTCAGAGTAGACACCATTTCCTGTGTGAAACTTTCCTAGGATCCCCAAGATAGGATATGGTGCTTTCTTAATGTGTTTTTAGGACTCCATGCAACAGCGTAACACATAACATTGTATTCACCTGTGTACTTTTCTTTCTAAGCTTCTCTACCCACTGCTAATAGAAGACAGGAACTATCCCTTAGCATTTGGTCCCCAGGGCCCATTATAATGCTTGTGTCAGAATAAGAACTCAAAATTCAAATGTAACCAGGAATAAATGAATGAACGAATGAAGGGAGTGAAACAATTTTGAAGGGCACAATATTGAAACCAACTAATAACATTTGCTTTCACGCTGTCTGTTTCTGTTTGAGATTTGCAGCATGCAGTTCGCACAGATGGCCGTGAGATTGCAATACTCTCTACATATTTACTCTGTTCCTCCCCCGCTCTTACTCTCTCCCCACTCCCACCCAACCCCCCACCAGGAATGGTCTCGAATCGCAAATGACTCCACTATTCCCTTAAGCATCTGTCTCTGATCACAGTGTGAGTCCACCAATCTTGTAATAGACTCCACAAGTGTTTTCCTTGGGTTAAAAAACTCATCAAAATTAATACTAAATTGAAAATGGGAAAGTTCATAAAAGGCAGCTGTTGTGTAAGTAAAACATGAATGTATCCTGGCAAATAATAAGTTCTAAAGTTTCTCGATTTTCCAAACTACTAAAGAATAAAAAGGGGGCAAACCGGACACCCCTCCCATTCCCACCTGTCAAATACAACTAATCTAACTTACAGAGTGATATAAACTCACTTTGTTTGTATTACGAACAAAGCCACCAAACTGAAATAAGCATAGCAATGAAGAAAAGAGCTACAGACTTGAATGGAATCCTAGTGAGTAGGATACAGAGTTCAGTAGCAATGGGTCTGGATGAGGACACAGGACAACTGTGTACAAGGCACATGCAACAACAGCTACGTAGTCTTCAGCCTTGCCAATCCAAGCGTGGTGTGTGCACCTGCAGCACTGGTTTCAGCTGGGAGTTTGTGAGGAGTGCAGGCTCTCAGGCCCCTCCCCAGTCCTACTAAATCAGACTGCAGTTTAACAGGATCCTCAGGTGATTGGTATGGACCTTAAATCTTGGGAGGCTTTGCTCTAAATCATAGCATTTATGAATTCATAAGTCATAGCTCAGATGAATTCATTGTAAGGTCACTTTAGAGTTTATTATCCAGATTAGGACATTTTTGAGAGTGAAATGGAAGTATTGAAATAATTATAATTATAGGGGCGTCTGGGTGGCTCAGTCAGTTAAGCATCCGACTCTAGATTTTGGTTCAGATCATGATCCCAGGGTCATGGGATTGAGCCCTGCATCGGGCTCCACACTGAGTGTGGAGTTTGCTTGAGACTTTTCTCTCTCTTTCTCTCTCTCTCCCTCTGCCTCTCTCCCCCACTCACTCGAGCACTCTTTCTCAAATAAATTTTAAAAAATTTAAAAAAGAAATACTTATTACTGTATATATTTAAAACATTTGGTTATTAAGACAAATTAATTTTTATATAAATGGATCTATATAACAGTTATAGTCATGAACCATTTTTCTTTTATTTTTTAAATGTTTATTTATTTTGAGAGAAAGAGTGTGAGTGGGGGAGGGGTAGAGAGGGAGAGAGAATCTCAAGCAGGCTCGGTGTGGTCAGTGCGGAGCCTGATGTGGGGCTCAATCTCCCCAACTGTAAGATCATGACCTGAGCTGAAATTGAGAGTCAGATGCTTAACCGACTG
Organism: Herpailurus yagouaroundi; assembly: GCF_014898765.1. Classification (NCBI taxonomy): domain Eukaryota; kingdom Metazoa; phylum Chordata; class Mammalia; order Carnivora; family Felidae; genus Herpailurus; species Herpailurus yagouaroundi. The sequence continues at coordinate 16,705,431 of NW_024412417.1, read as the reverse complement.
AGCCACCCAGGCTCCCCAATCATAAATCATCTTTAAAAGTAAATTTCTTTTAAAAAATAGAAATGTATATTAGAGAAAAATTCTTTGTATGGAGCTGAATATTAAAATATAACATAACTGCTGGATTAGAGTATGACCCTATGCTTATTCTAAACTCAGGTTTACTTTAAAATATACGTAGTACACATGTAAGTATAGAAATGTGTGTTTACACTGGTAACTATAGATACATGTGTCCTAGCTCCATCTGCTGAGATGGTCTGGACACAGTGATACCGAGTCACAACAAATATACCTAGTGTCAAGATCTTGACTTGTCAACACCATTCTCCAATAAGAGAAATGAGGGTCCTTTGAAGAGATTAACTCTAGGGCTGGGTCAAGGAAAATATAAGATGAGTTCCATAGAAATAGGTTGTGAAATTAGGCATTCTGAAGCATGTAGTATCTCATAGTGCCAGACTATAAGGAAATGGCTTAAAAAAAAAAAAAAGTTGCACCTACCTTAAAGAGTTGCCCATAGCACCATAGCAAAAGCTAGAACGATGTGAACAATGAAACAGTGGTAGTGCAATCATCCTTCCATTATCCAATGGAAGGGTTATACAAGATCCCCAGTGGATGTCTGAAACCAAAGATAGTACCAAATCCTATTTTTGGTATGTTTTTTCCTATACATACACACCTGTGATAAAGTTTAACTTATAAATGAGGCACAGTAAGAGATTAACAACAACAACAACAATAAAATAGAACAATTATAACAATACACTCTAACAAAAAGTATGGGAATTTGGTCTTTCTCTCAAAATATCCAATTGTTCTGTACTCACCTTTCTTCTTGTGACGATGTGAGATGATAAAATGCCTGCGTGATGAGGTGAAGTGACGTGAATGACGTAGGCACCGTGACAGAGCGTTAGGCTACTATTGACCTTCTGACCTTATGTCAGAAGGAGAATCATCTGTTTCCAGACCCTGGTTGACTGCGGGTAACTGAAATCAGAAGGTAAAACCACGGATAAAGGCACACTACAGGTTATATGACAGAGAACAAAGTAAATAGCCCTAAGTCTGTACTGATATAAATAAATGATTGGATAAATACATACGTGGAGGAGAAGGGGTGGGCTTTCCTCTAAGAACTTCAATAATCAATATAGAAAGAATGAGAGAAATAAAGAGCTATGCCACACTAACAGTTGCAGCAGGCAAGACCCCTCTGAAAGCTAAAATCAGTGGGTGAAACTTTTTAGAGAAACAGGATGTACACATTGCCTCCAAGTATCTCCCCACAGATGTGCATTAACTATATAGTGATTTTAATGTAGGTCCACAAATGTTTTGATACTTCTCCCTTCAGGAAGTAGAGCTTAATTCCCTATCCCTGGAATGGTGACCAGCTTTAGTGATTCACCTCTAATGAATGGAGAGTGGAAAGGAGAAAAAAAAAAAAAAAGGTAATTTTACAGTGGAGAACCTGGCATATACAACTCAGTCAAGTGGTCAAGGTTAACATCACCAATGATAATTGGGTTGATATCAGACGTCTCCTGATAAGATGTAGTGAGAAACATTTTGCATTTCTGCTATTCTTCCAAATCTGTAACACCAGGGAAAAAATCATAAAAAAACTCAGGCAAACTCAGATTGAGGAATCCAACAAACTATGTGACTAATAGTCTTCAAAAATATCAAGGTCATAGAAAAAAGTATCTAATATGTAGAGTATAATCTCAGAAAGAAATTGTTAATGAGATACTTTCATTTATTTAAAAAAAATTTTTTTTTAAGTTTATTTATCTTTGAGAGAGACAGACAGTGTGAGTGGGGGAGGGGCAGAGAGAGAGGGAGACACAGAATCCGAAGCAGGCCCCAGACTCTGAGCTATCAGCACAGAACCCGATGTGGGGCTCAAACTCACGAACTGCAAGACCATGACCTGAGCTGAAGTCAGACGCCCAACTGACTGAGCCACCCAGGCGCCCCTACTTTCATCTGTTTTTAATCAAAACATGCAAATATGTTGGCCCATATATCCACAGAAGGACTATTTTTTGTTTCAATTTAACTGCCTTCTTTTGACAAATGTATTTTAAAGAAAAATTATCATATAATCTATCTCTTGTTTTTTGAATATGAATGGAAGATCATCAACCTTCTTTGATTCCCTTGCAATAGAAAATAAAAATTGATCCAATTGCAAATAGAAGCTCCAACAGAAAAGCATTCCCCAAAGTTGGGATATTACAAAATGCGATTATAGCATTTAAAGAGTGAATCTTGGACAGTTTTAACTCTTAATGTTTAACAGATTTAGATTCTCAATTCTGTATGATAAATTTCATGTATTTTTATTAGCTTCTATGAAAACATTTGAGACTCCATTCATTGAATATATTGAATAAAGAGTTCCAAATTGTTTTGGTTTAAATACAAACAAAATTCAAAGGAATTGGTAAAAAAAAAATTCAATACCGTTATCTAACATATATGTGGGTATACAAAGAATTTCTTCAAATTAGTAATTCAAACATTTCTAAAATCTGCTGAGGGGAAGCAGAGAGAAATGGAGAACGGCCATGCAATGACTATTTTGCATTCAACATAAGCTTTATCACAAAAATTTTGTTCAGTTATTCAACTATTGGTATATACACATATATACATAAGCTTTCAAATTAAATTAAATTATCAATTACATTTAATTTACATTAAAAGTATATATATATATATTTTTTTTTAATTTCCCCAACTATGACTTCTATTTCAACTGATAGAATGTTGTAGCTTATTTTCAAAAGTTCTAAATTATATGTGCACTGTACCAATCTCAATAATGAACTTAATATGGATCACCATTTGATTGAAACATAAAGCCAAGCCAGGGTAATACATATATACCCTCCACGACTGCACACACTGAGTCATCATCTTCAGGCCCAATGAGTTAAATAATGACTAAATTTGAAGTCAATCCTAAGGATTCTTTCTTTTTTAAGTTTATTCATTTGTTTTGAGAGAGAGACAGGGTGCACTAGGGGAAGGGCAGGGAGATAGGGGGAGAGAGAATCCTAAGCAGGGTCCATGCTGTCAACACAGAGCCCAACGTGGGGCTCAAACTCACGAACCATGAGATCATGACTTGAGCCAAAATCAAGAGTTGGACACTGAAACTACTGAGCCATCCAGGTTCCCATTGCTAAACATTCTTGAGCAGACTTATGTGATTTGATTTTGCATGGTTTATTATAACTTGACAGCTTCCTTGGTGAAAGGTAGGTGCCAAAGAATCATTTGAGGAATTACAGCTTCATTATCTAGCTTTCCTGAGAGGTGCAAACTTAAGTTCTTAGTTTTTTACATCAAATATATTTTGTTTTAAGCATTTTGCTGTGAAAATGACATATTGCTACGTAAAATGATGTTACCAAACAACAAAATAGATAGCAACTACGTATTTATACCCTATACGACTATATACTGAGTGATAAAACCAGAGTAAATAGAGCACTCAGACTATTGTCTACCTGTAACTTTGACCAGATATTTTTCAGCATATTCTGTACTGGAACTAGTAATTCCTCACGTTCTTCACAGCTCTCATCACCTAGTGGGGCTCTGTGCATCTTGGAGGTCAGAGCACAATTATACCCAACAGTATGCAGGGGTAGTGTTTCCAAATCTTCTCCCACAGGCACTGAAACACAGAAGTATTAAGTTGTTCCCAGATGCTTCTCTCCAAAGGTGCTTTATCATAGAGTACCTTACATGTTGTCCTTGAAAAGGTGTTAGTTACATTGCCTCTGGAAGGGGTCATTGCAAAAGGCAGATTATCTCTGATTGTCTTTCAGCTTTAACGACGGGTTAAAGAGAAAACTTTTCACTGTACATGCACCTTACCCACACTAGTAGTGGAAACAGTGTTAGAAGCCAGAAATACAAATGAAATCTGCGGAATCCATCCCAGCTTATTTGGATGTACCTCTTGATAATAAAACTTACTGTGAAAAATCTAAGATATATTCCAAGCCAGGCCAAAAAATGTCCCAGGCAGAATGGGCAGCTCAGGCAACTCCAGTGTCAGTGGACAATAAAATGGTGTCAGGCAGACCTGCAACATGATCGTAAGGGGTTTGGCTCGAGGTAGAGGGAGTGAGATCTGGGGCCTCGTGGAAAAGGGTAGCAAAGGCTTTAAGACAGATGACTGGGCTCAAGACTTGGCTCTACTGCCTCTATCGTTTGGGGAGCTCACTCAACTGCTCTAAGCCTCGGTTTGTTTGTTGGTAAAATAGTCACTGCAGTACTGATGTGGCAGGGATAACACGGCTCAACGCTACGTAGGTGTAATATCACATTCTTCTGCTCGCTACATTAAATTGAATCTGCTCCAAGCCTCCATTGACAAGACTGACCGGGAATTTAATCTGAGCATTATGGGAACTCCCTCCAACTTCCAGGATGAGGAAATTGACGGATTATTATGCAATCCATTACCTGTGAGAAAGACCCTTTAATTTCTGTTTCAGACTTTAACTCAGAGCACATGTTGATGCTTCTCCTCTGAGTCCCTACACAAATTGAAAAAGACACATCTGTTGCTTTTGTGCCAGGAAAGAAGGAATACTTGAAGGAGCTAAATCATCAAATCAGCTAGAGGGAATGAAAAGCTGAAGTGGAAGGAATGGCATTGATTAAAATCAGGGACAATTCACCCATTATAGCGGGAGGAAGGATTCTGAGGGTGCACCCAGGTGTATCTGGGAGGATCTTGATATGAACACCTTCCTATTAATTCCTTTGTCTTGAATTTCCCGCTCTCCTCTTCAGCTATTTTCTTACAATTTCTATGCTAATCTCCTTCCTTCTTTCTTCATCTGAATCATCTCCTCTTTCTAAACTAGCCATGATATCGAGTATACATTCTTTTATGTATTATAAAGTTTATGTCCCTGTTACTAATTTTAAAAGATGATTTCATCATTGCATATTTTTTTCATAGACATAACAACATTGTATTTTATTTACGTGATTGTTTTCCTGAGGGTCATTGAATCCTGGTAGGAAAAGAAAAGTTCCGCACTTAGTGAATTTCAAACATTTACATCATCTGCAATCAAGTTATGTCATATGTAGGAAGTGGGATTAATGATCAAAGAAGTGAAGCAAAAAGTGCTGACATTCTTCTTGAATATAAAGATAAAAATCATTTGAAATTAATATATTACTTACCTGCAAAATGGGGCTGCTAGGTTCTTGAAAAGTTTATTTTCCTTCAGTCCTATTTATTCTTTTAATATACTGAGCAAACTCTTTTTTCTAGATAGTGCCAAAGTAAACTTTTACCCAGCCCGCCTCTGCTTTTTATGGTTCTCTGAATTAAGATTTACTAAGTTCCAGACAGATATACTGCTTGGTGCAGGGTTGTTATCAGACAACATTCTGCTTCACGATTGGGTCCACAGTCATCAGCTGAGACGTGATAGTTTAGATGCTGTATCCTTTATGGCTATCATCCATGTTTGTTAATAACATTCATGTCTCCATCAAGTTCCAAGAGACTTACTAGTTTCAGGGTAACAATTTCTGCTGTGCTGCTACACATTTGTAGAGTTTGGCTGGGCGCCATAACAAAATAAACTTCTGTTGTTTCGAGTCACCAAGCTTGTGGTAATTTGTTACAGTAGTCATGAGAAAACAATATGCTCCTTTTTCTCTACCTCCAGAGATTGTTTGGGCTAGACTTAAATATATCAGAGCAAGAAAAAGTAGCTGGAATTTTAGCTAACAGGTCCTAGTATTTTTCCTTCTGGTTTAGTGGAGAAAGGAACTTGATGTGGAGAGGTAATCTGAGAACAAGGCTCAGGTCTCTGGATCTCACCCATTAGCTTTGCGACTTCGGGCACTTAAAGTCTCTGCCCTTAATTCTGCCTGGAAACGAGAGGGCTCCATCGTATTAAAAGATTTTCAAATATTGTTCACAGATTCCATAATGACTTAATTTTTAGTTTTAATTTCAATACTAAAACACGTGTTGAATTATTTTTAAATTATAGGTTTTAAACACCAAAATGTGTCATATACGTGATAGCAACTTTGAAGACCAATTGAGAATTCAATTCTGCTACCAGCTTAATTTATTTTGGTGTCGACTGCAGAATACTTGCTGCCATTCCCTCTTTATTTATTATTTATTTATTAAAATTTTAAAATGTTTGTTTATTTTTGAGAGAGACAGAGAGAATGAGTGGAGGAAAGATAGGGAGAAAGACACGGAATCTGAAGCAGACCCCAGGGTCCGAGCTGTCAGCACAGAGCCCGATGCAGGACTCGCACCCATGGACTGAGAGATCATGACCTGAGCCGAAGTCGGACACTTAACTGACTGAGCCAGGCGCTCCTTTTCCCTCTATATTTAATTCAGTGATTTTCATTTGTGGTCAGTGGAGGATTATATAAAATACTCTCGGGTTGCTTTGCCAAAAAACCCTAGAAACCCATGGCCGTCTTAAGATATTCTGATGTAGTAGATGTTAGTGTTCTGTAGAGGATTTAAATCCCACAGACAATCTGAAGAACCAGTATAAACTCTCATTCTTTTTTACGACCCTTCCTAGACCATTCGACTGGTGCTAATATTCTGACTCAATGTTGTCTCGTTGAACATAGAGTGCTGCAATCAGGGTTGAAGACCTTGGGCTTTCTCTTCAATTTGGTCTCCAAGATCTGTTATAATGTAAGCTGTACACAGACTTGTCCTTCTTCATTCACTCTGTGTGGGCTCACACTAGTCCCCATTTGGGCCATCGTTGTGGCCTTCTAGAAAATACCCCTCTAGCATTTAGGCCTCCTGCTTCACCCTGTCACTGTTCCTATACACAATTACTCTACGTAAGAGGCAAGGTACAAGAAAACCCATAAACCTCAGCCTGGCACTCAAGGTCTTGGGAGACCAGATCTCTATACCCTTGTTTACTTCTACTTTGCAGTCTGACCCTTCTTCTTTTGGAAAGTCTTTTACTCACCCTTCATCATCACATGCGACTTCCATGCTACTATTTACAGTGATCTCCACATGGAGAAATACTGTTTTGTTCCTCTATACTCTCCAGGGTTTCGCTGTGGTCTGAACATCACTATTTCAGCCTCTGCTATCAATTTCCTTCTGTGAATGGCTACTGGAACAATATCAGAAATATTCTTCTGGATACAGCAAAATATTTCAGGGCTACCAGAAGGACAGGTGGCATTCCTCATCACTGTGCCCACCTTTCTAGACTATCCTCACAATCTTTCCCAGTGCTTTCATCCCATATTGATTTCCTTTTCTTTTTATCTTTCTACTCAGTCTCACTCGTCCTTTTTACCTCATCCTAGTTGACCCTTTAGTGTGTCCCAACATTGCCACATATCAGAGCCACCTGGACAGATGTTTAAAAATAGAGATTCCCAGATAAGAAGTTTTCTTTAATTGATCTCATGTAAAGCTCAATGTACCAAGGACACATATTCATTGGCATTTAAAAAATGTTCCCTATGTGATTCTAATGAAAGAACAGGGTTGAGAAGCTCTATACTGAGTCAGAGTATAAATTCCTCCAGGGAAGCAATCATGGATTATACCTCTGCCTTCGTCCCCCAAATAGTGGGTACAATCCCAGATGGTCAACAAAGATATGCTGACTTCTTCCTCCTCCCTCCCTCCCTTCCTTCCTGTCTTTCTCTCTTTCTGTTTTTCTTTTTGTCTGTCTCCCTCTCTCCCTCCCACCCTCTCTTTCCTTCCTTCGTTCCTTCGTTCCTTCCTTCCTAGAGAAGAGGAAAAAGAAGAGACTAGGGAGACAAGTCCTGTTGTGACTACCCAGTCTGGCCAGTTCCCACCTGAGAAATGCATGGGTCCTTATGAACATGCCTGTGGGTCCCCAAGGTTCTGATGCTTCACGAGATTCCTGAAAAACTCTATTAAGCGGATCAGTTCTGTTTACCTCTCTGCTTTGTCACGGACTGAAATGAAAAACATCAGTTAAGGTCAAGACTCTACATTTAAAAATAGTTATTCTAGACAACAATCGGAGGAATGGTTCTGGACAGCACAGTAGTTTTTATGTTTCGTCACAGTATTTATAGGCTGTGTTCAGGCTGGCACTTTAAGTTCATTATGTTAACCAAATCCGATATGGACAAATAATAGTGCATCACAGCCTGCCTGCGAATAGTGCATCTTAACTACAGGTGAGGTAACTGATCTGGATGTTTCTAAAACTGCAGTAGACTGCGGTTTGTCTTGATTGGCAATAGGTGCCCATCTTGCCTGCTGAGTCACACCTCAACACCTCTGGATACCCCATGAGGGCCTTCAATTTCTGACTCACATCCCCTGTTCTCCCCTCCCCGTCAGTATGCAAACCCTTGGAAAGTACAAGTGAGATGTGTGAAATCTAGGGTCTTGTGCAAATTGCATGAAATTTGTATGTCTTTACTCATCAGAATTGCTTGACTATACCACTTCATGGCTCCTTGACAGGCAAACCTCTCTCTCTCTCTCTCTCTGGTAAACTTCATTTAAAAGTTGGGTGCTTTTCATCAGCGTTTGTTACACTTCTTGTGCATAGGCTTTGCAAGTCTTTTATGAAATTGTTTTCTTTCTGTGCTACAGTGGTGGGGGGAGAGATGTTATATGTGTCATATTAATTAGGAACATATAATGGACAATCTATTCCTTTACTGATTTGTCACCATATATATATATATGTATATATATACACGTATTATATATATATATAATACGTATATATATATATATATAATATTCAGCATTCAGCTATTCAGTGCTATTTTGAACCTGTTCTCACCACAAAGAATAGATATATAGACTTTCCTTTGTATTTTAAAGAAAAAAAAGTCTGCCAAACTTCTCCAACAATCTGGAATTTTATTCCATCCATATACATGCATAGTAACAATATTTGTTGAGAAATCATTTCTATCAGAAGTAGAACATTATCTTTGTGATCACCAGGTGCAGTATTGCTACTCTTATATTTAAATAGATCTTATATATGAATTAAATTCATACTTGCAGCATTGAGTTTAGGGTTTCGATTTAGACTGTGCCTTTCAAAAGATAAAACTGATTAACACTACCTCATTACTTACAATACTGCTTCCAGTAATTTTGTTCATTCTTTATAAAGTATTGCATTTAACAGCAAAGGTTTAAAAATTGAGACAGAGCTGCATCAGCGAAAGAAAATACAAGTACTATACAAGAAAAAAATTGCCATCTTCATTTAACATACATGTTTAAGATTAAGAAAATGGACAGAAACATACAGCTACATACAAATGCAAAGCCTAGTGACTAAGAGACTGTATCTGCTAAAATATAAAGTGCAAACAGAGCCTGATTATCCAAGAATTGAAATCTTAAGGCGAACTTATAGCATGTGTATTTAGAACATCGTTGCAAGTTATATTTTAGCATATACATATATCTGCAACAGCATATAAGAAGAAATGAAGATCCACAAGTGCTTTTGAAGCTATTTCTAAAATGCTTTTCGGTATTGTTCGTGACTATTTTCTTTAAAAGCTACTATACTGTGCAAACCATATGTGCTACACAATAACTATACAATAACATTACAAATGACTTTAATATAAAGTTTTTAAATAAAAAATAACATAACCACAGCTATGAATACTGCTGGTAAAATAAATTAATTTTTTTTTGAAAATGGCACCAATAATACACTTTACTAATGGACCGTAATGAAATTACACCTTAAGTCTTCAACTCAGCCTTAATGAATTATCTCCTGATTGCCCAGATGTAATTCAAACAGCTTTTGTGTTTTGTTTTTTGTTTTGTTTTGTTTTGTTTTTGTTTTCTGGACTGGGTAGAACCACATACTAAACACTGGTACCAAAGGTGACTGGTGTTTATTTATGAAGTTATTTCATTTGACATGTTCCGCCGCATGTGATGAGCAATAAAACTTCTTGTGAGTTATAAAGTTTGAGAGGTTGTTGAACTGAATATCACACAGGCGGCAATATTTCCCGCTGGTGGGAGCCTGGGTGGAGCCATTCACACCTTTTGCTATACTAGACAACTGTTCCTCCGCGGAAGGAATCCCTGGGGAGACATTCTCATTTGTGGCTAACGGGTTCTCAGAGATCCAAGAGGGAGATTTGTGGCCGTCTTCATGCTGAGGATTCTGGGAAATGTTCTCTTGCTGTGGGTTGGCGGCAGGTCTCTCGTCTTGCTTCAGTCCACCATTGACTATTACCATGCCTCTGTTTTTGGGTAACAGCGGCAGGGGATCTTTCTTCGCCGGGGCGCACCCGTTGGAGGAAGCCTGGCCTTTAGGGGATTCATTTTCGGCATTTGTGCTCGGCTCCACGTCAGTGTTGTGGATGACAAGAGAACCAGAAATATAATCACTCGGCTTTATGCCATAATATGGAGAAAGCTGGTCAGCCCCTTTTGCCTTCTTTATTGCCCCGGGGTAAAGGCATTGGGGAAGAAACAAATGTTTGTTTTCTTCCTTTGTGGCAATGAGCTGAGCCGCTTCACTAAAGACTTTCAGGCCTTGCAGGGTTGCTAAGTGGGAGGAAAATAAGTTTCCATTAGGGGAAGGCTGCTTCAGATTTCCGTTTTTCTCACATTTTATTATGCTTCTTTCATAGCTGACATCGGGGCTGTTTCTTTCGCTCTCTGGATTTGGAAATACTTTGCTGTCGAGTTGGCCCAGGTCGTTACGCTGATGGGCTGTGACTGGGCAGAAATTCTGCTTGTGGGCCAGGTAGTTCTCCACTTTATTGAAGCTGATCTTGCACACAGTGCACTCGTGGTAGTCCAGCAGCCTTTTGGGAGACGTGGTCGTCCGCTCAGACTGGGATAAACACTTTTTGCTGAGATCTATGGGCACGTCCATCTCGAGGCAGGAAACGCTGGAATGGGTAGTGTCACATTTGGAGACTGGAACACATTTGTTGATCGTCAGAGAAGTTTCCAAGTGCTTTGAGACAATTCCTGGGAAGATATCACATCTCGGGTGGTAGCACTCTCCTAGCCCTTCTGTGGGTTCTTGAGTGGAGGTACAGGGATTGCTGAGGTTGGCTACGTCAAGAAATCGCTGTTGGACCAGGGGAGGCCTTTGCTCCTGCTCAGGTAGGCACATCTCATACATCTTCCTTCGCTTGCGTGTGCGCATGGTTCTCTGCATGGCAGGCACTTTGTTGGAAGCGGACCTCTTCAGGGGAGGGTCGTGGCGTGTGGCACAGTAATACTGTTTGTGGACCATGTATGTTTCATGCCGGCTGAAGGTAATGTTGCAAGCTTCGCAGGTAGTCTTATTTGGGTCACTTTCCCCATCCACTAAGGGGACACTGGGATTTTTCACATCAACAGATTTTCCATTAATTTTATCATCACTGCTGTTAGAGGTGGAGAGCTTCTTAGCTTGAGCGGAAAAGTCCTTGTCATGGCCCTTCCCATTTGGCCCAATTAAATCTAAAACAGTGGAAGAATTGAGGCAGGATGTTTGAAGAAGTGGGTTCTCGGGATCAGCAGAATGAGCAGCTGGGTTGAGAAGGTTTATGGAGGTTTGACCAGTGTTGGGGCTCACGGCCTCAGGCATCTTTTCTGAAACGCCAGGGAACTCTGGGGACTTGGCCATCTGCTGCCATCGGCTGCTGCAGTAATGTTTTTTGTGCACTAGATAATTATCCAAATTATTGAACGTTATGTTACACTCAAAACAAGTGGCCCCCTTGGGCATCAAAGGGCTGTAAATCACGGGAGGGTAGCTACTGCTTCCGTGCCTCAGTCGCCGATGTACCAGTTCAGACATCTTGGCTAAGATCTCTGAAGCTTGAGGGACCATTGTGATATCTTGGGGGAAAGCAAACTGAGACAGAAAAGGGCCCACAGGGAAAGAAGGCCCAACGTTAGGCTGAACCGGAGATGAGGCAAGTCTTGGACTGGAGGGCTCAGACTTGATTTTTGTGTAAGAAAAGCTTTGTTTATTTGCCGTAGGCTGTATCTCTGGTCTCTGGTTCGTGAGAAAGAGCGGAGTCTTTTTCTCACACTTGTCCAGCTCTGTGTCAGAGCTCGCGTCTTTAGTCTGCATCGCCTTTTGGCTCTGCGGGAGTTCGCTTCTGGTTAACAAGTCTGTGGCTGGCTGTAAGCTGTCTTCGGTTCCACTTGGAGAGTGCTCCATATCACCTTCTCTGGGAAGTTTGCCTCCAGGGACATGGAGCTCCTGGTGCTGCAATAACTCCCTCTGAGTCTGGAAGCCGAAGTGGCAGTGATTGCAGCGGAAGGCAGCTTGAGTGAGATGGGAGAACAGGTGTTGGTGAAAGCCGATCACGGAATCAGCGGTGTAGCTACAGACGGTGCATTTTAGACTAGCACCAGGGGGGAGGAATTCTTCCATTTTCACTCCTGGAGAGACATACAAAATAAGAACACTGAGAACCATGTGCATTGGTTTTCTAATGATATGAACCTTTACACTGCAGGAACGAATTGAAATTTTTCAGAATCTCATTTGCGATACTGTTTTTTTTTTTTTTTTTTCTCGTGACGTCTTTTGTCAGGTTGGTCATCAGAGTAATAGCACCTCATGGTTTCCAGAGCACAGCCAAGTATATTATCATATCCTGTGGGACAGCTTTCATTGTCTGCATTGTACAGGTCAGGGAACAAATTCAAGGAAGTCAAGGGAATTGATTATGGTACTAAAGCTATTCAATGATGGAGCCATGCCCAAACCTGAGATTTTGTAATTTCTAATCCAATAACCTTCTCATTACAACACTAGGTCCTGCACTAGGAAGAAGCAGGTAGACATTAGAGTTGATATCCATAAACTAGGTGAAAATCAAATAACTCCCAGTGCACCAGGTTAGGTATTTCAGAAGAATCCAAGTAGGAACCATTTTGCAAAGTAATCAATAGCCTCCTAATTTATCTTTGGTACAACTCTAGATTTTTATGCATGGATTTTGCTGAACATGGTTTATCTCTATCCAGGGCTGATATTCAGCTGGTAGACACCAGTACCTTAATAAAGTCATTTAGGACTGACATCCGTGTTGACCAATCACCACCTGTTTCTAGTCAGTTATAAAATATTTTGAATATCACCAACGATTGGTGAGTAAGCCTTACTGTGATATTGTGATTTATAAAGTCATGTGTGTTTGGTCATTCATATATATTATATTAGGTCTTTGACCAGGCTTCCTGGCTCACAGCTCCTTAAATCCTTGGAATTTTCCTGTGATGAGAGGAATAAAGGTATTTTTGTTATGTTAATGTAGTGACTTTTGGAAAACCCTAGGTTAACTAAGGGTGAGGCTGGTTGCCAGGGGAACCAACCTTGCAATTGGTGGGTTTGAACTTTTAGTTCCTCCTCTCCAGAGGGGAAGGAGGGGAGGGGAGGGGGCTGGAGATTGAGTTCAAGTGCCAGCAGTCAACGATTTCATCAGTCATGCCTAGGTAATGAAGCCTCCATAAAAACCCAAAAGGACTGGTTTCAGAGAGCTTCCCAGTTGGTTTGAGGAGAATGACAGGCTGGGAGATGGTATGGAAGCTCCTCACCCTTTCTGCAAACCTTGCTCTAGGCATCTCTTACATCTAACTGTTCCTAAGTCTTTACCTCTTATAATAAACTAGTAATCTTGTGAGTAAATGGATTTCCTGAGTTCTGTGAGCCAATCTAGCAAATTATTTGAACCCAAAGAGGGATCTTAGCAACCTCTGATTTATAGCCAGTTGGTCGAAGCACAGGTAACAACCTGGGCTTTCAACTGGCATCTGAAGTTGGGGCAGGGGGCTGACCCCTCCTAATCTGTAGAATCTGACTCTGCTCCAGGTGATAGTGTCAGATTTGAGTTAAATCATAGGACATGCCTTTGGTATCTGGAGAATTGTTTGGTGGTTATGAGGAAAATGCCCCCCCCCCCCCCCCATGTATTGAATTCAGATCTGGACACTTTTCCTCACTAAGGTCAACTCTAGTTCCCATTTGTTGGCATACAGCCAAGTCAGGCATGGCTCGTGCCCTCTGCACTTTAGACTAAAATGAGAATTGCCTTTTCTATTTATTGGCTGAAAATATGGTAGAAGAAACCCAGTCGTATAGCAATAAAAGAGGACTTCTTACTCCTGTCTCCTTTTCTCCTTAACTGACCCAATACTCATTTTTCTATTTAGCTGAAAGATCCCTCTATCTCTATTTTTGTTTTGTGAATGACTGACTATTCACCATCTGAGACAACTGACCTGTTTCTGCTTCCTCTGCTTTATCACCTACATAATGGTAGCTCATTTGTAGGAAGGGGAAGAGAATGACTAGAAAGGAAATTGCCTATTTTTATAGGTTCAAAGACAAAAGCTTGCACTGTACTACAGCATTGGAGCTAGGTTTTTTTTTTTTTTTTAAACTCAGCACCTATTTCAGTTTAATTATTCAACTCAAGCAAAAACGGTCAAGTCACCCAGAAGTACCTTATAAGTTTTATATTACAAAAGCTCAAGAACTCTGAAGGCTAAAACTTGGTTTGTCCTATTCAAAAATATTCCTAGAACTATCTAAAGTTAATATAATCCTGTACATTAGATTAACTTAATTTAAAAAAAAATACAGAATTAGAATACTCTGTGATGATGCCACCAATAATTGGGCATATAACTCCAAAAGAAAATGGGAGTAGTCGCAACCTTTCTGTTAAGAGGGAGCTAAAACGAAACAAAAGAAAACAAAACAAACCTATTTGTTTTTTTAGCTTAATTTTTCTTAAGGATTTTAAAAACATAGTGCTGAAGGTGGTTTTATGTCATAAAAATCGACGAAGCTGTTACGCAACCTCTAGAAGTCAAGAGCATTTTATGGATTCGTGTTTAAAAGTTAATTTCTCTCAAGTGTGGCTGTAATTGGATCTATCAAAATAACAGTGTTACTTCAATTCAGCAAATACTTATTTGTATGTACCTACTATGTATTTCCTACCATGTGGGAAACAGTATGGTCAGTTTCCAAAGATCACTTGACACTTAAATCAATGAATATTAATGACAATACACAAAGGGTATTGAGACTATTTCGCAAATGATGCTGTTGACAAAACCTGGCCTGCAATCTGAATACACTAATTGTTAGGAAAGAATTCAGACCCAAATCCTTTGAGCAGAATATACTGATGATAAGGGACATAAGAGAACAATCAGCTGGTCTGTCAAGTTTGATTTTGATTTCACAGGCACAGTTAGGTGTAGAATTCTGTATGTTTGCATATATGAATGCGCGTATCTATGCAGAGAAGGATAAAGTCTTCTGGAGCGAAAGAAGAAACAAGGGAAGCACGTACCGCTGTGTGAATTCAGGTGCATTTCCAGGGCTCGGGCATTTGAAAAGCTCTTGGTGCACTGTGGGAAGGGGCACAGGCTGGAAACCTGAGGAGCACTGTCTTCATTTTCTTCTGATACTGGGGCGGCTTCTCTTTGCCTCCCACTGCAATAGTACATCAAATGGGCTTGCAGATTCCGCTCACTCCGATACCAGATGCCACAAGACTTGCAAGGAAATATATCCTCTGCAGGCGAAAACACAGGGACACATTAGCTGCTGTCCATTTGGAACCAACCACGGGTAAAGCGGCATTTCGTTCCATTTTTCCCAGAGACCGCTCTCAGGTTCTGAATTAGGCAATCAGACAGCGATGAGTGCAGTCCTGGGTGCTGTTCCACAGTGCAGGACTAAGCTTTTAAAGAAATGTTACACCCAGTGCAATTTACCTTCCCACAGACTCTTCGGAAAGTGGTACCGTGGGAGACTCCCACGTTAAAAGCACAGGAGATTCATTTTAAATTGCTCATTATGGGGCGCCTGGGTGGCGCAGTCGGCTGAGCGTCCGACTTCAGCCAGGTCACGATCTCGCGGACTGTGAGTTCGAGCCCCGCGTCGGGCTCTGGGCTGATGGCTCGGAGCCTGGAGCCTGTTTCCGATGCTGTGTCTCCCTCTCTCTCTGCCCCTCCCCCGTTCATGCTCTGTCTCTCTCTGTCCCAAAAATAAATAAATGTTGAAAAAAAAATTTAAATTGCTCATAATGTATTTATGGTTTAGAAAAATATGCATGTATAAAGAGCAATGTGAATGGGCTTATCTGACTAAAAGGCAAGGATCTAATAGCTGAACTAAAGTTAGCCTGATGCCAACTACTGACAGCATTTGTTCATTTAATAAATTAATTATAGAAAGCCGACTATAGGCTGGACTCTATGCGGAGCTGGGTGTAAAGCAAAACGAAACACCAAAAAGCCGTCATTAAGGATCTTACACTCTTCTGGGATTGATGAACAAGTGGTCAGATAATTATATTAGGCTGTAATGACCATTCTGCTGGAGGCATCTGAGGAGTGCTTTGGGTGAGGGACACTAGGTGGGTGAGGAAGGACAAGGTCAGAGAAGGATTCAGAGGGAAGATAATTAAAAAATAACCTTCACCCATTGGAGCCTCACAATAGTATAAGGTGCTCCTGGTGTCCTTGGTAACCAAACTCCTTTGGCCACAAATTCAGTTTGGGTCTATGTTATTTCAGGTTCCTCGCTACCAGAATCCACGTAAAGATCCAGTAAGAGAAAATAACTACATTTACATAAAGGAGATCCAAAAATATTACCTGGGGTTGGGTGTACTGGATTCACTGTGTGGACGTAGGGTAATTCCAGATACACCTGAGAATTTCTTTCAAGGATACCGGGACAGTAAGAATGTAATTATTGTTGAATATGTATTTATTTTATATTTATTTAAAAAAATTTTTAATGTTTATTTATTTTTGAGAGAGTCATAGAGCGCGAGAGTCATAGCATGAGCAGAAGAGGGGCAGAGAGAGGGGGAGACACAGAATCTGAAGCAGGCTCCAGCCTCCGGAGCCTGATGCGGGGCTCGAACCCATGAACCGTGAGATCATGACCTGAGCTGAAGTCGGAAGCTTAACTGACTAAGCCACCCAGGTGCCCCTATTTATTTATTTTTTAAATATCAAGACATCATTACAATATCTGCATTTCTGCATCATTCAGAGTCTTAGGGATTTTCAGGTTTTCCAAACCTACTAGCTTTGCAATCTATTCTCTTAAGATGTGACTGCTATTCAGATTTTCTCACAGAGCTAGAAGAAAGCAGAGCTGAGTCTAGAACTCAAACCCTGGACTACTGGACCACTGATTTTCTGTTATATACAGTGTCACTTTGTATTCAAGGAGTACAAACTCAGTTCACTAGTCTTTTTAACAAAATAATCACAAAGGCATATTTGCGAGAGCATATTTTTGAATTCTCCACATAAATTATTCTCAGTTTATATGTATTTTTCTTTATTTTTTATGTCTCTTTTTGTTGTTGTTGTATTAGCTGATGTCTTGATTTACTGAGGCTATATTTCCTCTTACTATATCTAATCAAACTTTGGTTTCTTATTTTTTCCTTTTCTTTAAGTAAATTTTTTTAATGTGTATTTATCTTTGAGTGACAGAGAGAGGGAAAGAGAGAGAGAGTCAGAGTGTGAGCTGGGGAGGGGCAGAAACAGAGGGAGACACAGAATCTGAAACAGGCTCTAGGCTCTGAGCTGTCACCACAGAGCACAATGTGGGGCTCGAACCCACGAACTGTGAGATCATGACCTGAGCTGACGTTGGACCCTTAACCAACTGAGCCACCCAGATGCCCCATTATTTTTTTCTTTTTCTAGAAAGTTTTTAACTCTATGGCTCCTAAAGCATAACTATATTATTCTATTAAAGAAGCATCCATGAAAGCGCTTCAATTTCTCATAACTAAGTAGCCTTAAATGTTGTTCAGCTAGTTCAGAAAGTCAGTTTTTGTGTGACATTTGAGAATCCAACCTGAAATGAATGAATAGAAGTGTTCTTTTCATACTCTCATGAGAGGCGACCACACACACACACACACACGCGCGCGCGCGCGCAAAGTTAGAGAAGAGATAAAATGAAATCACAACACTGGAGAAAAAAGTCTGTCCCTGGTTGCCTGTCAGTAGACATTTTTTTTTGTCCCATAAATACCCATCACCACTACAAAGCTATTGTACTGGGCTATTGCACTCAGCACTTACTATTGACAATAGCTGTAGGCAAAATAGAAGCCATGGCAGCTTGCTGAGGAAGCAGCTGAATTGAGTCCAGCAGGCGTGCAGGGTACATCCCTTCTGCAAGAGTCATCTGACTGGCAGCTTGTAGCCTTGAGTCAAAATCCACCACAAAGGCAATTAGCTCTTCACCCTCAGAGATGGCCTTCGTGGTTGTGCACCAAAGCTGACCCCCTATTAAGAAGAGAAAAGAAAGAGAAAGATAGAATTGACGCAGAATGCTCGAGCCCGCCGCACACTAGATTGATGTCAATAGCATCTTCTCATGTTTTTCACATCCCTTTCTATGGGGGGGTGGAGTGTCCGATGGAGACAATAGCTGTGCTCCTGTGCCCTCCTATGTGGAAAATTGTATTCCTTGCATTTCATGAACTGTTCAGTGACTGACAGTAGGACAGGACTAAGAGCCAAGAACAGACATAATCTGTAGAGAGTTTTGTGAACCGTTTGCCTTCTGGGGCTTGCCTTAATCATTAACCGTGCTATTACATGGTCTCACGCTTATGAGGAGGCATGGTGGGGATCCAACCACAGAAATTTATTTCAGGTGAGCCTTTGAAGTCCCTCTTTTTGTACCTTATGGAAGTCAGAAGTTATTTCTTCCTCTCTCCCTCCCTCCCTCTCTCTTCCCAAAATACCGAAATGCCTAAAACTGTAAAAAAAGAGTAAACAAAAGCTCCTAAAATCTAGAAAGTTAAAACAACATTCCAGCTAGTTTTACTCTCCGTATGTCTGCTGCCATTTGTGTTTTTTTTTTTTTTTTTTTTTTTGGCTTAGTGATCTTTACTTATATAATATTCCTTATAATGCGGCTTCTTTATCTCTGTTTACCCTGATTGAACTTCCTGAAAAGGAGATATGCCAAAGATCCTTTTCAAAAGGCTTATTTAAATAAAGATTTGTTTAAATGAAAAGAACCCTTTCTTCAAATACTAAGATATATTCTGGCTCCACACTTCAAATGATCATGTGTGGTGCATTAAAAAGAAAATTAACTATGCAAGTACATCTTCTAATGTATTGCAATGCGATAGTGTATGCTCATTTATTTAACATGTTTAGACAGGCAAAGCACTTATATTTTGTTATCTACACTCTCAGGCCTAGATACGTATCCTCTACAGTTATGCCTGAAATAATGTGGCATACTTGATATGTTATAAAGCTTTTTTTCTCATTGTGTATATATTGCAAAGCTATATATTGTACTCATTAAGCAAGCAAAAATTGTACCCATTCTGATAAGTAATATTGCTCTGTTTATCTTTCAGCATAACTGTGTCTTCAACGGCACTTCATTTTTTCCATCCTTAAATAGATCATAGTTTTTAAACAACTTGTGGTAAAAATCTGCTGGAAAAGATAACAACAGCATACGATATGGCCGAGTTACACAGAAGAAATCGGGACACTTCCAGAGAAACCTTGGACAGTTAATTACACGGGCTGATTACGTTTTAAAGGTTGAGTAAGCAGCACCGTCCACGACAGTAGATGTTTGTGGAAAAATAAAGCCCAGATTACACACCTTGAATTTGTGTGAAAGTCGCAAAAGGAAACACAAATAGACTCAAGGTGAAAAATATACCCAAAGGGCAGAAAACAACTGAACTCTTTTTCACTGACTCTAACGGATCTGAAAGCACCCAAGTTTACCCAAGTTGCAAAACAGAGTCACTTTGGCACTGACTTATTTATCTACCAATAACAGAAGCTAAACCACCTCATTGTGGCAACCGTGGAGCACTGAAAAGGGCGAAGTGGTGGTGTTTCTGCCGGTGCCCATTCTTCCCCCTTGGAAGCTTTCGGCATTCAGCTGCTAAGCCTTCTCTGATGTGCGTACAGATCCAAACTACTTACAGCTATAGACAAGGTAATCATTTGCACCTTATCTTTCCTCTGGGGTGTAGTTTATTAAGTGAGTCTTGGTTAGAGAGGTGGGGTGGGCAGAGCAAGTCATGGCAATTCGGGTTTATTTCAAAGCCTGCTCTTTTGGAGTCGCTGGATTTCAGTGATGAACTGAATCACTGAAGTTCAGTGGTGAATTTACATGATGGGTGATATTTTACCCCTTTTGACAAATTTGTACTTTTGGTAAATCCAGCCATGGGTATCTTTCAAAAAAGGAAAGGTTTGGACTCAGGTTTCCAGGAGAAATTGAGATGTTTAGAGAAAGTACCACTCATAACTAATCTCTATCCCAGCAGTGAGCCATGCAGCAGGACGGCTCAGAATACTTGTGCTCAAACTTTGAACCAGAAAGATCCTATAAGTAAATAAAATAAGATTCAGGACTATTAAGTGCAACCAAAAGTAAGCAAAAATGATTTTCTACATTATTAGACAGCCCGGCAATTATAATATTTATGTTTTCTGACATACTGAATGTTTCATATTTCATTTTTCTTTATCATTAAAAATTTTTTTAGGGGCGCCTGGGTGGCGCAGTCGGTTAAGCGTCCGACTTCAGCCAGGTCACGATCTCGCGGTCCGGGAGTTCGAGCCCCGCGTCAGGCTCTGGGCTGATGGCTCAGAGCCTGGAGCCTGTTTCAGATTCTGTGCCTCCCTCTCTCTCTGCCCCTCCCCCGTTCATGCTCTGTCTCTCTCTGTCCCCAAAATAATAAACGTTAAAAAAAAAAAATTAAAAAAAAATTTTTTTTAGAAATGTTTATTTATTTTTGAGAGAGAGGGAGAGAAAGAGAGAGACAGACAGACAGACAGAGCATGAGTGGGGGAGGGGCAGAGAGACAGGGAGACACGGAGTTCGAAGCCGGCTCCAGGCTCTGAGCTGTCAGCATAGAGCCCAATGCGGGGCTGGAACCCACAAACCACGAGATCATGACCTGAGCTGAAGTCGGACACTCAACCAGCTGAGCCACCCAGGTGCCCCTGTCATCTTTATCATTTTACCTCATTTTATGGTTTAGTCGGGGCATACCCTTGAGAAAGGCCGAATCAGACTGAAAATGCACTGTGTAGACTTGATGAGAAAGTCTCCGTTGTATTAGGATTTAATCTTTCCCATCATTCATTCATCAGCTATTCATTGAACTCTCTGCTGTGTGCCAGGCTGGGCACCCTGCCTTCACAAACAACTAAGAATGTACATACATAGGCAGATGAATGAGAATACCACGTGGCGGGTGCCATCCCCTAATGCTAAAGAAAACGCGAGAGTGAATGATGGACACTTCTTGGTGGAGTCAGGCAACTCATCCAGGGGGACTTTTATTGACTCAAAAGGAATAAAGGTAAAATACCGGAAGTATGTGTAGGGGACCCGACAGGGAAATCATTACTGGCAGAGGAAGGAACATACATGCAGGTGCAGGATGATGGAAGAGCCTGACTGGTCCTGGTAATGGTCAGAGGCCACCTTGCTGGAGCTTGGGGTCTGAGGGAGAGAGGCTGGTTACAGGCAATGGTGTGACTGCGCCAGCCTGTATGGGATCATAGAGCACAATATCCAATTGTCGGGAATTTTGCGTGCTAGTGGCTATCACCCTGGTGAGTTGAAATCTGCCACGGTGAAAGTTGTAGCATTTGCCACTGGAATTAGCAGACGTTATCATCAGGGCTTCCTCCCCTCAAAAAGTTTAGAGTAGGTCCAGGGGGCTTGGAAAGTTAAGATCAAGGCGGCTGTGTCTGGCTCATCATGGTGGGAAGATGTGGCATATACTTGTTTGAGTGAATAAATGAACAAATTCTCGGCAGGGGCTTTTCTCCCCCAGAATAAAGATCTCAGGGTAATGAGGACAGTCTACGGGGCTAGGGGCAGGACATGTTGCCACGAGGGCCATTTGGAGACTGTTGTGCTAGTTCAATTGTGAGACATGTAAATTGTGAGGGAGAGAAGGGCCAGGTTCAAGACAGAGAACTGGGCTGATCTCCTCAGATGAGTAAAAGAAAGGAGGCTATTGAAAATAACTGGAAGGTTCTGGTCTGGGAAACCAGAGGCGGGGGTGCCATTGATGAGACAGTAAAACTGGTGTATTAACAGTGGTATTATACAGACAACAAGAAGACAATTGTACTAATTAGGAGCACTTTCTTTGGGCCCAATAGGCTAAGTGGTTTATGTATTTCATCTATTTTAATCCCATCAATTATTCTGTGAGGTGGGTGATATTTTCCTTGTTTTAGAGTTGAGAAAATTGAAGCTTGGAGAGGTTATCTAACTTGCCCAAAGCTATATGCATAGCCAGTGCGGAATCATGGTTTAGACTTCCGTCTGTCCGACTCCAAACACGCATGTGTGTGCTTGTCGTATGTATGCGCATGCACAGAAATAATGAATTCTGCTTTGAAAATGTAAAGTCTGAAGTCCCTGAGGGGGACTTCAGCATGAATGTATTGAGGAGGCAGTTGGAATTTGGACAAGACGTAAGGCTGGAGCTAAAAACAAATTTTTTTTTTTGGAAGTCATCAGCACGTTCTAAATGACTGTGGATACTCTTTGCCTTGATGTGGTAATGCAGGAAGACTATAGAGTTTAAAAAAAGGAGCAGATTGAAATTTGGGAAGTCTCAACAATTAAGATGTGGGTGGAGGGCAGGGACCATTTAAAAATATAGAGAACATCTATTTGGAAAAGTTATAGGGGGACCAAGAGAATGGCACCACAAAAATCAAGGGTTGGCTCTTTGAAGCTGTTTGGCTGAGTTTTTTAGATGGTGAATTTAGAGTATTCAACTTGAGGGAGTCATTTATAGGGAGAGAGAAATGCCGAGTATTGTAACATGGTTTCAATTACAGATTCTAATAAAACATTCTAAGGGGCACCTGCGTGGCTCAGTCAGTTCAGATAATGATCTCACGGTTCGTGGGTTCAAGCCCCGTGTTGGGCTCTGTGCTGACAGCTCAGTCTATAGCCTGTTTTGGATTCTGTGTCTCCCTCTCTCTCTGTCCCTCCCCTGCTCACGCTCTGTCTCTGTCTCTCTCTCTCTCAAAAATAAATGAACATTAAAAAAGTTAAAAAAAAAAAAAAACCATTCTAAGTGTGATTGCTAGCGGGGGATGTAATCCTATCTGCAGGAGGACGGACAATGGAACCAGACTGCCAGCATACAAATTTTGGCTTGTGATTTGAACTTGCCACCTAAGCACTGTGGAGATCAGTTTCCCCGTCCTTGGAAATGGGAATACTGATAATAATACTGAATTCATAGGGCTATTATGAGGATAAAATAAGTTAATATATGTGAAAGCTTAAGAATATTACCCGATAGAGAAGTACTATATAATTGTTAACGAGTATCACTTTGGTTTGATTTGGTTGAGACTGTTATTCTAATTTCTCACTGTCCTGCTACATCCAAGAAATGAAATCTCACCAGAAAAAAAAAAAAAAAGAAAAGTCTATGGATTCATTGGGCAAATGTATCTATGCTTTGCTGGAGTGCACTAACCCATTTTGGAAAAGACTAAGGCTGCATCATCCATTCGTGGACCACAGACTGTATCTTGACCAGTTAGAAACAGAAATAGTTTCTAGCACTGACAATGGGCTGAGGAGGCAGGAGAACCAGTTTCCTACCCACCGGTTTTTGGAGCTTGGGTAGATATTGCCAACTCTAATTTAGCATTGAATAGAAGGCAGTAGCATTTATTCCTTGATTAAGGAGAAAGCTGAGTGCATGCAAATGATACGTTAGGTTGATATTTAGCTATTTTGGTGTCTTCATCCTACCGACCTCGTTATCAATGGAAACAAACCAGAGAATGTTACGTTTGGCTTTAAAATGAGAACACCACTATCAAGAAACAAAAACCAAACCCAGAAAATAACAAGTACTGGCAAGGTTGTGGAGAATTGGAACCTTGTCCACATCTAGTGAGAATGTAAAATGGTATAGCCACTGTGGACAACAGTATGGCAGTTCATTAAAAATTAAAAATAGAGGGGCGCCTGGGTGGCTCAGTCGGTTAAGCGGCCAACTTCGGCTCAGGTCACGATCTCACGGTCCATGAGTTCGAGCCCCGCGTCAGGCTCTGGGCTGATGGCTCAGAGCCTGGAGCCTGTTTCGGATTCTGTGTCTCCCTCTTTCTGACAATCCCCCGTTCATGCTCTGTCTCTCTCTGTCTCAAAAATAAATAAACGTTAAAAAAAAATTAAAAAAAAATTTAAAAATAGAATTACTTTACGATCCAGCAACTCCATTTCTGGGTATATACTCAAAAGAATTGAAAACAGGGTCTCCAAGAGATATTTGCACACCCATGTTCATAGCAGCATGATGAAAAAATAGCTAAAGCATGGAAGTAACCCAAGCGTCCACTGACAGATGAATGGATAAGCCAACTGTGGTGTATATATATACACACAATGGAATATTCGGCTTTAAAAAGGAAGGAAATTTAAAAAAAATAAAAAGGAAGGACATTCTGACATAAGCTAAAACATGGAAGAAATTTGAGGGCATTATACTAAGTGAAATAAATTAGTCACAAAAAGACAAAAATCTTGCACGATTCCATGTACAATAAGGTACTTAAGGTATTGAGAATCACCGAGACAGAAAGTGGGCTAGTGGTTGTCAGGAGATGGAGGAGGAGAAAATGGAGAGTTATTGTTCGATGGATACACAGCTTCAGTTTTGCAAAACGAAAAGGGTTCTGGAGATGGGCCATGTTGATGGTTGCGTGACAATGCGAATGTATTTAATGCCATGGAATTGTACACTTAAAAATGGTTACGATAGATTTAATGTTACATGTACTGTACCACAATCAAAACCATTGGAAAAAAATGAGAGCACCGTTTTTTTCGGTAAAAGCCACCACAATGAACCTCCGATATTTGCAGAAGTTTGTTTTAGCCACAGCTAAAGATAGAATCTAATTTTTATAAAGTGCTTTCCACATAGGATGGCTTTTGAACTTATTTTTAGAGACAGAGCTCGGGAGGAGAGGGTCAGAGGAAGGCCGAGAGAATCTTAAGCAGGCTCCACGCTCAGCTGGCTCAGCCCAACACGGGGCTCAATCTCATGACCCTGGGATCGTGACCTGAGCCAAGATCAAGAGTCAGATGCTTAACCAACTAAGCCACCCAGGCACCCCTCATATGAGATGGCTTAAAACAACAAAATAAGGTCTTCTCCCTTCTCAGTTTTCCTAGCAAAGCTACTTTAACAAAGAAAGCATCTTGAAAGCTCAGTCCCTAGAGGAATGAGGTTGCTAAGATGGGAGTTGGTCATATTTGGCCACGTTAACTGTTTTCATTTGGATGAATTTTGGATATTGTGTGGGTTTGAAAATTTTGAGTGATGTAGCTCCTGATGATTTTGTTGATTTGGATTTCTGCTTGTGTTTTGAGTACCAGTGGAGTGTTCCTGTCAACTCTCTATGGATATGGAATTTAAGGAATCTAAACAGATGTTTTTTGTGGTTTTCGTAGGCAGTGGTATGTTTAATGCCCCCAGATTTAAACCCAGCTATTTTTTAAAATGTTATTTATTTTTGAGACCGAGTGAGAGCGAGAGAGAGAGACACAGCAAGCACAAGTCAGGGAGAGGCACAGGGAGAGAGGGAGACACAGAATCCGAAGCAGGCTCCAGGCTCTGAGCTGTCAGCACAGAGCCCAGCATGGGGCTCAAAGCCACGAACTGTGAGATCATGACCTGAGCCGGAGTCAGAGGCTTAGCCAAACGAGTCACCCAGGCATCCCCAAACCCAGCAAACTTTTAATACGCAAACCCAAACTAGCAGTATATTGATCTGAAAACAAACAGAATTATGGAAGGGGATTGGGTGCATATGTGGTAATATCATATATGCTTAGGTGATAAAGCTCTTACAACTTCCTTTGCACAGCCCTCAAGAGCACAGGATCTCGGTGTAAGGGATTACATGTTAATAATGAAGCATAGGTGGCACCCAAAGTCACTGAAAATGTATTTGTCCTCAGGGCACAGATGGACTAGAAACAGCACTTGACTGGTCAGTGGGTAAGAAGCTTCAGTTCCAATCCTGACTTGACTGTCAGTTACTGAGTGTTGGAGAACTGCTTTACCCATCTCATATAAAATGACAGCCTTAGGCCAGATATCCTGTAGATTATTATCATCAGGTTGTAAGCAACTTTTTAAGCTTCTATGACCAATGTGCCAACAATAGTAATAATCACACATTTATCCAGTGGTTTCTCGTGCTACGTACCAGCACTGTGCTAAGCACTTCGCATGCATCGTCTTAATTTCTCCCAAGAAAGCAGTAAGGTGGCTTTTATTTATTCCCATTTTACTGAGATATCAGAAGTCTGGAGGTGTAGGTAAGGTGTAGAGGGGAACTGGAGGAAGGGAGTGAGGTGTGGGAGATGGGATTTAGACAAGGCAGCTGGGCTTTAGATGTTGCACAGAAAAACCAGGTGTCCCAGTCAAGTCAAAGTGACCTCCGATGTTCACTAACTTCACTGTGCCTTACACTCAGTTGTTGAGTAATTAGTACAGTGATCTCTCTGAATCAGAAATAAGATGGTTCGCTTTATGAAACAGGGTCAAGAAGATTACACTGTGCTGAGATCTAGCTGTTAAGTGCATAGCTACAATGTGGAGCATAATGTTCATATTTGTCATGTGGAAATAACTCCAGGTTACCTTCTAATAAGATTGACACAGAATTAGAATAGCTAACACTTAGAAAGCACTTACTATGTGCCAAGTGCTATAATAAACATTTCACACATATTAAACTCATTTGGTGATATTAAACACGAATGTAGCCTTTGCACGATTCCATATGTCAATTACAAGTTGAGCTAGGCTCCAAAAGGGCATCAAAATTGCACATAAGCATAGAGCACTACTTGGCAATCTTGACTGCACAGTCAATTCACCTGGGAGCTCTTAATCAACACTGATTTCCAAGTCCTACTCTAAATCAATCAAACCAAAATATCTGGGAGTGATGGTTAGGCTCCATTATTTTTTAGAGGCTCCTCAGAGGGGCTTAGAGCGTCTCTGGCATTAAGAATCTCTGGCTTGGGGTGCCTGGGTGGCTCAGCCAGTTGAGTGTCCGACTTCGGCTCAGGTCATGATCTCATGGGTTCGTTCCCCGTGTTGGGCTCTGTGCTGACAGCTCAGACCTTGGAGCCTGCTTCAGATACTGTGTCTCCTTCTCTCTCTGTCCCTCCCGAGCTTGCGCTCTGTCTCTCTCTCTCTCTCAAAAGTAAACAAACATAAAAAAAGTAAAAAATAAAAAAAACTTAAAAAAAATCTCTGGCCTAAGGGTGAACTATCTCCATCTGTATAGGGTAGAAAAAGCGAGACTCTATGAACACAAGTCTCTTGATAATCAAATCAATAGACAGGTCCAAACAATTCAGTAGGGAGATTTCGAAACTCAGAAAATGGCAACTGAACCCCGCTCTGAATTTCCCCCTTTCCCCTAATATTTGAAGAATGTGGGTGTGATGAGTGAAAAGGGGAGGAAAGATGGACAAAGCAAGGATGTAATGACTTCGCATCACCTTTCAACTGAATAAGCCAGTTAGGAACTTAGCAAATTTGTGAATTAACATTTGGTTTTACAACATTTACTTCTTTATTATTTTGAAGGTTTGTCACTTATTATTAGAAATGATCAATCATATGTATCCCCCCAAACTGTGAAAGATCACATGGTACAAACCAGAGCAATACAAAAATCACATTCCTGCTGCATGGACGTGAAGTCTTTATCGAATGACATCAGGCACTGAAGCAGCTATCTGATACCTCTCTCCCTTCCACCAAATGGAAAGGTTATTTTAGGATCCTCTCTTTGTCTGCCTCTTATGCTGCAAACATAGTCACTCTTTCTTCCCAGTCTCCCCACACACCACTCCCTTTACAAAAAAGGACA
The DNA here is from genome assembly GCF_014898765.1 of Herpailurus yagouaroundi. Taxonomy (NCBI): domain Eukaryota; kingdom Metazoa; phylum Chordata; class Mammalia; order Carnivora; family Felidae; genus Herpailurus; species Herpailurus yagouaroundi. The sequence goes on along the minus strand of NW_024412417.1, from coordinate 16,677,410 downwards.
GATACATTCAAGGTTCCATAGAAAGTAATAACCACTAAGACCTTGACATTCTTGAAAAACCATGTACTTACTGTTCTAAGTAATGTTTATGATCAAAGTTCTTGTGCAAACAGATACGGTTCCTAACAGGAAGCTTATAAATTTTTTTTTTCATAATTGCTGTCAAAACTGCAGTGAAGTGTACTACAAGTTCCGATAATAAAGAATAAAGTCACAGTTCAAACTCGATTATATTTTGTAAATCCACACTCCCCTTACTAGAAGCAGTGCCCTTAAATATCTCTCCATCCTGCCAAATTTTTCACTTGCACTTTTTATTATTTATGAAATCAGTGTCTGCACAATGTCATGCAGACCTCTGCTGATAAACTCTAATTAAGATTAAGACAAGCCTTTTGGAAAGGAGCCCATCATTAGCAAACATGATAAACACAAAAATACTCCCTACTTGTCAACCAGGAGCAATTCAGTAACCTAACAGTATTATCTGTTGCTAGGTTACAGAGCTGACAAAGCTTCAATTATATTGTTCGACCATACCTATAGAGTTCTGTATAAGCAAAATGTATCCAGTATAAAAGCATTTAACTTCGTCCGTGCTATCTGCAATTCACGGCTTCTTACAATAGTAAAAATCAGGTTAATAATTACATAGCACGCTGAAAAATCTTTTCCATGTGTTATGTCTATACATGTTCCTTTCTAATTTATCTGTGTGATTGATAGACGCTTGCTTTGTAAAAATAAGGAAATGCAAGCAATGTGAAGCTGTAAACCTCGAGCGTGACTACATCTGGGCTCATCAAGATACGGACCTAAGCTTAGCATAAAAATATACAGCAAATTGAACCAATTAAATCACATTTAGATTTTGTATTTCTCTGCCTCAATATGTAGACGGATAAGGAGCCTTAAGCAAATAGATAGGGATACCAGTTTGAAACTTTATTTAAAGCTAAGCACACGCGTGCGCACACACACACAACTCACCTAACAATACAAAAGGAAACCAGTAGCTTACAGTAATTTATTCTAAGGACTTTTCTAAGTATATATTAAAAGTTGAAGCTAGCGACTTCTACTCCATAGCATTAAGTCATTAAGTCTTACTTCGCTTTATTAGAGACTGAAAACTCTAGGGGAAAAAAAAAAATCAATGAAGCAGCCTCCAAAACAGACATTTGACAGAAGTGAAACAAAGCAAAAAAGCCACGTGTAAAAAGAAAATGTCTATGTGAACCAGACCTTTGAGATTTTACCATGGTTGGCTTTTTTAGAATTTTCATGGACATTTGGAGAAAAAGTAATCCCACATAAAGGAACCAACATTTTGAGATAGCTCTGGCACACAGATGTCATATCATACACTAAATTGCTACAGCATTTAAGATGTACAGAGACATTTCTGCATTAATCTAAGAGTCTATCCCCTTCACACATGTGATATAAGATGTATATAGGAAGACGGTCAATTGATGATCAGAGTTTAGTTAATAAAGATTACATATTGGTCTACAGAGTAAAGCATGATACCTCTTAGGCACACTCAAGTAAATTAAATCCATTCTCTGAGGGAATAAATGGACTGTTTAACACACATACAGAGGGACATTTTGCTTCTTGAGGTGGAGGAAACAGGGATACTTACTTGTTTGGTCATTAATTTCTTTTATTTGTACCAAATAATTTGAAAACCCAACACGATGCCTGCTTGCGAAATGAAATTTTTTCCTAACTGGAAGTAATTGGTCAGAATAATTCCCTAAAAGCTAAACAATTGCCCCATTTCAACACTGCACGTGTTAATGCCTAGATCTCAAGCTTTAGACATCACCATAGTACGTATATCTATACGTAGCCACATTAATACCAATTTTATAATAAATTCAAATCCAATACTGTTGAAATTCTTGACAGCGGAGTAGTGCAAGGAATAGAACTTATAAATTATGTGTGCCCCTTCTTTGAAAACCGCTGTGGAGGTTTCTTTGTGCATTGGCAAATACAGTAGGAATATGAGGTATTGTGTGGATCCTCCTGCACAGCACCTGATAAAAGAATAAAGAGCTGTGACATATTCTTAAAACAATAGAGGAATTAAAGGGAAACAATGGGCCAGCTGCTTCATTAATACAATCAAAAGGGAGCCCAGCACAGAGGAGTCCAGATAATTAAGCATTACTCTTTTAGACCTCCTTTCTATAATAAAATTGCTTAAAAATGTATTAACTACTTCATAGTTGTTAGATAGATCTTTGCACTTGTTTATTTAGAGTTGATTAATGCCTTTTTTTTCCGTATGCAGCAACATGCCAACTCATAGTTTACAATAGTTTTTGAATAAAATAGAGTGAGAATAATTGATAAAGATCTGCACCATACACAGCAATAAATCAAAAGCATTTTGCAAAAGGTCTTTCCTGTTTTTGAATAATCTTTAACATTTTTCATTTGTACTTATAGGCAATGCAGGGCATTTGGGGGCATTCAACTTTCCCATGCGGGAACTCATGACATCTTTGTATAGAACATCCTAGCGGTTCCTGGGAAAGGGGGGCGGGGGAAGATCAGATTTGACCGCCAAGTCTGGAGTGTGTCCTGAGTATGTGGGCCAACAGAGAAGATACGACTTTTTTTTTTTTTTTTTTTTTTGTTTAAATCATTCTTTGCCTTTTCCAATCAAGAGGGACGGGCACACAGCAGAACTATTTGCCAAATGCACTATTTATCCTTCATTAACTTGATTTACAAAAACGAAAAACAACTTTTTATGCTCTTTATGCTAAAACACAACTTACAATTTAAGATATCAAGGCTTTCATTCTTCAGCTCTTCTGTAGGCAGCCTTTCCTCTGATGCCAACAGAACATTTAATTGCTTAAGAACTGGAAAATTGGGAACTGAGTACTGTGTGCTGAATATTGAAGTAAGGATAAAAACTATAGTCTCGTCTTTAAGGAAGCCTGTGTGAACCCAACATTAAAATTACAAACTTTACTGAACCATGTGGTCAGTTTAAATAAGGTTGATTCTATTCTGATGATTTTAGGATCTTAATTGAGAAAGTGAGATCAAATTAGAACAGGAGTCAGGGAGATAAATGAATAGAGGTACTTAACCATATTTCTGAGATTAAGAGAAGAAAGATTCTGCTTTTACACATGTTACATATGATTTCAAATTTATCAGCTGGAGTCATATTTCCAAAGATCTTCCTGCATTAGGTCAATATTTTAGAGGATATGTAATAACCTAATTCCAGCTATGAAACGTGGCTTCTGAATTCAGGAGTTAGTTTCCTATCAGGAGTTATTAATTCCTATTAATAAGTTTTCCTTGAATACCAGGAAAAAAGAATACATAAACTTTTAAGAGTCAGTAGGTACAAATGAAAATGACTATTGTAGGAGCTACTATATGATGATTATTTACATATTCTTTGTTTTGACTAAGCCCACAAAATTTGTTAGTGAAACATAAAGGTAAATAAACATGAACTGTTTATAGACTTATGGTCACATGGATCCTTTCAAGGATACACCTTTGAACATCTCAGGTTTATAAACTATGTCTTTACGGCAGTGCAAACAACTGGTAAATGTTGGTAATGCTATAATGTAAAATTGCTAAATTTCAGCACCCTCCTTCAGCAAGTATTTTGGAAATGAGCTCAACATTGTCTGTGAATTATCTGTCATTTCAAACATCATATATAGCTTTATTATTTAGCACAAATTCAACAGATAATACCGGTCTGAGCAGAACTCAGAAACAAAGAAACACAAACACTCCCATTAATTTAAAGGAGTTATCTGTGTGATAAATAGGAAATGCGATCATCCCACTGTATAGATTTTGATTTTGTAGGGAAGAAAAGCTAACATGGTTAAAGCAGTGTGTTTCCTAAACTCTTCTATCACATAGGACATTCCTCAGCCCAAACTTGTAATCAATCCCCACTAGGGCTTTTAGCTCCTGGCATGCATTCTGTCCACATTACTTACTTTTTTCCTGTAGGAAAATGTCTCCTACTGAGATAATTTCCTCTCCCTTTTAAGAAGCATATGAAGCCCCTTTCAACAAAGTGAATAGTGTGTCCTTGTGGTCAGTTCCAGACTTCTGCTGAAGTGTGGGTACAGAAAGGTTTGCCCTATAATTAAGAAGGCATCGAGAGCTGCCTGGAAGACTTTCTGAACCAATGTGCCTGAGGTCACATCAGTCACACTGTGTTGGTTTTAGGCAAACTGATATGCTATTTCTACGGGCTTTAAACAGGAAGAGGTCTGTTCATGGAATCTTTTCAGCATTCCTGGATTTGTGCTCTCGTCTAAGAGGTGCTGTGTCATGGCCTTCTGGGAGCTCACAGTGGTGTCCTGAGGTAGCCCATCTGACTGTCTGGCTCCCTGGCCATCGTGATTTTAAATGACCAGCCAAGAGGTGACATTACACCCCAAAGGCGATCTGTCAAAATTCCGCTTGCAGCTGATAAACTGATTATAAAGCTGCTTAAGACTCTGCTTGTAAACAAAAGCATTTATCAACTAATAATTTGCAATAAACTGATGTAACTCCCAGCTGAGCCCCTAACTGTAATTGTCTTTACCATCTGCCTATTAAAACACCATTCTTCATCAGCAATCAGGAGCAGAAGGGAGGAAATCTCCACCAAAATACACAACTTGCAAGCTTATGAATAATCCGAGTGCATTCCGCACTTTCATTATGACTCGTGTGTGGGGTATGCTTAATTTTCATTCTTGACTAGCCTGGGAATGCTCAGAAATTAGGTGGAGGGGAAAAGAAGAGCGGGGGGGAGGGGGGGAGATGAAACATCGTGCCCACTGTTCTGCAGAGGAATAAATTATCCAACTTCATCAGAGTAGGCTGTTTTTAATTTCTTTCTCTCCTCCTTCCACTGCTCTGAAATATCCATTGCAGCATCCTGATGAAAGCCCCCCAGCACCAGGCTGCAAATGAACCTCTCTATTCCTTTTTCAACTTGTCCATTTCCATTACATTTCTTTGTTTTGCTTTATTTATTTATTTTTTAATTCCAAGAGGCTCATTAAACTTCTCCAGGGAGTCAGTTTAAAAGTGTACATTCCTACGAAGGGGTGTTGAAGGGCTGGCAGGCCCCTGCGGGGCCGGGTAGATGCGTGAGATCAAAGTGCCAAGTAGCTGGCAGGCCTCTGCACTTGTAGAACTCAGTCTGCCAGGGCGGACGGATGGCTTCCGTGTTCTGGTCCCCGCTAACACCCAGCGATACTCTGTTCCAAATCTCCCTGAAGGCGGGTTTCAACAACAGTAAGTGGGAATGGACAGAAACTCCTTGTTCTTAGAAGCAATCTGGCCTCTTAGGTGCCGACCAGATGTAATCATGGAAATAAGAAACTAGGAAAAGAGGTTAAATTTCTTCTGCGTTGTGTTTTTCTGGAAACCCCTCTCTGAATGTCCAACATCATTCCATGCTTTTTCACAGTTTACTAATTTTTAAAGATATTTACTCTAATTTTCACTTCACAAAATATGTTATTGATTAAAACAAAAAAACCCAAAAAGAACAAAAAACAAAACCCATGGGGGCGCCTGGGTGGCTCAGTCGGTTCAGCTCAGGTCATGATCTCACAGTTCATGGGTTTGAGCCCCCCGTCAGGCTCGGTAATGACACCTCAGAGCCTGGAGCCTGCTTGGGATTCTGTGTCTCCCTCTGGCTCTGCCTCTCCCCCACTCATGTTCTGTCTCTCTGTCTCTCTCTGTCTCTCTCTCAAAAATAAATAAACATTAAAAAAAAACCCAAACCACCCATTGTATTTAAAACACAAACTGTTGGGGCGCCTGGGTGGCGCAGTCGGTTAAGTGTCCGACTTCAGCCAGGTCACGATCTCGCGGTCCGTGAGTTCGAGCCCCGCGTCGGGCTCTGGGCTGATGGCTCAGAGCCTGGAGCCTGTTTCCGATTTTGTGTCTCCCTCTCTCTCTGCCCCTCCCCTGTTCATGCTCTGTCTCTCTCTGTCCCAAAAATAAATAAACGTTGAAAAAAAAATTAAAAAAAAAAAAAATAAAACACAAACTGCCTTACATTTTAAATGTATATAATCCTTTTTTTTGTATCTCTTGGCTGCCAGAGGATATTCCTTTTTTCAAGTTATTCCTTTATTCAGAGAACATGATATCCCTAAGAGCTCATAATTCTACTGAAGGACAACATAGGCTATGTATTATGATAAACAATTGACCACCTCCTGTGATTAAATTCAAATTCTGGAGATAGCAATTCATGTCAGGTTTTCTTATTATAATGTAATTTAAATTAATGTTTATAATTTTAATTTGTTTTTCTAAGAGTTTCCCATAGGTAATTATTGTTCTTTATAATCTACTGTTTAATACAACAGAACTAATAATTGCCTTTCACAGAAATGACAGAAATGGACACTCAAGCATCTGTTTCATGTTGTGCCTGGTCTAGAGAGGGTTAATAGGGAACAATGGGTCTAATTTCCTGCCTGGATATAAATGACCTAAAATTCAGGCAAAACTGCATTACTATGGTCCTTGAATTTGAGACACATCAAATATCAGGACACAGATCTGACATAGATTTAAAACAACACAAAAATCCTCAAAGACACTGTGTGAAGCAGAATTCTTTCTAGAAGTACTATATACCTTTCTTATCATACCTTTCAGACTTCTGTGAAGACTGAGACTCTTTGGTCACAGTGGTTTTTTTTTAAATTAATAAATAAAATATGGAGTAAGAATTTAAGTAGCATGTTTAAGTACGTTGACTTAAAATGTCTTAAAAAATTAAACTATAACATTATTTAACATATAATTTAATGATTAAAGAGGACCTAGATTAGGGGCGCCTGGGTGGCTCAGTTGGTTAAGCGTCCAACTTTGGCTCAGGTTATGACCTCACAGGTTGTGAGTTCGAGCCCCACAGAGCTCAGAGCCTGGAGCCTGCTTCGGATTCTATGTCTCCCTCTCTCTCTCTGCCTCTCCCCCGCTCACACTCGTGCTCTCTCCCTCTCTCAAAAATAAATAAGCATTAAAAAAAAAGATTTTTTCAAGAGGACCAAGATTAAACCTCCATGTTCATTAACTGCTTCCAAATACACAGACACGGTAGTGTTTTGTTATTTTTAATATTTAAAATTTTTTGCACCAGGTAGATATTTTCATGTCATGATTTAAGTGAAACTAAACTCACTTCTTGTTTGAAATGTTGCTGGGTCTCTATCCTAAGGCAAATTTTAGAATTATTATGTAATGGATAATAATAAAACACTTTCATGTGAAATGAGGGAAATTTACTATATATATATATTTACTATATATATTTTACTATATATATATACATACTATACATACTATACTATATACTATATATATATATACTATATATACTATACTATATATACTATATATATACTATATATTTTACTATATATATATACTATATATATTTACTATATTTTACTATATAAATTTACTATATATATACTAATATACCTAGTCTTGATTTCTACTGACTTTGACTAGTTTGGTAAGAAAATAAAGTTTTGAAAAGCTAATTACCAGCAGATGGCGCTCAGTGCATTCTATGAGCCCAGCTATAAGAAAAGAAAATAAGGCTTTATTTATTTAATTCTTTTTTATTCTAAATGTGAAGTTGCTATATCAAGCTTTATCATCCCTAAAGATTTCTGTTAATTGACTAAACAACTTTGTGGTAATTTATAGACTGTCTTCCAATGCTCATCTAAATGGCACTGCATTCAACTCAAGCGCTCCCGTGAAGATAACAAAGCCTAAGATGTAACCTTTTTCCCCCCTAAAGAGAAAAAGAACAGAAGCTTGGGTTCCTGGGGTATAACATAAACTCACTCAATGAATTTTCCGCTTAAAAGAAGACAATTGCCATTTCTTTTTTTTTTTTTTTTTTTTTTTTGGCCTCCCTTCCTTAAATAAAGAATGCAAAGGCCTTTTTTTTTTTTTTTAATGGATTTATAATCTGCACCATAGATGTTTTAAAGTCTTCATAAAATAAAACTCTTCTGGTAGATATCTGTTGATTACTGAGACACATACACTACCTTGGAATGTTATCAGGAATTGTGTGCTTGTGCTGAGGAAGGAAAAAAACCCAGCTTGGAATCGTAAAGATTAGTATAAATGTAAAACTAAATAACCCTGCAGAAAGTCTGTTCCCAGTGATGTTCTGGTTTTCTTTCCCTTTACCCCTGCCTGCCTTCTCCAACAAGAAGAAAACTTTGCTCTGAACTTCAAAACACTGTTATTTTCCATCACCATTAGCTGTCTATAACTAGCAGCATATAACTAGCACTACATTCCCTTTAATGACAAAGGGTGTAAGGAATTTTATCTGAGTGTCCTTATAAATCTCTCTACACTACCCTTCTCCCACATCTTACTATCATTCTGTCATCGACTGAACGTTTTCCCCACTGGATTTGAATTTGGCCTGGCATATGGCAACGGTACCCATAGTCACATTACATTTTTAACCTTTGTCCTTCTTATGTGGAAGTCCTGGAGCAGTGTCCCAACTGTACAGCCACTTAACACTGAGTCTCCAACTTTAAAGATTTCAACTGTTGAATTGTTGGCAAAGTCCCATCAAAGTGAGTGGCAAGGGGGTTTGGAAAGCTCAATGGGACGATGTATGATAAGCAGCATTTTGTATCCCAGCATCATTTGTCAGATCTACTTAAAACATCTATTTTTAGAACATGCATAATATAGCTACCATGTTAGCTTACTACCCTTTAAGAACATTTAGCATTTTTCACCCATTACTATTAGCATTAATTAAATGAGACATTAAAAACGAGTGCTCAGTCAACACAACAGCGCATCATATAATTTCAAAGGAAGAAATGAGGCTCTGAGTCATTGTAATTCCACAAACAGAAAGGGAGTTGTGGCTCTGCCCAGTGCTTTGAAAATCCATCTTTCAAGGTCGGCCCTTGACTGTCGAGTTAGGAAGGGCAGTGTGGAAGGCGGGGTGGCCTCTTGCCAAGACTGTTGCAGATGAGTGAGTGATCTTAGGGGAATGAACTGCAAAATCTCAAATTTTTGTTCATGTGATGATAAAACCAGAGCCAAATGATTTTTCGAAGACTTGTATGGCCTTCTGTTCCATTTTACTGTGCAGTTTGGAATGATAAATTTTACTGTGCATTAATTTGCACAAAAGGGTCAATGCTATATTGAAAAGCATACCAATTGTTTTTAGGAAGATTAACAGTAAAATGTGTTGTCTTTATCCCAGAATGGGTGCAAACATCCTCAGACTGGTATCATTTGACTATAGAAAAATATAGTGTTCTCACTGCCTTTGCAAATGAAGGGGAGAATGTTCTCAATGTGTCACTGATCCCTCTTAGACTCTATTGCGACAGGATTTGGTAAAATATATTCATGTTTTATATCACATTTCATCAGTCATTTTTAGGTAAGTCTCAAGTAAAAGCCAATGAGAACAATGAGAAGACAGCGGGGATCTTCTACAAGGAGGCTTTCCTCAAGTACCACATAACAGGTCAGGGGCAAAAGTCAGAGGCGGTTTAGTGCAAGGACGAGTGACAAGATCACTCTCAAGTGTGCAGTTCATCACTAAGTTCATCAGGAGAATGGATTTGGACAATATCATGACGGCTACATCCACATATGTTTCTTCATTTACCAATGCCCCGGTGAAAAATACACTCCACTCTTGATCGTTTGCACTGTAGGGAGGCCAGAAGTGAGCACAGGAGGAAGAAGTCAAAAGAGTCATCTGGAAATGGATTCCTAGGGACAAGGCAAGGAGACTGATGTTGCTTTAGGACTTTCTGAGCTGGGTGGTATTCTCTTCAATTCACCAGAGCTACCTCTGTCTCTGTCAGAGTCAGACCACCCTCCCCTTCTGGGTGCGATTTTTTATGGTTTATGTTGCTTCTCTGAATGCTTTTTTTTTTTTGAACAGATGCCTCAAACACTTTACTTCACACTTTACTTTGTCTTCAATTTCTGAATGGAGGTTTTTGGTTTAACAGTTTAGAGTAGCCAAGATACCATTCAGACATTACTCAGGAGAATGGTAGAGTTAACTTACTTCTTCAGTAAAAAAATACCCTCTAAGGTTTAGTAATGAATTGAAAAGTCTAACTGAAAATATAGTTTATTTTGTATTATTTCTCAAGAATTTACTATGTGATCTCATTTTTCATGCACAATAATAGGGAGATCCTTGGGCATAAGCCATCATTTTAATAGGAGTTGGATGTATAGCTTTGAGCAGAAAGTCCTATGGCTCTAGTTTGTGTCACTACTTTCCTTAAGATCAGCGCCACCTTCTTCTCCTCCTCTTCTTCCTCTCTTCCTCCTCCTCCCCTTCCTCCTTCTTCCTCCTCCTCCTCCTCCTCTGCTTTGTAAGCATTCAGATGTTTAAAAGCCTACTCTCTGCACGGTGTAATAGTGCATCACCTGCATGGTTTATCTCTCTGGCTGTCCTATAGAAGAGTAGTGCACTGAATAGTCAACTCCGTACCACAAGGGAAGCTGCTAGAGGCCCTTGTGAGGTTAGCATTGTTACTGGCACCAAGGAAAGTACTAAGAGAGATCTGTTTGAGTTGTGCAAATCCCTGTTGCAGTTCTGTCCAATATTTTCGTGAACCATTCTCTCAGCTCAAAATTTACTAGATCAAGGACAGTTAAAAGAACAGTCTGTTATCTATTCTACCGATAGCATGATAAAATGAAAGTATAAACAAAAAGGGAAATAGAACACATTAAGGTGGTTTGGGGAGAAAAGAAGGGAATCAACACTTTTTCAATAAATGTTTCTTAATACAGGCAAAAAAGATATGGCAGATTAGGTTATCTCTATATGTCTAATAAAGTGGAAACAATAGAAGGGGAGAAATTGTTGAGGTTATGCTAATTTTTTTCCTGAACACAAAGGGTCCACCGGAAGTTGGAGTGTTCAATATAGCCAAATTTTTAGGGAGTGGAAGATTGCTGAAGAAGGAACGGAAAAAGTCAAGACAGGATATAATTAAGGCTTGAAAAGGATTTCAACAGAGGTAGGGGTCAGGCTAAGGACAGATTGTGGTAATGTTTTATAAGCAGTGATAAGAGGAAAGACAGGCAAAGAGATACAGCATAAAAATAAAAGTTCAAGATCAAGGCTCATTTTAGGATTTTAGTCTTTGAGAACCAACAAAGTTCTGACATAAGGAAACTGGCAATAAAGTCAGGAACAGGGATCCCCCTCCCATAACTCCCTTACCACTACCACTAAAGAAAAAGGAGGAGAGGAAGGCAAGGAGAGAAGACAAAGAGAATTCTTACTCTAGGGAAGAACACTTATCTGAATCTTTGAAGTATTCCATAGTAGGAAGTTACACTTGGGCCAGGAATTGGCCAGCGAAGCCAAGAAGTGGGTGGGTAGGGGTGGGATCAGAGAGTGAAAAGGGTGGTTGAAATAAACTCATGATAGATCCTGATTGTTATCGCATGTACCTCTCAAGTAGCTAAACTAAGCTCAGCAGGAATGCAAAAAGTCGACTTTTATTTTAACAAAGTAATATGGGTTCATAAATGACCATTTTTCCTTTGTGGGTGATTCTGTTTTTCAGAGGACATAAAGTAAAACAAAATAAAACCCACCCAAACCATGAAAATCCCGACAGTTGACAAATTCTCCTTGGAGAAAGAAACCTGAGTTTTTTGCTTCCTCTTTCCAAATAAAAGATATTGAAGTAAGACTCCTCAAGTCATATTTACCTTATTCCATTGAATGTTGCTCACAAGACTGTAAATATTTATGGCTGGTGGGAACCATGGAGGGCTTTTAGACCTTCTGTCAGAGAGGAAAAAAATCAAGCTCCGAGGAGTTAGGTGGTGCACCAAAGGTCACACAGCCTCTGTGTGTGTGTGAGTTTGTGTGTGTACCTATACACATACACACACATGTATGTATTTTTGTTTTCCACGTGGGAGTAATTTGTCTTCCAGTGTAGAACTGCTGTAGGATTGATACGTAGTTCGTGACTTTGACTGCATAATACTGGTTAGTAGTTGTTAAACTTTTACTATGATGCCTCATTTTTGTTCTCCAAACAACTTTGTGAGGTTGGTGTTGTTACATCCGCTGAAATAAAGGCTTAAAGAGATTAATCATCCATATTTGTAGAGATTCTAAATTCGGGGAGGAGAACCCAAGTCAGCTCCCTTCCAAAGCTGTTATGTAGCCTCTCAACTAGTTAAAGAGAACACAGTCAAGTCATTAGCCTAACAAACACAGAAAAACTCTCATGATTGTCAATTTTGACAAAGGTTGCTACTCCCTTTGGGAGAGAGCCTTGATGATGGGGGTGTAATTCAAATATACAGCATGGATATAATATCACTCTTTCAGACTCTGTATCTTGTAAGGGAGGGAACAAGGTGGTCCTAGGGAATTAATAAAGAAATGCTTCTGTGGTTCTAGAAATATTTATACATTTCCAGGTTTGAAAACGTACAGAACTAATAGGAGTCCTCTCTATCCACTAAAAAGATACAAAGCGATGTAGTAGGTGTTCATAGCATACTGTTGTTCCAGTAGCTTTTAAAAATCAATTAATTGTATTAAATTAGGGGGAGTAGTTCATGTAAAATGTGTTATTAAAATATGTTCTCTGGCTTTAGTAGCACAACTCCATGTAGTTACAAATATATTTAAGAAAAACATTATATCACCTTCTTTAGAGACGCATTTCTTTATGAATAGTTTAAAAATCTATTCTGCTTTTAACAGATGTTCCTACTTTCCCAGGACCCGGTGGTATTGATGTTATTACATCTAGGAGTTAATTTACCTTTAATTTTTGGATAATACACACGGGTTTAACTGTGCAGTTTCTACAAATAATAATGGAAGATGAACGTATAAGTATTTGAATACATTGCAAATGAATGCCACCTATAAGCAGAATGAGGATATATATGTATGTCTATGTATATTCCCTCATTAAAGGTAAGTTTTCTTTCCCTCAACAGATGACATATGCCATTTTGTATTTAATTTAGAGCTGCTTGCTATAGGATAAATTAAAATTTTCATTCTTTAACTGTAAGAAATGCTTAAAGTAACAGCCCTCCTTTCTCCCCAGTTCGGTGTACGTATTTGCAAGAAAAAAATATATAAGTACATTATCTGCGTATCGATCTATCTAGAGAGAAAGAGGGGATGTACTTACTCCTTCTGTTTACAAATCACAATTTGATTCTACATCCATAGTAACTTTAAAATTCCTAAATGGGAACTGTAACCCACAATGCATGTAGAATATTCATTCGTTGTTATAAACTACAAAAACATTGCTTTTATGAAAAAGGAAAGGGATTTTGGAAAAAAATTTGGGAGGAAGTTAGAACCTCTGAATAATTTGGGAAATTAAATCATTTGATGCAATAGTAAAGCAGAAGCTTGAATGAGGCAAGTTTAAAATATCAAAAAGCATTTGAACAGCTAGCCTCTCGTGGTGTCTCATCTGGCAGCCAAAATTTTTTTTTGATATTCCCTGATTGTCTATTTTTTCCCTAGTGAAAGATATTACATTCCTTTACCCATTTTTTAATCAAAATCATTTCCAACTTATTTCAGTCTGTCACAATAATATTTTCATATGAGGAGTGTTGTAACCTAATTCCTTCATTTGAATAATACATTCATTTTTAATTACTGCAACTTGATCTCAGATTATTCAAATAACTGTTTCATTTTTTATGCTTACCCTGACCCCAGTGTATTTATAGGCTTTTATCCTTACCTGATACCAGTGTAATGTAATTATAGATTGTATTTTAATCATCTACTATATTCTAGTGAGTTTGTTTAAATCGCTCCAATCCTGAGCCTTTTATTTCTATGCCTTTTAAAATTCTACAATGGCATTCTCTTTGCATAAAAGCAATATTTTTGTAGTTTACAACAATGAATGAATACTTTGCATGCATTGCTGGCTACGGCTCTCATTTAATAATTTTAAAGTCACTATACAGGATGGTATGTAAAATCAAATCGTGCTTTGTAAACAGAAGGAGAAGTACATCGTACACCGTTTGAAATCTTTACACCTGTTTGTTTTCTAGACGGCCCCCCTCCTGTTCCTGCTGCTTTAAAACCACAGATACGCATTTTGCTCATGATCGTTGTATCTGTGTCTGGTTATTCAAATCCTTGTAAATAGCTTCTCTGTTGTAACAACACAGGCCAAGTTTCATTCAATGCAGAATAGGCTTGTCTGATATGAATTATTTTTACTAGTATTTTTACTATCGATCATTTCATAATTGCTTGATTATTTTCTAAAACATCACCCCATCAGGAAAATCCAATATTTCTAAGCTCCGTTAGGCGGGTATCTGAGCTCTTGGCCTGATGGCTGATTTCAGCAACACATTTAACAATGAACCAGAAAATTGGTCCGAGAAGATGGTTGACAATATTGCCAGTCTATCAAGGTCTAGTGTTCATCTTCTGATCAGACTTACAAGCCTGAGAAATACATTTTCCTAAGTGAGTCTCATTATCTTCTCAGAATCCTGGAATCGTGTTAACTTCCTCACTGCCCTCACTCGTAGCCAATTCAACATCCAATGTATCTTTCTAATCTCTCTCCCCTTTTCCTCCTCCAGAGATGCTCACTCAGTTCAGACCCCCTAAGCTCTATCTCACCGTGGTTAATCCCATTCCTCCCGTCTTGTACTTTTTCAATCTGTCCTCCACCCTTCTATAAGAATGCAAGGCTTAAACACACACACGATCCTGTTCCCACCCTCACTTACAACCTGTGAATGGCTCTCCATTGCCTATAGGATGGAACTCAAGCTACTTCTCATGACATCCTAGAAGTAAAGCATCATGCTGGCTATCACTTCTGAGTACGAGAAATCAAGATGACCTCAATGGCTGACATTTAATTGTATGCACAAGCAAAGTTTTGGGGAGGAAAAAACAGATGAGTGAGAGGTTATAAAGCTTTGAGTTCTGGCATTAATGGTTAACAACAGAACTGTTCATAAATCAATGCTGGTTATGACAAAAGACCAAATCTTCTGGATTTCTGTCTATACAGTAGACTTCCTCTTTCCCCCTCCATGTTCTACACTTTATCTTTAAACCCTTCTTTTACTCAAAATAGATAAAACTATGGACATAAAAGCCTGAAAGATAGATACAGCACACGTAATAGAGTTTTAAACCACTGACTTCCTTCACATTCAGTTCAACCACTGAGATTTTGGCCAAAGTTTTACTCATTGTTGAATAAATTGCATGAGGCCTCTTGAAAATTAATTTCCAGAAATGCCAGTGACAAATTATTAAAGTGTAAATAAGAGGATAAAAATATTTGCCAAAAAATATTGGAAACAAGAGGCTACTCTGCATGTCCTTTGCTCCTACTGTGAATTCTGTCTGCTGAATAAAGGACACATTAACTTATTCAACTAGCTGGTTGTTAGAAATAACTCAGAGAACCTTGAAAATACATCACTGTTGCAAAATACCTCAGAATGCAAAATAAAATAATGGCATGAAATAGGGATTTGGGGACAAACTGCCTGATAACTCTCAAAAATGAATTATGCTGCTTTTTCCAACCTCCATGGAGAAAGGCATGCTTCCCTTTGGGATTTCTTCTACCATTTGGTGCAACATTCACTTGGCTATAATAATACAAGCTTCATTAGAGAAGTAAAATGCAATTGTCTCCAAGAGATCAAAGGACAATCTATTAAATAAAGCAACTGGAACACTCCAGAATGAAATAATATGAAAAGTTAGAATTTTACGGTGAATCAAAATGTAAATCGTACTGGCATACTGTGGCTAAATGCAGAACTGAAGATTAGCTTTATTAAGGGGAAACTGACAGTGGCTTGAATGATCTAAAAAATATGAAAAAAATGAATTTCAAGCAACCTGTTTAATGTACGAGATTAAACTAACATTGGTACTATTTTAGTAAACTTAAAAGCACTGCTGGTTAACTATGAGCAAACTAAGAGATATAGAATAAAAAATAATAGGTATTGTGATGTTTATAGCAAAGTCTGTATTCAATGACTCAGGGATTAGAAAGGATGGTTTTGTTAAAACAAAACAAAGCCTAACACCTTTCTATCAATTGTGTTCAAAATGGAAATAAGTGACATATTGTATACTGACCACTTACATGCTTCTGAAATCTGTAAGAATTCTGCTCTTAAAAGAAACAAGAGAACTTAGTACTAACTGTTTAAAATCAAAGGTCTTTATGAATTCTGAAAGCTAGAGCCCGTGTTTGCCGGAAGGAAAGAGAGAGAGGTGGAGACAGGTAAATCAAACTTCCCTGCACACCAGGGGTTCTGAATTTGATTTCTTTTCAAATGCTTATTGAATACTTGGTGTTTTTCCTCCAAATGGAAGTGACAGATTTTAAAACACCTTACTGTGTATTTCAGTGCATTACATCACTTAAGTCATTTACAAAATTGTATAAAATTACCCTGAAATCGCATCAAGTATAGCAATGTACCATGAAACTGAAAGAAAAAAAATCATAAAAAAACACATTTCATTTTGCAAAGGAAATATAATAGAGTCAAGGGTCTACGAATGAAACAGTTATTCCCTTTCACGTTCTTGAGCACAATCTAACTTACTACAATATTCTTTGCATCTGTGGAAGACCTTGAGTGTTTTTGTTTTCAGTAAGAAAACCCTGAGTTTTTTTTAAACTATTGGTTTAGAAAATTATTGACAAAAGCAATAGAAAGTAATAATCAAGGATAATAAAAGGATAATAAATCAAGGATAGTAAAAAACAAGAAAAGGAATATCTATTCAATTTCTAATTACAATAGAAGAGTATCTGTGAAAACCCTGAATCCATTTAGCAAACATCATTTTTGAAAATTAATTTTTATTACAATTTTATTTCGATTATTTCCAATGAAAACACATATACTATATTTCCTAAGTTTTCAAACACTTTCACAAAATCCATACTCTCCTCATGCCCGTAATTTAAAATGTGATCTAGCTTTATCACCACAAACCCACAATTTTAAAGTCTGGCCCCTGTAGGAGAAGGCAATCCACTGTTACTCTGTCTACTCCCTGCCTCTCCCATGGTTCTAGAAGATCAAAAGGAACCCCATGTCTTGACAATTGAATCTTAAAACGACTCAAAATAAGACAACAGGATGAAAATTTGGTCAATAGAATATCCTACTCAAGTAGTTGTATCCTTCCTTCCTTTTCCAGACCCTGAAAGTAATTAGTGTATTATTTAGTTTCTAAGAATGGCAGATTTTCTGTTAATAGAGGTTTCTCTATGATGCTAATAGGCTCTGGGCAGGTTGGCTGCACTTACCCTAAGGACCATGACGTTTTTGATCCTCTTCTTGGAGATACGATGAACAACCTCCAAACCCTTGGTAATCACCCAGCTTGCTATCGGTTGTACTCTATTGGCTAGGTTAACAGAGACGAGCACTGTCACAAAGTGCATAGAGCTGGCATTTTAAAAACCAGACAAATCAGAGGGAGGAACACAGCTCTGAATATTTAGCAACTGTGTGACCTTGGGGAACTTCCTTAATCCTTCTGAGACACAATTTCTTCACCTAGGAAATGAGGATTATCTGGTCTACCATCAGATGATTGTGGTGACCGTTAGAGAAGATCATTTTATAGGAAGGACATAGTGCAGGGATGAGCATGGGACAGGCGCTTTAAAAATGTTTGTTCTACTCCCTTCTTGTAAATATTTTACTTGGAAGCTTCAATTGGGGCAGATTATAAAACATCACCTGCTTGAGGCATTGTCCTACAAGGCATTGGCCCCTAGAAAGCACATTTCCTCTGCTATTCTGTTGTTGGCCCTGGCTACCTTTCTGGGAGTGATTTATATCACTGATTTCAGACTGTTATTTCCAAAGAAGACTGGCCCTGTTTAGCTTTCAGACCTCTATTGTTTGCTGCGTTTTTGGAATAAATATGCACTTGCTAATATTCTGTATGCTAGGAACCCAAAAAATAGGATTACCTGCAAACCACCAAAACTCTCAGGATTTACTTGTATTTATAATTGCACAGAGTCCGAAATTATTTGGATTTTGGTTTGTTTTGCTTTTTAGATAGCAGATTGAGGGTTTTTTTTTTTAAAGGAGATAGAACAAGTGGAACTATGAAAAAGGAGAAATAATGTCATGACTGATGCGATATTTTAATTTTTTTCTCTAGTAAATACTTTCTATAAATATGTGTATTTATTACATACAATTCACATTTAGAGAAATTTGAATAAGGAGTTTAAAAATTAGGTTCAATAAATAAATGACCATTTATTTCATTTGACCAAATAAATGACCAAATACTATTCATATTAATAAAGATTTTCTAAATGTTAACAAACTATCTATACTGCAAACACTGACCTAAGGTTAAAGATTATATCATGTTTTCAGTACTGTACGGTTGAGTCTGGATTTGTTTATATTCAAAATTTAGTTAAGCAGTTAATCTTTGAAATTCTAGAGCAATTGCAGGAAGGTGTGTGTGTGTGTGTGTGTGTGTGTGTGTGTGTGTGTGTGTGTGTGTGAGACATAGTTTGGGCATTAATTTAAAAAATAAAAACTATAAATGTGCAAAAATATTTATATGAACAGCACTCCTGGATGGAAACTCCATTTTTAATAGTCAAACTTGATGCACATACTGGTCCCTTGGCATGCTCAGCTCAGAGCCATCTGTCATGTTGGCACTGTGCCCACTCACAAGGAGTTTTGCCAGTTTAACATGATATAGGTGACACCAAAATGAAGGTTTGAGAGGATAGATACTGGAGTGAGCTATGACCCCTCCTGTAGTCAGGACCCTTGGTGGCTATCTTTATTGGAGAGGAGGATTTGTGTTAATTCTGTGCACCCTGTGTTACTAAAACTCCATTACAAAAAAAAAAAAAAAAATCAGTGTGCCGTCACTCATCAGAGCATTAACTTTTTTACTAAAGTGTAGACAGTTAAATATTTCAGTCTAAGACCTTGCACCATTTTGGAATGAATATTATCAGTACACATATTCTTAATAGGTCAAGAATACGTATGGCAGTATAATTGATTTTCAAAGACTTTCAAAGGGCTATGCATTAACATATATAATACATATGTTCTATGGGAAGGAGCAGCACGAAAATAATCCACTACTTACACTTTTGTTCAAAGTGTTTCTTAAATGCTTTTCCTATACTGTATCTGTCAATTTCCCTACATTTATTTGTTTCAGACCTTAAACGAAGGTACTGAGTTTTCACTTTATTTCTGGGGATCAAATAATAACATTTACATTTTTATATCACTGTTTTTTTTTTTTTTTACAAAATTTCCTGTAACTTTTTACAAAATGCTCATACTGTTAAAATCTGTAAAGTTTCCTCCCTTTCATGGTCTTGTCCTATTCTGAGATCAAGATACTACTTAGAGAAGCGATACACAAAAGTTTGTTAAGGGAATTCAGAAAAATAAGATATTTTTATATAACCAGTGGGTCAATTTATCTTGAGCCCAACGAGGCATTAACAGTGCAGAAGTGAAAATAGCCACCCTTGCATTTGTGAAGCAACACAAAATTTTTCTTAGCCTTCCTATAGCTTATTGAAAAGAGCAGTAATCTAGAAAGATTTTTTAAAAACTTTCAGAGCATAGTCTGACTAACTTCTTCTATTCCTGAATTTGTAATTATAGGCCAGCATTACCTGGTCAGATTAGGTAGCATGAAACATAAGGTGGCAAGTAAGAGATAATTGTTGTTATTAATTTATTCAGCCACTTACTCACCTCTATTCATGGAACACACACTCTGGTCAAGGCAATGGGGAACACAGAGGGGAAAGAATACAGGGACTCAGAGTGCTCAGCCTGTACTCATAAAAGAGGGGTGGTAGCTTTCTCTTCTCCCATAATGCTGGACATAGGCAGGCCTTACTTCCTACTGGATCTATGTATACTGAGATGCCAGTGGACACTTGCAAATGAAATGTTCATCATGCCCATAGAAATATGTTCACAGACACTCACATCATCTTTAAAAGACCTCTGACATAGAGGCAGGTGAAAGAGAGATAATATGACCCAGTTTGGTATGATATAAAATGTTGTCAAAAGATGACAGGGGCGCCTGGCTGGCTCAGTGGGTGAAGCGTCTGACTTCAGCTCAGGTCATGATCTCAGGGCTTGTGGGTTTGAGCCCCGCATTGGGCTCTGTGCCGACAGCTCAGAGCCTGGAGTCTGCTTCGGATTCTGTGTCTCCCTCTCTCTCTCTGCCCCTCCATGCTCTGTCTCTCTCTGTCTCTCAAAAATAAATAAACACTAAAAAAAAATTAAAAAAAATATGACAAACTTGTGTTGTATGTTCTATCATAATTTGGTCATTTTTTAGCTCTGTTACCTTGGGTAGTGGTTTATTCTGAGTCTCAGTTCACTTTTTTTCTGTAAAATGGGGTAATAGCTCCCGCTTCCTAGAGTTGATCTGAGTATTTTGTAGTACATATAAAATGCCTAGTTCAGAGAAGGGGCTTAAGCCTGTGTGACTCAGGCATAAATGGTAACACAGCATTACTTGCTTTTATTTTTAATTAGAGTCTATTGCCTATTTGGAAATGTGCTAAGACCTTGCAAAAGTGGGTTTGTTAATGTTTAAAATATATCTTCTTATAATTGTACACCTAAAGAAGTCCCAGTGGCTTGCTTTAAAAATATAAACGCCAAACTATGTATCATGAAAGAAAAATCATAAATCCTTGTCTTGGTATATATACTGCCCTTTTCTTCACTCACTGGCTGACTTGAACTCTGCCAATCCATTGCTCAGCTTCCAGAGTTGCAAAAAACAAGTCTTGTCTATTTTGTTCGCTAACATATCCTTAAACCTATCAGGGTGTCCAGCACATGTAAGCTAACAATAAACATGTGAAATGAAGGGATATCATTATCTCTACCAATGGTCAGGAGCACTAAGGAGGCATCCTTTCTTTGACCAATACACAGGAAACAAAAGCAAAGATAGTCATGATGAATGAAAGAATTCATGGTTGAATTCATTCATGCATAAATGGATCCATCATTTTACCATGCCTACTATGATACAGCTCAATATTAGTAAAGGAAGTTGAGTTCCTTGGCTCTAGGAACTTATTATCTAGTTGAGTAGTAAACACACACACACACACACACACACACACAAAGTGCATGCAGTCGTTAAGAGACAATTCATGTGTCAAGCTGAATCATACAAACATCACTTATAGGAGTTTATGGGAGCAGAAAATCATTATGCCTACAATAGTTGGGGAAGCCTCAGGAAAAGAGGTGGCTTTTGAGTTGACTCATGAATAATGTATGAGGCTGCTATTGTGGAGAGGAATCTTGCCCTAGTAAAGGAACCCAGGATGGCTAGTGTTCTTTTACCTTTGGCCACGATGGCAAAGTCAAGAGAACTGGATTCTTACATAGCATGTGCTACTATAAGTGTGGGAAGTCCATCTAATTTTTCTGAGTCTAACTTTCTTCACCTTCAAAATTAAAAGGTTTATACCTTGGCTTCTTTCAACTGATTCCAACCAAGATCAACATTGACAGATGGGTAAAGTGATGATGCCATGCCAAAAAAACCCCACAAAAAACAAACAAAAAAACCCCAAAAACTGCCATCATGAAATAAGTCTAGGTGAGTTTTTAGAGCTTACAAATGAAACAAAATGGTTTTCCATGAGCTTAAGCTTACTCATTGTGATGTGTGAAATGGAACTACATAATGGTAAAAATCAAGTTAAATACTTATAACCTTGCTAATTTCCAACTAGCTCCTATCAAATGACATATGAAAAATATCTTTGGAAGGGAGTGTCATGATCTAAATAGGAAGATGCCTGATAACACAGACCAGTAAGATCAAGCATGAGTTTCATATAAACTGAGTCCAACTGTAGATATCTTCCAAAAATAATGATCCATTCATATTATAATAGGCCAACTACCTGAGTCATACTTTCTGTATGAGCCCTCAGAGTTCACAGTGCCTTCTCTAACAGCTCTTACAGTTGGTAGATTAGAATAACTAAGGGATACACGCTGATAGTAGTCTCCTTTATTAAAGATCTAGTTAGGGTTAGGGATTTCCTAACCTAAATGTTTCTAAAATTTCACAATGAAGCTCCTAAAAATAGAGCAGGAAGTTTTTTGTTGTTAACCTGAACGTAAGTAACAAATCCAAAAGCATAATATCTCCTGAAATATCTAGTATATTATTGCTATATTACTTTTAGCAACTCTAAATTGTTTTAGTAGTTGTAACTATTCATGTTAGAGCCATAGGTCCATCTGTTACTAAGTTTAGTTTGAATTATGACACAACTATGGATAATAAGTATAATAAGAATTATATAAAAGTAACTATGATTGTATGCACAGTAAATGAATAGAGCATTGTGTGTGTGTGTGTGTGTGTGTGTGTGTGTGTGTGTGTGCGTGTGATTTCCAGTTGCCAAGCAATATCTTAGATGGGCAAGACTCCCACTATTTTCAGAACTGCGCCGAATATCATGATCTTGTCCCCTTTCATTGATATGTGGTTGTGAATTCTCCCACCCAAGCCAATGAAATATGTTACTGCCACTGAAGGATATGCCTTGCGTCCTCTTTGGTGTTCACAAAGCAGGCACTTAGGAAAGCTTGTTGAAATCAGGGATTATCTCCCATTAATATTATTAATATGCATTTGTCAATGGCACAGACAGTCATGGGTCTCGCTGTCCATTATTGTACCTGCATAAGGTTAGGAAATTCCTATACTTTCCAATATGCCTTTATCAGACCATCCCTCATTGTGGGCACTTCAACTTTGGAGTTTCATCTGGATATGGTTACAGATGCTCTGAGAAAGGATACTAAAATTCTACTGCTCAGTGAATATTTGAATAATGAGAAAAGGGGGTGGGAGAGAGGTCCCACACTGGTAAGTCCTATGAAGTTGTCTTTTGCAGATGGCACAAAAAGGAGGAAAAACAAAGGAGGTAAGAGTAGAATGCAAAGAGAAAAAACCTACCGTATAAGTTTTGTTGAGACATGACTCTTCTTATCCCCCCCTAATACCAGTCCCAGACTGACAGCAGGTCACCATGGAGTATGTGCATGTGTGTGTTTAAGAACATGAAGAATTTGGCTAAGTCACAAAACAAAAAGGAGGAAAAACAAAGGAGGTAAGAGTAGAATGCAAAGAGAAAAAACCTACCGTATAATGCAAAGCTGTCACTTCTAAGTATTTATCAATGTGTTTTGAATTACAGAGTCATAAAATATATTCCAAATATATGAACTATGGCTTTTGGTCTGGGTGTGGAGGGAAATTTTCAAAAATGTGCTTAGATTTTCATTTTTAATTACACAGGTGACTGCTTAAACATTCCCATTAATACAGGAAATTAAAATGTTTACTTAGTAAGTTGAAACTGATAATTGTTTTTATAATTTTATACACAGACTGGAAGAGTTTTTTATAATATTATTTTAAAGCAAAGCATATGAATTTCGGGTCACTACAGAGTTATCTGCCTTCAACTTACGAGTCTAAAACGCAATGAGACTAAGTGACGGGGCTGCTATAAATTTGGAGATAAAATGCCTTTAGACGTCACTCTAACAAGACCTGCATGCTATTAGTATTCTCTCAGGGATCAGTTTTAAAAGTTGTAACATAATAAAAAATGGTTGGACTATATTTCCCCACAGCTTTCATTTTATTATGTTGCATGAAATATGCCTTTATTGGCTATAGCATTACTGGAAGTAAAATATACTGGGTACTGAAAAATTCTGTCACTTTGTATTAGCTGTAAATTATCGACTAGTATAAACCCTAATTTCATTTGTCACATTCTGTTGCATTGCTGCTCTTCCTTGTTCCCATTCTGTCATTTTGGCAGGCCCGCGCTGCCCCAGGTATCACGGCATCGCCATCTGCACCCGACATCTGTCTCTCTATTGATCACACGGGTTTAGCACTTGATCAAACAGAGCACAACAGAATACATCTCTTTTTGCAATACTGCCAATGCCAACTGCTGCATGAAATCTACTACAAAAGCCTCCTTTACCTAGTTGAAAAACTGCATGCGTGTGGCTCTGCTTTGCTATAAACTCAGCATTTTCACCCCTCCAGTCTTGCACTGTGCAAGAGCTATGTTTTAAAAAAAATCTAGTTTTCGTGTATTTGAGAATAATCAGGCTAACTGCGACCGATGCCAGGGATAACGGTGAGAGTCACGAGGAGAGGTGGGGGAGATGATGTATGCTTCGTAGGCCCACCTCTATGAAAGCCATTGTTCCTACTTTATTTGTTTGTTTGAGGGCATTGATGGGGATGCATGAAACCTGTGACTGCCCAACAGAGTTTTGCACTCTTTATCCAGCTGCTTCGGTGTGGTGTTAACAGGAGCGTTAACACCATCCAAGCCAGGAGACAAGCGTTCCACGTTGGCGTACAGCGTTCAAGCATTTAAGAGCCACCTATGTTTCGCCTTGTATAGGCAGCCCTTGAGAAGTCTACGAAGCAATCGCGGATTTTTGGTTAGGGGAAAACGGCACATTTTCAGAAGGGCTACGGGGTTTTTACCTACGTGACTCTCACTCACCTTAAGGCAGGGCCACGTGTGCAGCCATGAAAACCAATGCCAAGTTGTTGCAATAAACAGCCAGCACAATGGAAAGATAAGGCTACAGGGAGATATTCAAGGAGAGTAAAAGCCAGAACAGCACGTTTTTAGTTCCCAGAAACACAATGGTAGGATTAAGGTGTGCAGTCCTTTTTGTTCCCATATGTTCACACTTTCCACCATGAGACAAACTGTTTCCAGGGAGCATATCTCACATTCGCCACGTAAACAAATAAATAAACATGCCCTTAAAATTTAAGACAGATAGCCATAGCATGTTTAAAACCTATCCAATATCTTACTAGCCAGAGAGTGCATATTTTATTTATGACCTTCCAAATTACTTTGGGGGGAAGGGGGCACAAAAATAGCCTTCGACGTTAACAATGGTCAAGTTTTTAAAACGTTACTTTTTTTTTTATCTTAACTGATTCATGGTGGTTATAAAATTAGCAATCCTTGTTTTTAAAGGCAGTATTAGTTACATCATAAGACAAGTGGATTCTAGCGATGTATTATTCATAAGATGTTTCGTAGCCAAATACATTAGAGTATATAGTTGTACCAACAAATTAATATTTTAGAGCTAATTGAAATTGTTCTTCCTATAAAGATTAAGCCTCTTCTACCCAACACACTTCAGTCATTAAAATAACACTTTTAATGCCTTGTCTAAATGATGCCTGACATTAATGCAAAGCTATATTAAAGCACTCAAATGACCAGTTCTTTTGTAATGTATTCTATATGATCAGACATTGGGTCAGAGTTGGGCAGTGTGTATGAAGCGAAAGCTAATTAAAATATATTCTCTATAGAACTTTACAGAAAAAAAGAGACCAATAATCATCAGAAGGTATTCTGAAAATGGCATTTCTGAAAGGCTTGCAGTATGCTTTAATCTCCTTGCATAAGGGTAATTTTTGACATAAAGATTTTATTGTAGGCTCAAAACTTCTGCTGGAAAATAATTTTTTACTATGTCAATAAAATCATTATGAAGTCTCTCACATGCATTTCTTATATGGTTTTTATTTCCTAGAAAATCAAGTTCCATTTTCAAGACAATAAAGTTTTCAGTATTTTGCTACATTTTCATTCAACCCAGCATGTTCCTGAAAACAGAGTTAGCCTTCCCTGTCTCTACTGAGGCTGCGGCTACAATTATTACAACAACAACACATGCATGCACGCACGCATGCACGCGTGCACACGCAGACACAGACACACATTAAATTTCCCCTCACCATCACAAAATGCAGAAGAACAGACACACTGAAGGTCTGTATCTAGGCAGACATGTTTACGCACTACAAAAAACCTCCTAATAGTAGCTACTTAAAGCTTCTGCAGCCGGGGCCAAATCTGCAACAGTCATGTTTGGGCTTACAGATCATGTCCCGGTTTTATTCTTTGTGATCCCTCACACATTTTTAACACATTTGTGTTAAAAAGGAAAAAAGAAAGAAAGAAAGAAACAACACATGCTTTTACTTCCATTGATAGAAAAAAAAATTAGTCATTACCACTTTTCTCTTACAACTCACACTTCTTATATTCTTTTTGAGAAATTAGATTTGATTGAGAATGGCAGGTCATAGAACAAGAAATTCAGGTACAGTATTCATCTCCGGAGATCAGGGGTCCTAGACAAAGACTTTGCTTCTGATGTCTTTTATTCACAGACTTTTCACTGATATCATTTCATCTCAAACTTTTCATCTCTGCATGGTATGACAGAGCCTCGAAGCCTGTACTTACTACTTCCTGCTGTTTAGAATAACACGTATGTTTAAGAATGAATAATTGTACTTCCGATGCTGCATATTTTCAAGACAGTGGATCTAACAAATTCTTTATATAGCAGTTGAATACAGATTTATAGTTGAATATTTTCTTTTAAAATAAGTAACTTCAACTTCTCTTTTAAGTTAAACTTAAAATTTTATCAATAGAAATGAGCAACCACAATCTCTCATTGTTCATAATGGCAATGTGCCTTGATTCCCATTCTAGATTTTGGACTCCAAGGAAATTTTATTGACTCTGAACTAGAAACCCCCATCCACCCCACTGGGGGGAAAAAAAAAATGGATTTCATTTTTGCTTTATTCCCATAGTACTGATGGAAAACTCAACTTTACCATGATAACTATATTTATTATTATGATTAGAAAAAGGGGGAAATATTAGGCAATGAATACTTGCACAAAATATTTAGAGAATATAAATTAAAAATCTAAACATAAGCTTTCTTAAAATATCTACTAGCACACTAGAAATGCTAACAATGTTACAAGACCCATGCTGAGTAAGACAGTTGCTGAAACATCCAATCCAATCTCACCTAAGGAATGACACATTTAACTAGTAGCAATTATTTCATATGAATAGGAATTTAGGTATTATTTTTATTTCCACATTGGATGAGATATTTGTCATGACTGCGTGGTAGGAAAGATGCGTTGTTATAATTATTACATTATGTGGGCATGAATATATAGTTAACAAACAAGAAAAATATAAATTTGCTTTTTTTACCAAAATATTTTCATACTTTAAGGCAGACTCACCAGATTGCTAAACATCATACTTCAGTTAAGTGTACTTTGAAGTTACTTTTTTAATTTGCATTTTAGAACTTCAAGTTTCTTTTTCCGTGACATAAATTTGTTTTTCTCTGGTGGCAGTTCTTTCCAACATAATTCAGGTTTTCAGCAGCAATCCCAATTCCATAAGAAATTAAGAGAGATTTGTAGTAAAAATGAAGACGATGCCCAAACCCAGGCTCGATGACAACATTTCTGGTCGAGAGATGAGGTTTGTGTGAACTGTCTGAGGGTTCAGAGGAGCTGTCTGTGGGTGGGCTGTGTGTACAAACTTTATGGTATGGTTTCTATGGTCTCCAACCTCCACGTGTTAAAAGTCAGACTTCCATGCCACGAAACCCATCATTAGAATTTAAACCACTGATCTCTAGAACCTAGGATTTAAATTCCCAGCATATCATTATGTAACACAAAAAGTCACTTGTTGTGGTGGAAATTGCAGCTAATTCCAGACAGCTCTTTGTTTGGTTTGCTAATGAGGAGTGTTGAGAGAGGAGCACGCCCCCTTTGGGTGACCCTAGCCTCTTAGGTTGGTCCTGCTCAGGTGTGTCGGAGACAGTTCCAACTCTCTCAGAAATCACGTGCCTGCTGAAAGGCAGACGTGCTTGTTTTTTGAACTCAGAAAAGGATCCTGAGCTTTGCCCCCCCCCCACCCTCCCCAACCTCCCAATTATTTCCTGAGAAAATTCTGTTCCAGTGGTTTGAAAACCTTGTGCAGACTCTTAGGGTGTCCTAATGAAATTCTACAACGATCTACAATTTATATTTTAAATTTCCTTATGTATTTGGGAAGAAAAAAAAGTTTTCTCCTCTCAAAGGTCTATAAAGAGATGCAGAAAAATATTTAGACAATTATATAGAGGGTTTATGACTGCGACCATATGAGTTGAGAGGTAAAGGCTGGAAGCACATATGATGTGCATTCCTGAAATCATTCCTAAAGTTCTTTTTCAAACAAGGTGGTTAATTATTAAAACAGAACAAGTGTTGTTTGCTTACTCTATATAGTTACGCTAAATCATAAACTAAGCACTATTTAAAATGTTCTACATTGACAGGGAAGGAGAAAATATGTACATGGGCCTTAAAATATGCGCGTAGTCACCACAAACAACCAACTGTTTCCTGTTTATGACAAAGGAGTAAATAATCCATTGATCTGCCAGCAGGGCACCTGCTTTGCAACCGACTCCATATCAGTAGTCCCTGAACCCTCATTATTTTTCCTCAATTAAAGTTCATAGTCTCGGAAAGTCTGTGCCGAGCAGATGTACAACTGTTCTTGACAACGGAACACAGAAGAATCACAAATTTAGAAAACTACTGCCATTTCATAAAACCCAGAATCACATCATTTGTTGTGGGTAAGAAACATTACAAACAATATGTCTCTTTTATAGGCTGCTAAGCCGGCACATTACAGAAAAGAATATTAAAGTTCAAAAACTGTCACATGAGCAGTACATTATGAATACAGTAATGCATTTTTTTATGATTCAAATAATGGTTACCGAAATGAAAAAAAAAGGAAAATCTTCAGTGGGTTATAATGTAAAAATTGTGATGGAGAATTAGACAGAATTGGAAATATGAGCAAATCCAAGCACAAAGTAATGCTCTACAGAGAACTACAAAATGTAATAACGAATGTATTTCAGAAATATGAATTTAACTAATGCTAGTTTTATTTTCATCTTTTGCATAATTCTGAAATCTATGAGGCCAGATCATTAAGGCAACACATTTAAATAAAAAATGCAGCAAGAATCCAGTTTCAAATATAACTAAGAGGCAATCGGTTGAAAAAAAAATTTTTTTTATAATGTACCTAAGGTCAAATACCACAGCATCATCCATTTTAAAAGCTACATAAAAATAGCCTCCATCATTCACACACCTCCTTCTGTGCTTAAGAAAATGAGAAGGAGAAGTAAGCAGTCAGGGAGATGTTTATTTCCATTTTATTTTTTAAATGCTATCTCCATAAGACACTGAAATACATATTTTACAGTAAACAATTTGAAGGTCCTACACGACATTTTCTAGTCCCTTCCCTCAACATAATTCTGACTCCACAGTATGTGCTCTACAGACTGTAGCAGATTGTGAGTCTTGAGGTCAGAGTATATGCTCGAAGCATCAATGGCCACACCTGTCATTTTAGTTTTCCCGGCAAGAACGTGTTATTGTTTAATGCTGTAACACGCATTTGTTACAACCCGACTTCCAATTTTGCCACTGCCGTGGAGGTGACTAAACTACCCCACTAACAGAAATATTTTAGTAATATTTTAACTTCTACTCTGTGTTATAATTACTTTATTTAATTATTTGAGACACATATTTTTTTTTTTCCTAGCCACGCAGGCTCCTGTAATCCATTTTGGATTTTCTGTGTAAATGTAACACAGTTTGGAAAGGGGGGAATAAATCAGGCTTGTACTTCTGAGCATTAATAGAAATGTTTAAAGTCTACCCGGTGTGATTGCTGGTAGGGAAACATTTTACCTCTTCACATTTCCCTACTGTTTGTGCTGGATTAACATAGAGAATATTTTGAAGACATCACCAAATTTGATTGGAAAAATCTCCCTTCTATTCACTTAAAAGTCTGCATGCTGAACTGATAATTCAGTTATGAACAGGGCTTGATGGGACCACGGCCTCCCTCAGACAAAGGGCAGAGTTAAAATATCCTGGGTGGTCAGATCAGTCTTTAGTAGCTTTGTTGCAGGATAAGCCTGTTTCTATGAAAATTCTTCTTGTATATCCATTCCCCCCCCAAATATATTTCTTACATTTACATTTAAAATGTCATAGTTGCTTCTAGGATACATTTCACCAATCTCCCTCTTGGCAAAATTAGTTATTCTCTACCAGTGTTGCTCTTCTGAATCAAGCAAATTATGAGCATTACTCTTGCTCATTTTGCCCTTAAGAAAACAGCTCAGGGGCGCCTGGGTGGCTCAGTCGGTTAAGTGTCCAACTTCAGCTCAGGTCATGATCTCACTGTTTGTGGGTTCGAGTTCCGCATCAGGCTCTGTGCTGACAGCTCAGAGCCTGCAGCCTGTTTCGGATTCTGTGTCTTCCTCTCTTTCTCTGCCCCTCCCCTATTTGCACTCTGTCTCTCTCCTTCTCAAAAATAAATAAACATTAAAAAAATTAAAAACAAAAAAAGACAACAGCTCAAAGTGTAGTCATCAAAGATATGTCATCAGAATAGACACATATGCTATATGGAGCAAAATTGCTAATCTCTCAGGCACCCCAATAAAATTGTGACAAATAACTTCTACAACAGAACTTAGAAATATGCATTGTTTTTATAATTTCCAGAAAGATTTTATTATACCAATCTGATTTCACCTGCCTTGAATAATATTGATTTAAAAAGTCACAATTTTATATACTAGTCATAAAATTTTTAAAATATTTTAAGTTAAAATATTGCAGCTTACAAAGTACTTTTGGAGTATCTTACTAAGGTGATTTTATTTCAGATAAAATGCACATGCAATTAACTAAAGCCACAGCATTGGAGACAGCAGAGTTAGTTTCAGAGACAAGTAACTGAGAGATGCTACTGTGACATATCCATTCATGGAATCTATTCTATTCACTCTTTTTTTTTTAACTTGGTTTTTAAAAAAAAATTTTTTTTAACGTTTATTTATTTTTGAGACAGAGAGAGACAGAGCATGAATGGGGGAGGGTCAGACAGAGAATGAGACACAGAATCCAAAACAGGCTCCAGGCTCTGAACGGTCAGCACAGAGCCCGATGCGGGGCTTGAACTCACGGACCACGAGATCATGACCTGAGCTGAAGTCGGACGCTTAACCGACTGAGCCACCCAGGCGCCCTAACTTTTTTTTTTAATGTTTATTTATTTTTGACAGAGAGAGACAGAGCATGAGCGGGGGAGGGGCAGAGAGAGAGGAAGACACAGAATCGGAAGCAGGCTCCAGGCTCTGAGCTGTCAGCACAAAGCCCGACGCAGGGCTTGAACTCACACAGGTCGCGAGATCATGAGCCGAAGTCGGATGCTCAACCAACTGAGCCACCCAGGCACCCTTATTCACTCTTTGATGATAGGTAAGTTACCCCTACTTCCCGGGTTCGGTTTTTCTACATCTGTAAGATAAGGAGAATTCAGTCTACAGGGATTTTTTTTTGTTTTTTGTTTTAAGATTTCAATGAAATAACATATAGAGTCTCCCCACACAGTGGGTATTCAATAAACACTAGCTCCATTTGGTTCTTTGTGTCTTGTGCTTGACAAAGCATTACCAAATGTCGATTTCTTGTTCTTTGTTTTCTGTCATGGACACTCATGGATGTGGCCCAGAAGCAATCTTACATTCCCCTACCTCTGTGTTTTTCTCCCTAAAATATTCATCATGCTCATTTCTCATTTCTGAAACTGGCAACATTTGCAGCATGATAAAGTACTAGAGATAACAGAAGGGTAGTTTTCTGGGTGGCTAAATTCCCCTCTGCCTCCCTTCTTTCTTCTGTCTTTCTCTCCTTTTTTCCTTCTGTCTGTCCCTTCTTTCCCCCCTAAGCTTCCTTTCTTTCTCCTTCTTTCCATTCTCCTTATCTCCCTCTCACTCCCTTCTTCCCTCTCATTCTCTCTATTCTTAAAAAACGGTATTTGTTGGTTGCGACCTAACAGTCACTTGGCAGGATGTAGGACTTCTCTTGAAGGGCTGGCACTCCTACATGGAGAAAAACACAAACATGACAGGACATACAGAATAGCGTTCTGCAGCGTGTACAGGAACTTCTGAGAGCTTCTTAAAGGAAAAGAATCTAAGGTAGACTGGAGCCCACGGTGGATGGAAGTAATGCTTGTTTCATAGAGACATTTTTCTCCATTTCCCTTTAAATATATGTTTGATGAAAGAGAAGAATTTATTCCACTTAATGCTTAAAGAAATCTTTAAGTTTTGTTTTGTTTTTTAAATCTATCATTTTTTTAGAGTGCCTTAGAGACTGGAAATTTTACCTCTTACACATTACACAGATGTATGCAGACTACTAAATAGGTTTTCTTTTTATATTTTATATTTAAAACTTTTTAGCAGACAAAAGCATTTTGGGGGGTAATATTTATTTTATTTTAGTTTTGAGAGAAAGAGAGAGAGGCAGAGGGAGAAAGAATTTTAAGCAGACTTCACACCCAGCAGAAAGCTCAAGAACCCTGAGATCATGACCTGAGCTGAAATCAAGAATCGGATGCTTAACTGTCTGAGCCACCCAGGCACCCGGACGAAAGCATTTTTAATGTATCCTTTCAAGACCCCAAAATATGTTCCTGCATTTTGCACTTCAGTTTTACTTGCTGTAGTTTTATTTTAGTCCTTCTTAATATCGCCACTGAAACAGCTTTATGAAAAGCGAACGGAAGGAAAATGAGTTGATAGAGATTACCGATGCCTCAGTATGTCTCCAGTAGTCCGGATAAAGTCCCTATGCCCGACTAAGGCCAGCAATTCAGCTCATTTCTATACTGGGACTCTCATTTTTTTGTCTGTGATTTAATGGCAAGAAAACAGAGGTTCGCTCCATGAAACACTGTTTCCCTAGATGGTGAAATTTCTGGTATCTTTAAAAATTGAATTAGTCTTTTTGATTTATTCCTAAAGGTGAAATTGGCACCTGTGTCAATGTGTCATATACACCAATTTGGGTGCCAAGTGGTCATGTGACAATTAATGCAGAGAAAGCGGTGCTATGGGCTATGGGCTTAGTACTTCAAACCATCAAGAACTTCAAAATTACAATAAAGAAGCAAAATCATAAATCATTTTTTAGATCAATTTTTAATTGAAAAACTCTATTCATTAGTATGAGCCAAATAACCCATTGCCAAAAGAAAAAAAAAGCAACCAATTATTTACCTTTCCAAAGACAGAATGCCCTTGACATGTTATGCCTGCTCTAAAAAAAAAAAAAAAAAGTGTGTTATACTTTGGAAGGCTCTTAGCTTTTGAAAAAATGCAAATATATAAATGATTCCATTATCTTTTACTAGTACTTAATAAATCAAGATTGCACATTGAATGCATTGCCATTCTAAACCTTAGTTTAATATTTAATTAACAAGTTCAACATATATTCTCTTTTGGATTTTAAAATATTGTGTTTGGTCTAGAGCCTTCCTTTACAATGACCAAGAATTTATTCTAACTCTTCATTGCCTATTTTTAAAGTGATTAGAAACAATGATTAGAAAAAATGAGATAAACTGATTATACACACACACACACACACACACACACACACACACACACAAATTGTCTTTGTATATATTTGTCTTAATGCCTTTCTTTTCCACCTTTTATCTTTGAGGTTTTTGTGGACTCAACCTTCATGATCCCGATAGATTCAGATCAAATAATAGGAACTCATTTAGAGATGTCTTATAGAAGATTAATGAGAACAACATTCAAGCACAAAGATATTGTTACTACATTATGGTCAACAGTGGAAAAAGCACCATTTTCCTACAAAGTGATACAGATGCCTGTTAGCAAACCCTACGCACACTGGAGTAAACTAAGCGAGTTGATTGGTACCCAAACTTGCCAACCGCTGAAGCAGCTCAACCTCAAAATATTAAGCCATACCACAGACGTGTGAATACATGAATTGGTTCCACTTTGAAAATTTCATTTGCTACTGTGCAATACTAATGCATCTTGTAAGAGGTTTAAGGATTTCTTCAGAATCACTTCCTTTTCACCAGTGTTACCACACTACTATATTTAACAGAGACATTTACATGCTTTGCATTTTAAGTGCCTCGGAAATCCGAGCACAGAGCCCGCACATTTCCACCGCACCATCAGATGTAATGAGTTATGGTGCTATCGGCATGTTGATAAGCTATAGCCCAAAGAAGAACAAGAAGGAAGTATAAAAAATATGGCCAGAGGATGGGATAAAATTATCAGCTAGTGTGTTTTCCTGTTTGGTTTTAATCTACATTTAATTAAATTCTTATCTTCTGTGTACTTATGGTCGCATTTGAATGGCGAGACTGCATTCATTATGAATGGTAAAACTTAACTCAGAGAACATTACATGTGGCTTCTTTAAAAAAGAGAAGAAGAAAAACGCTGTCTTTATTCTTTACACTCAGGTCTTATAAAAGGGGACCAAACTCTCTCTTAGGTCAAGTGCAGTAGCACTTAACCTTTGGGTTAACTGATTTGGAAAGTGGGACTTAAATCAATTTTAATGCTATTTTTTTTATTTTTACAATTTGGGAATGTTATTATCAAATTCCGAGCCTGAACAGAGCTGGCAAGGGGAGCAGTGAAGTGCATTAAGGAAATGTCTTCTTCATTCTTAAAAACAGAGATGACAACAGGAAGTTTTTATTAGTACTGCAAAATGTGATCATTAGTCTGCATCCTTAATTATTAAAACCATTACATTCCCTTGTCTTTATATGCTGAAATAAGAAAAAAAATGCCTTAATTGCTATTTAAATTTTTTTCCTGGGTCACAGACCCTTTGAGTTCATTCAAGCATCCATATATTTCAAAGAAAAATAACATGTTTTCAACACAGCATTATTTCCCACACCTACTAGCTTCAAAACATTTTTAGTTCTATTCCAGGAATGGCAGGGCAAATTGACAATGTCCTGAAGGCAACATTTGGTCCCTGCAATAACAAGCATGGTTTCCTTGGGTCAACCTAAAGATTGTGTCAGACTTAACAAAGGGGAATAGGGGCAACTGTGTCTGATTTAGGTGTGATTGTTGCTGAAGAACGGAGGCTCAAGATCGTACTTGCTATCCCCACTGGATCAAAATTCTCCGAAACCAAGAACCAAGAACAACGAGAAGAAAATGCTCCACAGTTATAGAATGGCTAAATCATGGGGATAAAAGGCACGGCAGAGGGAAAAGTGTCAATGGTATTGTAATAACACTGGATGGTGACAGATGGTAGCTACACTCCTGGTGAGCACAGTGTAATGCACAGAGTTGTGGAATCACTGTGTTTTACACTTGAAACTAATGTAACATCGTGTATCAACTATGAAAAGCTCTACAGTTATATAAATCCTATAACACACACACACACACACACACAAACACAGACACACATACATACATATATATATGTATTCTCTTAGTATTCCTATTCTCTTACATATATGCTAGGAGAATACAGATGATTCTGTCACATGTTTTCACAAGTTTTCTTAAAATCAGTAATGTATGACTAGTACCTGTATACCAATAAAACAAGAACATTTCAAATGAGCACTTGTCATTACTTTGGTATTTTATGCAATGTGAAATACTAACTAGAAAAGGCTTAACATTCCAACTGAAAGCTCAGATTACCATTATCATTAAATAATGGTAATTACCAATGACATATTTTCCCCAAATATTCCAGCATAAATATACTGGGAATGATATTTTACTACTTAGCATTATCTTGAAAGGGGCTATAAAATTCCCAACAGTTGGGTCAAAAAGTTTTTATATGATACACTATATACTCCATAACTTTGCTGTGTAATGAGACGCAAAGATCTTCTTCTAAAAAGCCAGTCACCATTCATTTACCCAAAGCTCCAAAGGAGATGAAGGATGTTTTCAGTATATATTCCTTACACTTCAAAGGTTTCTTACTAAAAATAAGCATTTTTATTTGGTTGGACATTTATACAATTCAGTAGATGGGACTGTCACTCTCCTGTACATAACTGGACATTAAAACCACAACTGGGATGAATTTTAAAAACTGGTGTTAAGTCTGCAACATTAAGTTTATTTTCAAAAATTATTCTTAATTGTTAGAAAGTAAACAAGCCAATATATTCCTAATAGATGACAAATCCTGGATACTAATACATATCCTACCCTGAGAGCACAGTTGTCTGAAGCTATAGATTGATAATCAGGTTTTACTATAATATATGATACATATATAGGTTAAAGATAACATTGGTAACTTGTTTGGTTTAGTTCATTATTTTTTTTCCAAAAACACCCTTATGCATATTCTCTTATTAAATATCATTACAATATATTCCCTGCCTTTGTTTACTTCAGTAAACACATGCATTAGATCGTGTCCATGCACATATCCTAACAAGCTGTTTTATGTGATGTCTTTATCTGAAGAATCTGAAATGTTTTGGATAATTCAATTCAATAAACATTTATTAAGCAACAGTAAACTGACCTAATTTACTATCAGGCAGTCACTCTGTAAGGTACTGTGTAGACATGATATAATACAGTCTCTGTGAAGGGGTAGAATACAGAAAGCCAATTCTGTAATGTAGTTTGTTAAGGGTTATATAGTGTAAGGATACATAAAAAAACTAAGGGAGCAGAGACAGAGAACATATGATGTTCAAACTGATTATGAAAAGACGAGCTAGAGCTTGCTGTGTGGGTAGTTTTGTGGATGCTTAAGACGTAACATACGTACGACCCTATTGTTTCCTCAAGATCATTGAGATAATTGGGATTGACCGTGCCAAAAATTGCCACAGAAGAGGAGAAAACAATTCCTGCATGAAACTGTAAGATATGGCCCAGGCTGCCTCCACGTAATTTCTCTGTCCTTATTCTAGCCACACTGACCTTCTTTTAATTTTTCAAATGGACCATTCCCTCACTGCCACTGGCCATTTGCGCATGTTGTTCTCCCTGGCTAGATATCTTCAGCCTATTCCTATTTGATTAAGTTCATCCTTCAAATTCAGCCCATGCAACTATCATTTCTTCAAGAAAGATTTCCCTGACCTTCCCTAATGTGTGCGCACGCACACACACACGCGCACGCACAGAAACTCACATGGAGTCTCGGTGTGTTTGCCTGGTTACATGCCATCAGAGAACTGTGTTCTTTTCTATAATGGACTCAGTTTGTGAGGCTACATTTGTTCGTATCTGCCTTTCTGACTAGGCAGTGACTTCCATGAGAAGAAGATGAACTTGATCTATTTTGGATCTACATTACCTCAATGTCTAGTTGAAGTGCCACACCAATGTGTTGAATGCATCCATGACTACAGGTAAGAGGCCTCTTCTTGTCCATGCAAGGGTAGCAAGGCGAACTGAGGGAAGGAGTGCTTCTTCCTGGTATCGATGGAAGTGCTCACACATATTTGATGCACCGTGGCTAAACCGTTTAGGAGTATATGTACTTCCAGAGGGAGTATAAAAAGAATTATAAAGAGCCAGGAAAGGGCGGAAGTCAGTGTTCCCCCATGTACCCCATCCTAGCTCTGCAGGCAAGTCAGAGATCACTTCCACAGTTTGTCTATTTGCAAGTATACAACACACATATTTACGATGCTTTTAAGGTCTGGGGTTCACCTGATTTGATTTAAAAGTGATCTCCTATGTTGAAGGGCAAAAAAAAGTCCACATGCCCTTCCAGTAATAATTCAAATATGTATTACTGTTATTTTTTATAGCTGCCTTTCAGGGGAAAAAATGCACTTTGAACTAAGCAGAAAATGATAAAAGAAATCTGTGAACATTACGAAGCTTGGGCCAATGGAAGAAAACGTGTTCTTGTGGACTGTGTGCATGAAAAATACATGCTTGAAAGAGGGCAGTATAATATGTTCGTTCTTACTTCATGG
Organism: Herpailurus yagouaroundi; assembly: GCF_014898765.1. Lineage (NCBI taxonomy): Eukaryota > Metazoa > Chordata > Mammalia > Carnivora > Felidae > Herpailurus > Herpailurus yagouaroundi. The sequence continues at coordinate 16,639,413 of NW_024412417.1, read as the reverse complement.
TAGACACAAAAGTAACTTAAAGGAAGAGCATTTGTTGTGAGCCTCTGCTCCAGTAAATGAGTTGGTAGTTAGTATATAAAGTACTGCAAATGAAGAACTATAGGCACACAGGGCCTGCTTCATTAAGAAGGGCTTTTCTGTTTGGCAAAGGGAGTCAAGAGGCCCCCGCAGGCCTGAGTGGCTCAGATAAGACTAACCGCCCCCAGTACACACATTTTCTTCTCGCCCTCAGGGGACTGAGGAGACCCAGACCCCTGCGTATTCCTGGCCAGCCCCACACTATTCCTCATTGGAAGCTCATAGCTCACTACCATCTCTGAGTTCTGATACAACCGGGACTAATCCTAACCGGCTCTTTCCTGTGTGCTGATGGACACTAACTAGACTTATCGAGGTGGTGATCGTTTCATCGTATGTGCAATATCAGATCATGATGTTGTACACTTAAAATTAAGATAATGTTATAAGTCAGTTACATGTCAATAAAAAAGAATAGATAAAAAAAGTACTTAATCTTATTGTCAACTTGATCTCTGGTTTTATCAGTCATTCCCAGAAGCCCAGGACTCTTGTGACCCTCAGCCCCATAATATAATCCTCATACAGCCTGACTGATATTTCTTCTCTCATCTTTCACCAATCCCCAAACCTTTCCACTGATACCCAAGGGAAATTACCAGCAAAATGTTCCATAGCCTCAGCCTCTTCTATCAACATTCACTTTGCCTCCTTGCTCTTCCCCTCTCGAGCGGTAGCCGATTTTACTCCCACGAAGAGCATATCGCTTTACCTGCAGGTGAAACAGCTAACTCAGCTCCTGGAACTTCTCAAGTACTTCTTCTGATTTTCATCTTGGTGACTTGGTGACTCCACTATATCCAGGCAGTCAGTCACATGGACTCTCAGTTCCTTGACCTCCTCTCCTCCAGGGACCTGGCTCTCTACCCCATCTCCAACTGCTCATTCTCTAGGCCTTTTTAAAATTGCCAACAATTGTGGCACTCCTCTGTATAATTTCACATTTAGGCATCCCATTCTCAAACCATAGCTCTTACCATTCTATTTCACTCTTTCTAGAGCCTTGATTTCAGCATTAACTTCACCATGACCTAAAATCCAATTTTGCCACCTTTTTCCCCATTGTCTTGCATCCCCTGTGTCCTTGCTCCCCTGCTTACCCAGCTTACATGCTGGCCTTCATCGTAAGCCCTTCCTTGCAAATATCCTCCATTATCTCACTCCCTGTTGCTTCACCGGATTAGTCTGGCAAAACTCCAACCATGATCAATCCAACTTTCCACCTACTCTGCGTTTACAACTAAAGCAGTGGACTAGCTGAAGAAAAAAACAACAATCCTGTCTCAAATTAAATTCATGACCAATACCATTGAGTGGGTCATCAGTGCTTCCCAGCAATCACACTGCATTTCCCTGGTCCATTGGCTCTCTAACATCTATTCCCCATCCATTCTCTCTCAACTTTGCTTCCCCCTCCCTAAGAAAATTGTAGTAATCAGAAGAAAACTTTGTTTCCTCCTCCACATCAACTCTGTATATATGGACTGTATATATACAGTGCTGCCATGACCGTAATCATGGACTATAATTAACCATGACTTTATTTACCGTCAACCCCCCAATGGTGATAGATGCTCCCTTCTTTCCTGCAAACATCATTTCTTTTTCAGCTTCAAGTGGATCGTTCCCACCAGCATGAAACATATCATAATTTCTGTATCATAAACAAGGAGAACAAGAAAATACGATCCCCAGGTTCTTTTTTACCTGCTTCAATTTACAGCAAAACTCTCTGAAGTAGGTTATCTCTGCTTTCTATCGCCCAGTTTCCACTATGTGCTCACTGCTATATCTATAAACTGATCTTGTCAATATCACAAGGACATTGCTAAATCCAAGGGTCATTTCTTAGATTTTTGTTTTACTTAAATACCAGAAAAACTGAACACGGCTTCTCCTTGAAACACTTTCTTCCCTTGGCTTCCACTCAGCACATCTTTTTAAAATATAACTTACTGTCAAATTGGTTTCCATACAACACCCAGTGCTCATCCCAACAAGTGCCCTCCTCAATGCCCATCACCCATTCCCCCCCCCACCCCCATCCACCCTTGGTTTGTTCTCTGTATTTAAGAGTCTCTTGTGGTTTGCCTCCCTCCCTCTCTGTTTGTAATTATTTCTGTCCGCTTCGCTTCTCCCATGGTCTTCTGTTAAGTTTCCCCAGATCCACATATGAGTGAAAACATGGTATCTGTTCTTCTCTGACTGACTTATTTTACTCGGCATAATACCCTCCAGTTCCATCCACGTCGTTGCAAATGTCATGATTTCATCCTTTCTCATTGCCAAGTATATTCCATTGTGTATATAAACCACATCTTCTTTATCCATTCATCAGTTGGTGGGCATTTAGGCTCTTTCCATAACTTGGCTATTGTTGAAAGCGCTGCTGTAAACATTGGGGTACACATTCCCCTATGCACCAGCACTCCTGTATCCCTTGGGTAAATTCCTAGTAGTGCTCAGCACCCTTTCCTGGTATTCTGACCTCACTGGCTGCTCCTTCTCAATTTCCCTTTTTGGGTTTTCTGGCTTCATATGCTACTCTCTCCTGCTTGTTCTGTCTAGCCACTCTGGGCTACACCATGCTGTTCATGGAACGTGCCAAAGCACTCCTGCCTCTACCTGGGACATTCCTGCCCAAGTCAGCTGCATGATTAGCTACTTCGGACCTTCTCAAATGTCCCCATTCTCAGTGAGGTCTTCCTTCACCACCCCAGTCTAAATTTCAAACCTCCTCTGTGTTTGATTTTGCTCTCTGCCTTCTTTGTCTCCACAACACTTGTTAGCATTTAACAAATTACACACATTATGCATGTATTTACCTTTCGTTGTTTTCCTTCTTGGAATATAAGCTCCTAAAGGAAGACGTTCGCTACTCTATTTGATACCTAGGACAACACCTGGACGACACAGTAGGCATACATAGTAACTATATATTGAATAAATCAATAAAACAGGCCAGTATTTTAACTTTTTAATTTACTTCTTAAGCTCCATATGAAAACTGTTTTCTTGTCTATTTTCCACGACTCTAAAAAATTATATTCACATATTGGTGTGCTGGATTTCTCTGGTATTTTAATAATATAGAATTGCACACCCATAACTAAAGGTAGTTTTATTATTTTTACAATGTTATTTGTCTTTAGGGCATATTTCTATGCCATGAAAATTATTTACCATTATCTTTTTATTGCTTTATTCTTCATATTACATTAGAATAAACACTATTATGTTGGCATTAACCAATATCTCTCATATTTATACTGACCAATTCTCTTTGTACTTCTCCCCCTTCTTCTCTGTTTTAACCTTTGTAGGAGACAAGGAAGAGGATGATAAAAGTGTGTTTGTGAAATATTTTATTTCCGATGGAACAGACCTGTATGAGGCAAATGGATTTAAACACTGTGTAATAGTTGCCATTTCTGAACCCAGCTTTGGCTGTCTGTGAAGCATGTAATGAAATTAAGAAGAGCATAAAGAAAGGATTTGGGTGGATTTCCTTGTCTTCAGGATCAATTATCTTGACCTAGGTCCATTAGCCAGACTGCCCCAATATTAAGGAGCAATTTTTAGTAATTTTAAGCCAAATGCAGTAATTTCTGGGGTTAGGTGAGGATATAGGGAAAAGAAAAGGGGGCTGTAAGGAAGCACACTTGCAGAGAAAAACATAAAAATTCAACCCTCTCCAAAACAGACCTAAAAGTATGACATCCATTATTCGTATTGGCAGTGATTTCCTTACAATTGTTGACTTTTTTTTGCACCAACCTCTAACCTACCATTTCTGAAACATTCCTAAGAAGACTTGAAAAAGCTGTTAAAAGCATATCTGCCCAGAAGCCCTAGAAAAACTATAGCTGCAAAGTGTCTTGACTGTTTATATAAGAGCAATCAAAGGTATCAGCAAGCAAGACAGATGAAACTGTTCTCTGAGGAAAAGAAAGTAAAATTTATCCAAACTAAATATTTCTGTGAAACAGGTTATACGGAATTCTCATTCTGCAGCCAAATACACATCCCCCGTATGCTTGTGTATTCCTCCTTATAAACATGAATATTCATTAATACCATCCCAGTAGATGGGAACAACCTAAGTAAATTACTGAGCATGAGGAACAGCAGAGAAAACTTTAATGCAATTCAAGTATTCACACAGACATGTACGATTTGCATCATATACATGGGCAAGATGATTACAACTACATTTCATTTACCTGTCATAATCTATGACTCAGTTGTTTGATCTGTATTAGTTACTGCGTTCAAGGCAAAGTTGTTATTTGACCACCCTTTACTGGAACTCTTGTTAAAATCTCAAGTATTTCCTTTTGGTTTTTTTTCCCTTTAAACTGAGGTCAGAGAACAGAGAATCATTTGAAGCACTGTTTTACAGAACCGTCCTCAAGGGTTATTCAGGTAGTTCCTCTATTCCTTAAGGACTCGGCACTTTTATTTTTTATTTCTTTAGTGGGATTTTTGTGGTTGTTGTTCACTTCCCCGCATTGCTGGGACTGCTGCTGCCAACAGACACTTCGTTTTCTAAGCCAGTGTGAGCTGGGAAACCAACTAATCAGCCTGTGTGGATTGTGCTTAAATTAAGAGTATAGACGTTCTGGGTAAAGATATTAGGGGTTCTTCTATCCAAGTTTTGGTTCAAACCAAAATCTATATTCGCATCTATTGAAAAGTATACCGACATTTAAATGTGGGTGCTTTTTGTTTGTTTTCTCATCTTTCTTGGCTGTGTTCTGGAACACAGCAACATTATATAGAAAATATATGAACACATGAAATATTACTCATATTTGCTTATAAGAGAGCACCTTCTACAACAAAAGATTCACATTGAAAAGCTACATGAAGGGCTTTCCATACAGAAGAGAGCAAGGTGTAAGTGTCTTTCATGGTCCTACATCTGGGTTTAGGCCACCCAAACTGCCTTGCCACGCCATCCAAGATTGACCTTAACAAAAGCAAAGTCCTATACTGAGGTGCACTGGCGGAAAAGTTGGTGCCAAATGTGGTCTGGTCCCCAAAACTGGTCCCCTGTTTCGGTCTAAAAAACGTTGGTGATGACATTGTCAAGGTACCTGATGACTAGGAGGGTCAGGATTATATGAAACTGACCATTCAGAACAGACAAGCCCAGACTGAGCTGGTACCTTCTGTCTTTGCCCTGATCATCAAAACTCTCAAGGAACTCTCAAGGAACTACACAGAGATGGCAAGAAGCACAAGAACATTAAGACAGTGGAAATAACAATTTTGATGAGACTGGCACCTGACAGATGCAACACCAATCTTTGACCAGAGAATTATCTAGAACCATGAAAATGATCCCGGGGACTGCCAGGTTTGTGGGCTGAAATGTTAATGGTTACTACCCACGTTATCATCGATGACATCAACAGTAATATGGTAGAATGCCCAGCTACTTAAGAACTACAAAGGGAAATATCTTGGTAAAGGATCGTTTTACAACCCCCGCCCCAAAGTTATATGCAGGCCACATCGTCTCTTAGCGAAATATAAAGTTAATTTGGTAGAGAATTTTCACAGATTTATGCTCAAAACTGTCATGCATACAAACCCCCTTGTCTACCAAGTATGAAGTTGTGAATCTAAAGAAGACTACATGGGACGCCTGGGTGGCTCAGTCAGTTGAATGTCTGACTTTGGCTCAGGTCATGATCTCTCGGTTCGAGAGATGGAGCCCCGTGTCGGGCTCTGTGCTGACAGCTCAGGGCCTGGAGCCTGCTTCAGATTCTGTGTCTCCCTCTCTCTCTGCTCCTCCCCTGCTCACACTCTGTCTCTCTTTCAAAAGTAAATAAAGATTAAAATAAATAGATAAATAAATAAAAAATAAAGAAGACTACAGATGAGCTTTAATAGGTCCATAAGCGCCTTGAAATTATACGCAAAATCATATGCATACATATTAGCTGAATGAATTACGGATTCTGTGTGAAGAAATTTTTGAAATACTTAATGACTAAATGCAGACTATTAAGAAACTGATGAAATAATACTGGTTACGTCAATTTTTATTTCAATGGGAAGAGTGACTGATACTTTATCTGGTGTTAATTAAAAATATTAGATACTACTTATAGAACAAATGTCTGTAAGGACTTGCACTGCCTTCGTGGAAGAGAGAATCCTTGTGCATAGATGCAGAATTCAAATGTTGAGGTAGTGAAGAAGTTGTCTAATAAATTATAATGTTCTTGTGAAATATTCTTCCATGTGTAGCCAATCACTGGCAAGCCCAATAAATAATGCAAGCATCAGTAAATCCTCAAGTGTTTATTATTTCTTACTGTGCTTCTTGGGGGTCTGTGCAGTGGCGATAATATGACTCATGGGTTTGTCTGAACAATTATCAGTATGCTTGGTGTTTTATTCCAAAGTGAGGAAGAAAGGAAAGAAAATAAGTGCCTGCTGCTTGCCCTGAGTTCTAACTATTGAAAAAATCAAAATTTATCTTATCTGCTGATTTTTCAAAGGTTGTCAAACTGTCTCCTTATGAATGTGATGCCCACTAGAGCTACTGTTAATATAGTAAATTAAACTATCTTGAAGTATACAAGAGACTCAAGGTCAAAGCCATTCATACTGAGATGAGTAGTAACTTGGCAAATATTTCTAAATGTCTAAACTTCAGGGTATACTAGAAGTTCACAGGGGCTTTCATTCAGGTTAATGTTCTGTTGACAGCCTACACTTAGGAGATCCCAGTTTGGCTCACAGATTTATTGGCATGTGCCCTGTGATTTGATTTCAACTTTAGGTCTAAAATTTTAAGCATCATGGCATATTAAAATTTTACTAGATTGGAGAAAAAAATGTTGATAGCTAAACACAGGTAGATGTTTAAACATTAATACTTAAAATATCTCTTAATAAAACAATAAAAGCAACACCATCTTTAACGACTTGTCAATAACAACATTACTTGTGTGCACAAGTTGGGAAATTCCCATGGAACAATCATCTTTCCAGGTGTTTACAGAGATGCTAAATTTTTGAAGAGGAGATAAGAAAGGTATTAGCTTGCTTTCCTTGAAGGTTCTCATGAGAAGACTTAAAACACAGCTGGCTGCATGTTGCTGGTCTACCTACTGGCTAGACACATCCAAAGAGATACAATTTGGAGTCATGTAATATAAGAACAGCAAAAATGCATGCTTCTCTCCTGAAAACACAGCTTAAAATTCATATTTTCATCCAAAACAAAGTTTAAATGACTTAAAATTGACTTACACTGTAAGTTTATGATAAAATGATCATAATATTTTGGTGGTACCTCCAAACATTCTATTTAAAATTTTTTTAAGCCACTTTCTTTAGGTATGACTGACACACAAAGAACTATATACTTAATATATATAACTTGATGAATTTGGAAATATATATAAATTTGTATATAAATTTTTATATATAAAAATATATATAAAATATATTTTTTCTGAAACCTTGACTGTATTTGTTTTTAAAACCTCTTTCATGATATTGTCTATTAACTACAAATCTTCCTAAAAATAAGCAATATTTGGGGTGCCTGGGTGGCTCAGTTGGTCAAGCGTCTGACTTCGGCTCAGGTCATGATCTCATGGTTGGTAGGTTTGAGCCCTGTGTTGTTGGGCTCTGTGCTGACAGCTCAGAGCCTGGAGCCTGCTTGGGATTCTGCGTCTCCCTCTCTCTCTGCCCCTCCCCTGCTCATGCTCTGTCTCTCCCTGTCTCAAAAATAAATAACATTTAAAAAATTAAAAAAACAAGCAATATTTTACATACACAAGAGTCTCATTTCTGTCCTAGAGGCTTAAAAATTTTTTATATTGGGAAGTGGCCGTTAAAATAAAAAGATAAAAATGGAGTTGTTTTTGTAAATCGAGTAAATCAAGTTCAGAAACTTTAACAAAAAAGAAAAAAAAAGAACTTCAACTTTAAAATTTCAATTGTAATATACAATGTATCTAAGAATTTTTTTTTCATCTGTAGTGTAGTGGATTATTTGTCTAAAAGCAATTTTATCAATTCTTTCTTTTTTTAAAAAATATTTTTTAAATATTTATTTATTTTTGAGAGAGAGAGAGAGACAGAGACAGACTCTGAGTGGGGGAGGAGCAGAGAGAGAGGGAGACACAGAATCCAAAGCAGACTCCGGGCTCTGAGCTGTCTGCACGGAGCCCAACAACACAGGGCTCGAACTCACAAACCACGAGATCATGACCTGAGCTAAAGTCAGTCACTTGACCGACTGAGCCACCCAGGCACCCCTGTATCATGTCTTTCTTTAAGGGCATATATTCCTATTTTCATCAAATATTGCTAGCAAATCATAAATTCCCAATTCATTTTTCTAATCAGAAACAAATTAAAAATCCTTGAGGGATATCTTTCTGAAGATAAATCTGTAAGCCTCGTGCTAAAGGGGCATTCTAAGTCCTATTCACCAAATACAACCAAATATTCACAGAAACTCTATAAGAAAATACTTGCAGTTCTCAACTTCAGAGCAAGGAAAGCAGAGAGACTTCCAAAATTCAAATAGGAGGAGGGTCAAATGCATTGCCTTGTTGAGTAGAGACACTCAAAGAAACTCCTTAAGCAACAATTGTAAGTTTAAATAAAGTCTCTGGTTTCTCAGATATTGGGAATCACAGGATAGGAGCCACATGTATACAGGACCTATCCTGTATATATCTACTCTTAAGCCTGTATAGTCAGCAAATACGATGTAGTTAGGAATTACAGCTTTAATGAAGCCTACAAAAATGGAGGGATTACCCACTCCCTGAGAACTTTGTCGCCCTCTGAATATTTTTCTGTAGACAGCATTACAACATACTTTTCCTACATCTCAATTTGCTTTATCTCTAAGAGAGACACACTAGGCATTTCTTTGAATATTTTGGAATTTCCTGGCAATGTAAACATTTAGAAAAATGTTCACATATAGTATTCCTTGCTTATAAACAGATATGGAAACTACTTATAAATACAACTTCATTTTCTGGTGAAATAAAATGGCTCAGATGCAAGGCTATTTCTGAGGAACATAGAGATATGTGTCATTGCTACTGAGGTTCAAGATAAAACAGAAAATATTTTTCTTTTGTATTTATT
>NW_024412417.1:16622697-16625197 GCF_014898765.1 Herpailurus yagouaroundi | reverse complement strand
TTCGCGTTCTTTCTTTTCTCTTAACCTCAGCTCGTTTTTAAACTAGATTGCTTTAGGGGTGCCTGGGTGGCTCACTCAGTTGAGCGTCCAACTTCGGCTCAGGTCATGATCTCACTGTCCGTGGGCTCAAGCCCCGCATAGGGCTCTGTGCTGACAGCTCAGAGCCTGGAGACTGCTTTAGATTCTGTGTCACCTTCTCTCTATGGCCCTCCCCCGCTCACACTCTGTCTCACTCTCTCAAAAATAAATAAATGTAAAAAAAAATTTTTAACTAGATGGCTTTAACAAGAAGACTAAAGTTTCCCTTTCATTAAAAAATTGTTATTTTTATTAGTCTTCATGGGGTATTTTGAATAGATCAGTGTGGCAAAGTAGTGGCCTATTAAATGTAACCAATGTACATTTATAATTATGGCTTTAATACATGGGAAACAAGTAGAAGGACATATAGGAATGGAGGGTCTACTAAAATTTCTATACGTTGTATTATTTATGTGGAAAGAAATGAAGCATTAGAGGGATGGCTGAAAGAAAACCATAAACCATTAAATTCTACTTGTTAAACTGCATCCCTATTTTTACATGCTTCTCAGTCATGAAATAGACCTTAATGAACTTAACCTTTAGAGATCTACAGTAATTATATAGAAACAAAACTGATTTTCAATAAATAATTCCGTAAAACATTTACTTGCAAAGATGACACTTCCGAATACCTTTAAAAATTCCATGAGAACATCAAATACATGGTACTGTAGGTCCCTTAAAAACAATCCTACTACTCTTCCTACCTCAGAGAGGCACCTAAGCTCTCAGGGCCTTTTTATCGCACATATAAACACATACCGCACCGCTCTGCAAATTCAATGGGATAATATATTTGAAAGTATCTAGCACAGAACCCTGGCACACAGCTGTTTTATGAACACTGGCAAACGGTGGGAGAAAAGAAGTTGGTTTTAAAATTAAATTTTGTCTGGGGCGCCTGGGTGGCGCAGTTGGTTGGGCGTCCGACTTCAGCCAGGTCACGATCTCGCGGTCCGTGGGTTCGAGCCCCGTGTCGGGCTCTGGGCTGATGGCTCAGAGCCTGGAGCCTGTTTCCCATTCTGTGTCTCCCTCTCTCTCTGCCCCTCCCCCGTTCATGCTCTGTCTCTCTCTATCCCAAAAATAAAAATAAAAATAAACGTTGAAAAAAAAATTTTTTTTAATTAAATTTTGTTTTATGTTTACTTATTTTTGAGAGAGAGAGAAAGAGACAGAGTGCAAGTGGGGGGAGGGGCAGAGAGAGAGGGAGACACAGAATCCTAAGCAGGCTCCAGGCTCTGAGCAGTCAGCACAGAGCCCGACGTGGGGCTTGAACTCATGAACCATGAGATCATGACCTGAGCCGAAGTCGGACACTCAACCGACAGAGGTTTTACAATTTTAAATGAATTTTAAAGATACATTTCTGTTTAATAGCAGAAACGTCTCTCCTGCAAATCAGCCAAGTAGGGACCTTAATTTGAAGACCTCCCTTCAGGGGCGCCTGGGTGGCGCAGTCGGTTAAGCGTCCGACTTCAGCCAGGTCACGATCTCGCGGTCCGTGAGTTCGAGCCCCGCGTCAGGCTCTGGGCTGATGGCTCGGAGCCTGGAGCCTGTTTCCGATTCTGTGTCTCCCTCTCTCTCTGCCCCTCCCCCGTTCATGCTCTGTCTCTCTCTGTCCCAAAAATAAATAAAAACGTTGGGAAAAAAAATAAATAAAAATGAAGACCTCCCTTCAAATATAAAATATGAGTGATTTTTCAAGAAGTCTCAAATTTCAAGATGGCTTTTGCATGTAGGTTAGTGCTGTAGGTTGAGCTCTGTGGCGGGCCATTTATCTCCTGCCTCCCTCTGGGAGGACAGGCTGTCCAGGGAACTTGCTCTGACCAGGGAAAGGTATGCATGAGTGATGTATGTCACTTCTTGTTGTGAGTTTTAAAAACCAGGCTGTACTTTAACATGGTCTCTTTCCCCTCTGCCATAGGACAAGCATTGTTTCAGTAGCGGTTATTACCAGCTTGGGTCATGAAATAGACACCACGGGGCAGTGCTAGAGCTAACTTTCAATGGATATGCACATCAGTCATGTTAAACTGCTGAGATTTTAGGGTTATTGGTTATTTTAGCTTATTTTAGCCTATTCAAAGTGATACGACATTAATATCTAGCATCTTGAAACCGTGGGAAATCCAGTCTCTAGGTTCTATAAACTCCATGATAGCCAATCCAGAACCTATAATTTGTATTTTCTATAAAACTGTGGTTTCTCTAATATAAGTACTATTTGAGAGAGGGACAGAAAATGGCAGAGGAGTAGGAGAACCCAAGACTCGTCCTGTCTAACAAGCACAACCGGGTAGCTATCAATTAATTCTAAATACCCCAGAAATGATTACTATTATTAGTTTATTATTAAAAGCGTTTAAAAAACGTATTTGTATACTTGTTCAAGAAGTGGTTTTAAAGTCTTCACAGT
>NW_024412417.1:16579142-16617697 GCF_014898765.1 Herpailurus yagouaroundi | reverse complement strand
TTTTTTTTTTCCTTCCCCTCCCCCATGGGTTTCTGTTAAGTTTCTCAGGATCCACATAAGAGTGAAACCATATGGTATCTGTCTTTCTCTGTATGGCTTATTTCACTTAGCATAACACTTTCCAGTTCCATCCATGTTGCTACAAAGGGCCATATTTCGTTCTTTCTCATTGCCACGTAGTACTCCATTGTGTATATAAACCACAATTTCTTTATCCATTCGTCAGTTGATGGACAGGCTCTTTCCATAATTTGGGTATTGTTGAAAGTGCTGCTATAAACATTGGGGTACAAGTGCCCCTATGCATCAATACTCCTGTATCCCTTGGGTAAATTCCTAGCAGTGCTATTGCTGGGTCATAGGGTAGATCTATTTTTAATTTTTTGAGGAACCTCCACACTGTTTTCCAGAGTGGCTGCACCAAGGTTTTAATGAAACTATACTGGAGGTATTTACAATATATGTACACTAGAGATTATTAGTAGTTAATAGTAGCAAATTAATAGCAAAATGATCATAAATAATAGTGAAGAACAGTAATTAATAATTATGGAAAACTCTTTCATGGTTAAACTTTTAGTAACAACAGAATTCAACATATTTCAACATTCACCTAAAGGAAATGAGATATAAACCTTGTGAAATGTGTAACACATGGAAGAGTAAATCTTGAAAAAGGACACAGAGCAAGAGTGAGTTGTGGGACACATGCAGGACGGCTCGTAAGAACATCAGTAGAGTGATATAGATAATAAACTGACCTTACATCCGTTTGTTTTCATCCCTAGTGTCTTATTAGTTCAACTTACAGTCACTGACTATGGCCAGGTTGCTGGAGGACCTTATCCCATCTTTAAAATAAATGCATAGTCTGCATAAGGTAAATGTGATGTGTAAATTGGGAAAAGTTTCCTCTGCCAGTTATGGATGGCTGTGGCTCCCTATGAAGTCCAACAAAATCATTTAAACTTGACACCCATTATTTCCAATTATCCAATGAGATAACTCACTATTCCAGTATTGGCCTCTGCATAGCTATCAAGGCCGTTAAATTTAATTTGAAAATGGAATCCATCATAAAATATTAATCACAAAGCACTGCTGGTATGGAGACACTTATCAGTCTGCTAATTACATTGTTCACTCCTGTTGGCTTTGATCTTACGTAGGCAATCAGGCACATGAAGGGAGTAAAGACAAACAATAATAGTAACATTCCTAAAGATAATAATATTAGTAATAATAATAAATAGCAAATACAATGGATTTTACTCCTTACTAGACATTACACTAAGCATTCTATACGCATTATCTAAAATTACTCTCTCCTGCATTTTATGGTGAAGGTTCTGCCATTATAATCATCCCCATTTTATGTAAGACAAAACTGAGGCTCAGAGAGATGAGCTAATATGTTCATGGTGACAAGTTAATAAATGGCTGAGAGAGGAATCAAACCCAAGTCTATTTGAATCTAGAGTCCAGGATATTAGGAATTATGAGATACAGCCTCTCTATTAATGCTTGACTTACATACTATTAGATTTTTGTCTTATTTAGTGCCAAAACGTCTGTGGTTTGTGTGCGTTGCTTTTTTTTTTTTTTTTTTTTGTGCATCACTTACAAGAGAAGTGAAAGGGCATGGTGATTCCAACCACCACATAATTAACATAGTACATTTATACTGTGAGGCATCTCAATTACTATTAGCACAATTTAATTGGTGATTAGGACGATGGCGATGCTGATTCAGACATTACCATCTCTTGGGTTTTTGGAAGTATGTAAGCTTCACAGATGACAGCTGGTAGCATATTTCAAACTTGAAAAAGGCATACCTATACAGAAGAATAAACTAGCAGGTGCTGAAAATAAACTTGGAAAAGTAGTTTGGAGCAAGATCATACAAAACCATGAATGTCAGACAAAGGAAGAAGCAGTAGGAAAGAGTAATATATTTGGAACTAGTGGACTTTGAATTGGAAGATCGAATCTGACATTTAATACATGAATAATCTTTAATAAGTCATCTTTTTACGACTGGATCTCATTTGTAAAATGGAATTGCTGTGGAAACTAAATAAGGAAATATGTGTAAAAAGGGGCTACATAAATGTAGCAAAATAAGGAATTAATATTGTGTTTAATAATGAGCAGTAAGGGTTCGGAGGTATGAATCACTGAGGAGTTTTTGAATTAGGGATCAGTCTACTTTGTTTTGCTGAATCCTTTTGAAGACAGAATCGGGGCAAGGACAAAGCAGAACAGCAAAATGTGTGGACTTAAAGTGAAAAAAAAAAAGAGCATATTGTGTCGTATTTATTAACACTGGACAATTTTCTGTAAAGGAATTAGCAACTTACGATAATCCCTTGCATTCCATTAGTGCCTTAAACTTTGCAAAAGCCCTTTTCAAAGACATTATCACTTTTGATTTTTAGTACAAGTCTTCAAAACTACAGTTATGCCTTGTGATAGTACGCCTGATGATTACATAAATTCAGATATACACCGTTTGAAAATAGAAGTACACTAAAGCGAGGGTTATTTTCTAGGACTAATCTTTTTTTTGCCCTAGGCAGAATAAACTGGCATTACTAACCCAGAGATTCCTAGAATTATTGCCCATATTCTAGATCTTCCAAAGGGCCACCAAATCCAGAATCATCCTCACTTGGTATTTGAGTCAGAGTGAACAACTGCCACCAGGTGGCACCAAATTGCAGTCAGGGACCTTTAATCCAGAAGCCAGATGTCAGAGGTCCCAGGTAGCTAGCCAGCTGCTCAGGATGGCTGTAACCAATGACTGCATAGTACATGACCCCACATTTTGGGTGACTAAGTTTTTGGGCCCCACTTATTTTATCTTATATTTGATAGAAGAGCTTCCCAGTGAGGTTTATTGACTTACTCAAGATCACACAGTATCTTACTGTCAAAGACAAGAACTCAGTCTCCCAAGTAGTGCGTATCATATTGGAAAGGGTATAAAACTTGGAGTCAAACAATAAGGGTTCAAGTCCCACCCCAGCTACTTCCCAAACATGTGACGATGGGCAAGCTATTTGCCATTTCTGGGCCTTCTCCCTCCACTAGAATGGGGGGCTACTCCTCCTAGATATGGAACAATAATGCATTTGAAGGTGCATTAGGAAACTATAGCAAAGTATGTGAAAATACCTTTGGTTTCTCTCTGATCCCAAATATTAATAATTTCAATTGTGTTCCTATTCTAAATGGTAAGGATAGTAAAAGAAAATACTTTATAATCGAATCAATAACTTTCAGGTATACGCTATTTTTTAAATACAAAAATGCCTCACAAAAGCCTGAGAGCAGTATCTTTCCATTTAATAGAACCATCCACCAACTTAAATGTATTAACTATCTACAATGTACTCAATGCTGTAGAGGCCATAGCAAAATCTGTTTCAAAGTTTGCACCCTTAAAGAGCTAAATATTCCATCAGAGAAATCACACTTAAAGGAAATGCAAACAGTGTAAGGCAAATATTAGTAAATACTAGAAACAATGACATTACCACAGTGACAGGGAAACTGCAAGATGATGAGAACAGGGACATGAATAAGCTCAGTAGTGGTAAGAAAAACTCTGCAGAGAGCTAAGAATGCGATTTTGCCTTGAAGGGTGATATGCTATAAACAGCCAAAAAAGAGACGTTAGCTATTCTGATTCATCTCTTTGCTTTTCTCTGACTCAGTGGTTCCATTTTGGTTAATATGATCCCAGAAGTTCCAAGCAGATTCTTATCAGGATAGTTTTGGAATAACTGCTGACCTATCAGCAGGGAGTATTGAAAGACAGGCATGGAGTGTAATTTTTCAGCAACTTCTGGGCAGGTGCTGCTGGAGAAGCAGCTCCCTTTTAAATGTATCAGCACTTCCTCCTCTGCACTGCATAAAAGTTACTCACAGTTTGTATCTGTGCCAGTAAGATGACGGTAATGCCTGCTCACACACCAGTGGTAAGATGTGTGATTTCACCCTTGGAGAATTTGACAGAATAATCGACTTTGATGACTAATCCATTGTAACACGAGGCTCAGCATTGGTGGAGATGAATTTTCTGCCTTAAGTGACTCCCCTGTTGTGCCATATTCTTTAAAATCCTTTGGAAGTTGATAAACTATAGGAAGGAGTAAGGTTGCCGAGCTTGGGATACCATTCTGATTCTTTTAGACTTGTGAAAAGCATATGAGGTGGCTGGCTGTCTTCTTTTAGTATCTGGATTCAATTGGATCAGGAGGATCTTACAAAATATACCCCTCCTGAAAAATTCTCGATAATAACAGCACACGATTTCTCAACAAAGTTTGGAAGATTTCCTGCAGACCATGGGAAAAGTGGTATTAGACTGGCTCCTTGGGGTTATTGTTGCCATTTCAATATACCTGACCAAGATTATCATATACAGTATACAGCATAGATCATAAACACATATGCATGCATGTGTATATAACACACACATACGTGCATATATCCAAGTATATTTAGATATATAAAATCAAACATGCCCATTAAACTTCCTTTCTGAAAATAACTTGGGCAGCCAAATAAAAGAAAAATTCCATTTTCTTGCCAACATTGCTTCTTTCTGTACTCTGTCCTCCAAAACGACAGCTTATTTCAGATTGTGAAACCTTATTGTTTAGGAATATAGTAACTCCACATTTGAGAGAAAATATGATGAAGAACAAATGGTTGCCCTATTAGAGAGAGCACATGAATCACCTAGAGGGAATATGAAAATCCCAGGTTCTTTGGCCTCAGCCCCAGAAATTCTGAACCAGGAGGTCTATCTGGCACAAGGTCCAAAAAACTACAGTGCTTATTCTCTGCTGGGGATTCTGATGCAGATTGTCTAAGAACCACAATTTGAGAAATGCTACAATACTAGGATTTGAGCCCGCCAGATATGTCAGTTTAACTTTCAGCTTTACCACTCACTGGCAACGTGTTATTGAACAACAGCACACCATTAGACAGTATTTCCAACATACCCAGATAGTAGATGTAAATAATCTCAATGGCGGAGATAATAGTAAACTGCACTAAAATAATTAGGATATGATAGGTGTTGACTATTACCTTTTTGAAATACAATTCCGTTAATTATAAGTTTACGTAATTTTATTTTGAATAGTGGCTGTGTTTAAAAACTGGCTTATTGGGGCGCCTGGGTGGCGCAGTCGGTTGGGCGTCCGACTTCAGCCAGGTCACGATCTCGCGGTCCGTGAGTTCGAGCCCCGCGTCAGCTCTGGGCTGATGGCTCGGAGCCTGGAGCCTGTTTCCGATTCTGTGTCTCCCTCTCTCTCTGCCCCTCCCCCGTTCATGCTCTGTCTCTCTCTGTCCCAAAAATAAATAAACGTTGAAAAAAAAAACTGGCTTACAAAATTCCCCCAAATTTATGGACTGGCTCCTGAGAGCTAGCATGATTTGATTCCCGCATACGTACGCATCGGTTTCCTCACAAAAAATAGTGGGGTAATACAATGTACTTCACAAGGTTAATGCGATCAATGTAAGTTTGCCTCCAATCTATGAGAACCAGTCTAATTACTTGTTTCTTTACAATTTATCTTTCAGAATGTAAACTATATAATGGCCTACCCGTCTTTCATTTTGTTCACCACTGTATCCCCTGCTTATAACCATGCTTCTGCAATGCAGCACCGTTAGGTCTATGTGGAAAGCATGAGTGAGTTCTTTTACTCCCACATGGGGGAGCCACATTCTCCTCTCTTCCTCCATTGCTTCTTCCTGACATTTTTTTGTTGTTGTTGTTCCAAAGACACTTACACCTCTCTGCTGGCTCCTCCCCAGGTCTTTTTCCATCTACAAACTGAAATCTTCCTTACGTAGTCCTCAAATTAACAATGCTGTCGTAAGAGCCTTCTCTATTAACTAACTTTATCTATCAGAAAAGAAGTCAGTAAATATTTATTGTTGCTAGATTAACTCAGGAATAAGATTACGTAGAAAATGTGCCACTTGTCCTCCAGGCAGAAATCTGAGTAGTAGGGTTAAGTATGTATTGGGAAGTGACCTGGGGCCAGAGGATTAGCTGAGGAGTAAGACAGCAATGGAATAACGTGGTTGTTGGTCATGAAAGGAGGGAACCGCTGCAAGGGATGCTTTAGAGCTGGGGCTGGCAAACTTTGTTACAAGGGCACACAGTGAATGTTTTGGGCTTTGTGTCACAGACATTTTTTGTTGTTTTTTTTTTAAAACCTTTTAAAAATATAAAAACGATTCTAGTTTGCGGGACCATAGTGTATCATTTGCTGATGCCTACTTTTAAAAAGTCTTGGTGACCAAGTAGGTATAGGGGGTGAAGATCAAGAGGGAAGAGACAAAAATGACATTGAGATTTGAAGTCCACTGGGTGGGAGGACGCCATAACACCAAAATACTAATTAACATGTACTGAGTGTTTACTGTGCTACAGGATCTGGTCAGCCCACTGCACATATTTTCTCATTGTGTTTTAACAGTGGCCTTAGGAACTGGTTACTATTCTTAGAACTATTTTAGGGATGAGGAGACTGAGGCACAGAGATATTAAGCAAGGCGCCGATGGTCACCCAGCTAGTAAGTGGAAGACCTAAGCTTTGGCTTGGAGTGTGTTCTATGACACTACACACACACACTACACACACACACACACACACACACACACACACACAGATACTTGTATATTTTTAGACATGTTGAGACTGAGGCTCTAATATTTAAAATAAAATATCTTTTTTAGGGATTTTTGGATGAGTAAAATTGATTTCTAAGATAATTTCTTTCTCTCTCTCTCAATTTAAAGATATACTATAGGGATGTTCACAATTAGTGCAGATCTCCTGTTCTTCCATGCATATGAAAGGATTTCCCATCCCCACTGAGTTTCAAGTTAGGCATGTGCATGTGACCTGCTTTGGCCAACGGAATATGACAGAGTGATATGCTCATTACGAGCCAATGGGTAATTCACCATACTGTCTTTCCCCCTGCCACGGTGATCAAGGAAGCCCATGTTGACTTGCACCATCCAGGACTCTTGAATGAACACAAAGGGCAGAACCTTTCTAATAACCATATTAGACATATTATAAAAATGACAAAACTTGTTTTTTTAGACCACTGAGATTTCGAAGTTGTTTGTAACTACTACTACACAGTGTGAAGAACTGTATTCTATCTTGGTTGGATCAGAAATGTTCCTCCTGAAAGAAGTGGATCAGACAGAAAAAATGTCTAAAGAACTATTTGAGTCTTAGGGTAACAACACATAATTCTATTCAAGCTGATTCAAAAAACTATGTGACTGACCAAGAAGTAAGCGGACTTACAAAAAAAAAGGTTCCAAGTTCCTATAGCAGCTAACAGGTTAGCTTAGATTTAAAAAAAGCTTGTGCAATGCTTAAATGTAGCCAAGGTTTGCAAACCCCTCCAAAATGGGCCTGAGTTTTGAGTTTCAAATCGAAATCCAAAACCTTAGAAGAGAGTTTCATATTTCACCCTGAAAGTTTCATACAGCTTAAACTTTCATATCTTTTTCAGGTATCATACTACAAAAAGTTCCTAAAAATCTCTCTTAAATAAATAATGATTATAGTATCATCTATTAAATTCAGTATACTCTGCTGTTCTTTGTGTACAGAGATATCACTGACTTACTCTTAGTTATGCGTGCTCAGTTGATTTTTATTCATGGTTGGTCCTGCACCGTACCTTATTTTTCCTTAATTTTTAAGTATTATGTAAGCAGTGGGATATATTTTGAAAACTCTGTTTGCGTTGAGCAGTGTAATCTGGGAACATGAAGCTAAGGTATGTCTAATGTATGAATCTCTTGATCTGGGCTCCATTAGCTCTATGCCCTTAACTCAATGAGGTAACTTTCAGAAGAAGGAAAAAACAAAACAAAACCCAGGAACAATGGTGTAATCCTTTGACCAACCCCATTAAGGTATACATAATGGCATATAATATAGCAGATCATGAAAATGGGCAAAAAATGAACAAATTAAAAAAATATATGGTTATATTTGATGAGTGAGAATGTTGCATTCAGTGATTTACTTTAAATCAAAGGCAAAAATTTCTACCACCAAGTATAAAGCAGCTATTTTGGTCAGTTACCAAATCTATGCTTGGAGCTTCAAATTTTGTTGCAGTAAAGGACAATCCCAGTTAAAATATAACTCTACTGTAATGTAGAAGTTATATCCTATGACAAGAGCACTAAAGCGAAAGAAAACCTACATTTGACTTTTTCAGCTTTGATTTAACCCATGGCATCTGCCTGGAACATGGAAGGTATTAATTATGTTTTCCAAAAGAATAGCCCTCAGCAAGTTTTTTTTATCCTTCCTGGATCACAGCTTCTAAATCTATGAAATGGATATAAAAGTGTGTACCTCAGGGTGCTTCGGTGGCTCAGTCGTTTGGGCGTCCAACTTCAGCTCAGGTCATGATCTCATGTTCGTGGGTTCGAGCCCTGCATCAGGCTCTGTACTGACAGCTCAGAGCCTGGAGCTGCTTCGGATTCTGTGTCTTCCTCTCTCTGCCCCTCCCCTACTCACTCTCTCTCTTTCTCTATCTCTCAAAAATAAATAAACACTAAAAAAAAGTGTATATCTCACAGGATCATTATATTAAAGGCAAAAAACAAAAACAAAAAACATAAAACCAAGAATGGGAAAGCTATTTTATGTGGTAAAACAATATATACGATTAGGTATCTTTATTACACAAAATCCTTAAATGACTAGTCCAGAACTTTTATATCATTTTTGCTATTTTCACAGTCAATATGACTTTCTACAACAGCTTTTCAATTATTAAATGTATGTGGAGATGGACGACACAAGTTTTATTCTTTTTTTAATTTTTTTTTTCAACGTTTTTTTTTTTTTATTTTATTTTTGGGACAGAGACAGAGCATGAACGGGGGAGGGGCAGAGAGAGAGGGAGACACAGAATCGGAAACAGGCTCCAGGCTCCGAGCCATCAGCCCAGAGCCCGACGCGGGGCTCGAACTCACGGACCGCGAGATCGTGACCTGGCTGAAGTCGGACGCTTAACCGACTGCGCCACCCAGGCGCCCCTGACACAAGTTTTATTCTTAAAAACCCAAATAATTCCGGAGTTAGTCCAAATTTTAGTTCTACTGAATTGTAATTGTGGTTGATAAGGGCTGGTCCAAGACTGTTTAGACTAATGGACATAAAGTGAATATTTCCCAGCCTCTACAGCAGTTAGGCTGGAGTCACATGACCAGTTCTAGTCAAGTTGCTATGAGCTGAAGAGTGGACTATGGTCATCTCCAGGTTAGCCCTTAAAACTTTAAAAGCTTATTCTTTGAGTAACTAATTCTCAAAGAATTCTATGATTGAAGGAGATGTATTCTCTGAATGTCTGTGAAGTAAAGTGCCTCTATCTCTCCCCATTTCTGGTGAAATCCATCTGATTATGATGGCAAAGTGACAGTTCGCAGGGTATGAAAGTTAGTGTCAGAATATTCATCATAATATAACTTAACTCATTGTTTCCTTCATCCAGAGTCAATGTTCTTCAAAAAATGTCACCTGAGTACATGTAGGTATGCTTCGTGACATAATACATTTACATTTTGACACAAGCTCCTTATCTTGTTATAGATGAGTAACAAAGAGTTCACCAACTAGCCATAGTCCAAGGCCATGCTTGAATAGGATGAGTGTAACCTACCCTGACCAATAGCCAAGACCCCAAAGTAGGGCTGGATCTTGTGAGTGCGGGGTCAATGTTGTCCACACAAATGCCATGCCAACTGACATACATCAAATTCCCTCTTTATTATTAGATGTTTTTCCTAGTATCTGCTAGTTTATGATTATTTTCTCAGACTAATTATTAATCATACCTCCTTTAACTCTCTGTCCCATTTTATGTGTTATACTATTTGGCCACTTTTACCTAAGAGCCTACTCTGCTATGTAGAATAAGCACTTTGGGTAAAGAAAAATGATAAATAATTTTTGTACACACTATTGACTAGTATTTTTCATAAGAAACACATATTTGATGGCCATTAAAACCAAGGAGAATCAGTGATTTATTTCTGCTATACTCAGTACCAGGGACAGAAAAAGTGAAGGGGGAAAAAAAAAAACCTTTGGAATGGATATAACATCATAGTTTCATAAAAAAAATAAAGGGAAAAATGTTTATATTGTTTAAAGTAATCCATTGGCCATTTTAATCAAATTGATTAAAATGAATTTCATTTCCAATGCAGTTTTATACAATGGTCTTCATTTTTGTATATTATCATATATACTTTTATGCACTGATTCTGATTTTCTGTTTTAGGCACTATTAATAATCTTGAAGCTATCAAATTCCCCTTGTTCAGGGACTTAAAAGTTTCACAAATCCTATGTATGTTTAGGTTTGAATCATTTCAGAATTTTTAAGAAGAGTGTAACAGTTGATGATAAGATTCAGCTCCTCCATGAATAAAATGGGGGTAGCAATACACACACACACGCACACACACACACACACACACACACACTTGGGATTGCTGTGAAGATTATGTAGACTAGTAAGTGTCAGGGTAGTATAAGAACTATATGGCACATACATGTGAAATATTTCATTACTGGGTTTGAAGTTACTTCACTTTTTTTTTTTTTTTTTTTTTTAAGCAAGAGAGAATGAACAGCGGAGGGGCGGAGAGAGAGGGAAAGAGAGAATCACAAGCAGGCTCTGCACTATCACTGCAGAGTCTGACGTGGAGCTCCAACCTACAGTGAGATCATGACCTGAGCTGAAATCCAGAGTCAGATGCTTAACTGACTGAGCCGCCCAGATGCCGATATTGCACATTTCTGAAGGAAGAAGTCTCTATTAGCAAAACAGCCCTGAAGTCTCTCTGCCCCATCACTCACTTCTCCCCAGGGAAGTGGATTGGTGTTCTAGACAAGGAACTGGGTTCTGGCCCTTCTACCCTTCCCTCTTTTGGAAGCCAACTTCCCACCTTCAGAGAGCAAACCTCAGGGTCCATTTCATGCCCAGGATGACCAGCAGTTGTCTAAGCGCTGCTCATGGCTCTGAGGGTACATGTCCCAAGTTCTGAGTGCATTATGAGGCAGCCCACTTTTCTAACATGCACACATCATGGTCTGTAATCACACTAACCCATGGAAGCTGTTTTTTTTGATTTTCATCTGCCATACGCCATAGTTACCTCTAGAATGGAAAGGAAAAAGAGATGGTACTTATTTGTCCTTGCAAACTCCGACAGAAATAAAATACTGCCATAGAAAATGTAGATGTCACACATTGTATATTGGTACCACATTATAGTTTGTAATTTATTTCGTAAATGTAAAATAATCCTAAACTTAATCTTTTTGCATGTTGAGCAAACATAATGCTTTCATTCAATTTTCTATTAAAATTTATGATGCCCCCAAATATATACTACACTGAATTAAATATCTTTGTATAATTCATTAATTTTAGATTCAGAATATATCAATTCAGAAAACACATAAACAGGCAATTATACTGATTTAATACGGTAACATGCTTTGACTAGCTTTCCAATATTAATATCATGATTAAAACCTAATCCCTTAATTATATACTGGCTTAGAGTTTAGAAACACTTCCTCACCCGTGATCATTTGATCCTGTCATCTTGTCCTCCATTTGACCAGGTTGCCTGAGGCAAAGGGCTGTAGTCACAGATCACACTGTAATGAGACTGACCGGCTCCTGGGAGAATCCAACTAGCAACACAAGCCTTCCTCGTCTTGTGTACTAACCACTGAACTAAACGGTCAAGAGGGAGACCTCATTGGAAACCGAACTGGGATTCACACAAGAAGTACGGTGCCTCGTGGAGTTGAATTGTAGTCCACTTTCCCTGATGAGACAGCACATCTTATCTAAGTATTGCACATGTTTCTCAAATGACCTAATAAATATTAGAATATCATCTAGGTAAATGAGGTAAATATGTCATTGGAATCTTGCAGGCTTCATAATTAAATGCAACACACCAGCTACCTATTTTCTTTCTAGCAAGCTAAACTTGACTAGCTCAAATCGCCAACATATTCTACCAATGTTCTTTCCTGAGGAAACTGGGATCTGTTCACCTTGGCGAGGGTGGGAGTTGGAAAGGGGAAGGCGATTACCTAATTAATATGATACAGCTTAATTAATTCTGCATCCTTAGAGCATGGATGGAACCACAGATTTAAAATGGAAGATATCAAAACAATCAGGCTGGAACTCTAGAGGGCATGACATTTCATACATCCTTCGGTTCTTTAGGTTGCATCCAATTTCCTGACAGATTCGGGATTTAGAAAAGATAGTTGCTCTAATTGTTGTGGATTTAATGTGGTACAAATATTATGTATAAAGGGAGGGTCAATGTGCGGAGTTTTATTTCTGTTAATTTTTCAGTGGTATGGAATCAAAGAAAAACCAATTTAGCAAAATAACATCAGGATCTTCATTAGGTTTAGAACTGGGTTATCCAATTATATATACTTTTATATCTATTTTGTTTTCCTACATATATTTTTAAAACTTGAAATGCACTTGACTTATACCATTAGTTTCTGTTGTGCAACACAATGACCTGATATTTGTATATGTATGAAATAATCACCACAATTAATCTATTTTCATATTAATCTGTCCAGTTTTACTCTCAATACCTGAAGAACAGGGTTAAAGCATAAATCTCTGTGTGAACAGCACTAAATCTAGCGCCAAGTAGACGAGAGGTGCTCAACATAGATTACGGAAGGAACGAAAGCTTGGGCTTCTGTACAGTAATACAAAATCACTATCTAATAAAATTTAAATATGACTATTCACGTTTACTCATTCTTTTTTATATGCCCACTAATCAAGCTTTATATGTTTTACCCTTAAAATTGAATTAGATCAGCCTCTAAAACCTACTGAAAAACCTGGGAAACGTGAGGAATATACGCACTCGTATTTATTAATAAAACTGTTTCTTCCAACCCTGAGATGCACAGATTTTCATCTGTGTGGCCCATTCTCATCACTCATCAGTTCATAACATCAGGCTAATATTTGGCCTAGTATCATCTCCATAGAACATGCACCGTTTGGGGTAAAAATGAAGTCCAAGTAATATCCATTCACTCAGTATTCATTTGGTTGTTGATTGCTTCTTTTCCCTTTGGAGAAGTGTTAAAGAGCTGGAACAGTTATTTTAGAGAATCCTGGACTCCGTTTCCCATGAGTCCTGCCCGCCCCCATCTTCTGTCTCAACATTTGTGCCCTTTGGCTCAACAATGTCAGAGAGAAACAAAAAGCAAGAGAGTACCTTAACTTTCTCTTCTCCTGCCACTGTCTTGGTTGTCTGAAGTGAGAACAAGGCACAAGGCCAAAAACGCATGGCCATTTTCAAAATACATGACCTGGATTCTTCTAGCATCAGGACAGTTTGTGTACGGACTCCCAACTGCCTTCTACGTTTGTGTACCCTTCTCTGGTTGAAGGGTGACCAATCAACTCCT
The DNA here is from genome assembly GCF_014898765.1 of Herpailurus yagouaroundi. Classification (NCBI taxonomy): domain Eukaryota; kingdom Metazoa; phylum Chordata; class Mammalia; order Carnivora; family Felidae; genus Herpailurus; species Herpailurus yagouaroundi. The sequence continues at coordinate 16,604,120 of NW_024412417.1, read as the reverse complement.
TCACGTACCACACTGAAACCTGAGTTCTTCTAGTGTAAGACAAGGAGATAATTTTGGCACGGAGGTGCCTTATTTGCCTTTAAAGAACAGTCTCCTGGGAAAAGCCCTGCTGGTAAAATCAGAGGAAAAGCTTGTAACAACAACAACAACAACAACAACAACAACAACAACAACAAAAACCCCACAAAGCAAACAAAAAACCTACACTGAAACATGCCCTAGGAAAGACAGAATTGGAAAATCTACCAAAGAATACTACCACTAACACTGGCAGGACTGCCCCATCTTATAGTGCGGCAAAACGATTTGTGATTTTTCAGAGTACTTTTCACTCACATTTGATGCCCAAATAAACCTCGCTACAACATAGGCGATGACTCCTCTTGTGAAAATGTCTAACACATGCTGCACTTACATATTGTGCCTAATGCCTTAGCTACTGTTTGTTGAAATCCGTCTCTTAAAATTAACACACAGAGGACGCTCATAGATGGAAACTCGCTTGTTCTTCAAAACAAAACAGAAAAGCAAACAGAAACAAACACATAGAAGCAGCCCTTTAAAAAGCTGAGCAGACACTTCCTGTCAACTAATGAACAACATTGTACAACAGATTTATTCATACTACAGCTGCAGTTTGATAACCAATTCTGTTTGGAATTTGTGAAATGTCACACAATCCAAGATGTTTTAATTATGTTACATTTTTTCCAAGACTGCTGATTATAAAGTGAGTGATCAAGAGTTAAATCAACTAAAGTCTAGAAAATATGTAGAAAGAAAGACTGCTGTGGTGTAGGTACATCAAGCCTGGAATGTCTGCCTAGTGATTTCTGTCTGTGCTTAAATGAGAATACCTCTGGATCAATAAAAAATATTCTTCAGTTTTTTACAAATGACTGCAGTTTCTGTTTGACACAGTTCTTCTTAATAGTAACTTTACCATCATCACCATAAAGACTATATTTTTGGACAATATTCACCCATCCCTGAGGAATAAATTTGTGGACACATATTTTGTAGCATTAAGCGATGCATATCAGATGTGGCACATTTGAAGATGGCAAGGTACATATCACCACCTTTTTATTTAGCAGATTTATTTGAAAGTGCGTTGGCCTTTGTGATTCAGAGACATTGTCATTTTAGCCTGATTATACAGAATTACTTTACAGAGGGTAAGTAGTAAGTTATTTTTAGTCTAAACTCTTCAAAGAGAGGTTTATATTATGCTTTTAGAATAACTCTAGTTGAATTTACCCATTAACAGGAAACAGAAACAGAAAATAAGCTAAAAGGTAGAGATTTCACATAATAAGATCAAATGTTTTGTAAAGCTCCACATAATTACGGAGTCAAAGAAACATCAACAGAACCGACTTCATGATAGCATTTCAGAAATTTCTATCTTTTGCCAAGTAGGAAATCCTAAGAGACTAGGACTTTTGCTTGGGAGATGTCTGAAAATATCCTTCAAACATCAGTTATAGTCAACTCTTCCGCTGTTTCTTTTCTTTCATTCCAGGATAAAACTAGGAAAAATAAAATGTGGAAATGAGAAATACTTTCTATTTCCCTATCCAATCTAAAATGTGTTCGATATACTAAGCTTCATTCTTATTTAACTATCCTTAAGAATAAAAACAGCAACAAAAATCATTACCGGCCATAAAATGGGAAATGTACTTGATAATACAAAGTAATGGCAGGTTATAGCAAAAATAAAATTTAAATTAAAAAAAAAAAGGAAAAAAAGTGTTGTCATGTTGGAACTGACAGTGATGGAGTCAACAGGAAATCACTTAAAGACAGTCTCATTGAAATTCTGGACAATAACCAGCTATAACACAAGTTACAGGATGTAACAAATCTATCAGTAGGTATCTAATATGTACCATTAATCAAATAACTAGGAAATCAGCAACCGGTGCTATTTTGCCAACCAGATTTGTACATAACATATTTCTAAATTGTAGAAACTTAGCCAATGTCTGTTAAAATAATTCTTGACTACCTGATTAATTCTGAAAATTACTAAAATCAATTCAGGCTAAGTCTTTCCTCATTGAATACGTATAAAGTAACTTCAAAATCCACAGCTACCGGTTGCCATGCAACCTGCTATAGTATTATGTCCGAATAAGCTGGGCTTGAATTTTCTGGGCCCTCTTGCCTTGCCGACCTGATGTTTTGATACTCTATGCGTCTCAGCTAACTTCCATTAAGTAGTGTTTTGTGGGGTAGTATTCCAAGGTTAAAATGATTAAATAACTTTTATGGTTGATCAAATATAAGCCCTTATTATACACACTAGGCAAAACCATACATTTTAATTACTTTGTTATCGAAGATCTAGGTATTTACATTTCACTTTTCAATAATATTTCTGAGTTTAGCAGACCCTTCAAAAATGCCTAAGATTATTGCTCCTTAATATTTATCATAAACAATAATGCAGTTAGTATAGGACAATGATAAGTAACAATCACAGAATATTGGATGTTAGGTATTTTTATTTTATGCCTTTGTGTAACTAGCCTAATTTTTTTCAATGTAATTGAATTAATTATTTGAGGGTTTGCATTATATTTCTCACTTTGCAACCATGCACAAAATAAAGGAAACTGATCAATATTTGATCACAGCTACAGTGCATTAATTCAAAGTTAATTTTCGGTGGAATAACTTCCATTATTCACTTTTGAGAGATATTATATAAGAAAAAATATCCAATCTTTGTAGAAAGGGAAATAAAAGGTATATTTTAAAATAGACACACACACACACACACACACACACACACGAAGAACTTCATTATTAAGGAAAGAAGTCCTTCCAAAACAGTACTCCTAAGTCTGTGTTTAGAAAAAATACTGATTTGGCTTCATATTTTACATGTGAGTTGTGAAAATATGAACTATTTCCTTGTAAAGAAAGAATCAGAGTGACTAAAATCTCTTTAATAAAATCATCTCTCTTGGAAATCCACTTATTATCAAAATGGAAAGCAATTTAAAATCTAGCCATTAACCTCTAGCACTTATGTAAAAACAGATTTATTAGAATAGAAGAGAAATACCATTTTGGTAATTTACACTATAAATATTTCAAAATAAAAATATTACCTTTCATTTATTACAAAGGAAAGTGAATATGTCAAAATTCACTCACACTTAATTTTAATGGCAAGATGTTCAGATAATTACACCTTATAGAAAGACTGAAATTTGCAATTAAATCCAAATAGATGTAATATTGCTCATGTTTGACATTAGGTAAATTAAACTGCACTTTTCTTTTAAATAACTTATATGTTCATTTTTGCTTGCATACTCCCCAAATCCATTGGCTTAAGGTTAATGTATTATTATAGTGTCTTGCCTACCTCCTCCAGGTCCCCCAAAGACTCTAACAAGAAGAGAAGTAAAAGGAACTGATTTTGATTACATGTGAAGTAGAATAAAGTAGAAATATTTTTTCATGGAAAGATATTCTGGGTAAACACATCAGTGTGCATGTAATCTAAACAACATAGACACTGAAGCTTTGTGCTTACTGTTTGCCTAGAGCTAAGTTAGGCATTACTGAAGACACAAAAGAAATGCAAGAGAAAATGTGTATGTTTTCAGAACACATCATGGTATAGAGCAAAGCCTGTGATTCAGAGACCTGAAAATGAATTTAAGGACCACCTTAACCTTCTCCCCTTGCTTGAAGATGAAACACAAACCCCAAACTGTCAGAGAACCAGGTAGACATTCTTCATCCCAGTTCTTACAAATGGCTCTCAAAATATGAATGACGCAGTAGAGCAACAGTAAACACGATTATGTGCTCCGAAATCACTTTAACCATTCACACTTAGCAATGTTAAAAACCAAACAAATCCACAGCCTGGGTTCCCACGTTGAAATCACGCCACTATCAAGGAAAAAGACGAATTTTTAAATTGTAACCTCAGGATATAAATTTTAAGAAAAATATTTCTAATTCTTAATATCTACACTCTAGGATTACTGGGAAAATTATATTACAGTATATAGCATGAAGTATAAAGTTATGCTGGAGTAAATATAAACCTAAAAGGAGCTTGAAGTGAAAGTTTAAAGGATATATCATCAAACTTTAAATAGGCCTTTCTCTAGCCTAGCTAAATTACCACACTTCTTGATGCTTTTTGCTCCTCATGGCAATTGAAGGCATATGTAATTTAACAGCAGGCCTCAATCCTTTAATAAGCTGTCTTTAAAATACCTTACATGGATTACCTATCTGTAAATCTGCTTCCCCATGCAGAATGTGACAGCATTATGGAAATTGTTAGTTCAGTAAAGATGCCATGTACCAAAGGGAACCACATCTGCACCCTGTAAGATTATACCAAACATTGGAAGTAATCTCTCAGCATTTATAATATTGCAAAATGCATAATTAAGATTAAGGGCTCACTCTAACCTTTATTATGGTCTGTGTATTTCAAATTTGGGAGGTCGGTAGGACATAAGTGGCACTATAAAGTATCACTGCACGATTGTATCTTTTAAATTATATGAAGTAGGTTCTATCTCTTAGACTCAGATTATCCACTCTGTTTGTCAGATTAGCAGATAACCATGTGTTCACTGAACAGGAAGGAGAGAATTTAAGATGCAAAAGTCGTTTGCTAACTTGAAAATCTGGATATGTATTCAGTTTAATTTTGGATCATCAGACTTTTGGTAACCAAATAGCTATCAGATCATCAGAGGTCATCTATATCCTGATGTACTTTTCTGTTTTGTGCCTGTGGATTATGTCTCCAAACAGATTCAGGTAAACTAGATCCATTAAGTAGAACTATAAACTGTAAAAACTTAACAGTTTGTGGAAATTAACAAAGGTGAATTCCTATCAACCAATTATACAAATTCAGATAGATCCCTCATGAAGCTGAACTCTGAAAAACACCTTGCTGAATCACTTTGGAAAACTGACTAGAAATGAAAAGGGTCAGAGTCTAATTAGCACTCACAAAACACACTTTGGTCTGACTGATTTTTGTCATGTTTCAGACTAAGGTTTGTTCGAAACTGCACACAGAACTTGCTTGAGATGATGTTATTTATAGCTAACAAGACAACAACATGAAATTTAAAAATGTAATTTTAAGTTGTTTTTCCAAAAAATATTACCAAGTTAGAGAATACAAATATTTCATATTTGTGTTTTCTGATAATAAAGAAGTACTAAAAAAAGGAAGCAGCTAATGGATACTCTTGGTTCTTCATGCATCTGCCGGGCGGAAAAACATTTATCTGGTAAATTACGGACTCTCTAATTTTTAATAACTTCAGTGGCAAATAAAATAGAAGAGAGTGAGCCTACAGGTGAATGCTCAGACATAAAGTTCTTTCCTGGTCAGAATCTGATTTTCAAACTAATCAAAAATGAAAATTCTTAAACTTTCTGCTGAATATCCATGTGGAGTGAAAGTCGTACCTTATTGGGGGGCCTGGGTGGCGCAGTCGGTTAAGCGTCCGACTTCAGCCAGGTCACGATCTCGCGGTCCGTGAGTTCGAGCCCCGTGTCAGGCTCTGGGCTGATGGCTCGGAGCCTGGAGCCTGTTTCCGATTCTGTGTCTCCCTCTCTCTCTGCCCCTCCCCCGTTCATGCTCTGTCTCTCTCTGTCCCAAAAATAAATAAACGTTGAAAAAAAAAAAAAAGAAAGTCGTACCTTATTATGCAGAGGTCAGAGGTAGGGGACTGAGGAAAAAGGGTGTCCATGCTCACGGAAAGATAGCTTAAGTGTTCTTCAAGACTTACTGGATTCAGCAGGCAATCTGTCCTCCTCACTGCCCAAGTGTGACTTAAAACAGTCCTATATCTACAGTGTCCCCTCTGAAGATACCAGCATGGTGTATGGCAAAGACCAAAGAAAAAGACCTGGAAGATTCCTAATCTACCTGTTGTGTTCAGCAGAGGTTCTTAAAAAGAAGAGTAGATCCACTTTTGGCCATTGCTATGTTCACAGCAAGGATGGTACACTGATACTGAGCCAGTGCAGATGAGCTCCACTTGACCTAACAAGAGTCATTAGAAATGAGGAAGTGAAAATACAATCTAGGCCTCCGAATTAAAGATGAAAAATAAACTAAAGATTCTCTAGAGAGCAAGAAAATCACATTTTTAGGTTATTTCCACAAGCACCTCTTTTTCTCATTTCCACAGTGGAATTGTCTATATTTGGAAAAGATAGCCAAAAAAAAAAAAAAAAAAAAAAAAAAAAGCGAAATTATCTAACTTCACTGTAAAGATAACTTAAAGGCAAAAATATATGATATGTATTTCTAGTACAAGTACCTATTTTCTACTCTAACATTTGAACTCTCTAATATCCAGCCAGCAGAAATAACACCATAAATATCACTATTCTTTGGTTTTAATTGGTGGCCCATTCTCATCACACATGAGTCCGTCATATTTCATCAAGTGTGGTTGGTATCTATGCTTAATGAAACATAGAAATGTGAGAAATGGAGGGGCGCCTGGATGGCTTGGTTGGTTAAGTGTCTGACTTCGGCTCAGGTCATGATCTCATGGCTTGTGGGCTCGAGCCCCGTGTCAGGGGGCCTGGAGCCTGCTTCAGATTCCGTGTCTCCCTCTCTCTCAGTGCCTCCCCTGCTCATGCTCTGTCTCTCTCTCTCTCTCTCTCTCTCTCTAAAAATAAATAAACATTAAAAAATTTTTTTATTATTTTTTATTTATTTATTTATTTTTTTAAATTTTTTTTTTCAACGTTTATTTTATTTTTGGGACAGAGAGAGACAGAGCATGAACGGGGGAGGGGCAGAGAGAGAGGGAGACACAGAATCGGAAACAGGCTCCAGGCTCTGAGCCATCAGCCCAGAGCCTGACGCAGGGCTCGAACTCACGGACTGCGAGATCGTGACCTGGCTGAAGTCGGACGCTTAACCGACTGCGCCACCCAGGCGCCCCTAAAAAAATTTTTTAAAAAGAAATAGAAATGGAAACCCAACTCTCAAAATCATCTAGATGTAACCCACATCTGAACATCAAATTCAGAGCTAGGCTACTATTCTTTTTCTGATACTGAGTATTTAACTAGCTGGTTTTCATCTGTTAAACAAAAAGAAGGAAGAGTTAAATAAAGTTTAAAAACCAATTTCAGGGACAGCAAAACAAAATCCAAACTATTCTTGCCTGATTCAAATATTTTGGTGTAATAAAGACAGAGCCTTCATCTGCAGGGGGACTCTTATAAATATCTTTTACTTTCTTTTCCAAGGTCATCACCCACAACTTTATATTTTCTCAGAAGAAATACTAATTTGATCTAATGCATTATAGGGAAACATAATGCAGAAGGATTAATGGGAATCTTCATTTCTTTTTAAAAATTTTTAAAAATATTTATTTATGTTAGAGAGAAAGAGAAAGAGAACAACTGGGGGAGGGACAGAGAGATAGAGAGACACAGAACGTGAAGCAGGAGCCGGGCTGTACATTGTCAGTGCAGAGCCCCATGTGGGGCTCGAACTCATGAGCCATGATATCATGACTTGAGCCGAAGTCGGATGTTTAACCGACTGAGGCACCCAGGCGCCCTGGGAATCTCCAGTTCTTAAAAATATTATCATATCATTTTTTAAAGAAATGCCCTTATGATATTACATTAACAAAATAAGGCAATACATGGGCTCCTGGGTGGCTCAGTCGGTTAAGCATCTGACTCCTGATTTCAGCCCAGGTCATGATCCCAGGGTCATGGGATTGAGCCCCATGTTGGGTTCCATGCTGAGTCAGGGGCCTTCTTGGGATCTCTCTCTCTCTCTCTGTCCCTCTCCCCCATTTGTGCATGTTCTCTAAAAAAATAAAAATAAAAAAAAATCCCACAAAATAGGGCAATATAGATAATGATTCAGTGCTAATCCTGTGAAGACAGTAGATAAATCTGGATTAAAATTCTGTTTCCACTCGGAGAGGCACCATATGGGTTCAATGGGGATGAAAATAGTACCTACCTTAGAGGGTATCTTAAAAACTAAATGAGATATTATATATGTGAATCATTTGTCCTTCTCTGTCTCAAAGTTAATCCACAGAAGTTAGTTTGTCATTATTGTTAACATGATAGAACACCGTTATTGATAGATATATATCTTTGAAATTTGCTGTTAATATAAAGAAATAAAAAAAGATATTAATGAAAATATAATTCTGTAAAATTATAACTTTACATTACATGATCTATTTGGAGGTAAGTTCAACCTCTTCAATGGAAACTCAAGAATATCACTTGGTAAAATTAACATACTTAACTCATTTAAGTATAACAAAAGAGAGACCTAAAGGCACTGAGTAATTTTAATCATATGCTCAGAAATATTATGGGTAATACTAAACATGGACTGAATGCTCATTAACTGCTAGGCACTCTGATAAGAACTTTATATGAAATATCTCAATTTTCACACAACACTCCTAAGTTACTATTACAGTTCTCATATTACAGATGGCAGATGTGAGTCTCTGAGAAGGAAGATAAGTTGCCCAACATTTTTAATGGTGGGATGATTCAAAAAAATTTAGCCACATTTCCTACTAAGAATCTTTTTTCAAAAAAGTAGCATGCTTGTGATTTTCTTCCTCATATATTAAAAAAAAATTAGTATAATTTATTGTCAAATTGGCTTCCATACAACACCCAGTGTTCATCCCAACAAGTGCCCTCCTCAATACCCATCACCCACTTTCCCCTCTCCCCCACCCCCATCAACCTTCAGTCTGTTCTCTGTATTTAAGAGTCTCTTATGGTTTGCCTCCCTCCCTCTCTGTTTGTAACTTTTTCCCCCTTCCCCTCCCCCATGGTCTTCTGTTAAGTTTCTCAAGATCCACATATGAGTGAAAACATGGTATCTGTCTTTCTCTGACTTATTTCACTTAGCACGATACCCTCCAGTTCCATCCACATTGTATATATTTCTTAAATGTCATGAGGACAGAAAATTTTGATTTTTTAAGTTTTTTAATGCTATTATTTTACTTTTATATATTTTTTAAAGTTTATTTTTTGTTTTTGAGAGAGAGAGAGAGAGAGAGAGAGAGAGAGAGAGAGAGAGAGATGCACACTAGCGGGGGAGGGACAGAGATAGGGAGATACAGAATCCGAAGCAGGCTCCAGGCTCCAAACTGTCAGCACAGAGCCCGAGGTGGGGCTCGAACCCATGAACCGCGAGATCATGAGCTGAGCTGAAGTCGGGTGCTTAATTGACCGAGTCACTCAGGTGCCCCATCTATTTGATTTACTGTAAGGGAACATTGAGACTTTAAAAAATGTGGATAATATACCTACAGACATTTAAAATATTAATTGTAGTTAGATTTAGCAGCAACAAGTAAATGTTATAGCTATCTATACAGATAGCATATGGCCAATGATCTGAATTCAAATAAAAAAAGAGAAATGGATAATAAAGTTAGATTTAGAACTATTATATATAATTCTTTCCTTGATTTAAAAATTTTGTTATATGTGTATCTTCTGAATCTCAGTGGTTTTGGCTATAGTTTTCTAAGTATACCTTACCAGATGCTGGACATGTAGTGTAGTGAAGGAAAAACAACAAACACACAAACAGAATGGCTGAGCCCTCAGACTAAGAACGTCATTAACACTGTCATCTGCTCTCCTCCTCTGTCCTCTCTTAATTTAGTATGGGACCACTTGCCAGAGGTCCTAACATTCTTGAATGGGGCCACAGAAAATAAAAATTCTGCAGTATCCCTTGTGGAGAAATGCATTTCATTACAGGCATTCTGTCACAATGCTGAGTACCAGAGTGTTGCCAAGAACTGGTCAATTACCTGCACCAAAGCATGGAACACTTGACCTTAGACACAGTCCTTTGTGTGAGAGTAAAGCCATTACCCATAGGGATTTGTTGTTTCTCCATTGACGTAACTGTTCATCCAGTGAGCATTGGCTCTCCCTGTGGAGGACTACATCAGTATTCTCTTCCTACTACCCATTTCTTTTGCTGCAGATGAGATGTTTATGCAATACTTTTATGATGAAAAAATAGAGTCCATAAAGTAAATCTTCTCCCTCTAATATCCCCACCCTTGTGCTTTTATGCCAGCACAAGAGAAGGGTACTGAGCCCATCACAGCTCAGGTCCTTTCGTGTCATGCTTGAACTATTTGTAGTAGGTGTCCAACTGGCATCTATGTCCCCAGTCTATTTTCCAGCCAGTCCTGCACAATGCTAACATGTTTTTCTGAAACATCATTTTCAAAATAACATTGCTCTGCACAGTCTCCAGCTTCCTACTATTTATTGTTAAATAAATCTTAACTATTTATTGTTAAGAAATCTTTAGCCTAGAATTAAAAACCCATCACACTTTTCCTAGAACTACCTTCTTACTACTCTTTTTAAAATTTTTTACCCCTATGAGTTATATATTTTGCAGTAATTTTTTTTCATTCATTTTTTTATTGTTTCTTTTGCTGGGCTGTACCTCTTAAGTTTGATGTAATCCCACTTGTCTATTTTTTATTTTTATTTTTTTTGCTTAGGCTTTTGATGTGATAGTCAAAAGATTATTGTCAAGTCCAGTTTCAAGAAGGCTTTTCCTTAGTTTTTTTTTTTTCCTAGAAGTTTCAGGGTTTCAAGTCATACATTTAAGACTTTATTCCATTTTGAGTTGATTTTTGTATATAGTGGGAGAAAAGAGTTCACTTTCATTTTTTTGCATGTGGATATCCAGTTTTCTTGACATCATTTTTTGAAGAGACTTCTTTCCCCATTATGTGTTGCTAAGATCAGTTGGCCATAAATGCATGGGTTTATTTCTGCACTCTCTAGTCTGTATGAATGGTCTGTATATCTTTTAAAATGTTAGCTACTTATTGTTTTGATTACTAGCTTTGTAATATAATTTCAAGTGAGGATATGCAATGTCCCAAGTTTTGTTATCCTTGTTCAATACTGATTTGTCTATTCATAGTTTTTTGTGGTTCCATATGAATTCAGGACTTTTTCTATTTCTGGAAAAATGCCAGTGTAATTTTGATAGGCATTTCATTGTATCTATAGTTTGCTTTGAATCTAAAGTTTGCTTTCATTGTATCTATAGTTTGTATCTAAAGACATAGAGTGTGGGCATTTAAACAAATATTAATTCTTCCAATTCATGAACACGGGATATTTTTCCATTTATTTGCATCTTTTAAAATTTCCCCATCTATATTTTGTAATTTCAGTGTACAATTCTTTTACATCTGATTAATTTAATTCCTAACTTTAAAATTGTTGTTGTTGTTGTTGCTCATGTACGTGGCATTGTTTTCTTAATTCTCTTACAGATAGTTTATTGTTAGTATATACAACCTCCAGTGTTTTTGTATATTGATTTTGGTATACAAGTTTACTGAATTCATTTATTAGTTTTAACAGTTGTGGGAGATATTTTTGTGGAATCTTAAGGGTTTTCTACATATAGAATCATGTCATCTGCAAAAAACAGTTATTTTACTTTACCCTTTATTTAAAAAAGTATTTGAGTGAGTGAGAGAGAGAGAGAGAGAGAGAGAGACAGACAGACAGAAAGTATGAGATAGGGAGAGGCAGAAAGAGAGGGGGGAGAGAATCCCAAGCAGGCTCCACATTGTCAGCATGGAGCCCGATATGGGGCTCGATCCCATGAACCCTGAGATCATGACGTGAGCCAAAATTAAGAGTCCTGAGATCATGACCTGAGCCAAATCGAGTCAGAAGCTTAACCGACTGAGCCATCCAGGAACCCCTCTACTTTTCCTTTAAGATTTAGATGTCTTTTCTTTCTTTTTTCTTTCTTCTTTGTTCTGGGTAACACTTCCATGGCTATGTGGAATAGCAGTGACAAGAGAGAGCATTCTTACCTTGTTCTGGGCTTAGGAGAAATGTTTTCAGTTGTTTCCCATTGATTATTTAGTGAGAGTTTTTGTCATGAAAGAATGATAAATTTTGCCAAATATCTTTGTCTGCATCTATGAAATGGTCATGTGGTAGCTGTCTTTCATTCTGTTAATATGGCGTATCACACTGATGTTCCTCTGTTGAACCTTACTGATCTTCTTTACTTTCCCATTCATAAGCATTCTCCTATTCACAAAGGTACCATCTTGAACACAAGAGGCTTGGTCCTGTTTTTCTGTGTTTGCTTGCAACAGAGCCTAGAGTCAAGATCCCTCTTATCTGGACTTCAGTATATCATATCCATATTGCAAAGGTAAATGCCAATTTCAATCCTTTGGTTTTCCACAGGCAAAAGTTACCTTTTCGTTTTCCATGTTCTAATGGGAAGTGTTCTGCATCCTTCATAAGGCATTTAACAGATACTGAATTGAATTACGTACTTATGCACACCCTATTTATAGGAATCTGATCACATAATTCATTTATGAAATAAGAAAAAGTTAAGGGGGTCTATTATGTGTCTAAACCTTCCATTCCAATGATCTTTAAACATTTTTATGGCAATTACACAGCCCATGAGCAAAATTTTGAGCATGCATCCTAACATGTTGATATTTATTTAGTACATGAACACCGTATAGTCATTATAGTGCAACATAAATATAGACAATTTTTAAAATATAAAAATGAATAGCAATAGAAATTCTAATAATTTCTTTTCACTGAGATAGCCGCATCTGACTTTTGAAACCACGTTCTAGATGCTAGCATTATAAAAACTAATCAAACACTTTCTAAGGGCTTAATTAGTTTATCAGCCAACTACAGAGAATCTTTAAAGAATTAAATGAAACATAACTTGATAAGTACATAATAGATTCATGATTTTATTTCTTTGGTGTCCACTACAGACCATAAAACAGCATGACTTCTACATAATCAAAGTATAATAAAAGTGTTTTTGAATGAATAAAGATTAAACTTTTGCCTGTTTTTTTTTTCCCTAAAGACAGTTTCTTACTTGGGCAGAATTAAAATTTTTATTTTTAAGTTATTAAGAAATAAAAATATGTTTGGATATACTCATCTGAACTTCATAAGAGTTGTATGAGAGAAACTGGGCAGGAGAGCATCATTTCCAGTCAATAACTCTATGCTTATCATGCACCAGGAACAATTCTGGGTACTAGTGAAGCAACAGTGAACAAGTAACTCAAATTGCTAGCTTTATGGCACTTGCAGCCCTGTGAGGGGAAGTAGACAATACAGAAGTAGAACACTTAACATGAGATTTTCAGACAGTGAAGTGTTAGAAAGGAAACAAAACATTGCAGTTCAAAAGGAAATTATTTGGTAGCTGTGGGAAAGAAGATGGTCCAAAAAAGTGAAGGGGTTCAAAAAAGCCCCCTGGAAGAGGGGCTATTTGAGATAACCCTGAATGAAAGAAGCAAGTATATGTGAAGAGCAGGGGAAAAGCATTCATGAAAGGGTGCAAATGAATCAAGGAAGCAGGAACAAGCTTCAAGTGTTTCAGAAACAAGAAGGCTAATGTAGCTGTGGGGTAGTTAGCAAGGTGAGGCGAACAAGAATATTGATCAGAAGCTTTATGAGTCAGATGGACTGGGGTCAAATACCAGCTCCTCTGCCTATTAGCTCTGCGACTGGAAAAGTTACTGGTATGTAAAAGATTAATGAAATTCTTTTCCCTTTTGTATGTAAAATTTACCCCAGTAATCTAGTAAAAGTTGAAGTTTTACCTATGTTATTAGGCAATATTGCCTATGGAAAAAATGACCACTGATTGGTAAATTGAAACTCAGCTGGAAGGAATATGAGTAAACTACTGAATACCTGATAAGGAGACCAATCTGTGGGCTTCCCAGAGTTTGGTGACTCTTGTAACTGACATGTCCCTGGAAATTCTGCATATGAATTATTATTGTTATTTATGTGAGACAGAGACAACATGCAAGTCGGAGAGAAGGACAGAGGGAGGGAGAGAGAGAGAATCTTAAGCAGGCTCTATGCTCAGCATGAAGCCTGACGTGGAGTTCGATCCCATGACCTTGGGATCATACCCTGAGAAGAAATCAAGAGTTGGAGGCCCAACTGACCGAGCCACCCAGGTGCCCCTGCATATGAATTATTATAAGAGATAGTGGTTCCTGTGGGTCATGAGGCTTTAGACTCAGGGCTACCCCCACAAGTGGCAAGCTGAGTCTCACTTCCTTGCACTGAGTTGCCACATGGGGAGAAGAGGCCTCCTGGGTAGTTAAATGCACTGGTGAATAGATTGCTGGATAGACCCCTGCAAGGACTCCCACTGAGGAGAAATCTCTAGCACTGAAGCTTGTGGTTCCCGACCTATACCCTTTGCAGAAGACTGGCACCAAGTGTGGCCTATGGTAGTTTTCTAAGACTGAAGTTTTAGACCCTGGTGATAATTGCATGCTAAATCTCTTATTTCCTCAACTGCTGGATGGGGAATAATAATAGCACTAGCTTATTTTGAGGATTAAACAAGGTACGTCATTGTGACCTAGCACTCTAGTGGGGCAGACATCAATCATGTAATTGCAAACTAGGAGTTACGTTTATTATTGGACTTATTATGTTTTCACAGATGAGGAAACTTAAGTGTAGAGAGATAACTGCCAGACCAACGGTGAGAGAGCTGGGCGATGTCAAGGTGAAGACCAGAACTTCTCTCTGGTCTTCTAGTTGAAGTCCATGTCACGTGCTATTCTTGCACACAGGTGTAAGGCTACCCAAGTTCCTCTGGGTGTTTTGTGGTGTGCAGGATACAAAGATGGCTAAAATCTCAGAAGTGCTCTCATTTGGAGGGCATTGGAAGGGTAAATATAGAGTTTCGAGAAGCTGATGGGATGAATCATCTGCTTCACTTTTTCTTTCTTTCAGTCTGCATCCTCTAGATCACTGGCAGCCTGCTGTTTCATCTAACTTGCATGCACGTCTCCAGGTTAAAATGGAAACTATGTCTCTCAGTGCAAGAATTTATTTGACTACCTGCATATCCTGAAATGTTGAAATTAATAAAAGATACCAAACAGGGTATTAAGTTTTCCTCTAATCATTACTTTAAAAAAATGCTACCCAAAAGATTCCACGGCGGAGCATTTATCACAATTATCATCTTCATTCTTTACCACCACACCACCACCAGCAGCAGGAACAACTTACTCATGCGTCTGATGAATGGCTTTCAACTTGTTTAGCCAGCAATAATGACAGAACTGTAATTGTTGGCCAAAGAACTGCTTTGTTAGGAGAATCTTAGTAATCAAACCTTAATAACCCAGTTATTTCCATCAATGAAGAAAAAAACTGAATTGTATTTAGTTTCCATGTCAGCCACAGTGCTTATAAGAATTTAGTGCTTGTTATAACTTTTAAAAGACTTTTTAACTGGTGAGGGGATTATAACAATAAAGAAAACATGAAAGAGAAATATTCTAACATTTGAGCTAAAAATGTATTGAAGTTTCAGGTTCCTGTCAGCAGTAACAATGACATCAACATCTAGGTGTGTATGTATGTATGTATTTATGTACTTAAAGTATGATGTGCCTTTGGCTGTAACACAGGGTAGGAGGTACAGAGTTAATTGACCTGGTTGAGGTCATGAGAGAAGACGTCCATGAAGAAGTCATGCTTTGCCTAAGAAATGAAGGAAGAGTAGAAAATGCTTAGGAGTAAAGAGTGGAGGTGGATAGTGAGACAGAGGCGAGTATATGGGGATAAACAGGGATATGCAAAAGCCCTGGGGAGAGCCTGACCCTTACGAAAAATGAAGGAAGGCCCGTTTAGGGGAAGGACAGTAGGTAGGATAGAGTCACCATGGAGGCAACATATTTGAACACTTATGAGTAATTTCTTGGTGATGGGCGTGCTTATTTTTATAATCCTTACATTTTAAAGTTCTTGGTTTAATAATATTTCTAACAGTAATTTATATTTGCTATGTATATTTGCTATGTATGTGACACACATTTAGGACACTGTCACATATGCCTGAAGATCTAGGCTTATTGTCTGAACTTAGAAAATAATGCCAATTCAAAAATATAGACCTTGAAATAGATACATTTAGATATAATGTAGGTTATACATTTTTATATGTATTGTTTAATATATATTCATATATGTATATAAAATGAGAATATATAACATCTTTGTTCTGATGAGCTCCACATAATTTTCTATGCTCCTGAATTTATTTTGAACAAAATAAAGTGTGACTAACCCATAGATCAAATAAAGTTATAGAAAATGTAAATGTCTTGATCAAAATTTTATATTCTTTTCTCTCACTAAACATTTCATCTCTTCCATCCAAAACACCTGCTTAATTTATACCATGATTTTGCTTGATTAAAACCAGTTATAATAATTTTCACAATTAATAAAATGACATTTTAAGACTGTCATAACATTTACTTTTGCCTTTTATTTTTTCCTTGTTTCTTCATTATCTATGATTTTTAACAGTAAATTAATCAGTGAAACCCTTTTGATCTCCTGATACATATCATCAGAACTCCTGATCAACTTCTACTTAATCATTCTAATATTCTTTTACTGAATTTTATCATAAGCCATATTTATAGGCTCTTCATAACTTCATAATTTTCCATAACTTTCATTATTTTAGCTAAAACATTTTAAAGTTGAGTAGTTCAACCATTTAAACGTTATTGATTCCATCTACTTTTCAGGTTATTTATGGGTCCACTTTCTTTCTAGTATTTCTTTTTCACCTGATATAATTGTAAGACCCCTTTGATTCCACTTACCCCTTTTAGCCAACATTAATTCACTCAGCTTTATTTTCCTTCTTGCCCTTTGTAGCCCTTAGAGCTTAAAAATTTATATTCAATATACTATGCATTCTTCTTTTATTTCTTTTCCCTCTCCATTTCCATAATGTGTGCTTTTTATATTCCTTATCCTTGATTGATCCTTCCATGCCACATCCTTCATGCAGATAAATTTTCACATATTTCTAATTCAACATAGTACTTAGAAGCATGTTCTAATTTCCTTCCTGCTCAGGAACTCCATTTCATGATCCAATTTTCTTCTGATACTCCTATTTCACTGCTTCAGATTTTGATGTCCATTTTTCATATTTCATCCTTTTCTCACGTATATATTCCCAATCAGAGTCCACAAAAATCTCGGCATTAGGTAAGTTATTTGAGTAACGTTTGATATCAACTTGACACATACCATGGAAAAACTAGGGTAGAAAAATACATGTATAGTTCTGGGTCTTATTTACAAACTTTGCATCTTGCTCACAAGTGTCGAGGCAATTTTAACCCAGTAAGTAACCCCTTGGTTTCTTGACTTCTTCTGGTAGTTTGTGGCCAGTGGGATTTATTTAAAAAAAAAAATATTTGCCAGTAGTTGTATATTCACCTCACTTGTCAAGCTCTTCTTGAATATTTATACTTTTGTAATAATATTCATTTTAAGTGGTGTAATAGTTATCATAGGCTAACTGCTATAGCAAATGTACCCCAGATGTATGTATCATGGCTCGAACACAATACTTATTTACTGTACTGCACTGGGGAGGGCAAGAGAGTGGCAGTGCGACTTTCTTCCACAAAGTCATTCAATAAGAGGTGGATGGTGACTCTCATGTCTTCAACATGTTGTGTCCAAAGTCACCTTGTGCATCATCTCCATTTGAGCCAGTCAGAGAAAAAAAATAACATGAAGGAGCATATGGCCTGGGGTTAGCACCCAATGCTCCCATATACATTGTACTGGCAAAAACATCATATACCTGCATCTAACTGCAGGGGAAACTGGGAAATTCGATCCACCTGAAGGAAGAAGAGGGGAGTCTGGATTTTGGTGAGTAGCTAGCAATTTCTGCCACACAATGGAAGGAAATAATTTTTTTCTAATTACTGGTAGAGACTGTAAATAATAAATATGAAATGGAAAAGAGGTAGTGAAAATGAAAAGACGTGTGGTGTGATTAATTTTTCTATAGATAAACTTTAAAGCTGAATATTTTTATGATCACCCCATACGTGATTTAAATTTTTTTCTCATCAACATTATATGCTAAACATGAATGCTAAAATATTATAAAACAATAGGGAGGAAGTAGTTGCGTGTTTGAGAAGCAGGTTTCCATACAGGACAGTTTCAAAGACCTAAGCATGCAAATAAAAAATGAGGCAAACCATGAAATGTTTGGTATGTTATATTACCTAACATGCTTCAAACATATGTTGTTGACTTAAAAAAATGAGCACTTTTTTCCCATACCCTAATGCCTTGCACATGAACCCAAAGAATCATTTAGGAAATTTCACACACAAAAAAATGCCTCCCAAAATACTGTTCCCAAGAAGTACTATTAGTGTTGAACTTTGAGATTATGGAAGATGCAGGATTAGTCTGAGAGAAAATGGAAAGGAAATTATGATGTAACGAAAAAAATCAAGTAATTGGTACTTTGATAAGTGAACTGGCTACTTAATTGTCTTGGTTGGCAGGTTGAATAGGTTCTGATTAACGCGTTTCCATAACAATGGAAAACTGACACATCTAATCTTTAATTACAGTTGCCCCCTACGTATCTTACAGAAATGTTGTGAGGACAAACGAGATAAAATACATGAAGTGCTCTGAGCTCATTTGTACTGAACTATAGAAAATCAATAAAGTTTAAGGAATATATTACCTATTATGATCACTATGATCGCCTGGTTTCCCAGTTGGCCCTGAATTTCAGTACAGCTCCCAATCAAAACGGACTTTTTTCCTTTTTAACATTAACTTGGAAAAGCATACAGTCATCTGAAGCTGCCTGGAGGGTCTACTTTATTTGAAAATAATAAAATCTCTGTGTTATTTCAAAGATGATAAATTCACGGAGTCTGAATTCGCTTTTGTCTATTTTTATGAAAAATTGAGACTTAATGTCCCAAAATGAAACATTCTTTTACTTTTTAACAAATACAGTACCAGAAACATATCAACTGCTTTGCAATCTTAAGATGATAAAGGTATATATTTTTATATATCTTACTTGAGTCAGACTATATACCAACTTTCCAAAAGTGGAATGCAAAAGTTGCAATCTGCCTTCCACTCGGTTTCAAGACATGATAGAAAAGTTGCCACAAGACTGACTAAACTAAAATAAAATAGATACCAAGGCATTGTTGGAAAAAAATCAAATTTGTTCCTTATAAGTTTGTCACAAAAATATCACTTGTGATAAAAAAAGAGAAAAAAATGCTTCTACTTTTGAGTAGAAAATATTTTTATGATTGAAAATGGAACATCGGTAAGCAGCCTATACATTCACAATAAATCAGGACACTAAAAGATTTTAAAATTTCACCAGGACATCATGATCTTCCCCTTCCTGGGTTTTTCTACATGGTATTTATTATCACCTGAAATGTTTTATATTTTACTTGTTTAATAAACTAACCTTATAGAAATCCATAGTCGTATGATAGCTACTAACCACATGTAGCTAATCACTGAGGTTAATTAAAATTTAAAATCATTTCCTTAATCTCATTAGCTACATGTCAAGTGCTTAATAGCTAAATGTGGCTACTGGCCACCATACAGGACAGTGAAGAATAGGACATTTCCATTGTTGCAGAAGCATTGTCTGGACAGTGCTTTCAGTTAGCAACGTGTTTTACTCCAACAAATTTATACTGATTTTAGTCGTTAAAACATAAAATACAAATTATTCACAAAAGGGGCTCAAAATTGTAGTTTCACGCTGAAAGCAACGTTTCTCATTAAATGCACGATTGCAGATATTTCATAATCAGCAGTGTGAGTGATAAAGCTCCTAGTGAATAAAGAACTCCTGAGTGGACCCAGCAATAAAGAACCACAAACTTGTTTGCTAATCTCAGCAGGTAAGTTCTTATTTTGGTAGAGTTGGAGGGCATCAACTAGAACATCTGGGATAGGGTTATTCACTACTATGTATTTGGACTTTCTGGATGCCCAGCTTTCATGCTCTCCCAGCAAGAAAATTTTGCGGAACCCATTTACAGATGAGGAAACTGCTAGTTGAGGAGAGTTAGTATCCACCATAGTAACCTTCCTCATTCCTGCAACTGTAAAGATCACACTCCTAATTTGGCTATTGTAACCACATTGGCAATTTAACCACATTTTCATTGGGATTACTCTGGTTTCAACTCACCCTGAATTTTTAGCATAATAAAGTGGTAGCTTAGAGATGACCTAACAGCTGCCTATTAATTTCAACCAAATTGCAGTACTTTCTTTTGGCTCCCTGCCACCTTTTCCCCTCCCCAACGTCCTGGCTTTGCAGGAGTGTTTATGCTAATATCTGCAAAATTATCTCACCCAACAAAAGCTGATCTCTCAAGGCAAATTTGAAGTCATGTTTAATGCCTCAACTCTCATTTTGCTTTTAAAAATATTTTTATGGCTTTCCTTTCATAGAATAGCTAAATTTATAATATACGCATTGCATATCACTATCTCAAGTCCTTTGTGAAACAAAGCAGGGATATATAGGCATATGCGACCAACTAGGTAAATAATAATCGGCTAAAGTGGTTGCAATATTCAGTATCACTTAGTTGTTCTGAAATCTGATAAATAAATGTGGCCTCATACATCCCTGGCCAGAGGACTTGTAAAGAGGAGGAATTAGGGGGCGCCTGGGTGGCGCAGTCGGTTAAGCGTCCGACTTCAGCCAGGTCACGATCTCGCGGTCCGGGAGTTCGAGCCCCGCGTCGGGCTCTGGGCTGATGGCTCAGAGCCTGGAGCCTGTTTCCGATTCTGTGTCTCCCTCTCTCTCTGCCCCTCCCCCGTTCATGCTCTGTCTCTCTCTGTCCCAAAAATAAATAAACGTTGAAAAAAAAATTAAAAAAAAAAAAAGAGGAGGAATTAGCTCATTGATGATTTCTCTATAAGCCTTACATGATGTGCTGTGAACTCCTCTGTGTCATGATGTCCTCCGTGTGTTTTCTGTTCATTTTCATATTCAAGTCAGAACGATACGTTGATTGATTCATTCACTCATTCATTCAACACAATTAATAGACACCTGGCATACACTGGACACTGCTAAACACAGGGGTACATAAGTGAACACACAGTACTTGATTCCAAAGAACTAAGAATAGAGTTACAGTGGTAAATGCATTCATTGGCTATAATTTGGTAAGTGTGTTGATAGAGACATATAAATACTAGTTTAGGTCAGAGAAAGGGCTCCTAATTCAACCTGGAAAAGACTGTGTAGGCTCCTTGGAGAGGATTATCTTATTGTAGGCTGTTAATAGATGAAGAAGAAACTAGGAGAAAGAAAAAGGCGGCTTTGGTGATTCTGGTTAAATAGGGTATCATGAGTCATGCTAAGGAAACCAGAAATGTTTTCGGTGAAGAAGAAGGGAAGATTGTCAAAGCGTATGTGTATGTGTGTGTGTGTGAGATAGTGTGTCTGGCAAACGGCTGCCTGTCTGTGCACACATGCATGCGGACATCAGAGCGTACACGGTGGGTAGGTAAAGTCGCAGGAACAGCCTTGTGGTCGCCCACTGTAGAATTTCTCTACTTTTTCCCTTTCTTATTCTGAAATTTCTTTCTCGATTCACAAGGCTTTTGGAACAATGGTGATCACTTTAGAAGTGCAAATTCCTATTCAAGAACTGATCTGCAGTTCGCATGTGCATCAGAGAACCACTGCTTTTCTGTAGTCACATGCCAAAAGGGGGCAGGGAGAGGGACTTCATAGTTTCATTCCAACATAGGTATTCAAATAGATTGAATTGAAGTCATACACAGGAGGACACTCTACCAGTATACTACTCATCTGGAGTGGGATTTAAAGAATCCCATGACAAAGACTATTAGGCCTCCAAACCTCAGCTTTCCCCCTGCTACTTGAGGATACAGCTAGATTACACTTCCAAGCTTCTGTTGCAATAGGTATAGCATGTGATTAAGTGCTAGCCATTTCTCTCCTGGATTGTTGTAGTTTTCTAAATGATTTCCCTTCTTCTATCCGCGGGGCGGGGGGGGGGGGCGGGGGGGGGGGGGGGGGGGGGGGGGCAGGCAGAATAATCCTATGAAAATGTATAAATCTCTTTCTTCATGTCAGACCTTGCTCCAAATTCTCCAATAATTTTCCAACCTTGGGGCACCTGGATGGCTCAGTCAAACGTCCGACTTCGGCTCAGGTCATGATCTCACAGCTCGTGAGTTTGAGCCCTGCATAGGGCTCTCTGTTGTCAGCACAGAGCCCACATTGGATCCTCTGTTTCCCTCTCTGTCTGCCCCTCCCTGATTTGCACGTGCACGCACCCTCTCTCTCTCTCTCTCTCAAAAATAAACATTAAAAAAAAGCATTTCATAATTACCTATGAGAACCTATGATCTCCCCCCACCACAACATTCATCTGTGACCTTACTGTCTAAAATTCTCTTAACTCCCAGGGGCACCAGAGTGGCTGTCGGTTAAGCGTCTAACTCTTGGTTTCGGCTCATGTCACTATCTCACAGTTCATGGGATCGAGTCCCACGTCCAATTCTGCACTGACAGTGTGAAGCCTGCTTGGGATTCTCTCTCTCCCTCCCTCCCCAGGTAGTGCTCTCCCTCTCTCTCTCTTTAAATAAATAAATAAATAAATAACCAAACATTTAAAAAGAATAAAATTCTCTTAACTCCCTAGATGATAGCAATACTGACTCCTTTGCTCTTCCTCAATTTTTTCCTCTGTGTTTAGAACAGTTTCTCCAGATGTGCATCATGGGTCACCTCCTCACCATTTTCAGATTTCTGCTCAAATGACACCTCAATGATGAGGCCAGCCCTGAACTCCTTCCTTAAAGAGCAGACTGACACCTACCCAGCCAGCCGTGTTTGCCTTCCATTCACTGGCTCTCTCCCTGGCTTTGTGTTTCTCCAGTATACTTAATACAAAATGACAATAGGATCTAGCAATAGGCTCTAGCTGATATTAATCATGCTACTTGTAGTAACTTGGTAGGTGAATATGTAGGTTTCATTGTTTTCCTCCTTCTAATTTCAGTCACTCCTTGCTGTGAGTTGTCTGACTCTACAACCCTCTGTTTTCTCATGTGTAACTGACTCCTTCATTTAGCCCTTTAGCCACTGAGAGGTTACTTTGTAGCAGGCAGGTTAGCAAACAAGGGGAAGGAGTAGTGACTGGGAAATCTTCTCTCACAGGGTGATAGCCCTCATGGAGCTCAATCCACTGAGGAAGGTGAATGACAGTTATTGTAAACGTGGTGAGTGTGGAATAAGAAAACATGAAGTGCACAGAAGAGTGGTCATGGAGTCGACATTATACCAACTGGTTTCTTCTAAGGTCCTTTGCACTGTAATGATCTATAATTACATTTACTTCATTTTATTGAGATAAAGTTGGAATAAAAAATTATATAGTTTTCAGGTGTACATTATAATTTGATATTTGTCTACACTACAAAGTGATCACTACCATAAGTCTAGTTACTATCCATCATTACTGAGCATCTTACCCATTTTATCTACCCTCCTACCCGCTTCCCCTCTGGTAACCACCAGTCTGTTCTCTGTATAGATGAGTTTGTTTTGTTTTGCTTGTTTTGTACTTTAGATTCCACATATAAGTAAAATCATAAATTATTGTCTTCTCTCCATCTGACTTATTTCATTTAGTATGTCAAGTTCCATCCATGTTGCTACAAATGACAAGATTTCCTTCTTTCTAAATGGCTGAGTAGTATAGCATTGTACATGTGTGCATATGTGCGTGTGTATAGTATAGCATTGCATGTGTATGTGTATATATCTTACACATACCATATCTTCTTTGTGTACACACACACACATGCACACACATACATCATATCTTCTTTATTCATTCGCCCATCGTGGAAGTTGCTTCTGTATCTTGGCTACTGTAAATAATGCTGTGATGAACTCAGGGGTGTATATTTCTTTTCAAATTAGTGCTTTCATAGCCTTTGTTTTTTTATTTTTTTTATTAAAAACTTTTTAATGTTTATTTATTTTTGAGGGGGGGGAGGGGCAGAGAGACGCTGAACTGATTGAGCCGCCCAGGTGCCCCCTCATATTCTTTGGATAAATACCCAGAAATGGAATAGCTGGGACATATGGTACTTCTACTTTTAATTTTTTGAGGAATCTCCATATAGGTTTCCACCGTTATTGTACCAATTTACATTGCCACTAACAATATATGAGGGTTTCCTTTTTTCCACATCCTCTCCAACACTTATTTCTTATCTTTTTGATAATACCCATTCTAACAGACGTGAGGTGTAATTTCATTGTGGTTTTGATTTTCCCTGATAATAAGTGACACTGAATGTTTTTTCAAGTGCCTGTTCACCATCTATGTGTCTTTGGAAAAATGTTATTCAGATTCTCTGCCCATTTTCTAATTAGATTGTTTGATTTTTTTTATTGTTGAGATGTATGATTTCTTTATATATTTTGGATATTAACCCCCTACTGGTTACATGATTTGCAAATATCTTCTTCCACTCAGGTTACCTTTCATTTTGTTCACACTTTCCTTCACTATACAGAAGCTTTTTGGTTTGTTGTTACTTTTGCTTTTGCTTCCCTTGCCTTTGAAGTCAGAGCCAAAAAAATATATCATTATGACCAATGTCATCTATGTTTTCTTGTAGGAATTTTATGATTTCAGGTTTTAAATTCAAGTCTTTAATTGATTTTGAATTAGTTTTTGTGTTTGGTGTAAGAGAGTGGCCTAGTTTCATTCTTTTGCATGTGGTTGTCCAGTTTTCC
The DNA here is from genome assembly GCF_014898765.1 of Herpailurus yagouaroundi. NCBI lineage: Eukaryota > Metazoa > Chordata > Mammalia > Carnivora > Felidae > Herpailurus > Herpailurus yagouaroundi. Next base: position 16,579,321 of record NW_024412417.1, on the reverse strand, counting down.
CACCACCATTTACTGAAGAAACTGCCATTTCTCCATTGTATATTTCTGCCTCCTTTTTCACAAATTATTTGATAGTATATACATAAAACTTGATTTTATGTACACACACACACACACACATATATACATATATATATATATATATATATATATATATATATATATATATATATATATAT
>NW_024412417.1:16560985-16579132 GCF_014898765.1 Herpailurus yagouaroundi | reverse complement strand
TATATATATATATATATATATATATATATATATATATATATATATATTTCTGGGCTCTATTCTGTTGCACTGATCTATGTGTCTTTTTATGTCAATATCATACTGTTTTGATTATTTTACAATTTTGTGATATAGTTTGAAATCAGGGAGCATGACACCTTCAATTTTTCCCTCCTTTCTCAAAATCACTTTGCTATTTAAGGCCTTTGGTGGTTCCATAGGAATTTTAGAATTATTTGTCTTAGCTCTGTGAAAAATACCACTGGGATTTTGACAGGAATTGCACAAGAATAGGATTTGCTTTGATATTTTAACAATGTTAATTCTTCCAATCCATGAACTTAGAACAGCTTTCCATTTATTTGTGTCTTCTTCAACTTCTTTCATCGGGGTCTTGTAGTTTTCAGCATATGGGTCTTTGACTTTTTTGATTAAATTTATTCTTAGGCATTTATTATTCTTAGGCATTTATTGATTTGACTTTTGATTTATTATCTTTGACTTTTTTGATTAAATTTATTCTTAGGCATTTATTATTCTTAGGCATTTATTCTTTTTGATGCAATTGCAAATATGATTATTTTCTTAATTTCTCTTTATCATAGTTTGTTATTCATATGTGTAATACAGAAAATTTCTGTATATTTATTTTATATCCTGCTGCAACTTCACTGAATTTATTAGTTTTAACAGCTTTTTGGTGGAGTCTTTTGGGTTATCTATATAGAGTATCATGTCATCCACAAATAGCAACCGTTTTACTACTTCCTTTAAATTTGGATTAGTTTTACTTCTTTTTCTTGCCTAATTGCTGTGGCTAGGATTTCTAATACTATGTTGAATAAAAGTGGTGAGAATGGGCATTCTAGTCATGTTTCTGATCTTAGAGGAAAAACTTTCATCTTTTCACTGCTGTGTATGATGTCAGCTGTGGTTTTGTCATGTATATAGCCTTTACTGTATTGAGCTACATTTCCCCTATTCCCACTATGTTGAGTTTTTATCATAAATAAAAAATTTTGTTATTTTGTTATTTTATCATAAATAAAAAATTTGGTTAAATTTTGTCAATGCCTTTTCTGCATCTATTGAGAAGATTAGGGGTGCCTGGGTGACTCAGTCAGTTGAGTGTCCATCCCTTGATTTCAGCTCAGGTCCCTATCTCATGGGTTTGTGAGTTTGAGCCCTGCACGGGCTCCATGCTGGTGGTGCAGAATTTGCTTGGGATTCTGTCTGTCTCCCTCTCCTTCTGCTTCTCCCCTGTTTGATCTCTGTCTTTATCAAAATTAACTTTAGTAAAAAAAAAGAGATGGTCATATGATTTTCATCCTTCATTTGTTAAGGTTGTATATTACACTGGTTGATCTGTAAATGTTGGACCATCCTTGTGTCCTTCAAATAAATTCCATTTTGTCATGGTATATGATCCTTCTGATGTATTGTTGAATTTTGTTTGCTAATATTTTAAGTATTCCTGTATCCATATTCATTAGGGATATTAGCCTATAATTTTCTTTTTTGTGTGTGTGGTGTCCTTGTCCAATATTAGTATCAGGGTAACGCTGGCCTTGTAAAATGGGTTTGGAAGCATTCCTTCCTTTTCAGTTATTTGGAAGAGTTTGAGAAGCATAGTTATAAAATCATTGAATATTTGGTAGAATTCACCAGTGAAGCCATCTGGTCCTGGACATTGGTTTGTTGGGATATAAGTTTATTTCTGACACTATTCATTTAAGAGAGAAAAAAAAGGAAGGGACCAGAAAGGGAACGAGGGACCTAATAGTTATTCAATGGCATACTGTATCACTGAACACTTACCAGAAGGTTCATCTCTAAAATATATCATGCCATTTGCAGCCACGTGGATGGAACTGGAGGGTATTATGCTAAGTGAAATGAGTCAGGCAGAGAAAGACAGATATCATATGTTTTCACTCGTATGCAGATCTTGAGAAACTCAACAGAAGACCATGGGGAAGGGAATGGGAAAAAAAATAGTTACAAACAGAGAGGGAGGGAGGCAAACCATAAGAGAGTCTTAAATACAGAGAACAAACAGGGTCGATGGGGGGGTGGGGGAGAGGGTGAAAATGGATGATGGGCATTGAGGAGGGTACTTGTTGGGATGAGCACTGGGTGCTGTATGTAAGCCAATTTGACAATAAATTATAGTAAAAAAATAAAATAAAATAATGCTAAAAATAAATAAAATAAAATAAGGTAATTATTACTCTTATTGGATTATTGGGAATCCAATACTCAGGTGGGTATTGTTATTCCCATTGTAAGACAGTAAATTGAGGATGGGACTTACCTTACAATATAGGCACACAATCACATACGGTATCACAATGCTATTTGTAATGTAGTCTAGGGACAACTGCTACTGTTTTCCCATAAAATAAGGAGGCTGTAGCATAATATAAATCAATGCACTGCTTCTCTTCTCCAGAAACTCTTGCTACAAAAAACCCAATGTTGTTTGACCTAAACAGGATGTTTTGTAACTGATTTATATTTTGCATATTCTATAATAGAAAGGGGTAAGGGATAGTGGGATTGTAGTGGGTAAGAGTCAGCATAGCATGATGGATTCTGAGAACTGGCTGAAATGCAGGAGGGCAGGGTGGAATGTGAGGAGACAGGGTGGTGAAAGATAAAGCTAGAGAACTAACAAGGGATCATGTAATTAAAAGATTTTATATGGCATGCCTAGAAATTTGACCCTATTTTCAGAACAATGAGAAACAGAGTTTTGGCTACTCTAGAGAATGCTCTGGCCATACTGGATTCGTTATTTTAATTGTGTGTGTAAATTATATTTTCATATTCCTTTACAGTTTCATTCAGGTTTTAGTGGTTGTCTTATCCATTTATATAATTTTTTAAATAATAAATACGGATATCAATGCTTTGTTACATTGGTGGTAAATACTTTATATAGTTTGTTGTTCGCATTTTGATATTTTTGTGTGATTTTTGATGCCTTCAATAAATGTTCAATGAAGAAATAACTTGCTTTTTGTATTGTAAGGATATAGTTATTATTTGGTTTAATGAAGCATTTTACAGACTCATAAGTCTTTTATAATTGATGAACATATTCTAAATGCTTAAAGTTTATCAAGAACTCAGACAATTTTCTTTTCTTGTTGAGAGGACTGACGATCCAGGGAATCTCACTGTTAGTTCCAGTTCTTCTGCTTTATCACTGACCTTGAAAAAGGCACTGAATCTCTCCGTTTTCCTTTTTATCACATGCAAAATTAGGTAATACTACATACCCAATTCTGTCTGCCCCATGGAAGATATTAAACAGATGAATGAGAAAGTAGGTAATGACATACATAATTAGGATGAGGTATAAAATATTCCCTGCTCTTTGAAGGAAGATGTTATTAATTTCAAAGCATCATTATAAATCATAATTTATTCCTGCTTGCTTACAGCAAGGGAACAGGGGGCAACCCAGTTCAGGTAGCAAGACAAGCTTTTCTTATTTCTGTTTATCCTCTTGTTCCGTTTCATTGAGTTTTAACATTCTTTGAACTCCTAAAATGGCCAGGGCCCTGTGGTAGGTATTTTCAATCCATTACAACATGGTTACCTCATTTAAAATTCATCTGTAACCAGGACCTACCGGAAAAGAAAATGGAAGATTGGAGAAAAAAAAAAAAAAAACAGATCAACAAAAAGGTAATGTGGTATTGGAGCCTTCAGGGGTTGACACACAACTCCTTTTCAAGCTAACACAAATAATTTTTGAACATGTATTTTACTTCATAGTATTCTTGTGAATCATCATCTCTACTTCTTGACTCAAAAAACTGAGGGAAAACGTGGTTTAACAGACCGTCCCATAACACAATTTGGAAAACAATTATTATATGTAATTCACCTTAACAATTATTATATGTAATTCACCTTATAAAATCTTGTCAATGAGAAAAAATGAAATATGGCCTTTTGTAGCAATGTGGATGGAACTGGAGAGTGTGATGCTAAGTGAAATAAGCCATACAGAGAAAGACAGATACCATATGGTTTCACTCTTATGTGGATCCTGAGAAACTTAACAGGAACCCATGGGGGAGGGGAAGGGGAAAAAAAAAAAAGAGGTTAGAGTGGGAGAGAGCCAAAGCATAAGAGACTGTTGAGAACTGAGAGCAAACTGAGGGTTGATGGGGGGTGGGAGGGAGGAGAGGGTGGGTGATGGGTATTGAGGAGGGCACCTTTTGGGATGAGCACTGGGTGTTGTATGGAAACCAATTTGACAATAAATTTCATATATAAATAAAAAAAAAAAATCTTGTCACACCCAATTTTTGAAACGTGGGTCAACTTAAGGTCTAATGAATAAAGTCGCTCGTATTTTTCTTTAAAAAGAAATGTACAAAGTACCAAATAATCATTATAGATTTAGTGTTTGTTTGTTACAAAGTATTTTTATACAAATTATTTCATTAAATCTCTATAATTCCATTATGTAACGATTATTATGAACACTTTAATGCCCAGGGAAATCACTCTCGCCCAGTGAATTTCCATGATCTACAAGTTTAAGAACCAGTATTTGAAAGCTGGTTTTCAAGGTCCAAATTGAGTGTGTTTGTCAAGAACACTACAGCTAAATCTAAACGGGATTGTATAAACATCAAAGGTGACAAACTCAAATGCTTACAGGGACTAGACAGGCCACAGAAATGTGCAAAGCAGGACAGATGGGGAATGAAATGAACTGTAACAGAGACTCCTATCTGAAGGGGAAAAGGTTGTGTCATGGCCTTCAGTTGCTTTAATTGGGGAGTAGTGTTGCCAAATAATCCTGTTTCTACAGAATCTAAATTTTTTTTTCATGTAACATCTTCTGACTTTTTTAAATGACGGCAATAATTAAAATTCACTATGAGTAAAAGATAACACATCTGCAGGCAGTGCATAGAGAACAGACCATCAGCTGGGACCCTCCAGCGTACCTGTTCCTATTTGATAAACAAATGAGGAAAGCTATCCCATTTTACAGACAAGGAAGCCAGAGCTGAAAAAAAAAAAAAAAAAAAAGAGTTTGCGATTTACTGAAGGTCACCCAGGCTAGCAAGTGACAGCAATGTGAGACTCAAACCTCACCAGTTACTCTTTACGCTTCATTTTACTGCCTTGTTTATTTTGTGAAGTGTCTAGAAATAGGAGGAAATCAAATTATTCCATTACACAATTATGTGCTTCTGCCCCACTGCGTGATGATGTGTGAGCCAACAGCACAACACTCTGCTGTCCAGACGTTTCACAGCTGCCACGGCTTGAAACAGAGCTGGGGGTGGCTTTGAGTACAAGTGCACAGGAGTAGGACTCAAAGGGTGCTTACCAATGGGGAGAAAAGAGGAAACCTGAGGATGAAAATGGACGATTTCCAGTTAGAATTACCATATTGTAATTCTGTTAGTTATCAGACTAAGTACACAGCAGCTTATCTGACAAGAAATTGTCCTTATGGGCATGATTTAACCTAGAGATGTCTGATTTCCTCATATGTGGTGTCCAGATGGTCCCTTTTGCTCTATGTTGAGACCAGGAGGCATAAAGGCCATTTCTAAAACAGAGACAATGAAGTAAGTGCAGCCTGGAAATGCGCAAGGCTGGTCAACATAATGTACTCAATCAGATTATATTTTTAAAGCTAATTCCCTATTACTGACATAGGCAATTGATGAGGGGGAAAAAAGGGTACTATTTTTTAGTGATTTTGCTAGAGGTGCTCTTACACGTGACTAGCAGCTGATGAGATAGATCCTGTGGTCATGTAGGCTCTGCAAGAAAATATGGGAAAGCAAAAGGAGGGCTAACAAAATGAACCAAAGAGCAGCCTAATGTTCTGTTTGAGAAATGTTGCATCTTCCTTTCGATGCAGAATTAATTCTGTGCCAAACTTCAGTATCTCTTACATACTATTGACAGGAAACGTCGGTGTGTGAGAAGGAAAATGGTGTAGAGAACTTGGCTGAGGGAAAGCCCAATGGTAAGTAGTCCACACAGGATGGAACACACAAGCCACACAGTGAATAATTAAACAGAAATCTTCTAAAATGCCCTGTTTATGGGTACCTTCTTACAGGCAGCTCCAAATTACAACATTGGCTATTTGCATAGGATATTACAGAGCCATCTATCACAGTATTCAAGAAAAAGAAAGTACCTCAAACGACATTTTTCTCATTTGGAAGTACAATAACTTTGTAAGTTAAAATTTGGAAAGCTTCCCAGTTTTCAGCAGTAAAACGATAATGCTCGACGTATCATTTTAAAGTGGAATCTCCTAGAAGTTAATTCAGTTGACAAGGTCACATTTAGACGCTATTTTTTTCTCTTATGTTTTGCACTCAAAATAATTCCCAAATCCTATTATTCAAGCACTGGAAGTTACCATAGCAATTCATATGTCTGCTCATACTCGAGGTACCTCTGAGATAGAGAGCTACTTAAAAAACAAAAACCAAAAAAACCCCAAAAAACAAACAAAAAAGCCCCCCAAAACCTAACCTTCCATGATACCGATCATGGAATTCATAGTGTTTTGAGAAAGGGAAATAAACCAGAGACACCTAGTTGTTGGGTAGAATTGTTTCATTTTAGCAAAATCTTACTGTGAAGATTTAGAATAGTGCTGGGTTTGAGGGCAAACTCTGGAGCTGGCATGCCTGGGTTCATAGCCTCATTCTTGAAAACAAAAATTTTAAGTGTTTATTCATTTTTTTTTTTTTGAGAGAAAGAGAGACAGAGTGTGAGCAGAGGAGGGGCAGAGAGAGAGAGAGGGAGACACAGAATCAGAAGCAGGCGCCAGGCTCTGAGTCTGAGCTGTCAGCACAGAGCCCGACGCGGGGCTCAACCCCATGAGCAGTGAGATCATGAGAACAGTGGAACCGAAGCTGGAGGCTCTACTGACTGAGCCACCCAAGCACCCCAAAGCCTCATTTTACCACTCACTTGCTGTGTGACCTTTATATAACTTCTTTGTACCTCCATTTCCCCCTCTAAAGATAACAGTATCTACCTCAAATGCAGTATTTGTGAGGATTAAATACATTAACATTTGAAAGTAATTATTACACAGCACCAAGTCCATAGTAAGCGTTATGTAAGAATTAGCCTTTATCTTAAAGAAAGACATGTTTTCACAATAGAAGATAAAATACATTTTCAAAGAAGAAATTTTAAAGATATTTTATAAGAAAAGCATTGAACTTGAAATCTTATGGGGATATATTTGAGTTAAGCTGTGTTTTTCTTTCGGTAGGGAGAAGAAAAATGATAGAGATTCAATGCAGAATATCTAAAATTCCTTGACTGGGAAAAATGGTACGCCTTTAGTATTTTTTCTGCATTTAAAGTACAATACATTATGACTCCTATTATACCTCTTTCATAAGTTTCAGATTTTAGAAATAAATCTATTTGAAGTATATCCAAAGTTGTTAACATTTTGATACCTCTTAGGCACTTTGACTGGCTTAAAATTTCCTTCACATAAACCAATCAATCCTAGGTAGTCTTTGTTTTAACTCCTAACTCTTTTTTTAGAAAGTAATCATGACCTAAAGCATTTTTTTTTGATAACGAAGCATCAATTTTCCCCTTTAACTTATGAAATTTATTCTCTCAATTCCAATTTCCATTGTTTTTTTGTCCATTTTGCCATGTTGGTTTTTTCAAATATTGCTCTTACATATTTAAATATATTTATTTTTAAATATTAGAACATAATCAACAGTTTATTTTTTCATACATTTTCACCCAACTTCTTTCTTCAACAAAACAGATAGAAAGAATGCTATGTTAAAATAGTCCAACATTCTTATGTGCTTATGTGCTTCAGGTCAGAAACATTCAGGACCCAAATTTCTTTTCCATGTGTTGAAATAAAACTGATGTTTTAGGGGAAGAAAGTAAACCTTATTGATGTTTTTGAAAATGATTTAACTTCAATACTGTAGTTGAGGGTGTTTCTAGTTAAGCAGAGAGTTTTACTTTACCATTTTGGATTATCCCATACAATTCAAATTTTAAAAGCACTGTACCTAAGTCTCTAGATGGTTCAAGAACATTTCTTAAAGCTTGGTGGCTTTAAACTATGTAAATGCTACTGAAGAGAAGAATTATGAATCCATGTTATGGTCAAATGGTCAGGATGTTTGTTTAAGTGAAAGACCATCTGTGGCTTCTGGCTATTAAAAAGCAGAAGGTATTCTCCCTCTTCCCGGTCCCATATTCTTAGAGAACACAGTACTTAGGTGAGAGATCTTCAAAGACATAATGGCTTCCGCCCTGTAATTTAGATCTCTGTAAGTTTTGCTAGCCTGGAGGCAGTATGTAACAGTTAAGAGGTAGGATAGCAGATTACAGAAAAACCTACCTTTGATTTCTGGCCCCACCTTTTGCCAAATGTATGACTTGGGAAAGCCCCAGTTTTTACATCTATAAAATACTAGTGATAGCACCTAGTTCCTCATAGATGGTGATGGATTAAAAAAAGAAATTAAAAAATAAAAAAACAAAACCCACACACATGTAAAGTCCCTAAGAGAGAGTGCGGTTCACAAACTTAATAAACAGTGACAAGGGTTTTCTATTACTATTTATTTCTAGTGCTAGTGCTGTAATTTCTAGAGACCTGACATTTAGATCTTCCTGCTTTTTTTCTTTCTTTCCAATCTCTGCCTCTGGAACTTGTCTATTTATTTATTTACAATCTTACCTTTATCCACAGGATTTGAGACCTCAAGGGCTGAAAGTGGTCCTTCCTTCCTTGCAGACAGGGACCACTGCTCAACCTCATGTGCCGGTCCCGTGCGGGAACCAGTTGGCTGAGGTCAGTGCTTTAGTCCAGGACTTCAAAAGGGGCTTCTCTGGAAGACTGACGCTGTATGCTCATCTACACTCCCCTCTGTTCTTTGCTTGAGAGTAGAGTCCTGGCTATCAGCCTGGCTCCCCTTTTGGTTATAACGTCTTAACTCTGCTCTTCGAAACACCTTCCCATTTCCTATCTTTGCTAATAGCGCTTTTTTTCCCCACCACTGTTGACTTTCTCAAATTCTCAGAAGAAAGTTTCTTAACAACCTGGATGCATACATTTCCTAATCGTCAATAGAATGGACATGTCTTTCTAGCCAGAGGTCCAGTATTGATGGTGTGTAGGTCACAATGGCCCCAAAGATACCTTAGAGCAGTGATTAAACATTTCTTGACCACCAATGCCTTTATCTGGGTCATGAATTTTCCAACTTATATTCTGACACATTCCCTACTAGTTCTATTCCTTTACTCCCACAGTCCAGTACGTTGCCTGAATCACCTGCCTGATCTTACTCGGGTTGGTGTCCTGCCTGGACACTGACTCAACAACCTGACGGAGTTTTGTCAAGTGGGGAACATCGATAACACATAAGCTATCCATCGCTATTAGATTTGCTCAACCAGGGGTTCTAGAATTAGCATGCTGCCCATTTCTGGTGCCCAAATACATGGGTTTATCCTGAACCACAGTCTCTGGCTTCATAGGCTTTGGGGCTATGGAGGGCGTACTTCCCTTTGACCATTGTAAAGGCATATGCAAAATGATTTCCTCTGAACTTAACCTCTGTCTCATTCTCCAACCTTCTTCTCATCTCATGGCCTCTTTTTGAGCAACTAAACCAGGTTCATAAAAGTCATCTTGTGACAGTATGTGAAATCAGCCTATATCTCATCCACCAACACTGCACACCTAATGTATTTCTATTAGTTTGTTGTTTTGTGGTTTCCCTCTATTATTACTAGATGATTACATATGGAATGCCTTTAAAAAATATGATGCAAGGTATGGAACAAAAAGGCAATGAGGAGAAATGAACAATACAAACGAATCCATTTTGATTTCCTCCTTACCACTAAACACAAGACTTGGTTTCTTCTGAAAGATTTATGAGGCTTCCTACCATAAAGGAGGCTGGATTACAGCTATGCTTACTTTATAAAATGAAATTCTGCCATCATAGGCAAGGGTTCATGGCTGTAATTATTTCAATGATCTTCCTAGTCAATGTGTCTTGCACAGCTGAGCCAAACTCTCCTTTCAGAGGCAGGCAGGCCATTTCATAAGAAGTCTAAAAGCTCCCACAACTTTGTGTGACCTTGCATCGAATAACACTGGAAAATTGATTTGGCTCTAGTAATAAAAGACCGTCTGCATTATCTGCATTCTAATTATAATTAATATAACCAGGATAACTGCTGTATTATTTACGATTAGAGCTATGGTGAGCACAGTGTAATAATAATCTGCTACATAATTTTTTATTGATCTGATGGCTTTATTGCAGAAAAAACAAAATGCTACACCACTGCATAACTAAAATTGCCTTTCTTGACATGAGTGTTTAGACAGAGGATTTCATTTAACATTTCTTTTATCTGATGAAATTCTCATAGTTTAAATATCATAATAAGTGTGATGCTATGGGATCTTTCAATTTTCCTCTTTGAAAAGAACCGAAGAAGAGGCATAATTCATCCACCCAGGTTTCTCATTCTTTACTTACTGAGTATCATTAATTCCCTGACACAAGAGCCATCACACATTTCATTAACAGGAATGGAATAAACCTGAGAAAGAAGGGGCTTTCAGTTAAGGGAATGCTCTCTCTCACCCTAAATAAACTGTGGATAATGTAGAACGTCGTATAACTGTAGTCACAGCATTAGTGTATTTTTCTTTAACAGAAAGTTAGAAAGTTATGCTTTTAAAAATGTTAGTTGAGATTTTTAGGAGTGCAGAGATCAACCTAGGTAAGAGTGTTTACCATTCTCTACCCTGTTTTAGGGATGAAAGCTTACTTCAGTTATATCACAAATTGGAAAACATCTCATACAAGTAAGTGAATGGTAAACTTTGGTAAAGAAGTAAACCTAACAATTCTGAATCGTCAGATTTCAGCAGGACTTGCCAAGTCATGCAATGAAGATTTGTAATTACCAAAAGGATTAAAACCTGACAATCACTTTTTTTAATGTCTAATTTTAATAAATAAATGTTTAGAATACTGAGTGATGAAATTATAAACACTATCGTGTTTATAGTTGGTTAGCTTTGTAAGACTTTGGAAAATCAGCAATATATAATATATAATTTTTACAGCCCGTTTCACCTATGTTTGCATTTGTCAATCAGGCCTTAAGATACTTAGCTGCTTTCTACAATATCATGAAATAGATTTTAATCTCCATGCAGTATTTTGAAAAATATATTCACATCATCTTGCACAGATTTATAATGAGTTCCATGCATGTTATCTCAGTTAATCTTAACAATAACAAATCACATAAGAGAGGAAACACAAGTATTTCCTTTTGACAGGCATAGTAACTGAGGCTTGAACAGCTGGGATGTAGCAGATTCACATCTAACACTTTTACCTCTTGATCTAGGATCCTGAATTTTTCTTTATTTTTTTTTAAAGTTTGTTTGTTTATTTGGGGGGGGGGGGCACAGAGAGAAAGAGAGAGGGAGAAAGAGAATCCTAAGCAGGCTCTGTGCTCACACCATGAAGGCTTGATCTTCAACTGTGAGGTCACGACCTGAGCCAAAATCAAGAGTTGGACACTTAATCGGTTGAGCCACTCAGGCACCCCTGAACATTTTCTATACAACATGCACTTCAGTGATTTAGTTGAGTTTATTTGGGTAATCGGTGCAATGATACCTAGTCTCTACAGAACAGATCTGAATAATAGTTGTATAAAAATACAGACTCTCTAAGAGGAGTCAGTTTAAGAGGTCCTTTATTATTATTTTTTTAGTTTATTTATTTTGAGAGAGAGAGAGTTCCCGTGCACAGTGTGTGTGTGGGAGGACAGAGAAAGAGGGAAGGAGAGAATCCCAAGCAGGCTCTGTGCTAATAGCACAATGTGGGCTTGACCCCAGGACACTGGGATCATGACCTGAGCTGAAAACAAGTGTCTGATATTCAACCGACTGAGCTACCTAGGTGACCGTAAGAGATCTTTTTTCAAATGAACATCATCATCATCATCATTCTGGCGCTGACATTTACAGAACCAGAAAATAGTAAATGTTATCTCATAATAATTGACATGTGAAAAAAGCAAGGCTTAGGGAGAAATTAAATAATTTGTTCAATGTCACATAGCTAACCAGTGGTAGACCAAGGCTCTGAACACTGATGTATATGAAACCAGAGTTTGTCCTGTATGTATTATTTCATTTTTCTCATGTTTCAGCTTTCCAATAATATATCTTATAGAAACCATCTTATAACTGTTTCAACAAAGAAATAAACTCAAAATGTATTTCTTTTATCTTTGTGGTTAGGAAAGCAGTAACAGAAGCATTAAATGAGTTGTCACAGAACCAGTGACCCTCAGAATCCTCATAGGCATTTATATTAGATTATTTGAACATTTTAGAATATTATGTGTTAACCATGCCAACATGAATGATCTAAAATGCATTTGAAGATTATACCTTTGTGTGGATTTCGTTTTCAACTTAATTATTTGTTTACTAAGAAATTAATCTTTGTTGGGAGCAGTTATAAAGTATGTATTTTTTAGCCAAAAATATGAGGCTTGATCATAAATGAAGTTTAGATAAGACGTATAATTAACAAACTCTTTAGTGTACTCTGTAAAGTTACTCTTTACTGGTAAAGAGAGGAAGGGAGGGAGAGAGAAAGAGAGAGAATTATGTGCTATTTGAAAAAACAGAAGTATAAATATAGAAAATTGTACTTGATTTTACCCCTGACACAGATTTTCCTCTTTCCAGCCCTTCTATTACTGTCTTAACAGTGAAATAGTAGCTAGAATGAGATAAATCTAGGAATGACAAGTAGTGTTGCGTTCCAGGTGAAGCTTTTCAAAAATTTCCCCTCTGTGTCATTTCCATTATTTGGATGATAGCAATCAGAATTTTAAAATAACTCTCTTTGCTACAATAAAGCAGATCAAGTTCATGGTAATTTTTCCTGAAAAATGTATTTTGGCCAGACCAGTATGGTAATAGGAAAGCCAATGTCCATGCCTTGCTGTGCTAAACTGTTTCTCCCTGAAATATAGGGCTTAGGTTGAACAAATACGTAAAATATAATTATACGGTATATGCCTTCAATCTTTATTTTCATTTAACACAGGTTTTTAAATGTTTAAATCTCTGCTATTAACAATAGTATTTAAAATTCTCTAGAAGTTGTAGCCAATGTAATAAGGCAGGAAACAAAAATCAGAACTCTAAAGCCATAAAAGGTAACCAAAAAGTCATTATTCAGAAATTATGATTAATTAGGTAATTATTTATTTTAAACAAATTTTAATTAATGTTTATTTATCCCCAAGACAGAAAGAGGCAGAGTGTGAGTGGGGGAGGGCAGAGAGAGAGAGGGAGGGAGACACAGAATCCAAAGTAGGCTCCAGGCTCTGAGGTGTCAGCACAGAGCCCGATGCAGGGCCTGAACTCATGAACAGTGAGATCATGACCTGAACCGAAGTCCAGCGCTCAACCAACTAATCCACCCAGGTGCCCCATGAATAATTAGATAATTATTTATATCAGACAAAAAATATTTTAAAGATTAACAGCACTCATGTATCATTACTAGAGAAAAATGTAATTGCTACAAAATTTTATTCATAATTACAACAAAACTACTCACTACATGGAAAAATTTTAATACGTGGAAATATTTTACCAAGGTAGATATGTGACCCATGCGAAAAGATGTATTGAGAGAAATCAGAATTCACCAATATAAAGAGAGTTAAAATGGAGAAAATATTTTAATGACAATTTGCTTCCAAATTGATTTATAAATGCAGTGTAATGTTAAACAACATCTCATTAAGTATTTCTTTTAGAACTAAATAAAATTATTTAAAAAAAATTTTTTTAATGTTTGTTTATTTTTGACAGAGAGAGAGACAGAACATGAGCATGGGAGAGGCAGAGAGAGAGGGAGACACAGAATCAGAAGCAGGCTCCAGGCTCTGAGCCGTCAGTACAGAGCCCGACTTGGGGCTCGAACTCACGAACCGCGAGATCATGACCTGAGCCGAAGTCGGACGCTCAGCCCACTGAGCCACCCACACACCCCCCCCAAAAAATTATTTCTTTCATCTGGTAGAATAGATGAAGATATCTAAAATAATTTTGAAAAAGAATAATGTAAGGTAATATGTTAAAACACCATAAAGGTATAAAATCAAATCACTATGATCTAAAAATAAGGAAAGATGAAAGTATAGATAGAATCGACTCGTCTAAAAAGAACCTAGAATGTATTTATTTGGTAGATCAAACAAATCAGTTTGGGGAATGTTTCACTCTTCTAAGAATAATTATTTAGATCTACACTTCAAACCATTTACTGACATAAATGTAAGAAGGAGTAAACTCAAAATCAGTTTTAGAGGGGCATTAGAGCATAGACATTAAGAGATGACGATTTTGCTTCCATTTCTATTTTCTCTCTGTGCAAATTCTTCTCTCTGGGCTTCAGTTTCCCCAGCTATAAAACAGAGATAATAATAGTGCCCATTGCTACAGGGTTATTGAAAGGATTAAATTGGTAAATATGTGAAGTGCTGAGAAAACTGTCTGATGCACAGTAAGAACCCCAGGAGTGTTGGCAAGTTTGTTATTATAATTAATAATATCATTACAGATTAAAGAGTTACAGTGATTTTCTTAAGTAAAAAAGGACTGTTAAACTATTTATTAAATCTCCAAATGTGAACAGTCTTTCCAAGATTTACAGGAGGCAAAGAAATTGTAAATGGAATGATCTATATATTAGACAACCTCAAAAAGAAAAATTTCACTAATTAAGACTAAAATTTTCAAAGAAAAAAGTTAAAAAAACAAAAAATAAAGTTTTCAAAAAAAAAACAAATTGAAAAACTGAAAACAACAAATGAGGAACTGTAAAATAACATTCAACATATTCATAAATAATAGATTACATACAAAAAAGAAAAAATACAAAAAATATTTTATTACTATTAATAGAAAAAATTGAAGAAGTCATTATTTTAACCTACTTCAATACCAAAGATTTTTTTTTTTAAATCGTAATACTTAAAACTCCCAAGGGATAGAGAATGTCATGGTAGTGAAACATGTACTGACATATTAAAATACTGTATGGCAAAATATATGTATCAAGAAATTTAAACATGCTCACTCTTGAGACACTATAGTAATCAGATCTTAAATATGAGTTTCATAAAAGTAGCTAGTTGCTATAGATCTATTGCCAATATATCAATACTGAGTTTACCAACTGAAATAATGAATGCTCTCAAGCTGGTTTATTTTCAAAATCCACAGTAAAAAGATTTTTTTTTTTTACATTTACTCATTTTGAGAGAGAGGAGAGCGAGAGAGAGGGAGCATGCATGAGTGGGGGAGGGGCAAAGAGACAGAGGGAGAGCGAGAATCCCAAACAGGCTCTGAATTGACAGTGCATAGACTGAAGTAGGCTCAAACTCACGAACCATGACATCATTACCTCAGCCGAAGTCAGACGCTTAACCAAGGGAGCCACCCAGGCACCTCCATAGTAGAGGTGCCTTAGGAGCCTTAGCCTTAGCTTCCATAGTTTATTATTTTCTTAATTCTAATAGTAAGATACAGAATTTACCCAAGGAGTAAAAAATATGTCATCTAGTAAAACCAAGCAATATATACTTTAGGAATACACACATGTGATAAAGCTATTTTTTATAAAGTATTTTTTCATAAAGATTTTATTTAAAATTTTTTTTAATGTTTTATTTACTTATTTATTTATTTATTTATTGGCAGAGCACAAGTTGGGGAGGGGCATAGAGAGGGGGAGACACAGAATCCAAAGCAAGCTCCAGGCTCTGAGCTGTCAGCACAGAGCCTGACACGGGGCTCAAACCCATGGACTGTGAGATTATGACCTGATCCAAAGTCGAACGTTGAACTGACTATGCCAGTCAGGCGCCTGATGATCAAGCTATTTTTTAAAGGCAAGGGAAAGGGCTGATGTGTAAAAATCAGAATGGAGGTTCACCGCTAGAAGAGGGAGATTTTACAGAGAGGAAGATGTGACGAAGATAAGTATAGACATAAATGAATGTCCTTCTATAGTTCTGGTTATTTATCTGGATGGTAGATTCATGGATGTTTGTTGTTTTTGCTTTGTAATTCATACATATTGCATGTTTGGTGCTCGCATCACATGTAAAATTATATATTTTTAGAAGGCGCGGAAGAAACAGTATCTCTTATTGGGATATAAAAAGAATAAAATCCAGCGCAATTTTGGTCTGGCCTTTGTTGGATACATACTGTCAGTCCCAGCTAATGCCACTTCTATACACTTTCTTCATTTACCAGCAGCTTTGGGCATTCTCAAAATTCTTCGGGAAAAAGAGCTCTGACAACTGGTAGGTGATTTCATGCAAAATGTTTCCCACCGTTTCTTCCCAGCAACTGAAGAAGTGTCTGGCTAGTTGCATGGGAGTAGCAAGAAAACAGTTTTGACAGTGTTATCATGGATGATGTACCCTTGGTTGGGTGCGCTTTCAAGACCTATGCTCCTAGAGCTGTAGTCCCACACCCATCAAAAAAGAGGAGAATCGTATTTGTAAATATTGCCTGAGGAGCATAAGAGGATTACGGTTACTGACCCCATCATATTTATCAAAAACTAGATCCTAAGCTGATGGATCTAAATATGAATACAATGATGGATTCAACCAGGTTTTTACAAAGTAATCCTGATTTATTCTCTCTCTCTCTCTTTCTGTCTCTCTCTCTCACACACACACACCCTTTATAAAATAGACAAAATAAAACAAAGGAAAATAATATTTAATGATGTCCTATAGTTTGTGAGCATTATCATTCTATGTATTTTTTTAGGCATTTGCCCCAAACTAGGCATTACACTATGTTATTTTAAAAACAAATGCAAAGTAGGTGAGTCCGTAAAAGGAGGCAAAATCATGTGTCTGGAATACTTAGTAATGAAAATTAAGGTAAAGAGAATTTTAAAGGGAAAGAACTTGAATACATTATAATGTTTTATATATATTTTAACTGAAAATTGTGTATACACATAGGGAGTCCAGTTATTTGCATGGCCCTAATTTTACTAAATCTCCCTAAAGATTTCCTAGAAATTGGACATAATATTTGTTTGCAGTAGGGAAATTTTAAGAGTAAAGTAAGTATTGGGTGCCTGGGTGGCTCAGACGATTGAGCTTCTGACTCTTGATTTTGGCTCGGGTCATCATCTCATGGTTTGTGAGATTGAGCCCTGCATTGGGCTCTGTGCTGACAGCGTGGAGCCTGCTTAGGATTCTCTCTCTCCCTCTGCCTCTGCCCCTCCTCCATGCTCTCTCTCTAAATAAATAAACAAACTTAAAAAAAAAAAAACTTTAACAAATGTTTCAAAACCTAAGTATTGGCATAAGTAGTTCATTAGTCTTTTCCCTCTATCATATGGTACCTACACATCCTGAATATGATCTTCAGGTTGTTGAGATAAAGGATACAAAAATGCAATATTTACATAACTTGGTCTTTCACAATGACCAATCAATTATGACAATACATTTTCTATTGACTAATTTGTCAATTTGAGCTTTCATTCAAAATCAAAAACAGTCATTAACCTTCTAAAGTCTGCTAGGTTTTTGAATTCCAAAAAAAGTTACAATGTGATTCTTATCCTCTTAGCACCAAGTTCAGTAAAGAAACTAAAGTAATTCTGTGTCAGTATCATAAGGAATGCTAGAGTCATAATGTCACAGTAGTTCAATATTTGGGGATAAGAAGAAACAATCTATCTTTGCTGAGGATTAAGTATATATAATTACTTGCAATGATTCATTCTTTAGCAAAGTTAACAGGTTTGATGAAATATCCATAAGACTTGAAGGGGCGCCTGGGTGGCGCAGTCGGTTAAGCGTGTGACTTCAGCCAGGTCACGATCTCGCGGTCCGTGAGTTCGAGCCCCGCGTCGGGCTCTGGGCTGATGGCTCAGAGCCTGGAGCCTGTTTCCGATTCTGTGTCTCCCTCTCTCTCTGCCCCTCCCCCGTTCATGCTCTGTCTCTCTCTGTCCCAAA
>NW_024412417.1:16548949-16560885 GCF_014898765.1 Herpailurus yagouaroundi | reverse complement strand
TCCCAAAAATAAATAAACGTTGAAAAAAAAAAAAAAAAAAGAAATATCCATAAGACTTCAAATGTACTTTCTAAAACCTAGGAAGTCCAAACCGATTACTTTTATAACTATGGCTTCCATCATGAGCAGTTTTTGTAATTTTGAAAAGAAGAAAGAGTTGAAACAGCAGCTGTGGACAAAGAACGTACCCCACTTTTTTTTTTTAAGGAAAGAATAATTCTACTGCCTGAAGTACTCTTTCCCGTTGTAAGAAAATGCAGGTCAGCAAAACCAGCATACTGAAATGTCAGCTCAGTCATCTTTCTCTACGTCTGCCCCACACTGTCTGCTGCTCTGTAAGGTAGAAAAAGATAATTTAGTGGCTAGAGCTAAATTAGACTTCTTAATTGACATTTCACTTTCATCTAAAATTAGGCCAGTGCGTGTTTAAAAATCCTTTTTATTTTGAATGAATTGGAGAACAGCTTGTAAAGGCTTGTAAAGATCAGAAGGGGTAGGGAGGGACAAGGCCAGCTGAGCATTTTCCCAATTTGGAAACTGCTACCGAAGGTGTGTATTTCTAAGGGAAGCCAGTGGCCTGTCCGTCTGGACCTTGAAGCCTGAATCCACAGCCTGTGAATTGTCCCTTCTCAGATTCCTTCCATGTGAGCTGTCACAGTGATTCTCAAACATTTTGGCCTCAGGGCTCCATTACACTCTTAAAAACTGATGACCCCCAAACCTTTGGTTTATGTGGGTTTTACCTATTACTATATCAAAACATAAGCCAAAGCTAAGAAATTTGTAAAATGTGTATTCATTTAAAAATAACAACTAATAAACACATGACATTTCACCACAAAAAGAAACTTTTTAATGAAAAATAACTACATTTTACAGAGCAAGTAGTCAGAAGTAGTACTGTGTCACATTTTTGCTAATCTCCTCAACATCTGGTTTTCACGGAAGACAGCTGGATTCTCATATCTGCTTCTCTGTAGTGTACTGTGCGATGCTGTTTTGATTGAAATATATGAAAGAAATCTACTTATGTAGATATGTGGTTGGAAAAGAGAGAAAGATTTTAGTTAGCAGCCTTTTCAGATAATTTGGGAATTCTTCTTTGATACTACACCAAAATTCAATAAGTGTTATATTCTCAAAATTTTTTTTACCGTGTATTTATTATGGAAAGGCAGAGAGAGACAGAGCATGAGCAGGGGAGGGGCAGAAAGAGAGGGAGACACAGAATGTGAAGCAGGCTCCAGGCTCAGAGCTGTCAGCACAGAGCCTGATGTGGGGCTCGAACTCACAAACCGCGAGATCATGACCCGAGTGGAAGTTGGACGCTCAACCGACTGAGCCACCCAGGTGCCCCAACAAGTATTATATTCTTGAAGGTGACTTACAGAGTAGATTCTGACCCTACATAAACTAACTTTTCACAGTCTATTGCTTTAAATTCATTTTTCTATATTGTAAATGGATGCTGACTGGATCTGTTACCAATGTTTAATGCATTATTATACACACTGATTATTTTGGAAATATTGGTCTACTGAGTTACAATGATCTTTCAAATAATGGCACATTTCATCATATAACATCAACAAAATCACATTCATAACTATCAACATCAATCTATCAGATAAATTGTTAAGTTATTAGAAAGCTGTCAAGTTCATATAAATTTCCAAAATTCTAATTTTTGCTTTAAAGCTTGACTTTATCATTGGTAATAAATACTGTCAGTTGTTCTCCTTGAAGCAATATTTACGTCTGAGAAAATATCTGCCAAATACTCAAATATAAATAACATACTTTGTCAGACATTCTTTCAAGCAAAAGTAGTATTCTAATGTTTATTTTTGAGAGAGAAAGAGCATGAGCAGGGAAGAGAGAGAGAGAGAGAGAGAGAGAGAGAGAGAGAGAGAAAATCTGAAGCAGGCTCCAGGCTCTGAGCTGTCAGCACAGAGCCCGATGAAAGGGCTTTAACCCATGAACTGCAAGATCATGACCCGAGCCAAAGTCGGACACTTAACTGACTAAGCCACCCGGGTGCCCCGCAAAAGTAGTATTCTATGAAAAAAGTAGTTAATTTTACTTTTCATTCAAGTATCATACAAACTTTTTTTTCTGGAGACAACCATGGCACTTTAGTATGAAACAAAAGTGCTTAATGTGTATTTCCCATTTGTCAAGCAGAATATTAGAAAGACACATACTCAAGGGTTTAGATTTAATAAAAGAATTAAATTCTGTTGCTTCATCAAGAACACTATTTTTCTTTAATGTGTATTTATTTACTTTTGAGAGAGAGAGAGAGAAGACAGAATCTCAAACAGGCTTTGTACTGTCAGCGTAGAGCCTGATGTAGGGCTCGAACTCATGAACCATGAGATCATGACCTGAGCTAGAACCGAGAGTTGGATGCTTAACCACTGAGCCACAAAGGTGCCCGCATCAAGAACATTCTCAAGTAGCACTGTCTTCTTTTTCACTTGTTGTAACTTTGACTGCCTGGTGGAAGAATACAAGTCTTCTAATAGTTTGGTGCCACAATCATGACTCATGCTGAAGTTCCAGTAGTTTCACCCACCATTGCTTCTGTCCTATCAGTGCAAATGCCAACACAGTGGAAGTATGTAAATAACATCTCAGTGATGTAAAAATAGTTTGGCTCCATGATCTTCTGGGAAATGTTGTAGGTCCCCCGGTTGTTGGTGGACCATACTTTCAGAACTACCAGTCTATCTGGTGACCCACAGATGGAGCCAGCTAGCTACATTAGTATACACAATCTACAGAGTGACTTTCAAAATAAGAGCTTGCGAGGATGGGGCACAGGAAAGGAAAATGGGGGGAAGAACTGAATATCAGAATCTTGCAGGTGGTGCATTTTGGGCAAACTCTTAGGAAATCACTGTGATAGGAAGCTATCCTTTGGAGGCGGTATGTTAGGATGGGACAAAATGCCAAGAATCTTAGCTATCCTTCCTTTAATCCAGACACCGAGTTGCTGTGTCTTGTTTGTATCAGAAAAAGAAGTGCTTTATTAATTACTTCTCTTTCAAAACAAAAAAAAAAGCAAGCTCTGAACAATGGGACAAATGGGCAATAGAGTAATGATAGCACTCTCGATCCATCGGCCTCAGAGTCACCTACTCCATCCCCAAACTCAAACTGCTTCCAGAGATTTGTTGTTAAACCTAAATATTGCCTATGGAGGCAAAAACAGTGATTCAAAGAAAACCAACTCTTAATCCTAATAAAATCTCCTTAGCTTTAAATTATTATGATTCCTTATCTATGGCTTAGATTCCTATTGCACTGTGATATAAATGGAGAAATTTGTTCAGGACAGAATTTGTTTACAATTACATAGTATGTACCATGTACCACGCATTGCTAGGAGCCCTTCTTTTACATATATCTTGTCATTTCATCCTCAAAATGATCTGGTAAGGTAAGGCCCTGCTCCTCCACACACACAATATTATACTGAGAAAATCAAGTCAGAGGTTTCAGGTAACTTGCCTTAGGCTTCACAGCTAATGAGTGACAGTCAGGATCTGAACCTAGGGTGTTTGGATTCCAGGCAGTCCATACATTTAAACATGATGTTAGAAGCAAGACAAACCCTAGAGTGAGTTTTCTGCAGACGTTTCTTTTAGTGGATTGTCTCATTTAAGCGTTGGTCTTCATTCTTCAAAACATAGATGGATCTTTAAACTATCCCTGAACAAAAGTTGTAACCATTTGGTTGCTTCATTTCTGAAATTATGATTTAATCAAAACCGAGGGCTATCTCAGTGAGCGTTGATCCAAAAAATTACAACAGTAGTGTTTCAGACAACAAAAATCCAACCATTATCACTTTTGTACCAATGTAATTAGCCAGCTTATCTACAGAACTTTTTCATTAAGTGGATTTTTCCAGTACTTTCTTTTCATTTGTGGTCTGCAGTCTCAGGTCCCTGAGAACTGCCATCATATTGGGATTAGGTGGTTTCTACAACCATGGTCCTAAGCATAAACGCTGTCTCCAAACATATGACTTGTAAGTCCCTTGTCTTTTAGCAATGACAGCTCTCAAACTGCTTTCCAAAGAGAATCCCCCCCCCCCCCGCCCCCGGCTACGGAGATGTATCAGAAATTTTGAATATATGTTGATAAACTGACCTCCATTTTCTGATAATTTCCAAAAAATGAAAACACTGTTCTCGACTTTCGAAAAATGAGAAAAAAAAATCATGGTAACAAAGAGCATAGTAAGGTAAAATTATACTGAAATATTAGGAGGCTTATATTTGTAGCCATACATTTAATTTTAACTTATTATGAAAATTTGGCGAAATTACTTTACACCTGTCTGTGCCTCAGCTTTCTTTTCTTTTCTTTTTTTTTTTTTTACAAATGAGATAAATAGCATTTTTCACAATGTTTTTTATTTTATTTTTATTTTTTTAATATACGAAATTTATTGTGAAATTGGTTTCCATACAACACCCAGTGCTCATCCCAAAAGATGCCCTCTTCAATGCCCATCACCTACCCTCCCCTCCCTCCCACCCCCCTCAGTTTGTTCTCAGTTTTTAAGAGTCTCTTATGCTTTGGCTCTCTCCCACTCTAACCTCTTTTTTTTCCTTTCCCCTCCCCCATGGAGTACTATGCAGCAATGATAAAGAATGAAATATGGCCCTTTGTAGCAACGTGGATGGAAATGGAGAGTGTGATGCTAAGTGAAATAAGCCATTCAGATTTCTTTTATAATATGGACTAATACCTACCCACCCAATTGATGCATACACTGGGTTATACAATGAAAGCAAAAATGTTTTATGAAGGACAAGTTGCTTTTTAATGTTATGTAATATCATAATAATGGCTATTTTATAAAGTTGCAGTAAGAATTAAGGGAGAAAATGCTAGACTGTATGCCCTATGCGAGCAGAAATTTTCAGTTTCAGTCACTATTCTATACATCTAGAACAATGTGTGACACATAGCAGGTGCATAGTAAGTACTTGTTGAATGAATATGTGTAACAAACAAAGTGATGTATATAAGATGATCGAGCTGGTTTCTTAGGTTTCAATGAATGGAACAAAAATGATTTCCATATTTTTACTATCAACATTCTAACCACAAGTTAATATTTCATTTAAAAATGTGTCTGTCGGTATGACTGTTCTATTATCCCCCATTACACTGTAAACTCCATGAGGACAGGGACAACATTGAAATGGATCCCCACGCCATTGCTGGTGCCTTGTACTGGAGGTACTTGCTGAATAAAGCAAATTACTTTTAAAGGATGAAAATACAGTGCTTCCCATGGTAATAATATACCAAAGAGTAGACTACCAGGCACCATGTCCAGCAGCTCTAAATTAGCAACAATCCCGACAGGCAACAATGCATTAGTTATCTGCATGCCACAAACACTGATGAGAGATAAGAGAACATTGTTAGAGTGTTGTCTCTCAGTGCAGGTGGAGTGCAGGAATTCAAGGGAATCTGTGTTATCATGTACACTCTTTTCTATTGGGATACGCTCACTCGCAGGCACGTTGAAAGCCAGCCATCACCATTTAGGGACAGAACCAAAAAAGGAAGTCCAAAAAAGATTCAGCAGAAAAATAAGTGATTAGAGTACTAGTATTACTTTTTAAGTGGATGCTTGAAAGATATTAGTGTACTGAGTAATCCCTTATCTAGTTATCCTCCTGCTGGGGGCCAGAAAGTTGGCAATAAATATTAAAAAAAAGTATTTTTTTCCAAAGGGCTCTGCTTGAACCAACTACGAAGTTACTACATATTAAGCCTAGTGTCATGGAGACAAAACAGAAATGCGATCTTTGGATGCTGCAGTTGCCTTATGCTTTTGCCTGCTTAGGCTGCTGAAGAAGGAGAAAAAGGGCCTGCTTGAGGTAAGGAAGTTTAATACCTTGGAGCTGATATATACGGTATTATTTTGTCTTTCTGACAGCGTCCGGTGCTATTTTTACTCAGGCTGATGCAGGGGTTAGGTTAGAACTTTAGGAAGAAATGGTGATTTATTTGAAGTGCTGTTTGTGTAATAGCAGCTCCCTCCCTACACACTTCTGCCCGTTATTCAATGTCCTCAATGTAAAAATGCCCCCCTTCTCCCTCTTATTTTCCTTCAAAATACACATCAGTAAGTATCTCCTTGATAATCCCCCTAACAAGCCGCTGATTGTTTGCTGGAAGTCCTTCCTCCTGCATCACCGGTTCCATTTGTCAGCCTGGGTTCCTCCCCATTCCTGCACCCAGCCTCCCTGCCTCCTCCTTCCCGGGTGTTGTTTCTCATTTAAATGAACAGTTGGATTCTTTTATTTCTTACAAGTGCTGGATTCGCCTTATCGCCCTCATTCCTTTGGGGGTTGCCAATTGGTTTTATCCACGGATGTATCATTTCTCATGCTTCCTTTTTTTTTCTCACAAAGAGAAAGAACCTCTCCGTCAACAAGCCTCTCCGGAGTGGAAGATTAAAAACCTAGACATCACCTACCTTGCAGCTCTACTCCCAACTGGGTTGTGTAAAACTCAATTAAACGTGTCCCCATTGAATACTGCATTACAGTACATTAAACAGAAAATTCTTCAAGCGTGATGACAAAGCTTGAAACCTTGCCTCAAAGCTGTTCCTTGTAGCTTTCTTTAACATTTCAGTCTTTATGGTGCGGGTCTCCCGTTGACACAACTTTAGTCCAGCTATGAAAAAAAATCACAGAGCCCCACGGGGATTCAAAGAGAAAAGGGGGGAAAAGTGAAGCTGGTCTTAGCACTGCCCTGGAGCCTCTATTGAAACTACACTGCCAGCAGACCACTCAAAGCTGAAAAGTATCCAGAGGTCTGCGGTCTAACAATGGAAAATAGAATTCCCTTATTTTGGGCAGGTGAATTTTACAGATTTCCTCCTCTACCAAGAACGTGAATATTCCCCAGAATACATATGAGAAAGACATGAGTCCTTGGGGCAAGGGATTTATGCAGACATATATTCAGTGGAATTTAAAAAGCCCAATGAACATGTTAGTCTCTTCCTAGGACTGAACCAAAAAAATGATTCCACATGTATGCAAAACCTCAACACTGTTATTCACTATAAACTATGCCCTTCTGTTTTCGTTTCTTGTCCTCTTGCACAAGTGTTATTTATAATCCGGGTTGCTAAGAGGCAATCCCCCTAATTCCTGCACGTAATTGGGTTTTCAAAGGTTGTTTGTTAAGCAACTCACACAGGTATACAAAATTGTGACTAAAGCTCTTTTCATCAGAACGAGAGACATTGCCGTATGACCGACTTCACAGTTTTTGATATTTGAAGCATTTTCAAATTTTGGCAATTCAGACTATAACCTCCCTTCACCCCTGTACACACACACGCATACACTCTCAATCTTCTGTTTAGTACCCAGCCCACTTGCTGCGTCGAAATGAGGAAGCTGGACTGCAGCTGTAGACCCTAGGGGATATTTAAGACACTGTTTTATGTTCTTTATTGATTTTCATTTATTTTATGTCTACAGTAGAATAATGTATTCTCTGATCTTATATTTGATTTGAAATGCTACATAGTATTAGGGAGAGTTTACTAAGACATCCTAATGCTTTTAAGGAGACACACGATAACCACCCTATTTAACAGTCAAAGCTAAAACAGTACTTTAATGTGGAGCTAGGGGGCATGGTGATACCAGAAGTTCCATTTTCACAATTAACAAATTCAGCGATGGTTATTAAAGGGCGTGTTTGCACATAGGTGTATATTCACGTAGGCGTGCTTAAATGTATGGGTGTATGTGTATGTATGTGTGTGCTTAGACCTACTCTTTATTGCCAAAGTAATTTTTCAACACATGTACAAAACCTAATTTTGCTTAGTATCTTGCTTTAACTCATCAATAGGGGTGCGGGTTCATCTTTCTCCATCACTATTATACAATACTGGCTGCAGCCTTTTTAGCACAAAAAGAGAAAGTATTGCCTATTCTGGGCTTTCATTACAAGATTGTAAGCTCTGAGACTTAAAATGGAAATGCAGCTGAAAAGGATTTTGGCTGGGTTTCTGGAAAGGTTTTCCCCTATGGAAACCATACTAGAAGCAAAGCCAGTGTTACCAGGGATCCCACAAATGAAAAACAAATAAAATCGTACCCTAAAGAGTAGGACCACGATTCTCTAATCTCAAAATGATTGCAAAGTTTAATTAACAAATATATTTGATAAACAGTTTCCAGTGTTTTTTATCAAGTAAGTTTTCAAAGATTAGCTGATTATTTATAAGACAAGCTAACATGAAGAAGAACCTAAAGACTTCTGGGAAGAGTTTATCTTTCTTTCCCAACTGTTAGTATCCAGATGAAACAAAAGACATTTTTTCCACGTCAAGGCAGTTATGTTTCCTAATGTATGCTAACAGTTACTTAACTCTTATCTCATGAAGAACTTTAAGAAATCTTGATGTGTCAAAAGATTTTTTATCTGTCCTTAATCTGTCTTTTTTTTTTTTTTAAAGAACAGAGTGGCTTGGTAAATTCCTGTTTTATATTTTAATTTTAAACTCATGCAAACAATGGAGAAATAATCACCCTTATCCTCAAAATGTATAAATGATTTATCCAAATGCAAAACATAATTCTATAGAAATGTATTTCTGCAAAGGTTTAAATATGAATTTTTTATCTGAATTTTTCTATTCTTCAGTTAGAGGTTTAAAGACATTTTGCAATTTAACTCCATACAAGTATCCATACAGTTCTTTCTTAAAGAAAGAAAGAAAGGAAGAAAGAAAGAAAGAAAGAGGACCTGTTATAAATAGCCAGGGGTAATTATGTTTGTTTTATGCCACCCCTTTCACTGTTATAGTAAAATCATTTATTTATTTTTATGTTTTTAAATGAATTGCCCATATTCTAATATCAGTGGACTTTTTGGCTGGCCAGAGAACCTATTCACTCCCTCATGTCTCACATGCTTCCGTTCCAACATTTTTGAACATTTGTTTCAACTAACAGATCAACCACATTAGTTCATCATACTTTCAGAGTTGAAGGTTAGGGCATCACGGCCAATTGCTGTTAACTGTATGATTTCTTGTTTCTCAGGATTGTATTTTTTATTTGCTCTCTCTCCTCTTTCTCTTTCTCTCTCTCTCTCTCTCTCTCTCTTTTAATGTCTGAGCAATTTAGATTCTGGGAAGTTTCTCAAAAATGTATTTCTCCAGCAATGGTGCACATTCTTCAATAAAATGCAGATCAAGGCATATTCTGTGATTGTTCTTAATGCTTTAACTAATTCATATAAAGAGTACCAAAGCTATCTGATATTGTCTGGTAGTGTCCGTTTTCACGGTCCTCTAATTAAGTCGAAGTGTACCACTTCCCTTTAAGATCCGTCTCCTCCTGATACACGTTTTATTCCTGTTCTCAGAACCCTGGTTACTATTACCCATTATTTCTCCTTTAAATAATTGTTTTACCTCTCAGCCATTCATTTGTCTTTCTCGTTATTCCTTTCATTGCTTCAATTGCCTATTAACTGATATAATAATGCTGATATTTTCCATGGCTTTGGCTGTTTTCATCCAGGGATTTCAAAGTGCTTTTAAGATAGCTCTGTTGCTTTGTGGAAGGCAATTAATAAGACAAAGAGAAATAAAGACCCGAAAAGTGAAGGAGCCCATGTATATTCACACACTAAGACCACTGGAAAATCTTTAAATTTCATTTTTCTTCGAATTGCTTTGGTTAGGCAGTCAAAAAGATAACTGATAAAACTGAAGTACAGGAACATCTAGTGATGCAGTTTGCTTTGATTCCTAAAGACTGATTGGGGTCAATAAGATTTGAAGGTCACTGAAACACAAAAGCACAGGATTTTGACTCATGCTCTTCTGCCAGACTTCTTTCAGTCAAAATGTCCCCTGATTTCTGGCCATTGCTACCAGAGGCTTCCAGACAGGCTCTCTTAAAAATAAAATAGTCTCCCTCTTTGGAGAAACCCAGTGCTGCAAATGTGAAGAGAATGATGCAAAGACCCATCAATAGGAGAATGGATAAATAAGAGATGGCAGAGTGATACAGTGGAATACGAGGCAGCAACAGACAGAAAAACTGAATACATAACACAACATGCATGAATCTCTAAAACCTTGTGTTGAGCAAAATAGTCATGGAGTATATGACTCCAACTCCCATGATTTCCTTCATATGAAATTTAAGAACAGACAAAACTAACTGATGTTAATAGAGATCAACTGTCGTTGTCTTTTGGTATATGGGAGATCTGCTGGGGTGACAGATGTGTTCTATATCTTGATTGCACACTTATGATTTGTACATTTCATTGTTTGCCAATTCACTGCATGCCAGAATTGACTTAAAAAACGCAGATTAGGGAAAGTCGAATTAACTGTACTGAAATTTTTCTTCTTAAAATGTCTTATTTATATTTCTATTGATACAGCAATTTACCTCCTACCTTTCAGTGTTTTTCAAAACGGATTCTTCTTCTGTTTAGATTTAAGTCAGTGTGGGCTAAATTGTTTCATTAATTTGGTAGGCATGCCACATTTTAACATGATTAAAAGGTAAATGCATGGGTAGGAATAAACACCATTTAATTTGCAGGCTATGTTGTGTTGTGAAAAACACATGGGTGTAAATTCTGACTCTATCCCTCACTAGCTATAAAACTATCTATAAACCCTCAAAATATATTCTGTTTTGATTTTTTTTTTAACCTACAATACTCATAGTAACCCTTGCAGAGTAGCAGCATATGGCATACAACTTTGTGAT
Organism: Herpailurus yagouaroundi; assembly: GCF_014898765.1. Classification (NCBI taxonomy): domain Eukaryota; kingdom Metazoa; phylum Chordata; class Mammalia; order Carnivora; family Felidae; genus Herpailurus; species Herpailurus yagouaroundi. Next base: position 16,550,077 of record NW_024412417.1, on the reverse strand, counting down.
AAAGTAAGTGCTCAACAAAGTTGAGTTTCTGGTTTTTTTTTGCCGTTTAATGTCAAATGTTTTATCTCTGCACAGAAAGCTAGATGTGGAACCATGTATACTTTCCATGTAGTTCTGTGGGTTTGGCATGACTAACACCTAGGTGCGATGCAAAACAAAGCTGCCACTGTAGAATACAAAATCTCATAGGATAGAAAAGCATTAACAACAAGAAAACTATCAGCTCATCTCACTCTTTAAATATAAATTGTTATCTATTTTATTGCTTCCTGACCCAATCTATTTTCTCCACTTTCAACGGAAGAAACTGGGGCAAAAAGGGAAGGCGGGAGAGAGAAGCTGAACATTCATTTATTCTTTCAACAAATATTTCTCAAGTGCTTCCTATTAGTCAGGCATTGATCCCAAACTCTCCCTGCTCCGAGGACTCAGAGCTGGAATCAAAATACAAGTAAATGTTTTCAGGGAGATACTGTTTATGGAATGTTTGCCAGATAACAATCTTCAAAAACTTTTCAATATTCTTTTCTCAAGTCCTGTTAGCGTTTCAATAGGAGCGAACATAATAGTGGTCTCCTTCCTGCTTTAAAGAGCAGCTCAGATTCTTGTATTGACACAGTCTCTAGAATTAAACTTGAAAAAACCAGAAGCAGGGAGTTCCCATTAAGAGTCCTGGCCTTCCAGGCTTTCCCCTCCTCTTTGTCCCACAAAGCCAGAATTTTCTGACCTGCGGGGCACAGTGTGGGACTCATCTGTTTTCTTAAGCATTTCCTGGCTAGGGACATACCACTGTAGCGGTGGGAGGAGAGAGTGACACAGAGATTTATTCACAACTGCACTGAATGAGGTAATTATCAAAGCATCTATTTAATCTCTGACTACTAATGGGCAGTATATTGGTGTTACAGGACAGGACCTTAACGCTCAGAAATTTGTGGGTAAGTTATGGGGGAAAACACTCCACAATTTTTTTTTAACTGAAAAAGTTAGTAATTTCCAGAGGTCAAGAAGTAAATCCCAGAGCAGATGCTTGTAGGAACCACGAGGGGTTCACTCATGCATTCATTTGTTTCTTCTCTTAGTGGTTTCTATGTAAAAGAAGCAGGATGTGTGTGTGTGTGTGTGTGT
>NW_024412417.1:16387232-16548849 GCF_014898765.1 Herpailurus yagouaroundi | reverse complement strand
GAGAGAGAGAGAGAGAGAGAGAGAGAGAGAGAGGGAGAGAGAGAGAGAGAAGTTGAACCCTCATCAGTTTACTGATGAGTTTTTGCCCACTAACCAAAAATGTTAGCTCAAAAGTACAGGGATTCTTGCCTGTTTTGCTCACTTCGGAGCCTACAAAATCGGCTGGCACACAGTAGGCCCTCAATAAAAAGCTGTCAAATGGATGAAAGAATGAAAAGCAGGGGTAGGTTCAATACGAGCTGTGTCATCTGTTAGCTTTGCGACTTGGCAAGTTATTTAAGCTCTGACACTTCAATGTCGCCATTATTAGAAAACCGGCAATGGTTACACTGTTGTCTTGGGATATTTGTTAGCATTTAATAATTCCACGCCCAGGACAGGGCTCCGCATACCCTGCTCAGTGAGCATAGACGAACTGCCCCCTCCTTCTGCACACATTCTTCCTGACTATAATGATTTAACATTGTTATAGGAGACGATTGTGTTAATTGGATGACTCTTACGGTGACTTTTAAATATGGTGAAGTGGGCACGTAGCATCGGTTATAACAAAACATTGCGTGTCATTCTAGATTTCTCTAACCTAATTATGTTCCAAGGTAAGAGAGAAAAGTCTAACTTTATAAAAATAATCACAGGTTGGAGAAACAATGTGAAGTAACTGTTAATTAACAGTTTCCTCATGGTTTGAATATTATAACCAGTGTAATAAACCGACTCAACAGCGAGGCTTTTATGATCTTGAACAAGTTCCACTTTTTTAATTCGAGGGGTTTTATTTATCAGTAAAGTGTAAATATGTTGTTCTCAACCCGAAGTTAATAGTTTATTTGAGAATTTGTTTGAATAATGTATAGTTCTTTGGCTTAAAAGGGTGGGAAGCCAAAAACTCAAATAAACCTATATCACAGTAAAGGCTATATCAGAAGACTTTATTTAATGGGGTGAAGAAAATATTTCCTGATTTTTTTATTACTATAGGGCAGATCTGACACCATTAGTTTTCTTTCTGTCATAAATACAGACGAGTAGAATTTGACAGGCATCACTATAAAATAGGTTATAGATAAGTTCAGGCATCCTTCCTTCCACACAGACCTCTTACACTGGGTTCTGATGGGGCTGCTTGAATAGAATGACCAAGGTTTGATTTTAGGCTTCTAGGTCACGGTTTCACCTTGACAACGGTTCTTTCATTTCCAGCAGTAACATTTGCTAGGATCCCTAAGGTGCTTTCATTTTTGTAAGTAGTGTAAGAAGCAGAAAAAAAAAAGGATAGAAAAAAAAAGATAAATCTTAATTCACATGCTGCAGGACTATCTCTGTGTCTCCGGCACAAAACTTCAAATCCAATCCAAGAACTGGATGTGTATTAGAAGTCTGCAGATTTAAACCTTGTCCACCATGATCAAACTGGATTTATGGAGCATCATAACTCTCCAGACACCATCCAGCAGCTTATTAATTTAATAGACTCCTGTCCATTCACTGATGTTCCTGCCCTGACAGTCTCTCAAGATAAGGTGAAAGCCTTTTGACAGGACAGAGAGCATATATATTTTCTTCTGTTTTCTCGTGGATGGGGTTGTCGACAACTTGAAATGTGTGGCTCAGCAAATTTGTTTTTTTCCCCTTTTGCTGTGCAGGAAGGATGACAGACAGGAGCCTCCGGAGAGTCCCAGGGTTCAGGGGGCCTGTGTTTCCCCTAAGTACTTATTTAGCATTTTGTTTTGCAAAACAACAACGAATTGATTTAAAGGCATACACTTGGGGACATTTTCACCATGAAAAGAAACGGCATTACAATTTAATGCCTAATATAAATTAAGAGGTGCTGGAAAGAAGAGGAAAAGCAGCAATAAATGTTCCCATTAACTAGAGTACAGCAGCATTTTCTTTTCTCTAATCCCATTTGTGGGAATGAGGGGAGAGCCAAAAAAGATAGCACTCAAGCTGTTGTATGTTTAAGGACAAAACAGGAAGAACTTTTCAACAATCTTATTTTTCCTTTATGATATTCTCATGCTCTACAGTGCTGTTTGTTATTTGCAAATAAATTCACAAGTCTCAGTGAGTTATTACACCCGTATATTGCAAGGTTAATTATTGCCACCCTTCGGCATATTGTTCTGTTAAAGTCACATCAGCAATCACTAGACCTTGGCTCCCCAAACTTAAACGTGCACACAGATCACCCAGGATCTTGTTAAAATGCAGGTTTGGATTCAGGAGGCTTGAGTGGGGCCTGAGGTTTTTGGTGTTTCTAATAAGTGGAATGCCATATTGCTGCTTGGCAGGCCACATACGAAGTGCAAGACATTAGCCAAATTTTTTAAAAGAAAGATCATTTAGATATAAACAAATTATACCCTAGTAGCTAGCATACCAAAGTAAAATGTAACCTGAACATCTCACATAGAGTTCACAGATTCCTTACCTGGCTTTTGGTACCCGACTAATATTTCAGCGAATTGAAGAACATACACTCCCAAATTTCATGTGATGGCCTCCTTTTTTAAAAAATGGTTTTTTAAATTTATTTTTGAGAGAGAGACACACACAGAGTGAGCAGGGGAGGGGCAGAGAGAGGGAGACACAGAATCCAAAGCAGGCTCCACGCTCTGAGCTGTCAGCACAGAGCCCGACGCCGGGCTCAAACTCACAAACCACGAGATCATACCCCGAGCTGAAGTTGAATGCTTAACAGACTGAGCCACCCAGGTGCCCCATGGTCTCCTTTTTATAATCTTCCTTCATTACATGTGTAAAGATGATTATCTAAATTTCCTTTGAGATAGCTAACTAAAATGGTACATTTAAAGCCAATGGTAAGATAAAAAGTAACTTGCCCGTTTCTTATACACATTTTCTCCTTACTTCATCTCACTGATAGTTATTTTTCTTATCTGTATCTCTAGTCAAAATGCAAAACTATGAAGGAAGATTTCTCGACTAAACTACTGTTTGGCCTAAATGTCCTTCATAGGTCATTTATTTTGCTTCCTTAGACTTCGGATCAGACCATTCTGGACCGACCAGGTGAGAATATTTAACAGCAAAACACACAACTTAACCTAGAAACCTACACACAAAACACATCAAGATAGCAGAAATTATATTTAAGACACATAAGATTTCATTTGCATTACAAAACTAGTTTGGTGCTGCAGACTTCAAATGATTATTTACTCATTTATTGACAAATTTTACATCTTTTTTTGTGGTGGGAGGGCAGTAGACATAAGCATTACCCATCAGGTCATATTCATTATGAGACCTTAATTTCCTCATTAGAAATACTTGGCAAATATTGGCTTTCCTAAGAACCCGTGAGTCTTCTATTTCTTGAAAGTCCATACAAAGTAAAGGGGGCCGAACTGGAAAGCAGTCATTCTTGAAAATCGCTACTGAGAACGGAGACCAGACAGTGATGATAAATACCAGATTTCTGAAGGAAAAACTGGCTTAAAGTAATTTATTCTCATTGAATTTCAATGGGCAGTAGATAGAACTACATAAATAGATAGATAGAAAGATCTTATCTGTTATACTTAAATGTACGTATTTCAGATCCATTCCCTTGGTTGGGATATTCTTCCTTGCGACACCACGATATACTATCTTGGTTGACCCCACTGTTGTCTGACAGTCTTCACAGACCTCAGATAGACTAATGAGAATACATCTTCTCTGAAGTTCTATTGTATGTCATGGCACAGAAGGTGACCTTTTAAGTTTAAAAATAGCCTTCAAAAATGGGGTTGACTTATACACCAAGAGCAAAATGAAAAGCTTCCAATTTCAGGTTTCAGGGTGAAGACGTGAGGTCTGACTGACTTTCCGCCAGTGAAGAACTGAGAACGACAGACAGTTACCGTCTGACAGGAGAAGGTGACGTGGATCCAGAAAGAACTGCCGAGTAATAGTGAGCCAATGTCTTGGCATGACTGGTGCACAAAGATGTCAAACAAAACCCTAGGGTTTGACAGCATCTTTTGCATGGATGTCGATTTTAATGTTTTCTAAATTCTTTTCCACATCTTAAGGCAGACTGATAGAGCACGATGTATGCTCTGTGTATGTGGGACATTCCAAAGAAATCCTCTTGTACCAGATTCCCTAGCATTTCAAAAAGCTTGCTGAGGCATGGGATACTTTTCTAAATAGGAGGAGAATAGCATTTTAGGTACTGGATTTTCAAATAATTTCCATACAAATAATTTCTGAAGCCAAACAAGTCACACTAGAGTTTACTCTGTTGAATAATGCATTATAAAAGCCATTAAGTGATAATTCAAAATTCGGTGAGTGTGCCCTGTGTACAGTCTGTGGAGTTACAGAGGTGAGAAATGGAGTCACTGCATTTGAGGTGTTCACACCCAACCTGGGACAATGAAGGGTAGGGGTGGAGTTCTCCCCTCCGCAGGGGACGGGGCAGGGAAGGCTGTCCAGAGGTACTGATGCTACATGCCAGATCTTGGATGGTACCTGTTAGCAACGATAAAGATAGCTAGAAAGTTATTAGGCAAAGGGAACATGATATACGAAGACAGATATTTGAGGAATTTTAAATAAATAAGTAGAGTTGAAGTATAAAGGTATCCGTGGAGAATGAGTAAGAAGTGAAGCTCTAAGGAGTAGGGTAGTTAAAACATATAGGTAGCTAATCTATGGGAAACATAAATGAGGAGAAAGAAGACTAGGGAATGATAACAGTGGATGGATAGTGATGGAGACACCTGTTGCTGGATGTAGAAAGTGATAGATCAAACCCAGTAGAATAAAAAATTGGCAACAAGAAACCACAGGAGACTTGTGAGAGAGTCACTTCGATAAAGCCAGAGGGCAGAAACTGGAAAGAAGAGAAAATGCTGGGATTGAGGAAGTCAAAGAAGTGAGTGCAGAAAACTTTGCAGAAACTGCCTAGGAAAGGAAGCAGAGAGGAATTCCTGTTAAGTATGATGAATTGACTGCATGCATTTATTTTCTATTCCCTCTCATAAACATGACAGTAAAGAGGAAAACAAAAGAAGATAGGACAAAGAGAGTGCACATTAGGCAACAGAAGTCAACAAAATCTTGGAAGCTAGGAAACTAATGGAGTGACAGATGACAAAACAAAGCACGGAAAGCTGGAATCCAAGTATCTGAAGAACTGTTGACCAACAAGAAGCAAGAAGATTTATTCCATAGAATCCTGGAAAAAATTAGGAATGAAAGGCACCTGGTGCCTTGAAGGGTAAGCTGAGCGAGCAGTGGACCTAAACTTTGTAAGACTGGCATCCTGAGTAAGAAGCTGTTAGCTTCACATGCTCAGCTGTTCCCCGTAGAGTTAAGGGGCAGTCCCTTTGCACTCTGATACGAGATGGAGGCTGAGTCTTTGGAGAAAGAACTGGAACTGAGGCTTCAGATCCAGAGAGACAGTCTCAGCAAAGGGTGATGCTAAAATGTCACCTGAATTAGATTAAAGGAATATCTATAGTCTCAACAATGAGATAGGACTTTTCCAACATACCACCTGGTCCCTTTCACCCACTAAGGCCTCAGATTGCTGGCTGCAAGGTTCATAAATCTCAGAGACTAGACTGGCATTCTCTGAAGAAGCTACCCACGCTAAGACAAAAAATTACATGGACTGTTATTTGGGGACATCATTATCATGGCTGAGTTGCCCTCCTACGACGCTTTAAAACTCAACGATTGACATCCTATGACCCTGTGCAAAACCCATCAGTTGACCCTCTGCGAGACCTACCACCTGCCAACTCATGATGTTCTTATATTTAGCCTTATTGTCCCACTCTTCAAAGATAAAGCAGATACTCGTGGGTCTCTAGCCATTTGAGGAAAGCTTCAATACCAAACACAGGAACCGAAACACTAAAGGAAATTAAGAAACCATGCACAGGGCATACAACTTCATCAATATCCTTCAGTTTCTTTCTTCGGAGGTAAAGGAAAGAATATCCCCAAGAGGTTGGGGGAAAAAAACCTGTCAACTGTCAGAGAATAAGACAAACTTCCTGTAAATTAGAAATACAATAGTTAAACTTCCATAGTGAAGTTAAAGAATAAAATCTGAGGACACCTCAGAAAGTTGGACAAAGTCAAGGAGATAATTGTGGAAACATTATTAGGTGCATATCATATTGCTTTCCATATTAAAGAATGAGCTGCAACTTCTTCATTTATCCATTCATTCATTCACGAATACTTAATGAGAGCCTACTAAGCGCCATGCCTTAGAAACCAGAATTCCTATCCTTGAAGAACTCTCATTCCAGGGGTGAGATAGTGCTATTAAACATTTAAATAAATACTAAAATGTCAAATATGAACACAGATGAGAGAGGATGTTCTAAACTGTATATGCTGCCTCAATCGTTACGTTGAAGCCCTAACCCTGAGTACGAAGCCTCAATATTAGGACATGACGCCTTTGGGAGATGATTCGGTCATGATGGGATCAGTGCCCCTGTAAGAAGAGAATGAAGGAGCTCCTTCTCTCTCTCCCTCCTCTGTGTGAGGATACAGAAAGATGGTCACCATCTGCAAACCAGGAAGAGGGCTCTCATCAGTCTCCAAATCTGCCTGCTCTTTGATCTTGGACTTCCCACACTCTGCAATGGTGGGAAATACGTGTCTATTGTTTACAATATCCTGCCTTTGCTCTTTTGTTGTAACAGCCTGAGCTGACTTATACAGAGGAGAAAAAGGAACGAAAGACCTAGAGGAGCAGACTAATTAGGCAGACTCTGTGAAGGCAACCTCTAGAGTGCTCTGAATGCCGTAAGAGAGGGAGCAACGTGGGGGCAGAGCACAGTACAAAGGGCTGGAAACAGGCAATTTTTGGACTAGGAAGCAAAAGCAAGGAGTATGTAACCACTCGAATGGAGTGGTTGGGGGGTGTAGTAAATGTAACCACAGAGATATTCAGGGGCAGACCATGAAGGGCCTGGTAAGCCAAAATAATGACTTTGTAAGGTTTAGTTCAGGGATTGGCAAGCTTTTTTATAAAGAGCCAAAGAGTAAATATTTTAAGCTTTTGCAGGCTACATGGTCTCTGCAAATGCTCAACTCCATTCTTACAGTGTAAAAGCAGCCACAGACCAATATAAACAAACAGGCTTAGCTGTGTTCCATTTAAACTTTATTTACAAAAATAGGCAGTGGGCCAGATTTGGTCCCATGGGCCAGATCAATCCTTGTAATCAGTCTAATGGTGATGGGAAGCCTTTGGAGGGTTCTATGCACCTCCACTTTTCCACTTTCTCTGTGAAATGAGAAGTGAGGTCACCATCTAACAAGGGGCTTTATATATTTGGGGAGACAGAAGTCTGACATAGTCACCTTGCACACTGGTCAGGAAAATAAATCTGTATCGCTAGGTTATATACACTGAGGGTTCACATTTACCTCGCAGTCAAATGTGATACAAACTGGTCAGTATTGGGTTATTTGCTGCGATTTCATTGTTGTCATTAGTAATGGCAGTTTGTTGGTTTTAGTCTGACCATATGTTTACGTGGCTCTCACTGTGGATCGCAAATATCAGGGGAAAGTGGGGAGTTGGGCTGACCAGAATAGGGGTGTTGTCAGCCCAGTACAGTAAAAGTCAGAGAGAGAGACAGAAAGAGGTGAGGAGGTATGAGATTGGTGACTGGAATCATGAACCCACAGAAGTCAAGTCAGGTAATCTGGAGGTAACGGCAGGAGTTGCTGCTGGACAGGAAAATGATGGTGATGGGGCAAAGGGATAGAGGTTCATTTGGAGTTGAAAAATTAAAGAAGTCAGGGAATGAGTAGATCAAGGTGGATGATTTACTACTGTCTTCGAGAGGGGTGTAGCTACCAATACTATTTCCTTGACAGAAAAAGTCTCAGTTTCCTTAATGGATGGACCTAAGCTGAACCCTTGGACACAGAAATCTTAGTAAAATCCCAATGTGATTGTGTGTGCCTCAAAACTTGCAGTTGCTCTCCACTTGCCTCCATTGCAAGGTCTTCAGACTGAGCATTTAATGGAACCTACAACATGGCCCTTGGATGCTTGTGGAGGCTTCCACACTGGTTTTATTTGCAAATTCTCTGCTCTGCCTAAAGCGTGTGCCAATACGCTCATGAAAACACTGTAGTCCATAAATTTTCAGGCACACAATTTCAACCTCCTCAAATGCCTCTCCCCATTTCTTTGACCTTGCAGGACTGAACTCAGTATTATGTAACCTTCATCAATTAAGGTTTTTCAAGAAGTACCATAAGCTGGGGTGGGGGTGTTTCATATTCTTTTGTATCACTCATGACACCTGGGTCATATCATGCATAAACCATTGGCTCAATTACTTTTATTTAGAAAATTGTCTTGTGAAACGAAACACACAGTGCCAGGACATTCACAGAGGTGCTAAAGAAAAATAATTAACTCACTAAGGAATAACTTAAATTCTATGGATGAGAGACATTTTGTGGGCAAGGCAAAGGTTTCTTTGTTCTTTTAGTTTGGCTTGCATAAAAAGAAGAGTGAGAATGTAGTTAAGACAAAGGGTGATTTTCATTTGCAAATATTTTTCCTAAATTATATGAGAAAAAAATCAATGTAAAGAAAATTATAAAAGAGGGATACAAAAATGTCCTCCCCAAATCTTACCATAACCTCTACAGAAATACTCTTCTAATTTCTAGGTCTTTCTTTCAAGTATGTGTCCCTGCACATACGCTTTTTTTTTAAAGTTTATTTATTTATTTTGAGAGAGAAAGAGAGGGTAAGACAGAGAGAGAATCCCAAGCAGGCTCAGCACTGTCAGCGCAGAGGCTGACTCAGGGCTCGAACTCACAAACCGTGAGACCATGACCTGAGCTGAAACCAAGAGTCAAATGCTTAACCGACTGACTGAGCCACCCAGGCGCCCCCACATACACTTTTAAAATATACTCACAATCACTCTGGGGACAAAACTTCCTATTCTGCTTTTTCATTTGAAAGTATAACATCATAATTTCTTCTACGTAATACACTGTCTTAAAAAAGTAGTCACGGTATCTCACTCTGAAAAGAATCCGTCCGAAAGAGTTGTCCCTCATTTTAGCTGTCAAAGATACTTCGGGGGGTAGCTTTCAAGATCAGCATCTCTTTGAATATGACAAGCTAACATCCCTGAATGACAGTGAGTCACCTCTCAAAAGACCCCACTCTTCATTTCTCATTTTTATACTTACAAAACTGATATATTCTTAGTTCTTATCATTTGCCAACATCCCACCTGGGTATTTACCCCTAAGAGACAAGACTTTTCATTCATGTATGGGTCCAGGGTGGTTTAGAATACTTTTTCTCCAATATGTGATAGCCCACCTGATCTACTAAGGTAATTAATAGTATAATCATGCAGGATTATTTACCAACATTTCATTAAGGAAATTCATAGAGATGTGGCTATGAAAACAAATGTATTTTCTCACATCACATAACAAACACTGGTGATAACGAAGGACATAAAGGAGTCAGTACGATCGGAACCAGACTGAAATAACCCAAGTAAATCACTAACGTAATTGTAAAAACAGTAGACACGTAGGAAGAAAAGGAAATGACAGAAACCCTGATGGTTGCTGAAATGGCTGTTGTTCTGCAATTTGCAACAGACGGCTCTATTGCAAATAACACAGTACCTACTGGGGTCACTCATCTTGACCTTAAGAACCCCTCAGAAATGACGATTTGAATCCAAATGGTGGTTTTCTAAAGCAGCGATTTTTACAACCACGGATTCCTAGAACAGGCATAATAAATTACTCCTCTAAACCTCTCTCTTTCTCATAGAACATAACCAGAAAAAGCCTCAGATGTTCCTGAAACATGTTGGGTTTTCGGCATCGCGTTATCCTGTGGTGCTCTGCAATCAATTACTGTTATACCACCATCATTAATAATTTTCTTAATGAAAATGATTCTGTTGATCTCCGTTGTATTTTAATTATCAGAGTTAAGCATAATTACACTGACGCTCTGAGCTGGCATGTGGACTCCTTCAGGGCGCAATTTTGTCTTAACACACTGATAATGTAATTTTACATTGTGTCAGTTTGTTTGGTTATTATCCAGTTGTACAATTCCACTGTATTCCTGATAACAGATAATAACCTTAGTACCTCCTATATCCTGAAGTCATTTAAAAAGCAATATTGGAATTCCGCGACTAGCTAACTTAATCGCCTTATGATTTTATAATTCCCACTGCTAAATATTTGGTTCAGGCACCCACCCTCTTTTAAGAGTATCATAAAACTAGACAACAGTTATACATTTTCTATGAATTACAGAATGGTTAAATAAACACTTAAAATATGAGCACAATTTTTTTCTTTTTTAAAATAGCTTCCTATTTATATAATATTAGCTCTTTAGGTGAAGTTAAACATGAACTTGTAGTCTACTTTGAAAATTGGCTGCCCTGTTAGACACGGCTATTGTTTCAAAACTCTACCAACATGCAATGGATTCTGTATTTTAAGGTGGAAACTTGTCCACACCTTGCAAGAGTCCTCGCATTAAAAGATCTTTGTTTTGAAAAGTTGATCAGTTTAGTCAGGGTGTAGAACACTGCTCATCCAAGTTAGGTCCTATTAGCATTTCTGTCATTATTTCAACAGTGCCTATAGGATCTTGAACACAGCGGACAATCAATGAAAGCTGAAATGAACTCATTGCGTGGTTATATTTGTGCAAACAAGCAAAATCAGAACTCTGAGGATGGTCACAGAAGGATTTTGAGATACATCTTCCATGTGGCTTTAAATTGCTGTGGTCTTAAAAGTAACAGATATATTAGCATAAAGCACTGCTGTCACTGCTATTTTAGTTCTTGAAGCCAACCACAGAACGAGGGGGGAAAAGCAGATTTCCTGATAAACACATATACAAATTTGTGGAGAAGAACAATCACTTGCAATCTTGGCCCAGGGAAGGGCATTATCAGAACACTGTTAATTGTCCAATTGGGAATTGAAGTCCACGTGCTCAAGATTGAATCCCAACCGCACCATGTATGAGCCAAAGATCCTCGAATTATTAATTTATCGAAACCTCAGTTTACTCATCTGTAAAGTGGGGATAATGCTGCTTCTGTCATGAGTCTGTCGAAATAGCAAATAAGAAACTGTAGGTATAGTACTTCAAGCAATGTCTGCATAGAGTAAGTGTTTAGTAAAAGGTGACTGCTATATTAGTATTAATAATATTATCATTATCGTCTTTATACTAGACATTTTATGTAAGACTTCTTTAAAAATAAAAATAGCATGTGTTCAAGGGAAAACTCTGAGAGCATCTTCAGGCAAAGGCTCCAGGCCTTTAATTCTGTAATACAGACAGTTGTCTGGGGATACTGTGGGTTCAACAGTAACCGAGTAAGACTTCTGGAATACGTGGCTACAAATCTGCTACCAGATGAGGATGTTTTCCTGCACACTTGCTTGATACCAACATAAAGACCTGGTTTCATTTCCTCTAGGTTTGTACTGACATGTTCACAAAAGCAAATGGGATTGAGTAGAAGATAATTAGCAATACACTATTTATAATAATATACACAGGTAAGGGTTCTCCCTCTCAAAAATTCTGCGACATGGCCACTGCTATCCCACTCTTACAGCTGAGGAAACCAAGATTTATAGAGGGTACATGATTTGCCCAAATTTGCATACCAGCAACAGTTCTTCTATACTGATACGGTGCTTTCATACGGAAAGAAATCTTCTGTGGTTAAGGTGGGAGTGGGAGTTAACCGATACTTTTTTCACTCTTTTGACTGGCAACATGATTCTCTTAATCTTGACGCCTAGAGAATGTGGCTACACTGAAATAACAACTCCATGAAAAACTAAATTGTTCCTTATTGGAAATGAACTGAATGAAGAAACCCACACGCTAATGGCTTAATTCTGAGTATTCAGAAACAACCTATTTACTTTTACAATGTGAGAAAGGTCACCATACTGTGCAAACACTATGAAGTAAAGAACACCATGGTTTATGGAGAAGAAACGTCAATCTCCAAGGCTCAACAGGCATCAGTGGATTTTAGGAGTTAGTGGGCAGGCCTTGCTAATCCTACCCGCCAGCATCCTCCCTTTAACTTCAGCATGGTGCTTTTTAGTATTTTTCCATTGGAGATAAGTAAATTAGAATTATCTGGAGTCTGTTGAGAATAATGGCCCAAAACAGATGACCCAACAGGTCTGGTCCATCAATATCTGGTTGAGCTAATTACTTTCTGGAATGACAGGGGGTAGTTGAGGCAGGAAAAAAGTACATCAGATTACAATATTAATGCCAAAATACTATACTTTTTTACTTTGATGAAACAAGATGATGGCAGCCTGTCACAAAGCACTAAGTGATATAATATAATTTTATAATAATTATTTGATGGACACCCTGGAAATGAAAACTACAGTTACATTTAATTTTGCTATTAGCTCACATTTAATAATACTTTAAGAACTAAGTATGCCTCTCAAATGGTAATAGTTACACATTAAGTGGCCTATCTAACACACCATAAGAAAATGATATCAAAAATTTCACAGTCCAGCCAATTTTAAAAAATGCTAAACATATGCATTTTTACATTCTATTTGTAAATAGGTACTGATATCTTCTCAGATGGCCAGGTCCTTATAATAATGATTTTGGCATAGAATTCATGAGTAATTTAGGTTCTTAGCTAGAAAACAAAACACGGAAATGTAATTTTCGCCTCAGGAATTCATTTGTCGTCTTTGGCGAGAGCTTCTTAGACATTAGGAATAACGTGTTGCATCTAAGCCCATCAAGCAACACCTCTTTTGTATCTGGCACCAGCACTTTGGTTTCATTTGGGGAACTATTTCTTTTCCATCTTCATGGCTCACGTGGGGTTAATTCTACTCTAAGGATGATTGTAGTCTGCCAGGGAGAGTGTTTAATTGGATCAAAGATTGGTATGTGATGTGCCCTAATCAAAACCCAGGAAAGCTGTGTTTCACTGGAAGTGCTGTGCTGGTAAAATTAGTCTGGAGCTTCCCACTACCTGAGGAGAGCATTTCTGAAAATGAAACCCATGCAAGAAAGAAGAGGCAGAGGATAGAGACAGCCTGGGGACCAAGTTTGAGCAACTGGATTAAGCTGTTCCTGAAGTCCAGAACATCCTTAGACTCTGTTTTATGAGTAGATGAATCTCCTTACCCCAACACACACGCGTGCGCGCGCACACACACACACACACACACTCTGTAATTCTTTTTTTTTTTTTTTTTGCATAAGCCAATTTCATTTGGATTTCTATCACTTGAAAACAGTCCCAGCTTATAAGTAACATACGTATTATGAAAATGCCTCACACATTACGGATGCCCAAGTCAATACTTACTAAATCTAAATTGCTAAAACCTTCCAGCTACAAAACTCTTTTGCTTTGAGGAGTCTTATCATACCTGCTGCCTATGAAGACAGCAAACTCACAGCCCACAAGGTCCTGATAGAAGTGCTTTCTTGGGTCATATTTTCCATGACTCAAATGATCCCTGGTACAATCCCAGCATATTAAGGTATTCACAGAACTTTGAGACATATTCTGGGTGAGTTATTCCCTCCCTCCAAAGGCAATCTGAATACTAGGAATTAGTATCAGGCCTCTGAAGTCCATCTAGGTTATCAGAACAGAATTTACAGAAGGGTTTTTGAGTGTGTTATCCAGAACACTAACTGCAATGGGTGTCCATTGGAAAGGAAAAGAAAAAAAAAAAAAAAACTATCTACCTATCTCATATGGTCAAATGAGTTAAATTGTTTTGTTTTGTTTTGGTTCACTACAGAACTTCTCAGAGCATTCATACCAGCAGGCATTGTGAGTTTTCAAGAGGGGCCACAATAGGCAATATTAGGTCATAGGGCTTGTTCTTTAATGCACTTGGGGTTCTGAGTAATGCAATTGGGGAGTGTCATACTCTAACATATATCTTTGTGATATTCAGGCATAAATACCTGACTGACTTGGAAGAATTTACTCATCATATAAAATGGCAAGGGGAAGTCAGAGTCACACAGTAGGAGTATAGGGTTTGGAACCATCAAGACCCGTTTTCAAATTTGGCTCCATTGTTAGGTATCCATGACCAAGAACAGCCATACTATCTTTCTCAATGGGAATGCCAAACTATGCAGGGGCGTCTGGGTGGCTCAGTCAGTTGAGCATCTGACTTCGGCTCAGGTCCTGATCTCGTGGTCTATGAGTTCGAGCCCCGCGTCGGGCTCTGTGCTGACAGCTCGGAGCTCGGAGCCCGGAGCCTGCTTCAGATTCTGTGTCTCCTTCTCTCTCTGCCCCTCCCCCACTCATGCTCTGCCTGTCTCTCTCCGTCAAAAATAAATAAACGTTTAACAGTAATTAAAAAAAGAATGCCAAACTATGTAAAATAATTTTTAAAAAGCTACTTATCTTATTAAGCTGTTTGAAAGCCTGATGCCGGGAGAAATTATTCTAATGTCTGTAACTCAGACCCTAAGTTACACAAATGTACGTTTGAACCCCACTCCAACCACTTACTAGCTATGCGACCAAATTACTCAACCCACCTAATTCTCCATTTCACCTTTTGTAACATGGAGTAGTATATTAATTACTTCATAGGACGTAGTAAATGAAGATAAAATGAAATGATGCCTATACAGTAAATATTGCACTACCCACTCTTTGTACCACAATACCAATAGTTCTTAAGTTGAACAATATCAAATTACCTTTTGTAGGTTAAGAACCATTACATAGCAGTGATTCTTATGGTTCATCATTCAAGTATATGAAATTCCTGTGACAGTTTCTGGCAACTACACATCCTTTGTTTATCTGGTCAACCAATCAATATTTATTGAGTACTTTTTTTTTCTTTATAGCAGCATGTCATACCAAGGATAGGAAGGTGACTAAGACAGTTCTTGCCCTCGGTAATTACAGAGTAGACTGGAAAGCAAGCAATAATCCCTGTTTACTTTTTTCTTTTACTAAAAGTTAATGGCTAACTTCTTACTTTTTTTTCCCTGAATTTTTAACTTTGTTACTCTTTTCTTGAACCCATATGATAATGATCATAAAACAAGGTGATGGAGGGGCGCCTGGGTGGCTCGGTCAGTTAAGCGTCCGACTTCGGCTCAGGTCACGATCTCGCGGTCCGTGAGTTCAAGCCCCGTGTCGGGGTCTGTGCTGACTGCTCAGAGCCTGGAGCCTGTTTCAGATTCTGTGTCTCCCTCTCTCTCTGACCCTCCCCCGTTCATGCTCTGTCTCTCTCTGTCTCAAAAATAAATAAACGTTTAAAACAACAACAACAACAACAAAACAAGGTGATGGAGAAGAATGAGAGAAGCACACATGGCTGGTATGGAAGTACCATGGAGAGGATTCAGGGGTGCCGAGTAATGGTGGCTATTAGTAGCCATGTACGAGGCCAGCAACTAGTTGGGCTCAAGATCTGCTTCATGCGTTAATTAATGAGTAACCTTCTATAAATTGCTCCAAATTACTTACTGCCAACCATAATACAAACATAAACGTGTTCGAGTTAGAGTGCTCCGCTGACACAGAACTGCAATTTTGCCATATTTCTTACATAGCAAAATAACAACCATTGCTCCCCAAAGAATGGCTGATTTAAAAATGCAGTGGATCTGGATTATGACAAGAGAACAGCTACTCCCTTGGTTCCTCCATATTATACCACCATCGCGGAGATAAGACATTATACAACCATTTATTCCTAGTGATTAAGCCTGCAATCCAAGGCCTCTTTTGTATTTCTGCACTCTGAACGTGGGCACTGGTAAGCTGGTTCACTATACCATTTCCTTCCACTTTGATAGATCGTGTTGACATATCCTGGGAAAATCTCACTTCCCTTCTAGTTAAAAGCTCCCACCAGCATGCCACAGGTATTTCAGGTTAGAAAATGAGTAGGTTTGGGACCAGCAATTATAGAAGGAAAAGGAATATAATCAGATCCTGGTGTGCAGATTGTTTTTTAAGCTCACAAATTCCCTCTTTCCGGTGTTTCAACTTTCAAAGGCTTATGGTAGTTTAAAGGCAATCCTCTTATAAGTGTACAAATTGTAATGATTATAGGAACAAGTTGTAATTGTTTCTAGCAAGTTTTGAAGAGTCTTTGATGTTATGATTAGTGTTTTATATGTTAATATATTGATAGGGGTGCTTATTTGCTTGTTCCCTTGTACGCTTTTATGGTTTCTAGGTTCACTGTGCAAATAAATCTTTGATCTCAGTAGGTCTATTTGGTTAAAAAAGAAAGCTAAAAGAAATTAAACATGCGAAGCCCAAGGTTTTGCAATATTTACGAAGAAGCACGATTAGGGATTTCTCTGTAAGAGTACAGAGCTGGGGTCCACGACCTGAAGGTGGAGAAAAGTGCCCCGAATGACACCACACACGAACAGGGGACTGCGCTGGGGAGTGCCATCCCGGAACTTGGGCTCCTTTGTAGCCAGGGTGTATCTATATGACGGCAGTCTGGGCTGATGCCACACTGAGCAAATCAAAGGCAAAGCACTGCAAGCCATCGGCTTCCTCTTTCCCATTTGCTTTCTGTCCTTCAGAAATCACCATGGGGAAGAATTCTCCGTCTTTGCAATGGTTTCATTTTCAGCTATCCCCATCATGAGTGATTTCAAGACAGTGTCTGGAATGCAGTGCCTCCTGGAGCATGCACCTTGACACGAATTGCTAAGTTTCAAAGGAATTTGCTTTCTGTAGATAATGTCTAAGAGAGAGGGACCTGGGATTTCATCAAACTGGCTATCAATAAAGCTAACAGCAAGGAAGGCTCCAGTCACACCACTCAAATGCAGGGTTAGGTAAATGTGTGCGGTGCTAAGTAATTAATGGTATAACACTTTCTGTCATGTTTTGTACAGAAAAAGCCCAGTAGGCTTTGCTGACAACACAGGTTAGAGAGATTCAGGAGGGGAAAAGGAAGAGAGGGGATCAAATGTCACTTTGCATTCTCATTCCCCCCCGCTCACTGGGTGCTGTGGTGCAACGCTCAGGTTCCAAAACTCGCGAAGAGAGAGGGAAATGCTTCCTGCATTTACCTTTGCTGTACACAATGCAGTTGTTTTTGTTGTCTTCTACTCCTTGCCAAGTCACATCCAGTAGCCACTTGGGACCAGCAGTCAGCACCATTGGGACCTGAGCCTTTGTCTTCTGTAGAAAGAATGATAACAAACAGATGCCATTTGCTTTCGTTGATTAAAAACTTGAATAATAACTGTACTAATCATTTTATTTTTACAAACAACGAAATCTCCCAAACCATAATCCACGTCCTTATTCCCCTGTCTCATAATATCTTTTTAAGATGACAGAAGCTGTAAGGCTTCACTGCTTTCACTAATCTGAATGGTAGAATTATTATCAAGGATTTTTTTTTTTCCCTAAATGATACTGGATCAGATCTCCAAGATCAGACAGATCTCTTGCGGCTCTGAATTATAAAGAGAATGCAGATGACTTTCATTGCAAAGAGCAGAGTGTTTAGAAGTGAACTTTAGACACATTGTACTTTACTATCAACAGGATCTCACTATTTCCTGAAACAGACAGGAAAGAATTTAAAGAATCAGGATCCATTTCAAAGCTCTACCCTGAGCAACATTTTTATTAGAGTCGGAATTTATTTCAAATGAATAATGAAATCTACCTAACCCCCTTTGCTAAGTGTGGATATGTAGTCTGACTGTAACTGAAATAATAATAATGCTAATGATTCACCATACATTGTCTCCAGAAAGAGTATAAAAGAGGAATCGTGAATAAATTCAGAGGCAGAGCAACTAAAGCATGACATACCTCGCTCTGGGAAGCACAGAGGCAGGGAGACACTCGCCCTAGTTCGAACAAAATGTTCCCGGTTGTACATTTTCAACATAAGGCTCAAAAGGTTTATCAATTTAGGCTGTTTGGAACGCGAATTATTTGCCTTTAATTACATTAAACATGGCAGGAAATAAACTGAGGAGGAAACAAGTGAGCCTTAGCAAGACTGCTGTTTCCCGATGAGTCACAGTGAACTAGCAGTCAGACTTTTATCATCCACCAGACCATGCCTGTATATCAAATATCACAAAACCCAGAGTACAATGCAAGGGTCTCAAGGTAATGTTTGAACTGAATCTTCACCTAGATATGATCCTGCCACAGAGATCATGGCTCACTCTGGGACTTTGCTGCAAATTTCCCAAATTGGCATTAATAAGTATTCACTTGTGGAGTTCCGTGTAATCTGGTCATTTCAAATCCCTCAGGAATCTGGAAAACCCATTTCCCCCACTAAATAACAACAATGATTGCACCTGAGACACAGATCTGTTGTTAGCTGCAAACCCATATTGACGACTAGGCGTAAGATGAATGTTAACCCATTCTTTAAAGTATCAATTATATTATAAGAGGTAAAACTACTGTAAAATACACTGCTTAATGAAAAAAAAAACCAACCATCATGGATAAATTTTTTCTAAAAGTCTGAAAAAAATACTTCAAATATTAAGATATGGTAAGCCAGATCAATTGTAAGAAATGCTAGCATACTGGTTTTTCGTGTTCGTTCTTTGATTCAATTTTAAATTGTTCGCTTTTCAACCACACATCTTAATTGTTCACTTTTCTTATTTTTTTTAAATTTTTTTTTCAAACGTTTATTTATTTTTGGGACAGAGAGAGACAGAGCATGAACGGGGGAGGGGCAGAGAGAGAGAGGGAGACACAGAATCGGAAACAGGCTCCAGGCTCTGAGCCATCAGCCCAGAGCCCGACGCGGGGCTCGAACTCACGGACCGCGAGATCGTGACCTGGCTGAAGTCGGACGCTTAACCGACTGCGCCACCCAGGCGCCCCAATTGTTCACTTTTCAACTATACATCTTAATATTTGGTAAGTACAACCATTAAAAACGTTTATCTGGTGCTCTACACATTCCGAGAAACTTCTCTAGTAACAAACTATAGAAATTATCCCTGAAAATATAGTCTGTAGGAAAGAAGAATACAGGAAAGAAGAATACAGACTAAAGGCCTGTAGAAAAGAAGTAATTTTATACTATTTTTTTTTTTAACAATACAGGCAAAGATGTTAGCAAGTTATCTTTACGGTTATCAGTCTGAATGACCATTTTTATTTACTTCCATTTGAAAACACAATTGAGGGCAAGTAAGCTTCTTCAATCTGAAATGATAATGACCCATATCCAATTAATATTAGGTCTTAATTATGCATATGTCAGCTCCCTTTACTACCAGGGAAACAGGTAGACCCACAGATCAGGCTCAGCAGGTCTCCAGGCAAAAAGAACGAGTCACAAGAGAGAGTCCACCATTTCGGTAGACCGTTATTATGTAGGAGATTTCGCGATCTTATTTGTAACACATGTTCTTTTCTGGTTTTAAATAACAGATTTCAACAACAGGCACCTCCCCCATTTCTACTGTATTCTTATTTTATGGGAAAGACATACTTTTTATTTAATCTTTACACTCCACAGTTCTTAAAGCCACATGGATTTCTACACAGTAAATCAGCTTTCACAATTTTCCACGGATAATATGAAAAATAGATATTGATCATTTAAACTCTTTAGGGAATATTTTTGTGTAAAGTAAATCAGTTGATTTGCTGATACTATAATCTTCCATTCATCTTATGAATATACAAACCACCTCTATCCTGGTCTTGTGCTTTTTGGTGCTAGCAATATTTAGGCATCTTTCTTTTTGGTGAAAGATACAGATACCTAAGAAAAAAGTTGAATACAATGCAAACAGTCGCATGATAAGAGCGAAAAGTCACGTGTAAATTGTTTTGGGATTAATGCAGGGCAAGAAAGAGTGTTCTGTCTTGTGGATTCTGGGAAGATATCATAGCGGAGGTGACATTTAGACAGGCTCTTAAAGGATAAATGGGGAAAATTTGCGGTTGGTGGTATGCCATGGACAAAGTCTGAGCAGTATATGAGTCGTGAGTCCAGGCAATGGTGAGCGGTTCTGGGATACTTTGCTTTTGAGTTCTTACAAAGCCTTTACAGCCATTCTTGATTTGTAGAAAGTACTAGATAAGTATCAGCTATCATCATCGTCACCATCATCATCAATATTTTCATTACTGACAGGTGGGAGACGAATAACAGCAATGTGTCTGGAAGGTCAGGTTAGAAGCTATTTTGAGAGATGTTTTTTTATATTAGGCAAAACCTTTTATGCTTAAATTTCTAAGCAAAGGAAGCCAGTAAAGATTATTTAACCAGGAAGAATAAGGGTACTATTACTGACGCTACTTGTGCAGGTTTCTTGTTAGACACTTACTTTATTTAGTCTTCATATCCATTCTCAGATAAAAAAGAAAAACTTGCAACTCAAAGACTAATGACTTCTTTTAGGTCAAATGGCTGGTAAAAGGAAAACATCGTTATCTATTTCTAGCTGTTTCCAGCTAGACTCCTGGGGTGACCAACCATTTGGGTTTTTCTGAGACTGAAGCGTTCCCCAGGATGCTGGGTTTTCAGCCTTTAAACGAGAAATTCCTTGGCAAACTGGGATGATTTATCCGCCCCCCCCCACTACTACTGTTACAACAATATTAGTCATTTACATCTATGGAACACTACATGTTGGACACTGTACTTCCGTTCCATTATCTTTTTTGATTTTTAAACTCGAGGGCTTAGGTATTAACTTTTTCCATTTAGTATATAAGCAAGTTAAGACTCAAAGGAATTAATTTCATGGTGCAAATAAAACTAGTTAATTAATATCTTTCCTTAATAGTACATTAGGCATCATACCTTTTAAAACTTTGGAAACCTGGGCATAGATAGAATCGGACTTATTAAGAAACTGAATTGAAGGAAAAACAATTTCTTTTACTCTAAATCAATAAAGCAAAAGCAAAAATGTAGCTAAAACTTGCTGAAAGCTCTACCAAAGCTGTGAAGTAAATAATAAGTAGATAAAAAATCTCAAGGGACCAGTTATTACAGTTTTGAGGAGGTAAGTCAATTTCTTTCTGAAGAAGTCAACTTTCGTAGAGATTGACTGACTTCAAAGAAGATTACCAAGTGTGAGAAGGAAGGAGTTAGCCAGGATTATATGAAATCTACACTCCAGCAAAATCCATGAATAGAAAATAACAATAATATCCACACTGATCATTAGGTTCACTTTCCCAGGTCTCTATCATAAGGACTCATACAAGTCTAGAATGTTAAGAAATGGAAGCAACTTCAAAGTTCAGTGAGTTTCACTCCCTAATTTCACAAATGAAGAACGTAAGACCAAGATGTTTATTAGTATCCTACAGAGCATACAGTCGGCACAATATGTTGGGAAAGAGAGTGGATATAAACGTAGTCCCATGCCCTAATTCTCTGGAACCTGTCAATATGTTACCTTACTTGGGCAAAGGGTTTTAAAGAAGTGATTAAGGTGTAGGACTGTGAAATGGTGGAAATATCCTAGATTATCTGGACAGGCCCAGTCTGAACACCTGAGTTCCTGAAGACAGGAGAGGCAACACAGTAGATCAAAGGAACTCCATATGAAAAGGATTCCACCTGCCTTTGCTGCCTTTGAGGATGGCATACCGAGTTTATAAACTAAGGAGCACAGTGGTGTCTAGAAACTGGAATGACTCTGTTTCAGGAAGCAGGAAACAGGGACCTCAGTTTTGCAACCGCAAGGAACTGAATTCTGCCACCAGCTTGAATAGTGGGAAAGGTATTCTCCACTAGAAACTCAGGAATGGAATGCATTCCACCTTGATTTCAGTCTAATGGCATCCATACTGGACCTCTCACCTACAGAACTGATAATAAATTTGTGTTGTTTTAAGCCACTAAATTTGTGGTAATTTGTTTCAGCAGCAATAGAAAACTAACACAAAGGGGATTCATATTTACTAACTTACAGTTTAAAAAAACACTTTAAGCTCCTTATCAAATGTACTCAAAAGGTGTAAAACAGCTTCTTAGAATAACATTAAACCTACGTTGTCATTCCACAATTATTAGATATACTAAATGTTCTTGTCTTAAAGTACAAGAAAATACATAGTGGTGACTGTAATAATTTCCACTTCTACAATTAAGTATTTAAAACATTTCATGATTTACTGTTGACCTTATAGTCGAGGCAGAACAGAAAGGATGTTACTTTTCTTGGAGTCAGATGACCTAGGTTTGAATACTACTATGTGCTACGGGCAGGCTCCACGACTGGGAAATCACTTAAACCTGAATGTCGTGAATTGCAGATTACACATGTGTAAATGGGGACAATGGTTTCTTTCTCAGAGACAGTTGTCTAAATCAACCAGCACAGTGTTTAGTACACTGTAGATGCATGTAACACTTCTGCTAAATAGCTACATGAAGAAATAAACTGAAAATGTACAAAAAGCATTTACTGAATCTTTGTTTTTCTCAGGTGCTGGCAATGCCTACAGTTATTAGCATAAAAATCAAGAGAGAAACTCTTTAAACACAGCGGTGGTAGTCATTAGTGCTATTGATAAATTGTTTCCAACTCTCCACTTTCCAGATCCCTTTTAAAGTCAGGCATGGCCATGTGACTTCATGTGACCAATAAAATTGAACAAGAGATGACTCATGGCACTTCCACACAGAAGCTATAAGAGCCAACGGACTCATCGCCATGCCTTGCTTTGCGGCAGTGATCGTGGGAGCTCGCAAGGAGGAAGCCTTGGCAATCACAACGGCCATGTAGTGTGATAAGGAAAGGAACTTTTTTTTTTATGTAAAAAGCCATTGTGATATTAGAGTTGCTTGCAACCTCAGCAAAACCTAGCTTATCCTCACTTATGCAAAGCTTTTTTTCATTTTTTTCCCCCGTATTCAATAACCCATGGGTTTTTACAGGTTAAAGTTTGTGTTTTCTATCTAGGCAGTCTCTTTCAGTAATAAATCAATTCAAGGTACATAACAGGAGCCCCAAGTTTCATTTAAACTGGCACGTTTTAAAAAGAAAAGGAAATAGTGTGCACTTTTGAGGCTCCACATTGCAAGTTAGAAAAATGTGCACTCCTGGACACTGTTTGAACCCAGAGTTTCATGCTTCGACAGCCTACAACGAGACAAACTTGACAAGGACAAAATGGGTCAAAAGTGTCATTTCTTAGGAATAATTAGAATCATCTAATGTGGATAAAAGAGGTCAAACTAGCATCCACTTCTCACTAACCTTTGGAGTTACTGGACCGACAAAGGAGGTAGCCTTCAATAAATGTTTATACTCAAGCCAAAAGGTTAATGGAGATAAAAGTAGACAGCCCAAAGGTAAAGAACAGAGGATAATTCTAACCCAAGAAACTGGTGACATAATGCTGTCTTAGGGACTCCAAATTTTGCTGGAAATATTTGTTGAAGATTTCCAAAATGAGGCTTAGGAAGAGCTAGAAGTCTTAGGAAAATCTGACCTATGAGAAGAGCCTGACTTTACAGCCTTTTAAAAGAGCTACAAGTGTCACCTGATGGAAAAATTGGCCTCCATTGACTTCAGTTTGGGAAATATAACAAAATCTCATTAGGGAATCTCAAGCCAATGCCATGAGATGGAGTTCGATGTGGATAAAAATGCTCTCGGCGTGTTGATTCCTTAACTGGGCAATAGGTGAAAAGGGCTGAAGCTTAGTTGACAAAATTAATAGCTGTTTCTATTCTCTCCAGCTATAAAAACATATTTGAGAGTAGGCATAGAAAATTTTCCAAATCACTGTAGACATTAGATTTAGAACCAGAAAAAAAGCCAATCTCCCCCAACTGAATTATTGCCTACATCTAAATGAAAAAGAAAAATGGTACTGTATGTGATTTGACCTTGTACTTACTACACAGTAAAAGTTTCAGTTAATATATCCAAGCGGTTCTGCACACTGGAATTACATTTAAACACAATCTGAAAGTCACGAAAACATTGTATCACTCTCCCTTTAACTGTATGATGTCTCTAGTGACAGTGAGCTTGAATTTAAAAATTCCCTTCACAAACAGTCTATCCTATGGGAGCATAAAAACTTAAAATCTTGGAGTACCCAGAGTGGGGAGAAATGTCAAGTAATAACGCAAGGCCCTACACAATTATGTTTTCAGTTCTGTGCATGACATACAGTCTCAACATCACTGATTTGACTGGAACTATAAAACTTGTAGTATGGGGGTGCCTGGATGGCTCCATTGGTGGAGCATGTAACTCTTGATCACAGGATTGTGAGTTTGAGCCCCATGTTGGGTGGAGATTTACTTAAAAAATTAAAATATTTAAAAACTAGACTTTTAGAATGAAGACTTCCAGGGGCGCCTGGGTGGCTCAGTCGGTTGAGCATCCAACTTCGGCTCGGGTCATGATCTCGCGGTTTGTGAGTTGGAGCCCCACGATGGGCTCTGTGCTGACAGCTCGGAGCCTGGGGCCTGCTTCGGATTCTGTGTCCCCTGTCTCTCGGCCCACCCCTGCTTGTGCTCTGTCTCTAGAGAGACATTGTTTCAAAATGAGAGACATTCTTTCAAAAATGAATAAACATAAAAAAAAAATTTAGAATGAAGATTTCCACCTACCAAACCTGTGGCTTTTAGTAAAATCCTTTAAAAAGTTATACAGGGTTTGAGCTTTATCCTGCTGAGGCCAATACTTTTTTTTTTTCCTTTAAAAAACAGAGTATCACTTTAGACTACATAAACGGAATAACTCTATTCCATGTGGTCTTGTAGGGTCAACATTATCTGTGTGATGATATAAAAACAGGTTCTCAGCAATAACACCTAAATATTCTCCATGATTAACTAATGCCAGACATCATTCAGACATGACTAGGCTTTTCATGTGTTTCCATGCAAATCATGTGCTTCCGTTTAAAAAATAATAAAATGGCCACTGAACTACACTGGGATATCCCTTGAGTAAGAATTGCCACCTTCCTTTTGTTTATTGTGTCTAAAAATGAGAGAGAGAGAAAGAGAGACACAAACAGATTTAAGGAAGTAACCAGGGCCACCTGGCTGGTTCAGAAAAGCATGCAACTCTTGATCTTGGGGTCATAAACTCGAGCCCCACATTGGATACAGGGATTAGTTAAGTGAATAAATACATAAATAAAAACTTGAAACAAATGAAGAAGTAACTTTAGGAGCTTTCAAACTCATACCAAGTATTTTAGCTACAGTAATTGTTTAGGAAACAACAAAACTCAACTTAGTAAAAGATAATCAAATTCCCCTTGCTTGAAAAAGACGGATGTGCTAGACACATTTTCAAACTCAAGTTCAAATAAATTAAGAATAGTCTTAAATTAGGAAATACATAAAAAGTCTAAACTGGAAAGGCATCCATGATGTGCCCTACCAAGGACCACTACACTATACCATTAGGCACAGAATAGATTTATGAATGGAAATATTAGGAAGGTGTCATTAGAGGAGCATTTCTCTTGAGCACAGTTCCACAAAATATCCTTTAAGGACAGCATGAGAGTGAAATTCCAGAGAAGTCTGCTAACAAATGTCTTTAAGATCACTGTGGTATGTGGGATCTCAAACACGATAAGAGACTTTTCAAAAACAAAATGAGTGTGAAATAAAATGATAGAATTCTTGGCTACTATATCCATCCATACTCCTTATGTCAAAGACAGTTTTATCTCTAAGAACCAAAAATTTAAATAATCATTATCTCTGAGGTATATTTGCTTTTAGTTCTCAAAATTGTGGAAACCCATTATGACAACATGAGTCACTGCTTAAAGATAGAAATTTCAGTATGAGAAATAATGATCTTTTAAGAAAGTGAACACAGTTCCATATATCCAGGTCATTAAAATAATCTCTTTACTTCCAGAAAAAAAGATTATTTCATGATAGTTAGAAAAATAATTGAAAATTACTGTTTAAGAATACACACATGCAAGATACAGATTTTTCATTTTTCAAATGGGAAGAATCTCTAAATGAATAACAAACAACTAAATTATCCAGATATTTATTATACTTTCATTTTCAAAAAAAAAGAATAGATTCATTTCTCTTTCCCTTTTGCCAATTCACTCCCACAGTCTCATCTGTTCTCCACATATATTTGGCTCCGAAGAGGAACTACTCCCTCCAAGCTGGCAACCATTAACTTCAACCTTTTATTTTATACGGTTCTGAAAGTCACAGAGTGTTTAAGGAGTGTTGTTTTGCTCCTGGCAGAATTTCTGGGCTTGCACCTAGTGCAATGTGCAAGAGTGTCAGCACCGAAGCCTTGGGAAGGAAAAAGTAAACTGCTCTCGAGTATCCCCGCTGACGTAAACCTGTGGGGGGGAGCAGGGACCGGAATGCCGTGATCCCAGCTGTGTGACCTGGGATCAATCATTTAACCTCTCATATGTCGCATCTTTCTGCTTTGTAAGATGATCTCATATGTCCTTCCAGCTTGACAGTAACATCGTAAGACTTTCTACTATAGAATTTTTTGTCAAGTCTAAACTCAAATCTTGAGTGTGAAGATATTTATGAAAATTTAATACACTGGGCTTATACTGACTTAAGGAAACACTACTATTTTTTAATTGCTGATGCAGTAAATAAAGCCACCTACTGTACTTTACCTTGGAATATTAATACCAAGGAAAACGGTGAGGTCAGTGGTGTGGTCAAAATAAAATGTTAGTATGAAGAATTATATGGAGTGTGCTGCAGATGCGCGCGCACACACACACACACACACACACACACATTCAACTATCGATGACCTATTTACACATAAAAAAATAGTGGTCAATTCTATTCAGCAGTCTCTTTTTGCGATTTACCCCAAAGGCATTCTGTGGAAGAAAGAAAAAGCTATATCCTGCACAAAGTCATCCTCAGATACTGAGATATGTCTGTCCCTCATGAATTAATCCACTGCACTATGTAATGAATCTTTCGGACACCTTTTAGACTGTCTCCTTATTACCATTTTAGCCAATCTTAATATCAGCTTTTCCCCTCCACAGAAAAAGGGCAATCCTGGTATTAACAATAGAGTAAATTTTAAAACCAAATGCAGAGGGTTTTTTCCTTATATATACATGCTTTGTTTTCATGATTTGTACCTGTATTTTCCTCTATAACCATAAAGTAGTAAGAACTCACCTATATCTTGAACTTAAAATATACCTGCGATTAGAAACTGATGTTAAGAGTCTAACATCAACTGGAAGAATAGGAATGAGAAAGGTGTCTCCAAAGAGAAAAAAGCCAAATGATGGCATTGTTAAACCATATAGTACATGCTGGGATGTATATAGCACCTTTGGGGAAAGCAGATTTTTCTGAGACAAATTATTTAAAGTTGGGTGCAAAAGCTTAAGAGCTTGGCAGTATGGTTGGCGGAAGTGTGAAGGTGCTATAGAGGAGTGGAACAAAGCTTATCTAATCTGTGAGACATTTTAATAACAAGAATATTGCAAACACTTAAATTAAGTATGTAAAGTAAGACTCTGACCATGAGAGTAGTTTTCAATATTTTTCTCCAAATCAACAGATGCAGAAGGACTATACTAATTCTGTACTTCCAGAGAATAAAAGCCAAGTGCCCAACTCAATGAGAGTAGCCTTCCCTTCCAGAAGTACACTGCTTTGTTTCCCATGGAGCAAAATAAGGAGAAGAAGATGCCAACCAATGAAACTGATTCACCTCTACAAGCTCCCAATCCAGGGGATCTTTGTGCAACATACCTGTGGATCTGGGGCAACGAAAGGAACATGCTATGAAAGCAGAACCAAATGAGATAAGCCTTTATAAATACTGCCCCTGGACAAATTTCTCAAACCATATTCTTTACAAAGGCGTAGACATATGAATAAAAGCATCAACATATGTGTTAGAAAGAATACTTAATGTTAACATGACAAACTAACACATCTGTAAAAACTTAATGGTTGAGTGCAAATACCAGGGGTTAAATTCTGCATTTAGTTGCGAGTACACGATATTAAAGGTTGGACCAAGTTGGCTTACATTGTCCAGATGTGGGTTTTGCCACATAAAAGATGTAATGTTACAAATAAAATTATTCTAATTAGTAGTGAACGATAACCATTATTTTTGTTTGTTTCAGGTTTTATTTAAATTCTAGTTAGTTAACATATAATGTAATATTGGTTTTAGGAGTAGACTTCAGTGATTCATCACTCACACACAACACCCAGTACTCAATACAAGTGCCCTCCTTAACACCCATCACCCATTTAGCATATCCCTCATCCACCTCTCCTTCAGGAAGCGTCAGTTTCTCCTCTACAGTTAGGAGTCTCTGATGGTTTGCCTCCCTCTCTCCCTTTTTTTCTGCCTTCTCCTGCGTCCATCTGTTTTGCTTCTTAAATTCCACATGAGTGAAATCATATGGTATTTGTCTTTCTCTGACCGACTTATTTCACTTAGCATAATACACTCCAGTGTATCCACTTTGTTGCGAATGGCAAGAAGTCATCCTTTTTGATGGCTGAGTAATATTCCACATACATATACATATATATACATATACGTATATACGTATATGTATACATATACATATATATGCATATGCATATACATATACATATACATATACATATGTGAGTGTGATGTGTAACATAACCCACATCTTCTTTATCCTTTCATAAGTTGATGGACATTTGGGCTCTTTCCACAGTTTGGCTATTTTTGGATTTCTTTATGCCATTTCTATTTGAAAAGACTTATTTAGGTTATTCTGCTCTTATAATAATCACTTTATACTTTACTAGAAATTGGGTATATTCATTATTCATTAAATATTTATTAAATATCTACTATAGATAAAAACTCTTAGGAACAGAATGATGAAAGCTACACTTCCTCTAGATGCTCACAGTATATTGATAATAAAAATACCTAAGTGACATACAGATAGGTTATTTAAATCAATATTTATAATCCATCTCATGATATTTCAAGTATATGACTAATACATTTGGAAATATCAATGTATATTTGATGGTCCATGACCAAATGACAGTGTAATAATAGATGAGAAGTGTCCAATCCACTCATTTTAAAGAATCTTCATGAAAATTTAAGATTACACCTTATTTTACTTTTTATTTTAGAGGGAGAGAGCATGAGTGTGGGGGCGGGGGCGCAGCAGAAGGAGAGAGAGAATCTTAAGCAGGCTCATGCTCAATGTGGTGCCTAACACAGGGTTTGATCCTGAGACCCTGGGATCATGACCTGAGCCAAAATCAAGAGTCGGATGCTCAACTGAGCCACCCAGGAGCTTCCCGGATTACACTTTAATTAAAAATTTTTTTTTAACGTTTATTTATTTTTGAGACAGGGAGAGACAGCATGAACGGGGGAGGGTCAGAGAGAGAGGGAGACACAGAATCCGAAACAGGCTCCAGGCTCCGAGCTGTCAGCACAGAGCCCGACACAGGGCTCGAACTCACGGACCGCGAGATCATGACCTCAGCCGAAGTCGGACGCTCAACCGACTGAGCCATCCAGGCGCCCCTACACTTTAATTTTAAAGTTAAAAATACTGAGGCTTTCTCCAGTATATGCTGAAAATCTATAAAATATAGCTTATATTTTAATAATTCTATCTAAAACCCAATTATAAAATCTTTTATTACATTTATCGCTTGATTTAAGCCATGCACTTCTACTTCTACCAATAGTTTACTATATACTCATTTAATTATTATTACTATGAAATAAAGTATATCAAAAATATATTTAAAATATTTCAAAAACAAATATTTTGCAAAATGTAGTCAAGATAAATTATGAATGTACTATTTTAAGCATATACTAATTACCACATTTACTATGCTTTATTAATAGTCAAATTTTAAAAGTTGCCCTTGGGTGCCAAGCTGAGTTTGCATCACATCTCCATCCAGTAGCTGTATGACCTAGGGCAAGTTACTTAACTACTGTTTCTTCATCTCTAAAATAAGTATAAGACAAGCAAGTATTTATGTCATAGGATTATTCTGAGGATTCAATGAGTTAATGTATATAATGAGCTTAAAGCGATACCAGGTATGTTATTGTATGTGAGTGTGTGGCTTATGTTTCCAACACTCCTAAAGAAATCTGTTTCCAGGGTGCCTGGCTGGCTTAGTCGGTAGAGCGTGCAACTCCTGATCTTGGGGTTGTAAGCTCAAGCCCCATGTTGGGTGTAGAGATTACTTAAAAATAAAACCTTTATAAAATTACTACTAATAAAAAAAAATGTTTCCATGAAAATGCAAAATTCTCAGTAAAACAAGAATTTAGGCTGGGTGGAAAAGTGATGCATTTCTCTAATTTATGATTTATATCATTTCATTAAGCATTAACTATGCTAAAATTCTAGATGCTGAATTACTTTTTAATTTTTTTACATTTATTCATTTTTGAGAGACAGAGGGAGACAGTGCACAAGTGGGGGAGGGGCACAGAGAGAAGGAGACACAGAATCAGAAGCAGGCTCCAGGCTCTGAGCTATCAGCACAGAGCCTGACGTGGGGCTCGAACCCACGAACGGTGAGATCATGACCTGAGCCGAAGTCAGATGCTCAACCAACTGAGCCACCCAGGCACGCTTAGATGCTGAATTACTTTTTGAATTAATTTTCACAATTCCATTGTTATGTCCATTTTATATAGGTAAAAACCGAGACTCTAAAATATACAACAACTTGTTCAAATTCACATTGCTGGAAACTGCCTTAACCATGAACTGTTTTCTATTTTTTCTCTTAGTAAATCTATAAGAAACTAAATTCTTTCCATGGTGTCAAAACAGTAAGAATCTTCTTAGGAATTGTGTTAACTATCAATTCTTCATGTCCATAAAAACTAGCTTAAATGATCTTCCATGAGCCAGTGGTTAGCAGTTTCTGTTTTACATTATGCATGATTCCTAGCTGCACTTTGTATAAGCTAATTGCATGGTGCTTCATTAATAATCTTTAGGGTTTTTTGAGCTGTGAAATTTATAGGTTTATAGTGAATTATTTCTCACATTTGCACAGTTTTGGGTCTTGAAAGTCTAGTTGAGATACTAAATACCAATATCAGGCATCTAGTGGGTGTATGAGTGGAACAGAACCGAACATAGTCTAGTTAGTGATATTAAAAATATTGAAAAACAGGCAATACTTTTAATATTTTTATTTTTATGACTGCAGGTATTTTTATAGCTATAGAAATTTTTTTTTCAACGTTTATGTATTTTTGGGACAGAGAGAGACAGAGCATGAACGGGGGAGGGGCAGAGAGAGAGGGAGACACAGAATCGGAAACAGGCTCCAGGCTCTGAGCCATCAGCCCAGAGCCCCACGCGGGGCTCGAACTCCCGGACCGCGAGATCGTGACCTGGCTGAAGTCGGACGCTTAACCGACTGCGCCACCCAGGCGCCCCTATAGCTATAGAAATGTTTACAGGTAAACAAACAATGACTAAAAAGTAGCCTATAAAGGTTATTTTCAATCATAAGCAGAATTCATGATGAGATCCAAGGTGTCTTTAGGCTAAAATTCACTCAACTCAGTACTGATTATACAAGAACAAATGAATAATGAATTCTCTTGGTGCCCACTGGTCAACAGACAGAGTAGAGCCTCATCATGGTACTTCACAGTGAGGTACTGACGTATACTCTGGGCAGCAAGGCAGTCCAGCCAGGCCTTTGTGTCTGATTGGTCAATTCCACTCTTCAGAACCTCTGCGTGTATCTACTTAAGGAACCTAACTTCTTGTATAGTCTTGGTGCCCTGATGGGGGTGGGGGAAAGTTTCTACTAAAAGAAATATCTCAGTCTGAGTGCAGTTAGTGTGTCCCCAGCTGAAACTGGATTGCTCACAGGTAGACTGAAAAAACAAAACAAAACAAAACAAAACAAAACAAAACAAAACACAGAGCAGTTTCACCTGCCAATGGAAGTTCAAGGTCTAATTGGGAAATCAAAAAGGAGCCTTCAGTAAAAACCATTGGGGAGAAATAGGGCAGAGGTGGAAACAAGGTAGTTCTTTTGATTCAATAGGTCTGAAACTAAAGCGTTCAGTTGTGATTCAAATATTATTTATGACATACAGTATTTCCTTCAGTGTGAGGAGCACAATGAGGAAAAGAAGCAGAAACCTCAGTTCATATACTACAGACTTAACAGACAGGCAATTAACACAGTGGCTAAAAGCATGAGTTCTACAGTCAGATTGCTCAAGTTGAAATCCAACCTTTGCTACTCATCTGTGGTGTGACCTTAGTAAACTCTACTTCTCTGTGCATCAGTTTCCCCATCTGTTAAATGAGAATAATAATACCTCCTGGGGCTGATGTGATGTGAGATAAATTAATACTTATAAATCGCTGACACTGATACCTGACAAATAGTAAGTGTGGATTTATAATTATTATGTACATTGATTTGGGGAAATGGAGAAAAATTTAAGAAATAGTTAAATGTCTATGAGAAGTCTTATGCCTATTTAATTTATTCTATCCAGACATCAACAGAATGATCAACATAGCATGCTATAAATATGTAAGAGATTTTACTATTTTGACTAATCTTACTGCTTTTAAACTACTCAATAAATTGGCTAGTGGGGAGACAACTGAACTACGAGTAGCACAAATAAAAGATTTTAACGGCAACTTAAGGTTAATTGAATAAAATCTCACCTTCTATGATAAAAAGCCCTACATACTGGTTATAAAATAATATATTCTGTTGAAATTACTCCAAATTTTCTACCTATTGTTTTTACTAGTACCTACAAGGTCTAAAAATATGCTTCTAGGGCATCTGGGAAATAACTTGAAAAGGATCTAGACACTGAGTTCCTAATTACGCCACTCCCCTATCTTGATTCTAAATTGGGAATCCCTGAGCTAGTTCAAAATTTTTAAATAATGCAAACTTTTCTCATACCATGTGCTGGAACAAAGCCTTAATGTAACTACCATAATTTAAAGTTGTTATTTCAAATTTTAAATATGTTGTCTCATTTGTCAAAGACAACCAAACCATACCCAAAGCAAAATCCTTCATAATTACAAAGTCTATGACCTTTTCTTTTGTAATTTCTATTTCATGCTAGTATGTTAGCTAGATATATTTTCAAAAATGATCTATGAATTCATTAAATTTAGGTTTAAGCTTTACCTCTAAGTGGTTGGATTACCTTGGTCAAAATATATTACTACCCTGAGCCAGTTTTTTCATTAATAAAAGAAAAGACCAGGACTTCAGGATTCAGGGCACCTTCTGGTTCTAGAACTTCATGTACACTAAATGGAAGAAACTTGTGAACAGACTTGTCTAGTGTTACTCAGCCTTTTAAAATCTATGCTCTCCTTTCTTTATGTCAAAAACAAATTCATGGTGTCCTTTGATATTTAGAAAATTAAATAATCACAGTGGCTATAAATATATTAATGAAATGACACAATGGTGCCCCGCTTCTAGAAGCAGACAGAAGCCCTTCAACAAATACACATACATCCAGGCATACTCTTTAATGGGGCTCCTCTCTTTACATTTGAGAATCACAAAACAATGTCACTAATTCACAGTAAGGTACATTTTCCCTAATTCAACTCTCTAAGTAAGGAAAGGTTAAACTACAAACTCAGAGTTTGTTCTGCCTTCTGACTTATGCAGAGCAAAATAACTTATTTATGGCTCTGTCTTCCATATCTTTTGAAACTGTGCACCCCCCAGGTAAGGCACGAGCTTGATCATATATTTCCATGTTGTGCTACTAGACTAACCCAAATTTCAGTCTCAAATGACCAAGACTCTAGTGTTGGTTTTTTTTTAATGTTACTATCCTTTACAGTGTTGTAGAAAGCATCCTTCCTACCATATGCATAAAATGAGTATGTTGCAATCATTGTTGATAAGGGCACATCATGCAAGATACACAGACAAACTTCCTCTGTGGCCAAAATCACACTACTCTAGAACATACGGAAGAAAGGTTAGCAGTTTTGCACTAGACCAGTTTAAGTTTCACTAAAGTAAACTCAGTGAAAATCCAGTTGATAGTAAAGTCTCAAGCATGAGAAATGGCCCTATGTCTGTTTTTATTACATAAAATTCTAAATGTGGATTAAAAATAAAATGGATAATTTTAGAAATCCCTCTCATTTAAGTGTTGTGGATAGACTACACATCTGCGAGAAAACCAAATTATCTTGTAGTTTTCCTGTCTTGAAAGCAGAGATTTGGAGAGAAAAAGAAAGGGCAGGGAGTGAAACTAATGATAAAACGAAGGGTCCAGCCGTGGGACTGGAGCACATAGAGTCCGCGTTCCAATAAGACTCAACAAACAGCTCTGATCAGAATCTAAGTGATGGGAAACAGCCTGTAGCTTCGAGATTAGCTGCTTCACACTATTTCTGAGTTAAGCCAGCACAAGTAACATCATGAATGCGTAATTATAATTATGCATTAGAGTATGCATAATGATCTTAAAATCGGTAAACAAAGAAAAGGCATCAGAATTGCTCAGCTATTTTGGGTATACTATTACAGAAGACAAAATATGACTAAGATTTTAAGGAGGGGTGGCTCTTAGTGAAAGTTTTTCACATGAAATTTACAAACTTGCGAAAATAACGAATGAACCAGCATTGCTTTAAAAACCCCTTTTAGGAAATTCCACATGAACAAGTTAAAATCAAAGAAATGCAAGAGTATTTCAAAACACATGAAGCAAGCCCTTAGGAATGCTCGTATTTAAAGAATCCAGGCTAAGAAACAGAAATAATAATAAGGTAACATCTTGGACTTCTGATATCGTTTAATAAAATAATGCATGTTCCTGGAATTGTTCGGAAAAATATAATGATCTGTGATTGGCTGATAAAAAACAAGTAAAATAACTAAAAGTTGTGTTGGAGATAATTTATGACATGTGAGGAATTTGGGGTTTTGGGGGGGCAAACTATTAGATTCCCAAAAGTCTAACCATAAGAGGGTCTAACCTGAACATGCCCAGTTGTAATGCAAAATCATTTGCTTTGAGTTTTCCAAAATGAAGATGTAATTCCAGTTGAGGGGTACTATCTCCTCAACCTTGAAAGGCAGTTACATCATATACTAGCCTTCTATTTTTTGGGCAAGATGATTTGATATTCTGGAACCCTAATCTTTTCTCACGGTACTATTTTTACTGCTCTCCTCTGGAAGTTAGCCAAGTTCTCCACATTCCTCTTAACAGAGCCTTAAACTGAATACCCACATCTTAACAAGAGTGTGGGTAAGCCTAGAAATTGATGGATTCAATGGGGACCTCGTCTATACTCAGGGTCAGAAGCTCAGGATGCCTCGGGGAACATTTATTCTTCATCAATGAGACAAAACAGATGTCCACCAAAGCTACCTGGAGCTCCTTTCATCTTTTAGTTTTCTTGCCCTCCTTCCCATCAAAATTCAGAGAACCCATTCAACATTCTTTTACAAAGTCGTTTTTTCACTCGTTTTTCTTGGCATCATATTTATTGTTTTCTTCAAAGTACTTATATCCTTAACAAAAATTCATTAGCTTTCGACCAGTGTTTTGATACTTCAATAATAATGATCGATGCTCTCTATAATCATCTTCTCCAGTGTTCTTTTGTTTCTTCATTCCTCCCTTACTCTCCCTTTCCCTTTCTACTCCTTGCCTACCCCCTCCCCCCTTTCTCTCTCCCTTTCCACCAAAACTGTGGAGTAGGGCAACATCATTACCGACCTCAGCCATCATTTGCCTGGCTGATGACTGAAAAACCGGTTGGAAATCTCAAATTAATTATGCCATTAATTTGCATAATTTTGGTCTGCACATTAATCTTAAGTATATACAGTAGTCCACCCCTTATCCTTAAGGAATACATTCCAAGATCCCCAGTAGATGCCTGAAACTGAACCCTATGTGTTTTTTCCTATATATACACACACTGGAAATAAAGTTGAATTTATAAATCAGGCACATTAAGAGATCAATAACTAGCTATAAAATAGAACAATTATAAACAATATTCTCTAATAAAAGGCTTTCTCTCAAAATATCTTATTGTATTGTAGTCACCCTTCTTGTGATGATGTGAGGTGACAGAAGGCCCATATGATGAGATGATATGTGGGGAATGACCCAGGCATGGTGACATAGTGTTAGGCTACTACTGACCCTGTGACATTATGTCAGAAGTTGTTTCACCAGCTTGTGATCCTCAGCTGACTGTGGGTAACAAAATCACAGAAAGCAAAACCGAAGATATGGGGAACTAGTGCATATAGTTTTGACGACTGAAATAAATTTACGCTGTAGCAGTCAAACCAACAATCAACAAGATAGGTACTGATTACCTACCATGCATGATGGCAGCCGTGAACATAGTAAAGGTCATAAAAGAGCAGTTATTTTGAAAATGTCTGCAAGTTTTTAAATTTTGTACTGTGGAGAGGAAAAGGTTCACGAATCTAGTGGAGGGGGGTAGGTATTAAAACTTCCCAAGGCAATCGGTGGCTTGACTGAAGAATTAAGAGAAGAGCAATAATTGTGAAAGTAGCTTGGTTTTGCAATGGTGATGGAGGGCGATTCTGTCAGATAAGTGGTTGATAGTACAAGTTTCACCCATGAATTTAGAAGAAGGCAAAGAATATAACCCTCTTTAAACTTTCCACTATTTCCCCAGGAATGAAAATTATCTTCTTTATTTCAGCTTTTTGGAACATCTGTCTTTTTGACTATACCCTGGTTCACATGCTAAAAAGTTACAGACATGCAGACAATTTAAATATATAGTGACCCTGTAGAGACAGAGAGCACAGGAGACAGGAAAGTTCACAGACTTTCCAATAAAGAGCCAAGTCTCGATATATTATTAGACATTTGAAAAATTCTTCCATACTCTAACCAAATATTTATAGCTTGTTTTTCTGTCAACGATCTTGTTTTATTTTTCAGCGTTGTTGGAATGACATTATTATGTTGGAAATGTTAGATGACCGTGCTGAAGACATTCTTTATTCAAACCAGGGAAAAATTAGTGTGAAATGATTAAATACAAGAAGTCCTAGTTATAAATGGACTCTAAAAGTTCATTGGTAAAAGGCACCATTTGGAACTCAAAATACATTTTTCACCTTCACCAGTGTTTCTCAACCCAGAAGCTGCAGCCCCTTTGGGGTCTTCAATATTTATGGGCATTTTTTTTTTCCAATTTGATGTCTTCATTTTGATCTGAACACAAGAAACAAGAAAACAAATATACTTTTACCTTGCAGGATGGCAAATCATGTCTTTTGTAGTGAAGATTTACGTATGAAATACCGTAAATAGAATATCTTAATTTCCTTAACTTAGAGTTTTTCAAATGACAGTCTGCAAATCTCTAGAAACCTTGAACCTATTGAATTGTTTTTTCTTCAAAAAGAATCTATATCTTCCTCGAACTGAGCAAAGAACTGGCATAGAACCAACACTGCAAATTACGGTAAAGTTTCAAGGTTAGATTACAAGAAGGTTATTTAGCTCTTAATCTAGCTACACATTAGGTATAAATTCCTGTGTCCAGGAATAAGGGTCATTTGTTAGAGGAAGGACAGAAAGGGAGGCAGGATATTTCCTTATCTTTCTCTGGCCCCGGGAAAAATTTTAGTATGATTTGTCTTCTTCTGCCTTCTTCCTTTGCTGTTCCTGCCTCCCAACTTCCAAAAGCATTCTCCCCTCATCCTTGGAGTTTCTTCAGCCATATCAGCCCCTCAAACACAGGTCTTCATTTGAGGCATAGGTGTCCTACCTCACAAATTCCTCCACGCTCCAAAATGACTGTTTGTGTATCCACCACCATGAAATAAACAAACACACGTACTTCCATCAAGCTGGCGAAGCAGCTTTTGCAAGAAAGGCACTGACCAAACCAGCGGATGCTATGGTATGAATGATCACTACGGCACTGACAGACCTGTAATCAGTAAGCGGTCCCCGCTTTACAAAACTTTCTTCGCCCTTCCTCCAAATCTGAGCAGAGTCTTTAAATCTTCCAACTTCTCATTTGTTTGTTCGCTTTGTTTTGAAATCTCTCCAGTGTCTCTCTTGGCTAAATATTTGACACTTGCAGAATGGCAAAGGTGGAACTCTGGGCATTTTTAAGTTAATATAATAAGCAAAAGCAAGTCAGAAGCTGTCTGTAAATAATGTATAAATTCAGTGGCTACGGTTGCCTGACATACTGACTTTTGAGATGTTGTGAGTAGGCTCACCGGTTACCAAGTTACTACCACGGAACGGGAATGAACTGTGCTCCCAAGCATTGTGTTCTTCTTGTTTCAGAGAGTAATTTTTGAAACCGCTGAACTCTGGGAGCGCTGTGTGTATCATGGCCTCACTACATAGCACTTGTCACTAATTGGCAGAAGCTGCTCCAGACAGACCTGGTCTTGGCAAACAGACTGAATGCTATTCTCTGCCCTTAGGAAATCTGTCTCTCCAGGTGAGGTTTGAGGCCATGAGAACAGCACTGTGTCCAGTTTGTTTTCCTGCTGTTTGGCCATTGGATAAATTAAGCACCTTAAATTTTAGTGTCACTGGTCCACTCTTCCAGACATTCTCAAAATAAGCACTTTTCCAACATGTTACATATATTTTTGTTTTCAATTCCTGATTGAAGGGCCACGTAGCACTTAATACAAACAAATGGCATCTCTGAGGGCTCAATGCAAACTGGGCATGAAAGATGAGGTTGATGTCCAATTTCTCAGAGCACTGTTAGCCAGTGTTATTTGTTGGATTCAGATTTGCGCTTATAAATGGGGAACCCAGACTCATTTTCACTAAAAGTTTAAGCAAAAGATCAGACCGTCATTATTTTAACTTTTCAAGAAACCCTGTCGCCACTGGAGTTCTAATTTCAGTAAATTTCCAGAACCCTAGACCATCAGTGACATCATTTTTAATGTTTTGGTCTTCTTTACAATATTATAAGAATGAATCTTTTTCTGTTTTTAATCACAAGCCTTATCCAGCAATCAAAGCAGGTATATAATAAGCTAAGCTACTCTGTAAATCTAAACATTCCCTACAAATGGAAAAGATACAGCCTGGGCTCCCTGATTGTTACTAAGGCGACTATCTAAAATGAAAATCTGATTAACCCTTTTGCTGCCTGGAACTACCCACGTACCACGTTAGCTGACTTCCCTGCACTTATCTCTTCTTTTTCCCCCTCCAGAAATTCATAATTGCATCGCGCCACAGTAGTTATGCTCTGGTTATCCTATCTGAGAGGACGGTGATGGGTGGTAGTCCCATCTGGACAGCTGAGTGGGGTGGCCGCCTCATCATGAGGAAACAGACATTGAATAAGAGGGCACGTGATTTCCTGCTTATTTAAGGCATCAGTTTGATGAAATCCTTGACAACATTAAAGGATTCCCATTCAATAAATAGCAGACTACTACTGTATTTTCCCTTCACTCGGGAAATAATGTGACAGCAAAAGCTGTATGTTTCACAAACATATTTTTCCTCAACTATTTTTGAATGACATTAGCAACTGTTAGCATTTGCTAGGAAGAATAATATTTCAAAGCATTATACAGAATTTTAGCCAAGAACAAATATCTGTCAGGCAGTCTCTATTCTCTTGGTACAACAAAAAAAGGGGAGTTCACCAGCAAGGGGGAGGGGAGTAAGAACACATAATTTTTTCCATGTAATTTGGACAACAGGAGGCTGTGCACTAGAAATTCACTAATAGATTTTGAACACTCAATCATGTAATCAAATTACATGAAAATGTCTGTACCGTTCAAAGTGTATTGTTGGCATTCAAGGTTCTTTGTCAACACCCACTCTCCACTGCTTCCATGTTGCTCCCCTTTCAAACCTTTCTGGAAGGATGTCTTGATAGTTTTCACCTCGGCTCTCTACTGGAGGCAATATGGCCCATTTGTTACTCTCTACACTTGGCTCGATTTATTCCTTCATCTTCCAGGTAGGCCATTCCCTCCGTCCTGAATTCCCTGCCTGCTCCTCTCTACCAATTCATCCCTATCACTTCCTTCAGACCTTGTTCAGCTCTCACCGCCCCGAGGAAGCATTTCCCAATTAACCTCCCTCCCTCAGCTCAGCCTCCTCTGTCCCCTCAGAATATAATTGTACTATGCCATTTTGTACTTGTTGATACATTGCTTGTAATTGCTTTTTTTATTATTGTGTCCCTGTCATTATGTTTGCTTCTATTTCATTCGGTTACGTTCTTTTCCATCACCTCTGCTCTCCTTCTTCAAACAGTCCTCTGATTTTTGGCATTTCGATAACACCAATATACTCCAGCTACAGGTCATCAATACCTACTCTATGACTGATTAAAAATAGCGCTCATAAATCACTTTGGCTGTCTACAATTTTAGTTCTTCATACTGTATTTAGTAAAATAACAATGCCACTACTAGCAAAGGGGTCTCGAACTGTACCTTTAGCTCCCAGCCAATCTCCACATCCCAGTCCTTCGTTAAGCATATTTCCCTCTGGATATTTGCATTTTTTTCTTACTATCACATCACAACCAACACATTTAAAATAAAACTCAGCTTCAGGGGCGCTTGGGTGGCTCAGTTGGTTAAGTGTCCAACTTTGGCTTGGGTCATGATCTCCCAGTTCATGGGTTTAAGCCCCATGTCAGGCTCTGTGCTAACGGCTCAGAGCCTGGAGCCTGCTTCAGATTCTGTCTCATTCTCTCTCTGCCCCTCTCCCATTTGTGCTCTGTCTCTCTCAAAAATAAATAAACATTAAAAAAATTCTTTTAAATAATAAGATAAAATTCAGCTTCTGTAAAAACTCAACTTTCCATTTATGTTGATCTATTTCTATCAAAGACACCAAGTTTAAAAACCTGTATATTTATCTAGCTTTTCTTACACACACACACACACACACACACACACACACACACACACTCAACTTTACATATGATATTGTGTAGGAAGAACTAGAAAAGCTTTTGATACGTTAACGAATTATTCTTTTGGTTGGGAGTTCACAGAAAGTACACAGTGCACCCTCCTTGTGTGGATTAATCCCTGAAGTCAACATGATCAACATGTAAAAGAACATGTGACATGCAACAGTAACCAATAAATTTGATTGTTAAGGATATCAAATTAACTACATATTTAAAAGATATCAACTACATGTAACTAAAAAGATGTTTAAAATCTATTTAGATGTTGAGATCGAAAGCAGTAGGGCTCGCTACCAATTCAGGCAGATAAAAGAGAGTGAACGTGGAGCCTTGCTTACTTGGCCAAGACTTTGAGGGGTAGAGCAGACTTTAGGGTATCAGTTACTTAGTGGAAGGTGATCAGCTTAGTGAGATGATAAAGAAGGCTAGCTATCTGGTGCCACAAATCAGTGATTTTGGATAAAAGCATTTAACTCTTTGGAGTGAACAGTTTCCGTCTCCATGAATAGAATGAACTAATGGTTCTCAAAGGTCACTTCCTCGTGTAGCATTTGCTGAATCAAACATAACTCATGAATTGGGAGAATGCAAGATGTTAATGCACGAGAGACAAAGTGAGAGAAGCCGCTCTTCTGGGACACCAGGATCCTTCTGTGTCCCCTTCCTCTCTTCTCAGATCCTTCATTTGCATCAGATGGGCTTTAATACATTTTCAAGTACCTTCTCACCTGGAGGCATCTGTATCTCATCAGTAAAGCAAGTTTTAAGTTTAAAAGATAAAATCTGCATCAGAGAATTCCAGGTATCAATCTATGGGAGAAAGGGACGACCATATGAAAGAAACTGCTTTTGCCACTTTACCAGTTTTTTTTTTGGGGGGGGGGGATTTATTTATTTGGATTAAAATTTACTTACTTATTTTTCTTTCAAATATTTATTTCAATTCTAGCATAATATTGTTTCAGGAGAATTCTGAGATTCATCATTTACATATAACACTGGGTGCTCTCATCACAAGTGCCCTCCTTGATACCCATCCCCCATCTAGCCCATCCCCCACCCATCTCCCCTGCAGCAACCCTCAGTTTGTTCTTATGGTTGCCTCTCTTATGGTTGCCTCCTCCTCTCTTTTTTTCCCCTTCCCCTTTGCTCATCCATTTCCTTTCTCTAAAACCACACAATTAGGATGCTCCTACTTGCAAGTCAACCCTGTAAATCTATAGAAGGGACAGCTGAGAAACAGAGAGGGTCAAGCAGTATGAAAAGATCTGAGGAACCTATGTGGAAATCTTAAAATTAAAGAGGGAAAAACCGTGTCAGCTTTACCAGAAAGTTCATATAATGTTACAAAGAGGAGTGCCTTATTCAACCCAAGAACAGTATAACTGAGGATAATTAGCAGGGGGATACATGTCAATTAAAGACAAGGCTTCCTTTTTTCTAATCACCAAACCCAAGCAAATAATCAAACAAACTGTGGGAAGAACTGTGAGCAGGCTATCGGAAATAGTGCTTCCTTTAATCGGAAACGTGATCAGCTAAGTCGTTTCTCAAAGCTTTGGTTTTATTATTTGGAAAATAAGGGTTGGAATAAGTTTCTTCAACTTATCACATTCTGTAATTCCATAATATTAAGCCAAAGTGGGAATGTTACCAAAGGATGATGTATAATTTTCCACAAGGGAGACAGAAAATACAGCCAGTAATAATTTATTGTTAACTTAATGACAAGAATGGTCAGTGTTTCTTGAGTGCTTACTCTATGCCAGATTTTGTGCTTTGTACTTCACATACACAAACTCTTTTAAAATTTGGAAAATTTGTATTATGCCATATTAATATTATGACATATTAATATCTCCACTCACAAGATCAGTCAAATAGCGCACAGAGAAAGGTAAAGTAAGTGGCCCAGAACCACAAGCTCCCTGGTGACAGAGTCCAGATTTAAGACCAGGCTTTTGACTCTAGCGCCTGATCTCTCAATCGACATACGATACCAACTCAAATGAAAATATCTAAGATTCAAAAAATACATATACACAAGAAGAATGGGTAAAACATATAATCAGGCCTATGAAGTAGAAAATGAAATCAATATAATGAAACATTATATCTTCTTTGGGAGGTGGAGAGATAATATTTAAGAGCAGATGAGAAAAAGACAGATAAATACTTGCTTCATCTTGGTTTCCACACACACATGCACACACACCAACCATTTTTTTTTGTTTGTTTATTTTTTGTTGTCTGTCTCTGGTTTATTTACTTAGAATATAAATAATATGTGAGAGGGAAAAGAAGTCACCTAATGGGAAAAAGAAAAATGAGAGAGTACTTAGAAAAATTATTACTGTTTACAATCAAAGGGCCAAGTCACTTATACACAAGATAATTTGAGAAGACATCAAAACTTGGTGTAGACCCCAACCGTCATGATTCAGAGATGCACAGAGGACCAAGAAAGAGCTCACATGCAGAACATAACCTTGAATCTGAAACTGTGCTGGACAGTCAAGAAAAATGCCTGAAGAATATTTAAGTGACTTATACCAAATGGACTTATATATTTTTGAAGAGGTAGTGCATTAAAGACAAGTGTAGTATTACACTGGACAAGTCTCAACAAATCAATATAATTTTGTCACCCCATTTTCTCCTATGAAAATGAGAAACCAACCAGGCTGATACGACAAATGTTTATTCTCGTTAAACTACCATTTCACATAAAATACTCGAAAAGTCCTAAAAGATACTAACATACACGTTCTCCAAATCAACACAGAAATTAATTACAAGGGATTTCCAAAGAATA
The DNA here is from genome assembly GCF_014898765.1 of Herpailurus yagouaroundi. Classification (NCBI taxonomy): domain Eukaryota; kingdom Metazoa; phylum Chordata; class Mammalia; order Carnivora; family Felidae; genus Herpailurus; species Herpailurus yagouaroundi. The sequence goes on along the minus strand of NW_024412417.1, from coordinate 16,505,004 downwards.
GTTACTTATGGCTCAACAGCAGCATTTAAGAATCTACAACTGCCAGTCCTCTGGGATTATTTATCAATTATATTAATGATAGGGATGAAAGAGTAGATCAGTTGCTAATTTAATTTGCTGGGAATATTAACTTGGACAAAATTACTATCTTCAGATATAAGTCATATTTATTAAATGTCCACTCAATTTCAAATATTACAGAAGGTAAACAAATACATTATTTTCCCTTTGGAGGAAATATCTCTTGAGGTAAATTATTAATCACATTTTTGGTGATAAAACTGGGATTCAGAAATGTATTGACTCCTCTATGGTCAACAACTGAAAGAGTAGTGAAGTCAGGATTTGAACCTGGGTCAGATTTTTTCACTATTTCAGCTGTCTTGCAATGGCATTAGTATCTGAAAAATCCAAATAGAGATTCTGAGAACTGTTAATGTTTTAAGCAAAATGACTATGCAAACTATAGCTTTACACAGGAGTCCTTTCAAAGTAATTTACTCAAGAATGAGAAAGGGAATGAAAATGAACATTTCTTGAACTCCCAAACGCGATGCTAAAATCTTTTTAGGGGAGGTTGGCTGACTCAGTTGGAAGAGCATGAGACTCTTGATCTCAGGGTCATGAGTTTGAGCCCCACATGGGGTGTAGAGATGACTTAAACTTTTAAGTTTAAACTTAAGTTTAAGAGATGACTTAAACTTTTCAAAAAGTAAAACAAAAATCTTTTTAAGATGTTATTTCACTCATTCATACTTTCAACAAATATTTATTGGGTGTGTTCTAGGTGCTGCTGAAATTGTGAAATAGAAGAGATACCTGTTCTCCTAGAATTCACTCTCTTGATAGGGACACAAAAGAATAAACACATCAATAGTAAATAAATATAATTGTAGGCAGAACAAAGATAAAAAGAGACAATGATAGAGCTTTTCTTGTTTGTTTTGGTTTGTATTTTATTCTAGAGAAGGTCCTGCTACAGAGAGGGCATCTGAGTATTTCACTGATTATGTGTCACTAAGTGTGCCATGGGAAGATTCAGAGGTGAAATGTCCAAGGCAGAGGGAATAGCGAATGCAGAGACATCAATATGTTGGAATCCAGCATGTTCTGTAAAGGCAAGAAGGCCCACACAGCCATGGGGGAGTCAACAAGACAGACAGTGGAACGAGATGACCTAGGAAAAAGCTAGATTACGTAGGGCTTTGCTAGCCATGCTAACGGGTTCAGATTTTACCTCAAGTGTGCACGGTTTGGGGAATACCATGTTGTGATTTATATGTGAAAAGAGTATTCTGAGTGTCACCTGAAGAACAGTCTCTAGGGGACACGAATGGAAGGAAATCAGTTACGAGGCTGCTATGACACCTGGTGAGAGATGATGACGGCCCCAATCAGTATGCTCTCTGGGGAGGTGGCAGAAGGTGATCAGATTTTGAAAGTGACCTTCACTGGCTTGCTGAATATAAAGTCAGTATAGAAAAGAGAAGAATCAACGATAAATCCTAAGTTTGGGGTCTTAACAACTAGGTGAATAGTAGGGGCATTTATCAAAAGACTCAGAGAAGAGTGATTTTAGGGTTTATCGTTTGGAGTTCTGATCTATACATGTTTATTGTGATACAGAGATGTCAAGCAGGCAGTTAGAAACAGGAGTCTGGAACTCAGAGGAGACATTGGGGCTGAGGTTTCAATTTGGCAATCATTAGTTTATTTCTGGCAGTTAAAGCCCTAGGGCAGGAGATCATCGAAAGAGTAGAACCTCAAGACTGAACCCTGGTATTTGCCAGGATTTAGAGGTTAATATGTCAGCCAGGGAAACTGAGAAAGTACATCCTGTAAGGTGAAAAGAACAGAACACCCTGTCATGGAAATAAAGCTAGAAAACTATTTCTTGCAGAGGGAGTAATAGGCTGGGCAAAACATGACTCACTGAAGCCTTTACAGCCAAGCAAGATAAGAATTGGAATTCCACGACCCACTTTTATTTTTTCAAACAGATGAGGAAACTGAAGTTGAGAAAGATCAATTAACTTTACGACTGTCACACTGCTAATGAGTGATACAGCTAGGGTCCACACCAGCACAGTCTAATACAAAAGATCACGATTTCCATATTTTCAAAGAGTTTCTGGATATTTAAATATAGAGATGAGAGCTATTACAGAACCATGCAACATAAAAATTTTAGTAAGACTAATCATGCACAAATGGAGCCACGCTCATCAATTAGAAAAAGAAAACACCTAACAATTAAGAGCCACGCTTTGGTGGGGAAAACGTATATATTCATTCACAAAGATACTTGTCCTTAACCACCGTTACTCTGTATTGCTAATTTGGTAGAACCATTTGTCACTGTACATTAGTATCTTTGATATAAGTTTTTATTCTGCCCCCAGACTAAGTCAATTGGTATGTTATAAAGATTTATACAATCGTATATCATAATAACTCAGTGACAAAACATTTGCACATCCCTAGGTGATATCAGCAAGAATCCATGTAATTTTACATTTGTACACCATTGCTGTAAAATGCTCTATGCCAAGTCTTATTTTATGTGAGATAACCAAAGCTGAAGCACCTTTTGGTATGGAATCCCTTTGCAGTTGCCTAACACCACAAAATTTGGGTCAGCAAAGAGCTACCACGTGGGGGGAGGATGCATACTACTCTACGATGCAAAAATCATGAAATGTATCACAGTAATTCTCTGTGTATCACAGTACATTTATAAGTCTATCAAAATTTAGTTTGTCATTTAGACTAAACTAAAGCTTACTGAAAATAATTTATCAGTAAGCTGTCTAGAGTCCAGTCTCTCGACTGGGGAGGATATCACATAAAATGTGACTTGATTTTAAAGGTATTTTTAATCTGTGGACTTTATGCAACCAATGACAACAGTGATGAGAAAGCCATGAACACCTCTAAACTTCTGTGGTTCGAATGTGTCACTTCCCAAATAATTTTTTATCAAAATTTAGCCTAGAATATACTATGTAAAATGCTCAGTGCTAGTGCATACAAATGCCATGTCTGTGGCCAAAATTAGCAGAAGTCAAATATGTCACAAGCAGACAAATGCATAATAAATACAAATTCACTTATGTACAATGCACACATATACATCATACACATGAGGTATTTTGTGTACTAATTCACTTTGAAAGTATTCAATAATGGGGCATCTGGGTGGCTCAGTCAGTGGGGCATGTGAATCTTGATTTCATGAGATCAAGCCCTGCATCAGGCTATGCACTGGGCATGAACCCTGCTTGAGATGCTCTATCTTTCTCTCCCTCTGCCCCTACCCCGCTCATGTGCATGTTCTCTTTCTCTCTCTCTCAAGAAGAAGAAGAAGAAGAAGAAGAAGAAGAAAAAGAAAGACAGAAAGAAAGAAAGAAAGAAAGAAAGAAAGAAAGAAAGAAAGAAAAGCAAAAATGAAAATAAATACAAATATGCAAAGGTAATAAAATCTTTATCAGACTATGGATCTGATGAATCTTAATTTTCGAATCTTGAAATTTACCTGGGCCAGGTTTAAGTTAACACAGGATTCTCCTCTAGAGTAGGTCAGGTAGGAAATATATGCTATAGCAACTAATATTATTAGGGTTTATTTACCCAAAGTTGAATATTTCTAGTAACCAAAGAGACAAACTCACCAATTTACAAGGAAGCACATCCCATATTTATACTGATCATAATCTACCCTCCTATAATTTGCTTGCACAGAATAAAATCAACGTTTTTTCTGCATGAGAGGTGTGCAGATTGGGAAGGCAGTCTATATTGTCTCCAATTATAGTAGACACATGTGAAATTGCCCACAATCTCTACCTTTCTGAGAATTGCTTCTCCTTTACCTTCTAGTCCTGGTCCAGGGATGGGTACTTTTCCTGTCCTAGTACAGTAAGTCCCTTCTATGGTGTTTTCAGTGATAGAAATGGAAGAGTCAAAGGCATATATCACGTTGGTGGGTACAACCATGAGCTGTCAAGGACAGAGGTTTCTCCCCACTGAAGGAGTGGCTGGAAGTGAAAGAAAGCAGAGTAGGAGAAATCAGGAGCCATAACAAACGTTGAAGGTGTCCTGCTGGTTTTTGAGAATCGTTGGTACTAAAAAAATCTTGAAGCCCAGTGAATTCGTCCCCTTGGTTTCCGTAAGACACTCCACAGCTGTGATAATAAACTTTCTCTATTCTTTAAGTTGGTTCAACTGCCTTCTCATTGCTTCCAGCCAAGGGTCCTTAGTACATTCTAATTTACTTCAACAATGCTCATATAAAAGCGAGCAGCCCAGGTCTAAAATCCAGGCACCATCATCAACAGTGTGACTTTCTACAAAGCCTCAGCATTCTCTGTGCCTACTCATCCCAACATTCTATTTCCTACGTAGAGGAAGCATAGTGGGGACAGAAGTCAGGGCAAGAGAGCTACATCCGAACACAGGTTATGCCATCATCTGTACTTTCAGATGTATTTCTCTAGGTTAGAACTGAAGAGTAAGCGAAAGTGAAGGCATAAGAACAGGGGGTGTGGGGGTGGAAGAATAAGGAGGACAGGGCAGAGGGAGTTGGAAAATAAACAATTTTGTCACGATTACACCTAAGGTTGGCCATGAACAGACATGTCCAAATCCAGTTAATTAGGGGGACGAGCCCAGGGAACAGGTGATTAATTCTCTTGAGTGCCCTCATAGACTTTCCCAAGCAATAATGGAACTAGTAGCTGCCATCTGTGGGCCCTACCACGTGCCAGCTACTGGGCTCAGCGTTTTCATATGTTATCTTGTTAATTCCTTGGCTTAGATGTCTTTTGGGTTCGTTCTGAGGAATAAAAAGACTGCTGGCTATTCCCCAGAGCCTTGCAGTATAGAGCGTGGCTTTAGGTGGGGACTGAGAGAAATGATTCTCTGCCGGCTGCCAAGCACAAGTTCAGGGGAATGACCACGAGCAAGAGGGAGGAGGAAGACGTCTCACCCATGGAAACCAGGGGAGTTCGTCACTGAACTCTGCTGGACTGCAAGGAGACAATTAGAGCCGATCCTGAATGACGATCTACTACTTAGCACAAAATAAACTACAAGAACAAAAGAAACTATTCTCATTTCAAAATATCCGTAGTGAATATTAAAAGGTGTTATTTTCTCAGAAAAGCTGACAAAATACTGCAACAATCGTGCTAAAGTCTGAAGGATTTAGTCACTAATAAATATTCGTGAACCTATCATATCGTGACTACTTATAAGCAAGTTTCTCTTCTTGAATGAAGGTTATCACGACAAAAACCTTAGATACACATGATAGATAAGTCATGATAAATCAACACAACATACTCTTATTCAACAAAAATAGTGACAAATGAGGTGTAAAGATGATTTAATATTTCAAACATATCAAAAATGAGCAATTGTTCCCTCCAGCAAATATAAAACATTTTAAGTTAAATAAAAAAAAGGAAGAGTGAAATAAAAAATAAATTGGTAAATTCAAGGGAATGAATAAAACACGTAAAAAAATACAACAGAGGGAACATTTTGGCCACTATTTGTCATACTCATCTGTTGAAAAAAAAATGAAATCTCTCTTTTTGACTTTTTTAGTAGAAACCTGGTGTTTTAAATCATCTCTTTTTGTATGTGTGCAGTTTTTTTTTTTTTTCACTTTTTAAAAATCTCTCCCCCGGTCTATAAACTTGAAGAAAGCTAAATGAAACAATTTGCAATAATTTCAGAGTATGTTTTATTCCAAAATCCACCATTTATAGACAAACTATGGCCTCAAAATACTAAACTCAGCGTTGTCGGTGCAAAGCTTTTGAGTGTATTTTTTATGATCAAGTACAACTTTGTGTTTTAGGAACATCTGTCTGCACACTATAGACTAAAATCAACAGGAATATACTATCTTAAATACTTGAGCAAAACTCAGTAAAAGATACAGTAGGCAAACATTGTGGTCGGCTCAGCAGTGATTACCAACTCATGCTCCAAATTCACTATAAAATGAAAATCAATATTTCCACAAGTTCCTGCAACATAAAAGATAACCTTCATTGATTTTTCTAGACTTAGGCCTCTCTGATAAAATCTAATATAAATTTTCAACCATGAGGATTTGGATCAGAGCAGGGGTGATAAGTCCTGCACATCTCTTAAGAGGTGGAGAATTTTTTTTTTTTAAAGTGCACGTTCATACTATTTATAATTTGCCCTGTGCAAGTGAAAGCCTTTTCCACCCGTGCTATCAGGAATCTCTTCTAATTTTTATTACTGTGAGGCTAAAGCCTGTTCCAGATAATTTGGAAATTTCAGGGGAGTTGTGATAGGGCTGATGGTGCAGCCCTAGCTGACTTGAGAAAGGAGCTAACCGGTAATAGCCTCCATGGCCGTGCTGATTAAATGTTGCCATAGATGAAAGGCCTGCCATTGCTGCAATAAATTAACCAATCACACAAATCCCAAGTCAGTGCTAATCCTTCCTTGATACTCTGATCCTCTGATCAGCTCAAGGAGGTAAAGAAACTGGCTTGTGACGCTTGGTGCTCTAACCCCTGGATTTCATGTACACAACGAGCTAATGATATCTTGCTGACCAGTTCAATGGGATGAACTCCTCTCACAACCCTTAGGGAACACCACGGCCTTCTTAAAAAAAAAAAAAAAGAAAAGAAAAAGAAAAAGAAAAAAAAAGGAAAAAAGAAAAGAACAGAAAAAGAAAAGAAAGGAAGAAAAAAAAAGAAAAACTGACAAGCAGATAGGAGGCTTTGTGTTTTACCAGCAAACTGCAAGGAAACTCTCCAGCACTTGTTAACTAAAATAATCAGGAAGCCAGGACCAAAGTATGATATGTTTTGTATCATTTAGGTGTGGATAATGAATCGCAAAAGGACAAGGATCAAATAGAAGTGGGAATACTAAAGAAAGCCAACCGGAGAGAGTGGCATTTCAAGAGAGCAATGTGGCCTTTTTAATTTTTTATTCTGTGTTTGGTTCAATTTTGAAGTAGCTCTCTGTTGAGTATTCTGAAAAAAAAAAAAAAATTTTTTTTTTTTTTTTTTGTAGATGCACATTTTGGACTTCTGCAGATTCTGTTAGAGACGCGGTGATCCATAGCGCTCTGCTGGTGTGATTAGAATCTGATTTAGGAATAGACTCATTTAATCAATTAGCAAAAGGTCTGGCCACATGCAGTGCCTTCCTGTTAATTATGTGAATGCTGCGGCTGCAACACGGTTCGTGGAATTGAGTCTGTGCAGGATGCATTGGTGGCATTCATAATTGGGGAAAGTTTTTTGTATATAGTAATTGGTTGCTAGAAGTAGGAAGGCTCTAGGGTTTTCTTCAGGGTTTCACACATAAAGAGTTTTTGAAAAGACTTCATTATCTTTCTTGGTCAGTCCCAAGAAATGAAAACCAATTCTTTTATAAGACAGATGTAGGGACAAGGAGGCAAATGTAGAAAAATCAGTGTTTTGGAAAGAAAACTAGTTTATTTTATATGAGAAGCTGGAAGGTGAGGGCTGATAGTTTGTATACTGGATGATTTTATTTTTGAAGGGAGATGAGGGAAGAATTGATAGTTTTCCCAAAAGTTCTACCTGGTCCATAAAATTCAATCACATTTAAGCAACTTGATGGAGCGCAGCTAAGAGACCTCGATTATAACTTGGCAAGTGGATATTCTAAGTTGAAAATTTGCTCACTGTGATAGATCAAAAGCCCTTGATAAAAATAACAGCGATCATTCAGATCAATGTTCTCTCTTTCTAAAACTTCCCTGGCTTTTACCTATCTTATCATTCAGACTCCTTTTTATTTACATGATGATCCTCACGTACGGGTAGTACAGCTTTGTCAAGTGACCTTCCCAAAGGCAGTACTTCCCACTGCTGGACTCAGAGCGAGCGAGTCTGGTTGTAAGGAGCAGATCTCATGGGAATTAATTAGTCAGAACACGAAAACACAGCTTACTCCCTGCAAGGCATTCTGGGCCAACGTTGCAGAATAACACAGCCATTTCTGACCAAATAGAAGAAGGAAAAAAAAAAAAAAAGGTCTTTTTTTTCCCCCCCAAGAACAACAGATGTTATAACAGTCCAGAGAGGTACTAAAGTAAGTTTTATGCGGCAGAACAACAGGGCTGGAAAGAACTTAAATAATGATCCTCTGTAGAAATTAATCCTTTGGAGTTCTCATTTGATGTCTCACACCTGCAATATCTATTCAAATTTAATATTTATCCTCATTAATAGTCTTATATAATGTGCAGCAGTACTATTAGGAATTTGATTCACTATCATTCCCAAATGAAAGACACTATTCATGGGAAAAATTAAATAGAAGACCATTTAAAGCATGCGGTAGTATATAGAGATTTTCTTCCTAACTTAGAAGAACTCAAATATATTATGCTACTTTTTATTATTAAATTAAGATGGGTTGATACCACCATCATTATCATTAGAATATTTATCTGTGTTAAATAGCAGGAAAAACAAGAAAGAGATTGGAAATGACAAACTTAAAGAAAAACAAAAATTTTCTCTGCATTCTTCCAGCGTTGTACTTAATAAACAGATGTGTTTTTATCTGGTGCTAATGAGGATGTACATGGTATGTTTATGAGAAAATCAAAGGTGAGATGTTTAAGTCTGTTCCCTTCCTGTCATTAACACACATACATAAAGCCTTATAAATGAAAAAAGTATTTGAAACTTGTCATTTCTATACCCAGTTTTAAAAAAGTAAAATTGTGTCGCCATTTGCTATTACTTTCATCCAAATTATCTCAATTTCCAAGGTGATTAGACATATACACGGAAAACAAGACAGCATTTTCAAAACTGACCACGTCAATTCCTGCCAATCCAAAGGTTCCTTCTTGATTTTCAGAGATGTTAAACAGAGCCCAGGCATAACAGAGCCCTAACGTTCAACTTAAGCTAAAAATTCTGCGTCTATTAATGCCCCTTTCCCACAGATGCCAGGACATAGCTTCATATATACTGGATGATGGTAAGGATGCAGCTATGACACCATATTTGGAAATCACAAATATGTGAACTGAAAGAGAGATATTTAAATGTACAGTCAGAATTCTACTTTCCAAAGAACAATAGCTTTAACTAAACTTCTGGAGTAAAGAAATAAGAAGCAATGGACTGAGTATAGTATGTCTGTCCCTTTCCTGGGTGTCATAAATGAAAATCACCACAGATACTATCTTACTTGATTGAGGTTTTAGAGGTAAAAAGCCTCAGGACTTCTCCCCCCCACTCCCCCACCCCCATCCTGAGGCTTTATTTAGTCAGGAATCTCATAATCACACCCACAAAAAAAGAAGACCAAGATCTGATACATGGAGATCTTCCCCTCTGGCATGAGTTACTTTATATGATGATTAGAGGATAGTTAGAGTCTCATAGAAAGGAAATGATTTAACTACCATGGGCTCTTTTTTCAACACTGCTATGCAGAAGCAGCTTTGGATTCCAAATTAGACTAAGAAACTTCCAGAAGCTTTAGGTAAACTGGCAAAGGTTTTCACAAGAAAAGAATATGCTCCTTCCCTAGGTAGAGTGCACCAGAATAGTTACGGAGAGTGCAAATCTCTTTATAACGGGGATGGTGCTAATAAGAAAGCTGTAACCATTATAAATGGGGTTCTTTGCTTTTCTTTTTTTTTTCTTTCTTTCTTTCTTTCTTTCTTTCTTTCTTTCTTTCTTTCTTTCTTTTCTCTCTCTCTCTCTTTCTCTCTCTCTCTCTTTACGAAAATGCAGAGTGAAGGAAAAAGAGAAGAATAAAACCCTTACTCTTTCTCTGACTTTTGTTTTCTTTCTTCTCTTGGTGATTTCTCCTCATTCACTTTTACTTTTTATTAATCTGACTAGACAAGGCATGTAACTATCAGGGATCTAAACACGTTTTCACTCATCCAGTTTACAACCTGCTCTTCTGTTCTGACACGGATACCACTGTTTGCCATAAGCGTTTAATGAGTACATAGAATTACTGTCTACTAAATAACTAAATGCTTCACCCATTTCAGTCAATTTTATGACACAACTTGTCACTGTTCTTTTTGTTTTTTGTTTTCCTTCAAACAAAAATAAGACATCAGCTAATTTTGCATACTTTGCTTCTCTCTCAATTCAGGTCATGTGAAAATACACATAGATTCTGGATGATACTGGAAACCAATTACAGGATTATTAGCAAGCATTATATAGTTCTCTTTTGAGATTTAATCATGAGGAATACACAGATTAAAGAGATGTACAACGAAGTTATGTGCACACTCAATGGCTAAAGCCAATAAAAGAGACAGTCTTGGTCTTGACATGGATTTAAAACTGCTGGCAAAAGAAAAAAAAAAGTCACCATATTTAATTGTTCTCAAGTCAATCATCACTGAATAGAAACTAAAATCCTGGGTGCCAGTGTGGCTCAGTTGGTTAGGTGTCCGAATCCTACTCTTGGTTTAGGCTCAGTTCATGATCTCACGGTTCGTGAGATCGCTGTGCCTCCTCTGCTGGCACTCTCTTGCTCTCTCAAAATAAATAAAAATAAATAAATAAACTTAAAAAGAAAAGAAAATCCAAATTTCTTGGCTTGGCATAGAAAGGTTCCCATTATCTGGACATTAATCCTTCTTTTTACTCATTATTGGCCCCAAACACTTGTTTGTTTCATGCCTTCCTGCCTTTGTCTATGTTCTTGCTTTTTCCTGGAATTTACATTATCAACTTATTTGTGAAGTAAATTAATCCTCCAAACATTTTTCTGAAAATCATCCTCCAGAAGCCTTCCTTGGGCACTTGAGATAGTTAAATGTTTCATTTTCATACTTACCCTTAGCAGATAATTTCTGTTTAATGGCTGGCCAGCATCTGGTCCAGCTCCTTTTGATAACAGCTCTCTGTGTCTTCTTGGGTAATTCCTCCATTGGACATACATGTTGGGATATTAATGCCAAGTGGCAGAGATGTGGCCCAGGCTAGACTGATAGGGCACTCTTTTCCTGGATCTAAATCTTGAACAAAGAAAGAAAAATACCAAAACCTGTTGGAGCTCATTCTTGCCTATCAAAGTTCCTTGACAAGACTGTACAATGGTTCCTACTATGAGACACCTCCCATCCTCAAAGTGCCCTGATTCCTATCCTTTTCTAAATCTGGTTCTCTGAGCTCCTAGTGATTCTGCAAAGCCCCATACACTCCCCATAAATTGTGCTTCTCAGTTAGCCAGAGATTGTTTCTAGTACTTATTTTCTTTGAAAGAAGAAATAAAAAATTCTTGTATATGCCTCTATCAGGAATCATCTTACTATATTATAGTCATATTTCTACATATCTGGTTCCCTTAATTAGACTGAGTTGCTTGAGGGGAGAGACTAAATCAAAATCATTTGTGGGACTGGAGAGTCCCTTGCACAGTGACTGGCTCATGGCAGGGAATCAAAATGTGTTCACTGAATCAATGAAAGACTTAATGAGTGAATTATGATTAACACAAACTAATGAGGGCCATTATTAGAATTAAACTATAGGGAGGTATATAAACATTAAAGTGACTAAGAACTTTTAAGTCAGACATGAGTTCAAATCCAGGATTTGTACTTTTGTACTGAATGCTTAATGGAAGAACTAGATCAGCTTCACAGAGTTATAGAAATACACAACAACCAGGGGCGCCTGGGTGGTTCGGTTGGTTAAGCGGCCAACTTCAGCTCGGGTCATGATCTCGCGGCTCGTGAGTTCAAGTCCCGCGTCAGGCTCTGTGCCGACAGCTCGGAGCCTGGAGCCTGCTTCGGATCTGTGTTTCCCTCTCCCTCTACCCCTAACCCACTGACATTCTGTCTGTCTCTCTCAAAAGTAAATGAACATTAAAAAAATTTAAAAAGAAATATGAAACACCAAACACCAAGCTAGTCCCTGGCACTAAAAATATTAACATTAATATTTAGGTTATGAATAAAATGACTTACTCTAAGTTAGAACTGTGAGCTTTTGCAATTTAGAACTGAGGGATCTCAAATAATAAATATTCAAAATGGTCTTAAAATTTCTTAAAAGTCATTATAAAACACTACAATGCTAAAGAAAACTTCATTCTGTTTTAAAAGATGTGATCAAATTAAAATTTATCGACGGACCTTTTTGGGGTGAAGAATCTTCTAGAAGTTAATTTTTTGCAATATGGGCCAATATTCTTCCTCAACATTAGACATATCAACCACATGGAGGGTTAATGTCCTGAATTAGACATGATAAGTGGAAGCCAAAAAGCCCCATAACAGAAGAGATGAACTGATTTAAAAGAAATCTCAGACATTTTAAGATATCCTCAAAGATCTTACTGCTTTCTTTGTCAATGAACAAGATAATCAAAATTAAAGTTTTTACTACACTAACCCTGGGTCCCCTGGAGAATACTCAGGTGAAATACGAGAGGGGTTTTAATACCTAGAAGCCCAGATGCATTATAGTAAGGTCAGCTGAGGAGCACAGCAAAGACTTGAGGCCATAATGACCCCATATGGAGCCAAAGAGCAGCGACGGTAATAAACTTCCCCACGATGATTTCTTTGCTCCTTGCAGTACTAATGCAGACTGACAGTCGCAGATCTTTCTTTCAAAGGAATTTTTTACTTGAAGAATCATGATTTTTTGCCAACAATGATTAACATCTACAAATTCAAAGAAAGCACTGGTCCAACCTAAGGGAGCGGTATGCAGCGTGTGTGGGGTTGTGTGTTTAATATTTTAATGTAACTGATAGAAAGTCTGTACTCCATGACTTGTGCACAAAGATATTTCCTTTTTTTTTTTTTCTTGGAATGGAATACTCACTGAAGAGAAACTGGCATTAGCTTCCATGGTAATAAGATGACTCTAAATGAGGCATCTGAGGACAGAAACATTAGAAATTGGGGACAGCTGCGGACAGCAGATTTGGGACACTGGTATCATGTATGTAACAAATCTTTATTAATAAGTACATTAAATCCCATATTTTTCATTTATAACTGCTGCATAATTTCCTGTTAACACTTCATGTAAATTCCAGATAAGGTAATAATTTTTTTTTTCAGAATTCTATTTCTGTTTCATTATATGTTCTATACTCTGCCCCACAGGTCAGTTGCATGATTGAAGTATTATGCCTCATTAAAATTCCACTAGTTAAAACATGGAGACGGAATTTTGGTAATTCTTTGCTCCATTACTAGAATTAACCATTCCAATACATTCCTGGGCTCCCTGGACCTCATAATTTATGTATACATATACACTTACATCTACACCATTAACAAGTTCTTAAATACACACACAGAGAAGAAGCATATGTAACACAGATATATGCTGGTCAAGGGGTCTCGATGTCCTCAACAGAAAGCTCTTATCTTCCTTTTGCTCCAGTGGCTGAAAATCCTTGCCCCACCACCTCACAGTTCAGCATTTCTAGCTAGCAGCTGCTATCAGAAACCTAAATAACAAAAATATGCAAACTTGCACACTAATTCCCTTTGGAGATAGATCTTGGCTGCAGCCCTGTCATAAATCAGAGAATTTCGATATGAAATGAGGCAAGCAGCTCTAATCATTTCTGCATTTCAAATTGGATCACTGGCTCAATCACTGGGCTTTTTTAAACTGCTTGCCTAAGAGCAAATGTGAGGCGGGAGATAATTCTGAAGACATCTCTTCTTTTGTGGCCGTAGAACTCTTTTAACTGTTTCAAGACTGAAGGCCACATTTCAGTGATAATAGCACAAATCTGCTGGGAGAGATATGGATCCTTCAAGACATCTTCCTCCTCTTTCAACTCACAGAATTCCATCAATATCTGCATATATTATATATATTAATATATGTGTGTGCATATGGGTTTTGTATGTCTAAAAAAGAAAGTGAGAAAAAAAAAAGAAGAGAAACATCTGACATGGATCCACAGTCTATTTCTCCTTAGAATTTCCTGTTTTTGACACAAGGCAAGTTTCAATTGCACTGTGAGATAGTTAACATTTTTAAACTGGGAAAATGTATTTCAAATCAAATGAAATTGTACCAAAATGTGGAAGACTTTGGCATTTTAAGGATGGCCTGCCGTCCTGCCCACCCCACCCTTCAGTAGCCAAATGCGAAATAGGAAAGTCCTTTCACCTTCCCGGATGATTTTTGAATTCTTATTATGATTGCATCATTATATTTTCACATCTCAGACAACCCTTTAAAAACAATGTATCAAGAAAGGGGAAAAAAAAAGGAGAAGGAAAAAAAGCCTTCAAGGCAATTACTGAGAGTAAAGAATCCTCTTGACCTTTTGATATTTTTGCTTTGAGTCTCCCTTATTTCTTATCCAAATGATACTAAAGGCTTGTTGCAGGTTTCCTGTGCGCATTACTGTGCTTTGAAATGAATTTAACTGTTTTTCACAAGGCTTGGTAATGCCTTGTAAGCCTAATAGTGATCTGATGAAATTTTAAAGCTAAGCTCCTTGTGTTTCGAGAACAGAATAAAAATGTTTATCAAATTTTTCTTTTACACAGTTAACAAACAAGACAACTCTGCTTTATCTGGTGTTTTATTTTTCCGTTGTCTTTTCACCTTTAAATGGCTGACATTGTATTTTACTTCTGGGGACTCATGATGCAAAATTTGCCATTTTCTTGTTATTAAGTTTTTGGAAATTGGGAGACGAATGATGTCATGCTGATACAGGTGTTAGAGGACTTATTAATACTACTTATGTTCTTACTATGGCAACCTAATAAATGATAGTATTACTGGGTATTCTATGTACAGCTTTAAAAACTTCATTTCTCATCAGCAACATGAATATGCCTGCATTTGTCCCGCATACTTTCAGACTGATTAAGATAACCCAATGTCTATAGCTTATCAAATCATATAAAAATCAAAAGCCTTTACATGAAATTTTTGTAATGTGAAATTATAGCATTTATTTTATTTTTCTCGCATATAAGTTTAAAACTGTATTAAAGACTCAGGAAAGGAACATTTTCCCAATATGTTAATTAAAAGCTACCTTTACAGTACTATCTTTGTTAGTTCCAAGTGTTATATTTTTTTAAAAAATACTAAAACCTATCTTTAATAAACACATTTTGTGACTTAAAAAACTCTACTATGAATAAAAATGCTGAACGGATCCAACTTATTATAAAGCAAAACCACTTATTAATATTTAGGGGTCACTTGGTTTTGGTCATTGTCGCTTTTTTTTTGGTTGTTTTCCAAATAATTAATTCAAGGAGAACTCCACAAGGTTCTGAGAAGTTCCAAACATTTAAACTCATAAACATGTAAAGTTTATTGTTTACAACCCAGTTTGTGGCCTCCACAGAGAAGAAAAACATCAGAATCAGCCCACTGATTCATAACCTATATTTACCTTTTTCTTTATCTGAGAACATTAAGCTAAGGCTCCAAGCTTCAGTAGGGAGTTAAGTCTGAAAACTGAAGCTATTTTAAGAGAACGGGGGTGGTTGTTACCCCACTAACTTATCTACCCATAACTGATAAATACTTATAATAACCTTGCATTATCCCACTAATCCCCCCTATTTTTATTTTCCTGGATAAGTTCCAAACTACCAATACTACGGCAGAACTATACTCTTTCAAGTCTGATATGCTTATTCCTAAAGTGCACCATGTGTCTTGTGCGGTGATTGAGTGGGTGTTGGTAAAAAGCCGCACTTCCACTGACTTTCTGTGTGTGTGCACATGTATATACATACACACATGCTTTTTTCTTATATTGTTACGGGAATTTCTTCGAGATACTGTGCCAAGTGTAAAAGCTGTCTGCATCCATTACAGAGAACTCTTTTAAGTTTTGGATACAAATTTCTCTCCTCTTCAAATTTATTCTCTAAGTCAAACACACCTCTGGCTATATCTGTGGTTCCCCCAAAGCACTTCTCATGACTTGAATTAACCCAATGCTCACAAGGAAATACACAAAACATTTTTAGTCTATGTGCGGCTCAAAAAGAGGCATTTAAAATAAGTAATAAAATTGTAGTACAGACACAAGTTGTATGCTATATGGCACTTATACACTGTGGCCATGAATATTATGATTATTATCCTGCACAGATCACGTCTCTGCAATGGAAGAAAGGACAATACTTGATATGGGAGGAACACATTAAAGGGAATTTCTCAGACACATCACAGTGACATCACCGGAAGTTGAATTAAAATGTAGCTTTTCAGAGACAAAAGATACCTGGTCACTAACTGGTAGGAGTGGAGCACACGACAAGAGTACATGTTGAGGCATCAGGCTAGCTCAAGAGAAAGCCAAGGCAAAATAATAAACGTGAACGGAAGAGAGGCACTCAGCAGCTAATTCAAAAAGGAAAGGGAAAGAGAGCAAAGTTGTAAACAAAATAAATTGGAAGATGAGTGAAAGGGAGAGTGCCAAGAACAGGAAAAATATGAATGGCAGAGCGGAAAAAGTAGGAAAAGGAAGAATAACCAAGTAATATGATTGTGCAGTGAAGACACAAAACTAAGCTAGAGGTAAGAGATACGAGGTCAAACACAGGAGATTCAGACAACAAAAAAGTACTATTTACATTAATCTAAATATATCACAAATCCCTCAAACATTCTGCCTACGATAAATTCAAATTTCTATACTAAACAAATCCCTAGCTTTTCATAACTTTAGCTTTTTGTGAGCTTTGTTGGTTGGCAAAGTAGCTAAAATTGTTGGTGAAAGTTATTTTTTTTCTGATTATATATAAAATACCGCCATATGGCTGGTAGGTATACTGCCACAATAATCTCTTAGCTGAGGCTTAAGACAACTATTGCTACATGCATTTAACAAAGTCTGGATGACATGACAAAATCTGGGATTGCCATTTTCCAGACACTGCTTCCGTCCTTCAAATCACGATGAAATGACATTTGATTGCAACTTAATGGCACACACACACAAAACCCTTATATAAATATTGGCTGTAAAATATCAAGTAGGGCTGAATAACAGGACTAGAGGCAGTCCATGGAGTTTGGATCTAAGATCTAGTAGGTCTGCATGTACCCCTTCACTGAGCTTTTACTTTTTAAGTGACTCTCCAGGTTAACTGCTTTATAATACGTTTTGAGCTACTAAAGGTTTTTAAAACAGAAATGGGACCAGGAGTCCTTAAATCCCATTCAACTGTGTGCACTATGGATCAGGTATTTCTCCTGAATTCCATCTGTGGCCATGGTCTCAACAGGTCAATGAGGAGAGAGCCCCCAAGCCTACCCATCATCAGCTGTCACCTAAACTTGCCCCCTGACTGGCCTGACATACATCCTTACTCTAAGAATTTAGTAAAGGACTATCTTAAATGGCATCCTGCCTGTGAGGAGGCAGTGTGGTTAATCTTTGACAAAAGAGCATTCACATGTCAACAAAACAAATGCCTAATGGAAGGCCCTACTGCAAAAGAATAAAGTAGGCCATTCAAGCTGCCAATAAAAAAGAAATTTAGAAAAGATTGAAAGTTTGATTCCAGCATCATCATTTCCACTGAGATTGAAGTCCGACCCAACATCCAGTGCTCCTTCAGCAGCCTTAAACTGAAGTTACACCAGGCCCCAAAGGGTCGACAGGAAGAGTCTCATGTAATGACATGATTTCAACTCAGAGGAGGGGAGAAAGGAAATCAAAACACTCTCTCTTAAATTGATTTTTTTTAATGTAAAACATGCTTTCAAAGTTATTGTGGAAAAGATTACAGATGGAAGAGAAATACTTTCTTATCTTCCAGTCTACTTTCCCTAGATTTAACACAGGAATCCTTTCTTGTCCATACAAAGGGAATATTCTTGAGTAGTCCTAGATTTTGCCACACCAGAAACTGAGTTGCCTATTTCAACAGAATTCATGGCTCTACCCTATGGATGTAAGCAGACTAATCCTTAGATCAAATCTTAACTAATGCATTTTAATCCAATTCCTCTCTTGCTTATATAGGTTATAAAATAGGTTCATTTTTTCAAATCCAGCCCATAATTTAGTTTCCTCCAAATGTATATATTCGCACCAAATGTAACAGCCTAATAGCCAGTAAAACAAAGAAAAATCAATCATTTGTGCTAAAAAACAAACAAAAACAAAAACAGGAACCTAACCAAACAAAAACAAACTGCATAAATTTCCTTAACCTTTCCAATGGTGGTAGGAAATAATCCATACTGCTAATCTCTTAAAAGATTCTATTCCACTGGTCTCAAATGGAGACGATTTTGTCCTCCCACCCAGGAAACACATGACAATGCCTAGAGAAATTACTGAGTGTCACAAACAGGGGGTGCGCTGCTGACATCTAGTAAAGATTGGGTTGCTACAAAACATCCTAAAGTGCACAAGACAGGCCTCTTCCAAAGAATTATCTGGCCCAAGATTCCAATCGTGCCAAGGTTGAAAAATACCCGTTAATCTCTACTACTAAACGATACTTCCTGGTTTCCAATTTATAACACTGTTTGGGCACCTGGTTGGCTCAGTTGGTTAAGCATCTGACTTCGGCTCAAGTCAGGATCTCACGGTTCGCGGGTTTGAGCCCTACATCGGGCTCTGTGCTGACAGCTAGGAGCCTGGAGTCAGCTTTGGATTCTGTGTCTCCCTTTCTCTCTGCCCTTCCCCTTTTCATGCTCTGTCTTTCTGCCTCTCTCTCTCAAAAATAAACATTAAAAAAAAACAAAGATTTATAACACTGTAGAACAGTTCCCAATGTTATTTGCGCTTTATAGAAATGTTCCATATGGAAACCTGAAAAGAGACCTGTCGGCAATTTCTTTCTGGATTACACTGACTGTACCTGCTAGTACTTTTACAAAGTAAGGGACAGTCAGTATTTTTATTACACATAATTTTTTCTTGGTTTTATCACACAATATAAAAAAGCATTTGGCATGCACTTTGACTATTCTTATGTTGAACTTAATATAGTAAAAAGCCCACAGTTCCAAGTTTGCACTAAAGGAGTTCTTTTGCTTATAGCTAGAGCAATCCTTCATTTCAGTGCTGTAAGGTGCCAACCTCACTTTTACTCCATGTGTGCCATTCATCTTCAAGAGTGTTAAGCCCGAAGGTTTCACCTTTGTACACAATCCTCAAAATAACTATCTGTTCCAGATAAGCCTTTAAATTAGACTGTAAACTCCCTGAGGCCAAGGATATTCCTTCCCCTTATTTTCTACATATACTAATATATATGTATATATATATCTGTGTGTGTGTATATACATATATACATATGTATATATACACACACAGATACATATATGTGTATATATATATATATACACACACATATGTGTATATATATATATATATATATACACACATATATATATATACACACACAGATATATATAGCCTAAAAATCAAACACTTTAGGTAATAAGGTCAAAGAATTTCAAATATGCTTTGATATTGGATTAGTTGTTATAAATAGATCCCAGAAACTTCCAGAGAAGCCTCTAATGATCTAATGCACAACAACTCAGTTGCATGTATTTCTCTAAAAACCGAGAAGTAGTAGGGGAAAAAAAAAGTCGGTGGAGGATTCTTTCTAGTGCTAATCTGCTTTGACAACGCTTATAAGAAGTATTATTGGATAGGCAAAACTGTATGGAAATCATCTGCAGTAGAGTTTGAGGTGAACTGGGCTGATGATTTAGTATGTCACCGAAATATTTTCCGGTGACTGAAATATTTTTCAACTGACTGAAGAGTTATTTCATCTTGATGGACAACCCAGCGGTTCTTGAAGATGACCATGTTCTCTTTTGCTCATGGACCTTTATTATGTTCCACTTTTGCCATATCCAACGCACCTAAGCACACACACACACACACAGCCAAACCCCTTCCAAGTCCCAAGTATTCTTAAACTAATTTATTCCTATTCAATCTACCGGTCTCCGCTTAGATATCACTTCAATTTTTTATTCCCAAATATATGTTAGATATTCTTCTAACATACAGCATTTCCTTTCCTCTTTTATCATTTATTTATTTATTTTAAATTTTTTGAGTTTATTTATTTCAAGAGAGAGCGAGCAAGCAAGCACAAGTTGGGGGCGGGGGGAGTAGGGTGTGGTGCAGAGAGAAGGACAGAATCCCAAGCAGGCTCCACACCAGCAGCACAGAGCCCGATGAGGGGCTTGAACCCATGAACCGTGAGATCATGATCGTGACCTGTGCAGAGGTCAACAGTCAGATGCTTGGACAACTGTGCTACCCAGGCACCCCACTGCTTTTCCTCTTTTAGCACTTACAATATTTTTGCTAATAACCTATTACATGGCAGTTGCCCACATATTTGTCCACATTTTCCATTAAAATATAATCTCCAGGATAACAAAATCAATGTCTATTTCAAGTACACTGAGATATCTTCAGAGCCTAGGACTATGCCTGGTACCTCTTCACTAATAATAAGTGTCTGCTAAATTACTGAACAGATGAATGAAATAAAATATATAAACAGTCACTTTTTATGTATACATTCCTATTCAGAGCACATACAGGATTTGACTCAGACCAGACAGTTACATATTCAAAACAAACAATAAATCAAGGTTGAAGTGATTTGGGGACCTGGACCGTTAGAGAAAAAGCCAGAAAGCACTGGGCGCGGATACAAATGGAAGGGGGGGGGGAATGAAACCACAAACTTCAGTAAAAATTTATATCCCACTATTCACCAGCTGTTCTGTGCTTTCTTCTTTAAGAAATCTTGGGGCGCCTGGGTGGCGCAGTCGGTTAAGCGTCCGACTTCAGCCAGGTCACGATCTTGCGGTCCGTGAGTTCGAGCCCCGCGTCGGGCTCTGGGCTGATGGCTCAGAGCCTGGAGCCTGTTTCCGATTCTGTGTCTCCCTCTCTCTGTGCCCCCCCCCCGTTCATGCTCTGTCTCTCTCCCCAAAAAAAAAAAAAAAACTAAAAAAAAAAAAAAAAAAAAAAAAAAAAAAAAAAAAAGAAATCTTGTATTCTCATCATTGTATGCCTACTATGGAAATCCCCACCCCTGCCCAGCAAAAAACAGGAACACTAAAGGAACACTAAATTATCTTAAAAACTTTTCTATGTAGATCAGAGAGCACAGTGACAACTATTAAAAAGCTGATAATTTGTAAGTATTATAGTGTACAGCATTGCCTTGTCTGGATTAAGTCCCAATGCTTCCCTCCATCCCAAGCTACCCATGGTATTATTTATTTCATCATACTTCTCCTTCCCCCAAACAGTCATTTGCTTTAAGTCAAAATTGGTCAGGAGAAAGAGCACAGCCCCCATTTTGTAGTTTTTATAGTCACACGCCTGCCCCTATCATAACCAATGTCCTACCTTTAAAGATAGAAACACAGAGTTATGAACAACAGTTCTGCTATCTAATGTGGTGCTTGCATTTAACTGATCACCAGCTCTAGTGGCGAGATGCAGACCACTGTCAGATACCTAGTATTTTTCAAGACATTGTCCAGACTAGTTTCCCTGGTGCTTTATCAGAGGGTTTTATCAGGCCTCTGCATGATAAGGGTTGCTACTATTTGCCAAGTTGGAATTTTTGTAAAATTCCTTAATTTTCTGTTGTTAATCCATCAAACACAAACACATGAAAACTTATCTTATTCTACAAGAAGACATGATTGTTGGCGAACTCCAAGGAGATAGAGGGTTGGGAGCGATGGGTTGTCTTTAGTTTACTTAACTCTATCCAAACCAGGCTACTCTGTGTTTGACACCAGAGGAGAGAGCAATCTATGCCCAGTACTAAACTCCCCATTTCATTTCTCTCCGCAGATTCAGATCCGGACTTATTAGGAAGAAGGAATTTACTTTTTTTTTTTTTTCTTGTTAGAACAGACATCAGAAGATACACTCTGTTGGTGATGATACAGAGGCATAATTTTAAACCATTTAGAAAAAAATAAAGGAAAAAATTGTAAAAGAGAGTAACTCTGTATTTCTAAAAGTAACCTTAAAAGCATTTAGAGTACCCCCTATAATTATTTTAATTCAGAATATACTCCTAAGCAGTAGTATAATATAGACTTTCTCAATATTTAAAAATAATATTTTTCATTTGCAAAATCATTTTTTCAGATGCCAAATGAGGCTAAAATATAATTCAGGCTCTTTATTTATTTATTTTTCAACGTTTTTTATTTATTTTGGGGACAGAGAGAGGCAGAGCATGAACAGGGGAGGGGCAGAGAGAGAGGGAGACACAGAATCGGAAGCAGGCTCCAGGCTCCGAGCCATCAGCCCAGAGCCTGACGCGGGGCTCGAACTCACGGACCGCGAGATCGTGACCTGGCTGAAGTCGGACGCTTAACTGACTGCGCCACCCAGGCGCCCCTAATTCAGGCTCTTTAAAAAAAAACAACACTAAACAAAAAAAGGGAGTGGGAATATGATAAAAATATATTTCACTTCACGAGGAATTTTAGAAATCAAGCAGCAAAGAAATTGTTTAACCTGCCAACTTCTTAGAAACTTTGTAGTTCTTGCAAGTAATCTTTTCTTACAAGGTTTATGAATACAGTAGTCTGCAAGACGTCCATTCCATGTCTCCACTAAAATGGATGGAAAACGAGCAATGAACTGGTAGGTTGTGCTGGTTCAGAGTCCTGAGCCCTTAAGTCCATTTCACAGGAATACTCCCTTCTCATTTACTTCAGCACCTTTTCTCCAAAGCATCACTTCCACCCATATGTTTATTCTCCAACCCTCTGGGAAGTCACCTTTCATCAAAAGAAGTGTGTTAATCTTCTGCAGTATGACTGCCATTGGCAACTCCTGCCCCCTTTATGCTGCTCCCATCGGAGTATTCAAAAAAAAAAAAGCTTTTAGGACTCACAACAATACAAAAAGGGAAAAAAAAATCCCTTACCTGTCTTGGCAGATGGAAGAGTGCAGTCTCAAAACCCAGTTACACAGACTTCAGTAATCATAAAATGCATGAGCCTGAGATAGACATCCTCTAATTTATTTCTTAGAAACACACTGTAAACTTGTTGCCTATTTTTCCCTTTAAAGACTAAATTAAAAAAAATACTTATTCCCCCTTTTCAACACTTACTGGGCAACAACCTTCTCCCAAATATTATAAAGATATAATACTTGGTGTTGTTTTTATCATAAATGAGTAGATAGTCAGATAATATTTAATCAATAAATAACCAAATCGTACATATAACTAAATATATAACCAAAGAATAAGCAAATCTCATGAAGTTGGAGAAGTGATAAACATGGATATTCTATTGCAAGTTTCATTAATTTCAAAAAATTATGAATAAATTCCCAGCAGGGATTACAATACCCAGGAAGGATTAAAGAGCTTTGGCTTTATTAGAATCAAAGGTGTTACATGGCTGATTTCTCACTTTACCTTTCCTATCTATAGTTTCATTCAGCACAAATTTGAAGGAAACCATCCAGATTTCTGGACGTGTATGCCTAAAAGAATTCGTGATGACAAATCTACCAGATGTTACTAGCCAGTAGAAGGAACACCAGCCACACCATTTGCTCTTCCAGGCAGATAGACACTCACATTAAAAAGTGAAATCTGAAGGCGCCTGAGTGGCTCAGTTGGTAAAGCATCCAACTTCGGCTCAGGTCATGATCTCACAGTTTGTGAGTTTGAGCCCCGCATTGGGCTCTGTGCTGACAGCTCAGAGCCTGGAGCCTGCTTTGGATTCTATGTCTCCCTCTCTCTCTGTCCCTCCCCCACTCATGCTCTGTCTCTCTCTCTCTCTCTGTCTCTCTCTCTCCTTCAAAAATAAACATTAAGAAATAAATAAAAATTAAAAAAACCGAAATCCATTGCTGCCAAACACCTTGTTTTGGTATATTCAGCGCATGTTGTTTCTCAGCCTTGGCACTGTGACATCTTGACCCAGATTTATTCTTCGTGGTGGGAAGCTACCCAGTGTTTTGCAGGAGGTTTGGCAATAGCTCTGGCTTCAACCAACTAGAAGGTGGTAGCAACTCTTTCTGCCTCCTCTGCCCCCCATTCTCAGGCTATGATGACCATAAATGTCTCTGGGCATTACCAAATGTCCCTTAGGAGCAAAACTGTCAGTGGTTGAGAACCACCGAATTCACCGTGTTACATTAATGAAGAGTTATGAAGATAGTCTTTCATTCTTTCTAACTCATTTTTCCGCTCTGAATCAGTTCTAAATAATTTTTTAAGTTTATGTATTTATTTTGAGGGGGGTTGGTGCGGGTAGGGGTGTGGAGAGCAGAGCGAGAGGGAGAGTCCCAAGCAGGCTCCATACCATCAGCGCGGAGCCTGACTCGGGATTTGAACTCACAAACAGTGACATCATGACCTGAGCCTAAACCAAGAGTCCGATGCTTAACCAACTGAGCCACCCAGGTGCCCCTGAGCTAAATCAGTTTTAAAATATCAAATATTTTCATCAAGGTAGGATACCTACCTGAAAGCTAATATACCCAAGTGGGTTATCAGTAAAATTATGGTCTCCCCAAGGCCTCATTCTGTGCTTTCGAGTACAAAGTACTGGAAAGAATCCTTGACAAGATGAAGCTAGACGATCTGATCCAACAAATGATCTTACTTCAAAATTCACACTAACTTTACTATTAAGCAAAAAACAGCACATTTTCAAATATTGATTCCAACTAATGTCTGATCCTAACAGGCATGATCTTATCAAGGCCCCACTATAATAGAAGGAGTGTCAGGGTTAAACAGAATAGGCCAGGATAAGATCACAATCTACCTCACAATGATGTGATGGTATCGCAGAATGGGGGTAGTATTCTAAGTAATTATCATTAATAGATCCTGGCACAGGAAAGAGCAGGCCTCACTAGGTTTAAACAAATTTGAACGAGATAAAACAAGGTTGTTGAGAGTCATACTTTAAGGTACCAGGTGTTCTTGAAGTCATTTTTTAGAGTTTAAAAAACTAGATTCTAAGTGGACAGGGAGGTGTAGAATGATTTTAGTACCACGAACATGTAAGGGGGGGGGGGGGGGCCGTCCCTTTATTATTGATGTGGGTGTATTTATTCGTCTTTCTTACGTTCTGATCTAATTAGAGTATTTGTAAACAGGTTAGTTCTAGCTGCTGAATGAGGTTAAATGCATTTGCTGTTTGCAGTCTGCCAGACATCAATCTAATAATCAATCTCCATCACAACCATTAGACCAGTTTTGTTTATATATATTCTTTAAGTCCTTGGCCCAGCTTTAGGATATTCTTTCAACACTATGTAAGGTTTCTTAATGCCTTAATGAAATGGTTCAAAGTAGCTTTCTCAACTTTTAAAAGATCATTGTACTGCACTGATTCATTCATTCTTTGACCTCTAAGCCCTAGTATACAAAAACTCGTGATTGTCACTTCATTATTTACTTCTCAAAGCCATAAGGAATACATGCAATCTGAAAAAAAAAAAAAAAAAAAGAATCAGGATACCTTAATCAGGATGCCTTTTTCAACTAATTAATGACAACTTAATAGACAAAATGGCATCCAGTAGAAGATTTTTATCTTTTGGAAGGTCTGTTGTATAAATCCATTGCTACTTACTGAGGTTTTTATGCTTATTACATTGAGCTAAATAAATATTTGCATGAAAAAAAATAGCGATCATTAGTCCAAATAATTAAAAGAACACAAATGATTTTGCTAGAAACTTGCTTTTAAACTCTAAATAGGTCACTACTCCCTCTCCCTTTATAAAATAGAGATAACAAGTCCTTTTCTTACCACCATGACACAACATTTATAAAGTTAAGCAAATATAAGGGTATTAATTAGTAAATGTGATCAAAAATGTTTCAGTGATTGTTTTCATATGCATTGAAAGCATAATTATGATTATTACTAGCACTATTATTTTTCTTATTTATACTCTGTCCAGACTTTTCTGGGAGGGGGAAAAGCCAAACTATATCTTACTCTGTGTTTCTTTTCTCAAATGGGTGATTAATTACAGGTGCTGAAATCTTTTGGCTAATCATCCAGGATGAATGCATTGCTTAAATCAGCAGGACATAGAGAACTCTAAACGCTACTAGTTGTTAACACAGTAAAGCAAAACAGAACATTCTACACTTTGTATCTTGTCTAAAAATAATGCAGTCATTGACCTTAACCTTATCAAACCGGTCCCATCATCAAGGTCAAATACAACAGTAAATAACTTCAGTTGAACATGAGCATACCATAAGTATTTGTGATACACTGTATCTATAGTTGCATTTTTCTACATAAAATGTGCTCACAAAAATTAATTTTTTAAGTAAATAAATTTAATTTTGAAATGGATTAGTGAGATCTGGTGAAAACTTAATATACAAAGGGTATCTATCCACTCTTTAGTCTTCTGAGAGCCTCCATTTCCACCTCAACACCATAATATACAATACACATGGACAAATTCCAAATATGTATCTAGAGAGACCAAAAACAGTAGTTGTTATCAGCATATACTCTCATATGATGGAGAGATTCTCTCCTTTACTTTGACCAAAGGAAAGAGGACATATGGGAGGCAATTCAGAAAATTTTTAGACTCTAATTATATAGGAGGGACATCACTGATGGGTAATGGATGAATATTGAGGCTGTCTACTAAATCCAGAGAACATTTGACATCTGTGTAGCACCAGATGAAGAGATAGCAAAAGCACAGGTGTGGTGCTGGTTTTCCAGACTTGGAACACTTCACAAGAGTTAGCCATTGGCTTGGTTCACAGAGTGGCAGGAATGTTAAGCAGGCGCAGCTATATTTGAATCTCTCTTAGCAACTACCACGATGCATCCTGCTAATTCACTTTCCAGTTTCCATTTTGCAGTAACAGATTAAACAAAGAAAGGAAACTACTATCTGGAAAAAAAATCATCAGTTTGTTGAAAAACATATGGAAATACTGGTTTTTGTTTCTTCACGCACTAAAAGGATTTATGCGAAGAGAGAGCAAATGCCACAGAGCGAAAGTAGGGGCTGACTCTGTTGCCAACAGGCTCATCACTATTTTTCATCTTTGTAACATATACCCACAATATGCTCTTTTTCTTCAGCCTGCTAATCAGGGCAGTGGTACCTGATAGTGGATGATTGACTAAAGAAATCAAGATTGAACTTATTCCCTGAGGCACACAGTACCCCAGATCAAAGAGTGCACATGTGGCATCCTGAAAATGCAATCCCACTGCTCTCGCCTCTCAACTCCCTGACACAGGAACCAAAGACAAAACAGTGGTACTGTCTCTCTTTAAAGAGGAAGCAAAGAATTGGAGGGAGAATTTAGAGATCTGGACTGACTCCATTAAATAAATTCTTTTTAAAAAGCTCACGGCTAGTTTTTACTCTCTAACCCAATTTTCCATATTCTAATCTCAATGACAAATTAAGAATAGCCATGTTGGATGCTAAATGCTTAAACCCAGGATGATCTCTGTGCACATGAATGGATAGAATTTCATCTGGAAACATGGCTGTATTAAAAATGCAATGCAGTTTATTTCAAGAATCTGACAGAAATACTGGTGTTAATACTGGTGTTTTTTTTTTTTTTTTAATCTGCAGCACCTTTAATTACATTGTCATTTAAAAAAACACTTCTTTTCTTTAGCTATTTCAGAAGTCATTCTATTTCATTGAGTGCATGGTTAATAGACAATATTCTAAAGAAGGCTCACCTACCATTTCATACATAAGAGCACACAGAATAATAACAAACTTCATCCTGATTTAGGATCAGATTTTTAATGGCATAAAGAGCATTATAAATATCAATGGAAACTATAAAAATGTAATTAATGCCTGTGGAGTTATGAAGTTACCTCTCTTTTATCAGTTTTCTAGTATATTCAGTTGTATTCAATATACAGCATTCTCAAAGCATTATAAGGAAACTCAAGCTCCAACTTAAGGAACTATAGTGAGCATTTAATCATTTCACAGTGGAATCTGCTTCATTTCCACACATCCCAATTATATGAAAGCACTTCACCATTACCAATACAGTATTAATAGTAATATCCATGTGCAGTGCTGATAATATCTAATTCTTTTACCACATTCAGTTCGCTAGTTAAAAAAATTAATTATATTATTTCACAATTGGTCAGCATGGATCATGTAGATTTTGAGATGAGTCACATCTGCAAAATGGAAGCAAGTTACTGAGAAACTGTTTCTTTTAATGTTTATTTTTTGAGAGACAAAGAGAGATAGAGAGAGCAAGAGAGAAAGCAGGGGAGGGGCAGACAGAGAGGGAGACAGAGGATTTGAAGCAGCCGCCAGGCTGTCAGTGCAAAGCCGGACACGGGGCTGGAACTCAGGAACTGTGAGATCCTGACCTGAGCCGAAGTGGGACACTCAACTGTCTGAGCCACCTAGACACCCTATTACTGAGAAACTTTTAAGTGCTGTATACATCATGAATATTTTGTATTAGTTGATGGCAAAAAACCATTCAACTCACATTATAATGCATTTCAGCAGCAACTGGAGTCAAACAATACAGTATAAGGTAAGTTAAAGTTAGATTATAGTAATTGATCAACTAAAATGGACTGCACTTCTTGTTTCTACTGATTTCCCTTCTTTTCAATGTTGAGATAACTACATACACACTAGCAAAAGATAATAAACTATCAAGAAGTTTGCTGCTAAGACAGTAGGCTCCCCGTTCCTTTGGATGCTGTCAAACCAACCGAACTGAGATGACTTGCTTCTCTTTTCAAGCCTTCAGTCGTTATGGAGGTATAAAAATAATCATCAAAAGACTGAGTACCCTGGGGGCGCCTGGGTGGCTCAGTCGGTTGAGCATCTGACTTAGGCTCAGGTCATGATCTCATCAGTTGATGCGTTCAAGCCCTGCGTCCGGCTCTGTGCTGACAGCTCAGAGCCTGGAGCCTGCTTCAGATTCTATGTCTCTCTCTCTCTCTCTCTCTCTCTGCCCCTCCCCTGCTCATGCTCATGCTCTGTCTCAAAAATAAATACATTTAAAAATAATGTTAAAAAAAGAAAAGACTGAGTACCCTTTTGTCCTCTACAATGTGAGTGGCATGCAAGGTTTGCAATAAACATTAGCAACACTTTATAATAATAATATTCCTCCCAAATCATTTTATTTCTTAAGACTAGTGATAAATACTAAAATTAAAGATACAGTTCCCATCCCAATTAAACTGTTTACATCTTGTATCATCACAAAATATTTAGTATACTATTGCAATGAAGGTTATAGACAGTTCTCAATAATTCAGGCTCATGGAAAATAGAGAATAAGGAGAAATGAAAACTGACAGAAAATCAAATAATATGAGAGAACTCTGAGTTTTATTGCTTGCATATTTTTTACATTTCTCACATTTTCTTCTTCTTTTCTTACCATATTTGTCACTAATACGATTGAGTCTCCCTATAATGCTCTAGTTGGCCAAGAATTATAAACATCTTTTACATCCTGCAGATTTATACACCTAAATACTCTACACTTGTTCTAAGTTACCTATTAGAGTACTTAAAATGTCCTTATGATAATTTGGCAATTGTGTGTTTTGCTATAAGATAAAATAATAAAATTATGAGAAATAATGAAATTACAGAAACATTATCAATATTTATGATGTTGCCTAATCTAGGACAAGAAAAACATTGGGTAATTTCGTGTAACTCATTCCACAAGAAGGGGGCCCTTCACTTCATGAGATTGTTTTATTTAGGAAAGTTAGGAGTATAAACAAAATAAAATTAAAATAGTAATCTTACTTGTTGGCAAAAATCAACCATTTATTGTGTGTGTGTGTGTGTGTGTGACTCTATATATGTGCGTGTATGTGTCTGTGTGCCTATGAATATGGCTTTTTGTGCGTTATGTTTGTTCAAAGCAATGCATAAATTCATAAATATTATAAATGAATAGAATTCAGTTATATTTAAATACTCATCCAAGAAGTAATTCCATTTGAGAAGAATTCAGATATTTGTGTCCTTACTGCTTAGCAGGGTTCCTGACTTATATTACATGCAATATTAGTCAAGTTTTCCTTCAAGATGTCTAGCAAAATGTAGCTAACAGAGGTTAGGTTAGCCATTCAATTGTTTGTAAGCAACAGCAGGGGAAGACCATGGAAATAGTTATGAAGCAACATTCTACTACCCTCTCACTTGTTTGTAAGAAGGATTAAAATACATACACACACAACTTGGAAAGCACACAATTTGATTAGTTAGCGTGACAATAAAATGGGTCCATCCCCTCTATCTTGTCCTGTACGTAACCAATGGCCGGAGGTTTAGATTGCACCCCTTCTAGCAAGTTTACTGAATGATTAACGCCAAATAAAAATAAATGACCATATAAGAAAATCTGGTTGCTCTTCACGAATGCAAACAATGAGTATTATTATCCAAATAAATCTATCCTTCCAGCGCTTTTTTAGGAAGAAAAAGTTGTGCTTTGAAATGACACTGGTAAATATGTCACTTTCCTTCTGGTTTATCTTTACATGCAGACATTCTTTTAAACAAAAGTTAAGAGTCTGAGTTCAACTCACCAAAACAAAGAGATTAAAGTTGAAGAGGGAGTCTCCCTCCATCAGCCAGGCCTCAGCTGAGGGGGCACAGTTCACCTCTAGGCAGCTAAGTTCCTAACTGAGCACTGGACTCTCCATGGTATGTGAGGTCACTGCCTATCATTTATCCCTCTGACAACCACTTTGTTTTTCACTCTTTATGCCTGTATGCTTATTTATAACATGTCAGACGAACAGTGGGATGAATGAAAGAATAAACCAGCAGAATCTAAGGCTGAAGATACTTAAAGATATAAAAGCCTGTTGACAGGATGCCAACTTTTCTGGCCCCCATTCACTAACTGCTCTCCATTTTTATTATCGTGGAATGCTACAAAATACTGGTTCTGTTTTGCTGGAGCTTCAACTGTCTTCTAGTTGTTTTTCTTCATGGGTAAGAATTATTTTATTCTAGCTGTTCTAGGAACCATAGATCAGTTTTGAAAGCTCACTAGAATTCTCTTAGCTATATGAATTGGCGGGGGGGGGGGGGGTGTAAACATTTAATGTGGATTTTTTTTAAATCCACAGTAAAAATAGCACATTTATCCCCTTTACAAAAATCCCAATAAATAACAAAGGTACATTAGGCTCCAAAACAGCTTACTGAACCATATGTGGATCCAAAGGCCTGCCAAAATGGAATCAGCATTGTAAAAGATAGTTTCATATTTCATCTACCCATAAAATAGGAACTTACAGAATATAAAATGTATTGGCCACTGGCACAGAGCTTGTGATGACAATGGCATGGAAACTCACTGTCAGCAGATTAAAAGTGACCTCCAATATAGACTCTGGGAGGTTTCTTGAGATTTTTCTCTCCTTGTCTATTTTTATTTACTTATTATTATTTCTTGTCTTTTTGACTTAGATTGACTAATCACAGATTATGGAACAAGCAACTTAAAACAGCACCTGGAACCTCAGCCCTTCTGACAATCATAGAATTTCACCATTACAGTATTTCCTCAGAAAATCTTCGAGAAGCAGCAGAAGGTTTGGCACTGAACCCTTAGGACCCCATTAAGGGCCTCTGCCGTATTCCACAGCTCGTCTAGCCCAAAACGGCACACTCTACTCCCACAGATGCTCTCCAAAGCCATTTGGAATCCTCTTTTCCTTATCAGGCTGATACAGACCTGCATCATCCTCGGAGCCTTCTGACAGGGGCTACAACAACTGGGGGGGGGGGGGGGTGATACAACTGTTCATTGTTTCCTTTCACAAAACCCTGCCACAGGGCGCAGATTAACACCAAAAAATAGATGGCTGCAACCAAAGAGAAACATTTTTCAGAGTGGCTCCACCTGATTAATGAAGCAATGGAGCCGACCACTGTTTGGCGCCCATGATGCACTCTCCCCCCCGCCTCCTCCTGGAGTATCAGTGAGATGGGAACACTTCTGCCAGTGTCTGCTTCCTTTGAAGAGCTGTCATGCTCATAAGGTTTTGAAGGGAGGAAAGCAACAATTCTAAAACTGCCTGTGCTCCCTGTTGAAAGTATTCACGTAAAGGAGTGAAACTTCTTTTTGCCACCATTGAACTTTTTTAAATGAAGAAAAACGCTCTTTCTTCCCCCCCGCTTGTAGATACTTCATTCAACATGTACTTGGGACCTGACGCTTGTCTCAGATGCGCATGCGGACATCACTGGGCACCTCATGTGGACTAATGTGCTACACATGCCTGAGCAGCAGTGATTTTAAGATGCAAGGTGGTAACGCCATATCCGAGATTAGTATCAGAACCCAAGGGACTCTTGCTGCTCCTGTCCACGGGGTAACGCTCACACATGGGGTAATGAGAAACAAATGGTATTTGTTTGACTTCTTAATAAAATCTCAAACTTAAGGCATGTGAAATGCCTTTGCTCTTCCGAACTCGGTCCCCATTTCTTCATATTTCATGGTGTGTCACAGCCTGTGTTATGACTGCCTTATTCACTCCATTCTATACCGAACTCTAAACTGCCATAAATAATGGAAGAATTGAGTTAACATTTGAAAATACGAACCTAACTCAAAAGTGAATCAGACAGGGTAAATTACTTTTCCAATTGTCTGAAATCCCCAATCACACACCTGAGAAATGCCTTCTGAAGAATAACTTCTTACAAAAAGAAAACACAAAGAAGCCAGGATAATTCAAAAAGCAGTTTGACCGCTTAACCTTTCTTTCTCTTCCTCAAAATACATGTTTTTGCTCTGCTTCTGTGGTGATTGTACTTAGATGATACTCTAAGTACACACCTTGTACTTCTCTAGGCTATGAGTTCTCAGAACAGCCATGCTAGCTAATCAGTAAGTATATCTGTGTGTATAAATACATGTGTGCACATGTGTATGAAGAGGTATATGTACAATGACAACCAAAGTGCTTTTAAATATGTTCAGAGAGGGGACAGAAGAGAAAAGCCTGCATGCACTGCTTAGGGGAGCGGTGTTTAAAGAAATGGGTAATCTATTTTCTATTCCTGGGCACCATAAAAAGTAATCTAGGTCTGTACAACAATCTGTATATTTGTTTCAAAGTGACTAACTGCATATAATTCTATATAATTTTACAACAACTCTATGACGCCTAGCTGGCATAATAACATCCGTTTTATAAGTGAAGAGGCGGAGAGCGTGTGTGATTATCCAAGATAGCACATCCACTACGGGTGATAACAGTCAGAAGTAGAATCAGCTACCGTAACCACATCATGGGCTCTTTCCCATACTTTCTCTCCCATCTCTTTACAGTGTGTTAGCGTAGGTTTCTCAAAATGACTGAAAGAGAAGGAACACTCAGCAAGCACTCTGCGTTTGGTTCCTAATTCCCAGTAAATTTTGTAGAAGTCACGTTTTATACATTTCAATTCATCTTTCGCTATCCTCCCAATTTCCAAATAAATTAATCAAGAAGTTACTAATCACCTTCCATGTGGGACACCTTATTTAGCTTCAAAAGTAAGAATAACACAGATGTCATCTTCATCAAGTCTTTTACTTCTCAGCTAACCTTTGATTTTGATGATGATACTTTATAACATATGACTTAATATTTTCGGTTCATATTCACTCCATTTTCTTTTGTGATTTCTCTTATTGCTCTTATTGTCCAAAAGTCCTTCTTTATCCAGAGGTTGGGTAACTATGTAAACTACCTTCAAGGGTAAACAGACCCTGAGAGGGCTCCAAAGAGCCCACCCAGCCTTTGGTTTCAATGCCTTGTGCAATTCTCTTCCCTCTGGTGCGGGCTAGTCTAGCGACTGGATTTTAATGAATAGAATTTAGCAAAAGTAATGGACTCCTGCTTCCGAGATCAGGCTACAGAAAACACTGTGGCTTCCATCTTAGGCTCCTTCTCTTGCTCTCTTACTTGCTTGCTCAAAGAGAAGTCAGCTGCGATGACATGAGTTGCTCTATGGAGATGCCCACGAGGCAAAAAACTGGGTCAGTAGCCTTGCTTAGTGAGCTTGCAAGCCAATCTTCCTGTAGTTGAGAGTTAGAGGACACCATAGCCCTGACTGTCGCTGTGATTGCAGCCTTGTGAGAGACACTGTATCAGAGACATCCAGATAAGCTGTGCTCACATTTCTGACTCTCAGAAACTAGGAATAGAGAGTATGAGAGAAAAACCCACAAAGCTTACACACATAGCCCTATGCTTGACTCTGAGTGCCCAACCTTTATAACAGAAAGAGATATAACACCAATAAAATGGCACAAAAGACATACAGGTTACTAGAATCAAGAAGCCACAGTTTTGCCAAACTAGGCCAGAGGATTTTATGAGGAAAGTGATGTAAAAGTAAATGAATAATAAGGAATTACTTAAAATTTTATGAGTAAATTCACAAAGAAAAGACATGTTAATTCCAAAAGAGAGTTCCTCAAATAAACTCCTAAGTTTCCAAAAGCACTTAAGAGATACTGCTTGATTTTTCTCTTATCAGAGAAACATTGCCTCTGGACCATCACACAACATTAACATAAAGCCTCATAGGAGTGGCTTAAACAAGGTCACACTCACAAACTTTCCTATACCAGGAAAACCTCATGATATTAAAGATTGTCAATGATAACTGAGAGCTATTGTTAAATTATATTTGATTAATGGTATCCTGGGAATACCTATTCATAGTTTAAAAGCAGAGTCCAATATTTTATAACATATTTCAAGAGTTATCCCTAAGTCATACTGATTTTTAAGACCAAACAGAAGAAATACAAAATCGTCCATTTTTTCCACTGTTATCATTTCCAACTTACTGAATGTATTAATTATCATGCCTAGCTGAGATCACTGCAAAATCCTCATAACATCGGAACGATATTTATCATAACCATGCAAATAATGGGTAAAAGTGTACAATGCCAAACCAATTGTTTTAAAAAGACTTGTGGAATGCCAAGTCTTCAAAAAAAAAAATCAAGATGAAAGACTTTAAAAGTCAAGTCATGCCAGATATATCAGCAAATATCAGAAGAAAATTTTGATCAACTTTTCAGACTGCTCTTCACAGTGCTTTCTCATTTCAACCTCTCCTCCCGCCAAAAATGTTTTCTGAGCTTTATATTCTATAATCTGTGTTATGAAAACAATAGAGTTACATTTTGCTAAACACTCCCTCACCACCCAAGAATTTGACAAACTCCCCTTGGGGAACAGAGACTCTATTTCCACCCTCTGAGGGACCATAAAATGTGAAAAAAGTCTACAAATGGGAATGGTTCCACAAAGAGTGTCTAGAGCTATAAACCAATAGCCAGACTTTGTCTTCGACGCTTATACTCCCTGGGAAAGGTAGTACTACTCATTGGTCTCTTCACATTTATACACATCTTCTTCTTAGAACAACTTTGATCATATGATGATATGAATAACTAAACTACCCCTTGTAGACACTGACTAAATTAATAGCATCACATGGAGTCATTTTAATCACTACTTAAAAAGATCATCTTCAATAAATTTCTCCTTAAATTCTAGAGAAAGGGAACAGTGAATATTCTGACATGAAGAAAAAGATCCTTTTTGTTTATTCAAACTTGGCCTAAGTTTAGATAAATAGATTTAGCCATGTATCATAATTCAAAGGCAAAAATGTGTTTATGTGTCAGGCATAAGTGAGTAAAGTATAAATAAACTGTCTACATATGACGAGGAATTGTCTTTGTGTTCCCACCTTTCAAAGGCAAGTCCAAACATAAAGAACCTGGAAAGACTTCACCCATCAGAAGAAACAATGAATCAAAAAGAGATTGAGATTAGCAGAGAGATTAGCTACACACAAGGGCGTATCTTGGAGGCAGGTACAAATTATCAAGAAAGGCCTAATTTATATTTTCATTTCAACATTATTTTCTCATATTACAATATAACGCCATCCATTGCCAACATCATCACTATGCCTGCACTATAATACCATCAGTCCCTTCAGATCCATATGCAACTGACTTGTCTGGTTTGCCTCTATAGAGATCTGAATTGTGAAATAATTCTTTTGTGCTTGGGTTCTTCCTTTCTGACTCACATTCTATAGGATGCCTTTACCAACGTGGGATTCCATACCAATATCTCCCTTCTCCCACAAACAAACAAATAACAAACAAGCAAATAGACAAGAAACCTACTCTAATTCCAAAAACCAGACCAATGTGTCACTTTCCAAGGCTTTGCTGCTTTAAATGTCTTGTCTCATGTCTTCTTCGAGCAGCTTCCACTCAGTTTCCATTAATTCTCCACAAAGCAGATAGAGTGTAAGAGAAGCCAGGATCTTGGCCTCCCTAAGGGACAAATCTACAACCTCCATCAATAATGAATTTCTCCAACGCTTCCCAAGAGGAAGAGGGTACAATTAAAAAGGTTATAAGTCCTTGCACTACTAGAACCTAAGGGCATCCGTGAATGAAACTGGCTTAAGCCCAATTAGAGGAATCAGTACATTTGTCTTCTCTTGGAACAACCCTGCTCTTACGGTTCCCATCAATTCAGTATAAATCTGACTGATCTTATCCAAGAAGTTAATAGAAAATTGCTCACAGTGGGCGACTGCCACCTCAGTTTCCAAGCAGAGACAGATGGAATTTCCCAGATGGTTTGTCACTGGAAAGAGCGATGCTGGATGAGACTTCACAGAAAGCATGGTAGAGCAGAACACCTTCTTGGCCTTCACCCATGTCATAGTGAGGGATCTAAAACGGATTCCACTGTAAACAAATCGTAATTGCCTCAAAGGGCTCAACACGTCAGCCTCCCAAACTGTTTCAGGGGTTGCAAATCTTACACTGAAATTAGTCAATATTTATCAAGAAACCATCATGGGTATATCTCCTCATTGGGTAAAAACTGAGGAAATGTGTAGTTATCCTTCCCTGCTGCATCTCACACTCAATTGAGTTTAAGAATACACATAAATATAAAAACAAGACAAAAAACAGACACAAGATAGTATTAACTGGTAATGGTATTGCTAAGTTGGGCAGATGAAGGAAGATTCCTGAGGAAACAAAAGAAATGGGTACGAAGACTCGGGGAAAATGCAAGGATCTTGAATAAAGAGATGGGCATCATTCACGAATACTAGAGAAAAGTTAAAGGAAAGAACTGATTTACTAATTCTTTAAAGTTATTTATTGGGCCTGTGCTCGAAGTCAGACATTGCTCTAGGAAGGATGGATGCAAAGATAAAAGACAAGAAGCATATAGTCTGCAGGGGAGACAGACAAGTAAACAGACACAATTATGTGATAAATGCTTTTATCCTAGTAAAGCTACAGCATCATGGGAACACTTGAGGAGTCTGTATCTATCCCAGACTTTAAGTTAAATAAGTCTACTTGAGCTGAGTCTTTAAGTAAGAATTGGGGGTCAGTGGGATAAAGAGGCGTGGGGGCAGAACATAGGGTTTTCCAGGATGATGAATAGTGTGGCCAAATACATAGAGATGGTCTATTCTCTCGTGCCCTTTAAGATAATTTTAAGCACAAAGAGTGACACTACTTTTGTTTTTAGGACACACTGTGATTTGGATAAAGGAAAAGGAGACAAGAGGGAAGGCAGGAAGAAAAGTAGAAGAATACGATGATAATCAGGAAGAAAAGATGGAGATTTCAACTAAAGCAGTGATAGCAGGAACAGAGAAGAGAGCAGATTAGAGGAAATCAGAAGTTATAGTACCTGGTTTCTGGAAGTGAAAACGAGAATCCTGGAAGATGAAAAAAAAAGCAAGGGTAGTAGTTATAGGCAATAAAGCAGAGGGATGTGTGCCCATGCACTCGTATGTGCGTGAATATGTGGATAAATGGACATTTGAGTCTTAAGACAAGGAGAGGTAGGAATGGAGAAAAAAAACAAAGAATAACGTCTAGAATGAACTTCTTGCAAGGCAGGAAAGGAGATGCAGAGACATAGGATCAAAGGTGACTCCAAGTCGAAAGTCAGGGAGAAGATTAGAGAGGTAATCTGTGGAAACAGTACTAAACTCTCCTTGTGACTATTTAGTTGGAGCAAGTCAGTGGGAAAGGCTTACAAAACAGTTGAAATGTGCTATTAGAGAAAGGGTAAAAAGCCAAGGTTAGAGATTTTTTAATTTAAATGTCATTTGTAAATTAGTAGCTGAAGCTTTGCAAGTGGATAAGCTCCCTGAGGCACTGGGAACAGAGGGAGAAGAGAAGAAAGGCCAGAGTGTTTTGGGAAACACGCACAGTTAAATTCAAAAGAGCCAAGACCCAGAGAGATATGAGAAGTAGGAAAGTATGGTAGTCCTGAGCCTAGATTAGAATGAATATTAAAAAGGAAGAGATCTTCCCCAATGTCAACATCAATGAAAAGAAATGTTAAGGCGCAACAAAGAGTCATGCCTCACCAAATTATAAATTATATCATTGAGATGGTGGAGATTGGAGAATATGGGTGGGGTCCATCAGAATGCTCATGGTAAGGAAAGTCAGATTTTTATTTTAAAGAGTATGTGTTGAATATCTATTATGTGCCAGAGGCAGAGGTCTAAAACTGAATAAAAATTTTAAGAGAAATCTATGTTCTCTAGAATCTCAACAATAATTTGGATATTACTTTCAAACTGACGTCATTATTATATTTTAGAGGTTGAGGTTTCCCCAGAACTTACCATGAAATTGATTTGAGTGCAAGTAGTCCATTGGGTAGGCAATCTCACAAAATTTCAGTAGAGGTATGGAGAAACAGGAAAGAGAAGGAAGGTCATAAAGAATGCATTATAAAGCCAACGGGAGCTCAGTTCCACTGGCAAACTCTAACCGCTTCTCAGAGCCTAAAGGAGAGGCAAGGAGACAGGGGTATCTATCCACCAGCTTCTGTCTCTCATTGGTTATCAGTCCTGGAAATATTAGTTCTCCAGCACATCTAGTTTGCCTGGCTTGCAGTGAATTTGCTCCTGAGGTTGGGAAAAAAGTCCTCTAATAGAAAGTCACAGATACTTCCACTAAGCAGCCTTTGACTACACAGATAAACGCTAGAGACATATGGGTAGGGGCGTACTTGCTACAGGGTGTGTACAACATGAGGCTTGAAGACTTTGGCAATGAATGGGATCAGAGATTGGTACTGAACTAGAAGTTCAGTTAGAACTAGACATAGTTAGACATAGTTAGGGCTAGAAGGAGAGAAACAGAGACATCTAAAAATTCTGATATTTTCCTATGATATCGAACAGGAACCTCTAATTCTTTCCCCAACCACATTTTAACGATGATAACGATCTTAAAAAGCTTAAGGTACAATTTAACACCTGTATTATTTGGTTATTAAGGCAATGAAATGCTGTCTATAGTACCCTTTATATGCATATTTCCCATTTGTAGAACTGAATGTCACAAACGTCCTATGAGAAAATAAGACAATCTCTCCTGATTGAGCAGGATCAATAAAATGAGACTTCTCTATCAGACTTCACTTATTGAATTTAACAGGTTGTGAGGAATTTAGTATTAAGTAGTAAGTAATGTGGGACTTTCTATTTATGTTCTATTTAATAAAGTATGCATGTTGTATAATTCCAGCAGTTGGCTGAATTAGACTAGTTAGCTACTGACAGCTGATATATTCAGAAGCAAGGAAGGGCAAATGCCACTGAAATTAAAGACATCCAATCTTCCAAACAGTCATTGTTGTTTGACACTTATTAGGCCCTCATTATATGCTAGCATATGATTTAGCATATTGCAAAGATCTTTGGAGAAAACGGAGGAAACGTCAAAGGTACAACATGTAAATACAGAAATTCTAAAATAACCCCAAAACAGATATTGATCATAATTTAAAGTGATTTTTAAAACAGCTTCCTTGTCAGTAGTCCTCTGAATGAAACTGCAAGACTTTTAAAAAAGTTTAGTTTGTGTCACCGTGATAGCATTTAATGTAAGTTATTCCTTGGTACAGAGGTGGGATGTTGGAGAGAAGGCTAGGCTCGCCCACTGGCTAACAGTCCATTCAGGGGTGCACAATTATATCCGAAAAATCTGAAACAGTACATGGTAGTCCTTTGGAGGCTATGATGCTTAATTTTGTGTGACAACTCGGAAGGTGTTAACTTAAAAAAATTTTTTTTAATGTTTATTATTTACTTTTGACAGAGACACAGACAAAGACAGAGACAGAGCAAGCAGGGGAGGGGCAGAGAGAGAGGGAGACACAGAATCGGAAGCAGAATCTGAGCTGGCAGCACACAGCCTGACATGGGGCTTGATCTTACAAACCGCAAGATCATGACCTGAGCCGAAGTCGGACGCTTAACTGAGCGTCCCAGTTCAGTACTGAGCCACCCAGGCACCCCATGGAAGGTGTGTTAGATGAGACTAACGTTTGAATCAGTGAACTTTGGATAAAGCAGATTGCTCTCTGTAATGCAGGTGGGTCTCATCTAACCAGGTGAAGGCCTGAAAAGAACAAAAAGACTGACCTCTCCAAGCAACAAGCTTCATCTGTACCATTGGTTCGCCTGGGTCTTTGCCTACTGGTCTTTGGTCTGGAACTGCACCATTGTTTCTCTTAGGGCTTCAGCCACTGGCCCACACTGAAGATTTTTGATTGGCCAGTCTCCATAAGCCAATTCCTTATAGTTAATATCCTCTTTCCCTCTCCTCTCTCTCTGACCCGTATCTGGTGCAATGAAGGTAGTAACTACATGTTGTTGCTGCTATTATTAAATCATGAAATGATACATGACGTATCAAACAAGATAATGGGGTGTGGGCAAAAGATTATTTATTTCTATGTTCAGTGTGTTACATAATTCCAAGAATAACTTTTTGTCAAATCAATTTGTTTGGCGTTTCAATACAGCCTGTATTTCTTGAAATGTGCTCTATACATCCAAGTGCCTGGTCTGCAAAGGCTTCCTGCAGAAGGTGGCATATTGCTAATGCACTTCAAGATGGGAACTTGAAAGATATAAAAAGGATTTGACATCTGGCATGGTGACTCAA
Source organism: Herpailurus yagouaroundi (assembly GCF_014898765.1). Lineage (NCBI taxonomy): Eukaryota > Metazoa > Chordata > Mammalia > Carnivora > Felidae > Herpailurus > Herpailurus yagouaroundi. The sequence continues at coordinate 16,463,915 of NW_024412417.1, read as the reverse complement.
TTAATTACTGTGTTGGATTAATTAGTGTGCTGAATCTCCTGAGCCAACACCATGAGTCTGAGCAGACTTACATTACACTGGTTGGCAAATAAGCACTGTAGGAGGGTGCTACTTCCAAATTTGATTCAAGGTTGGGTAAGGAAGGGTTAGGAGGCTATATATTTTATGATAAGGAAAATTTATCTTTAGGACATAAAATACAAGTGAAAGTACTGTCCAAATCATCGAGGTAATGAAATCTCAGGAGCCTCTGAATTAACTCATAATTGCGCCAGTAGTCTATCAATTACCATAACAAATATTTTGCCTAAAGTAAGAAAAAAAACATTGTGTATTTTCTCCAGAGTTTTTAAGATAAATTTAGAATATGTGTAAGGAAATCCCAAACATTTTTATCATGTTCAAATCATGTTACACATGCTCTTGAGCAGACAGTGTGGCATGGTCTTTAAGAATACAGATGTTGCGGGCGCCTGGGTGGCTCAGTCGGTTAAGCGTCCGACTTCGGCTCAGGTCAGGATCTTGCGGTCCGTGAGGTTGAGCCCCGCATCGGGCTCTGTGCTGACGGCTCAGAGCCTGAAGCCTACTTCAGATTCTGTGTCCCCCTCTCTCTGTGCTCCTTCCCTGCTCATGTTCTGTCTCTCTCTCTCTCTCCCTCTCTCAAAAATAAACACCCATTTAAAAAAAATTGTTTTAAATACAGATGCTGGAATCAAAAGGTCTACGCCTTTATTTTCTTATCTAATTTTAAACAGACACAAATTCAGGTTTGTTTTGAGGATTAAATGAGTGAATCCATTTCAAATTCTCTACGCAGTGGCTAGAAAAGAATGAGTATGCGGTATATGTTAGCTCATTATTCTACAGTGGGAACAGTAGTACCCGAAGTGGTACCAGGAGTATTTAGTGACTTAAAATTAGAAGTAAATGTTGGAAAGGAATGCTATCACAAAAGGAAAGTCTATTAAGGTATACTTTGGCAAAGCAACTAAGTTTTTAAATAGAGAAAATTACTATAGTTTCAGGAAGTAGCATGAATCAAATATTGAAACCCTAAGGCAAAAAAATAAAACCAGACTATTAAGATTATTTTCTATAAAAAAAACTACTACCCACTACTGGTTTTTGATACCCTGAAGAGTATTCATAGTCTTAAAACAATATCAAATAGTATCAATGGTATCAAAAGTTCTTCATATCTATAAGCTGAACCCTTTAAAAATATTAAACATGCCATAAAATAGCCTTATAATGGTACAAGAATATTTAAAAAACATCTGTCCAAAAAATAGGACATTATTTCATTGAAATTAACCTTTCACAAATAGGTTTATTTTTCACCCAAAATGTAGCAAATGCTAAAAATATATAATTGTACCATCCCACATATATAAATAGATAATTATATAAAGATCAAAAACTGAATTTTCATATAGATATTATTTTGATATAGTAAAAGGAAAACATTTCTCTTTTACTTCAATGACAGGTGCTACTTCAGTGGCAGTACACTTTTGAAGAAATATCAGAGAAATAACTAAAGGTTGTGTTGGGGATGGATATGCAGTGATAAATAAGTATCTTATTGCCAAAAACATTTTTTAAGCGAGAGAACCAATAGACTTCCAGACAAAATGGGTTTCGAGTAGTATTTAACTCAACCCTTGATGGTTAGACAATCTTCGTCTTGCCTTTGCTCGGAAATCAGTATGGTAAATATTGTTCTCTCAATGGAATCAATAGACCAGTCTATTAACAACTCAACCAACCAACACCTGCGGTGTTTGTGGGGCCACATCGAAAAGCCTTTTTGAAGTGGGTAAACTGGACCACTAGGAATTAAGTTGCCCACATGATCAAGTATTTAGCTTAACCTATCAACTTGTTCAGTTCTTAAATACATGTGAAATCACCGACTTCATCCTTTTATGGATAAATATGTGGATTTAGGAAGTAAAAATCACACCCTAGAATCTCCCATGTTGTTTAAACGTTTGGTGACACAAATATTTCCTATTTATTCCAATCATTACTTTTGGCTGAACCAATAACCTGTGTCATCCAATAGGCACTGAATAAGTGGAGACCCACACATACCAGTTTCTTTCATGTAATAACTTGAAGGAGAAATTTCTTTCATGTAACAAATTGAAGAAGGGCTGCAGTGTTGCTGAGTTCAGTACATTTGTCAAAACCCCTCTGGGAGTTTTTATGGCCCCACAGGGTAGACAGAGTCATTTGGCAGCCGTGAGACTCTTCTCATATAAGTGGCTTTTAGGAAGAATGTCATTCGTATATATAACTTGTGGAACTCCTAAATAATATAAAACATTTGTTTCCCCAAGTTTTATCACTTGTATCATCACTTAAATAGGAGAGGTCCCAATGTCTGTACCCTGGAACCTGTGAATGTTACATCGTATGGCAAAAGGGAATTAAAGAAGCCGATGGAATTAAAGTCGCTCATCAGCTGCCCTTAAAAGAGGATGATTATCCTAGATTTGCCCAGATGGGCCCACTATAATCACAGGTGTTCTTAAATGTGGATGTGAGGAAGACTCAATCAGCCACCGTTGGCTTTGTAGACGGCAGGGGCCTTGAGCCAAGAGCTGTGGATGGTCTTGAGAAGCTGGAAAAGTGAAGGAAACAGAGTCACCCCTAGGAGACTCCAGAGACGGACTCAGTGCTGCAGATGCTTAGTTTTAGCCCATCAGACCTCAGACCGGCACAACTGCAAGGTGATGTACTTGAGCTGTTTCCAAGCCACAAAGTTTGTGGTAGGTAATTTGCTACAGCAGCAACGGGAAAACTAAAATATCCAATTAAGAAATGAAGTTTAAATGGACCACGTATTCCATCTTTCCACTACTTTTTAACACAGGAGTTAATCGACTACCCGTATAATCTTACCTAGAGGTAGATTTTACAGAGATTTTACAAAAATGCTAACAGAAATTATGGCGCTAATCATTCATCGTTGCTCTAAAAGGTACAAATAGTATTACCGAGGAATAACAAGGTTGTTCATTTCTTGTTCTTCATGTAAACCTGTAATGTATGACAATTAATTTGTGTCATCTTAAAAATAAAAGCATTTGTATATATTATTAAGTGTGAGTAGTATTAGTCTGGCTAAGCAGATAAAGCAACAACCTTATAAATTACCTTACTAAACAACCATTTGGTATGATTAACCTGTTTCCTTCTAAATTCTGTGTATATTACTGTCAGAGACAAACCACTTGGAAAGTCTCCAAGTTTTGTGGGCCATGAAAAAGAAAAAACAAACTGTTATTTTTAGCGATTTCCCTGGGAAGCAAGCAGAGATAATTTCTGAGCTATGACAAAATACTGAGTCAACCATCTCAGAACATCCACATACCAAGGAATTATTATTCAGGTCCATCTTCCCAGCAAATGGCCCCCAGGTTGTTCCCACAGGAAGTTGCTGCCGACTCTGGATTTTTCGTTCCCCGTCTTTCTGAAATACCTCCAGCTCTCCTGCAGACAATAAAAACAAGAGGTGTTTAGAGTACCTTCACGTGTGTTTTACCCACACGTTTTACTCTTTTTTGGGTGTTTGCTTTACACACACAACATTCTCGGGATTCATATAAAGGCAATTAATTATGCTTGTCTGAAAACCAACTGATCTCGTTATCCTGAGAGGAAAATAAAACTTGTCCTTATAATTGTATTCAGATTTAGTCCAATTTCTTTCTTGCACCTTTTTCACACACATCATCTACAGAAGTGAATTCTATTTAGTAAGTCCTTAAGAACCTGAAATAATAACACTTTTCCAAAAGCAGTGCTGTGATGCCAAAACGGATAGACAAGAAACATTAGGACAATGGCTTAGAGTTAACATTCTTATATTTGCTCACGAATGTAACTAAAAATTATAATTAAAGATATACACCTTACACAATATTTTATTATAGTTATTCAAGACTCGTGGTGAGCAACATCTGGAGAGTCTCTGGAAGTATGTGATAGTTTTTTCAAAGTACTACTAATTTCAGGGGCTAAAATATTTACACGTACAAAAAGTAGAGATGTATGTTTTCCCAAATTAAAAAAATGTTTAATCAAATTCATTTTTCTTTTATATTTGGTATTTGATGTAGATTCTGTCACCAGAAGAGTTTGAAAAAAAAAAAAAAAACCTTATGAAACAGCCAGTTTAGGGTGGTCTCCCTCCTTTCATTCCCTCCAAATTATTACATTGGATCATTAAAAGGAAACTGGAAGTGAAGATAGTATACACGTTAGCATAAAGTAGGAATTCATCAAATGCTCACTTAAATAATAAATGAATAAGGGGCGCCTGGGTGTCTCAGTTGGTTAAGTGTCTGACTTCAGCTCAGGTCACGATCTTCTGGTTGACGAGTTTGAGCCCTGCGTTGGGCTCTGTGCTGACACCTCGGAGCTTGGAGCCTGCCTCGGATTATGTGTCTCCCTCTCTCTGTCCTTCCCCTGCTCATGCTCTGTCTGCCTCACTCTCAAACATAAATAAACATTAAAAAAATTAAGAAATAAAATAAAGAAATAAGTGAATTAATTAAAAAAAAAATAACTAACTGAAGGCTTCAAATCTTCCAAGAATGGCCATCAGCCTAAAAAGTCTTTGGGATAATCAAACAAAATCTCAATCATGAATTGGAGAATTGGAATCTTTCTCTTTAAATAATTAAATCTATGATATTTATGTTCTGATAGTATCACTATACCATATTATCATAGCAAAAGCTTTGTATTTTAAAATATTAATCTTAATAATACAATGTATTAGTTCTTTTTATTGGTATTTCTTCTCAACCTGCTGAAGAGCAGACATTAAAGCGGGAACGAATGGATGAATAAGAAGTATAAATGGAAACCCATATACCACAGATAGCTGAGAAAAGTTCTAAATAAAATAGAATGTATTCAGTAATTACATTTTCTAAGAGATACATAAGTTATGGTAGGTAATTTAGCATAAATGTTTTGTCTTACTCTGGCCTTAATTTCTGCTCAAGTCAGTAACTGTCTTTAAATATGTAGATTTAGGGGCGGCTGGGTGGCTCAGTCGGTTAAACGTCCAACTTCAGCTCAGGTCATGATCGCGCACAGTCCGTGCGTTCGAGCCCCGCGTCGGGCTCTGTGCTGACAGCTCAGAGCCTGGAGCCTGTTTCAGATTCTGTGTCTCCCTCTCTCTGACCCTCCCCCGTTCATGCTCTGTCTCTCTCTGTCTCAAAAATAAATAAACGTTAAAATTTAAAAATAAATAAATAAATAAATAAATAAATAAATAAATAAATAAATAAATATGTAGATTTAATCTTGATGTTTTTAAAAGCAATATCATCAACCTGAGTTCAGTTAGATCTTTCCTTTACTTCTTGGCATTTGTGTCACCTCTGTCTAATAGTTAAGATACCAGACATTACTTTTCATGTTTCTATTATTGCTTGAATCCTGAAAACCAAAGTCAAAGTTATGTAAACCATAACTTTGAGTACTGTTGACATTGTGTCCATTATGAAATATAAATTTATCTGTATCGGGACAATGAAAATGCAATGGAAATAACAATTCCATGTTCACGGTAAAAAATGTCACTTCAAGAACTACACCATTCTCCCTACTTCTCATGCTCCCTTCCTCTCCCACTTGCCAAATACACGAAAAATGGAAGAACTCATTAAACTCATTGAACTGAGACAGCACCTCTCCCCTCCAGTTTGTTTTTCACTCTGATGTGTCAGTAGCTAAAGATGATCAGTAATGAGGAAAATGGACCCCAAAAAGATTCAATGAGTTGAGCTTCTGAAATATAGCTTTATAAATAAGATATTTACAATAAATAATATATGCTTAAGTATCAAGTCCAGAGTCCAGGGAATATGGAACAATAATTTGTTTTCTCTTTGTGGAATAACAAACCCATTTCTGAGATTTTCCCCCTGAAAATGTTTTGCATCCTTGTACAATCTTTTTGATTAGTACATTGGAAGCAGAGCGCTTATACCCCAAATTGTCAGAGGCAGAGCCTAGCTAATAATCCAATATGATGTCAAAAAGGACTCAGTGGGAAATGTCCCACAATGTGTGCCTTCATATTCAAGTGTGATAATATAGTGATTTACATCCTTAAGATTTTATTCTACTTGAAAAGAGACGGTTTAATTTCTGATAGTTCTTTGAATTTTCCAATGATATTTAAATTTTAAGCAATTTCTTTATAACTTACTATTTAAAGATAAAATACATTTCAATCCCTCAGCTAAACACTGGTTAAGAATGTTCTTTTCTACATAAAAATGATGCCCAAATAATTTGCTTGTTTTTACACACTTAAAAAAAAAAAAAACAGTCATGTCACATTTAAGTGATACCAGAAATCTGAGGATCTTTGAAAACCTTTTTTAAAAAGTAATTCATTCTCTCTTTCTGCCACTGACATTTTTCATTTGAAAAGGGTTCAGGCTCAGTCAAACAGTGACTTCTTATCTATACCTGTGGATTTACAAGTAGCTCTGTCTTTTAATGGATTAAGAACTACAAACTTAGGGCAGATCATAAAGTGATACCCAAATATCTCCAAAGTTCTTGAGGTGTCTTTGACTCTGCATTAGAATTTTAAGCAAACCAAAACTACTTTTATGAGCTCTTAAACATGGCCATAACAAAAAGTCCAGTAACTGTTCAACCTAACAAGTCAATCTTTCAACTTTATTAGGCAAACAGGCATATCCCAGTCTCCTTTCTTGCTTATCAAGAAGTTATTTTGAGGTTTAGGAAAATCCATTCTGTTGCTGAAGTAGTTAAATAAAAATATCCATTTATTAACTAGAAAACTGCAAACACATTGAAAATAATTAGCATTTGAACACTACCAAAGCTACATAGGTTAATGATAGCAAGAGAAGACATTGTATAAATGGAAATTATATTTAATTTAACTTAGATGTTGCTTGACAATATAATATTTAAATTTTTTTTGAAGATAAATAAGTGTCATGAAATAAAGGAGACATTATCACACCAAAAATAAGATTAACTTTTAGTCGACTCTATCCAATAATCAACTAAACAGCCTTGAAGAAGAGATGTCTTTTCCGAGTCTTGGCTTTGTCATTGGTAAAGAGGGTTTTGCACTCACTCTCTAGTTGGTAAGGTGCTCCTTGATACCATGATTTTCTTTCCCCAGATATGATATGTCATGACAGGTAGAAAGGACCCTGGAATGGTGAGTCAAAGTGCCAGGTCCAACAGCTTATCATAAAAATGGATGTTTAACTTAAAAAGGACAGATATTTCAAAATCAGAAAGCAAAGCTCCATTTCCTGTTTGATTTGTTTATTCATTCTTTTTTGCCTCCATACATTAACTTATTCATTCTTTGATTCCACTAATTTATTTGGTATCAGACTGTGGGTTATGCCCAAGCATAAAGCAACAAACAATACAAGCCCGGACCTTGGGCAAATTTCAGGAAATGTAATCCATTCACAAGGCTTGGGAAGTAGACACCATAGAACCTATTGATTATTCAGATTTTAGGAGTTAGGGAAGGGAAAATCCAACAATACTGTTCAGGTATCGGCTTAAGCAAATGGGTCAATGGTCATATATTGCTGAGATAAAGAACAAACACAAAAAAGATTTAAGGGTAAGATGAAGAGTTAGAGTTTGGAAATATTCAGGTCAAAGTGGCTGTAAGGAAGGCAAGAGGTGATTTCACATGGGCAAGTACAAGCCTGAGACCCAGAAGCAAGGTCTTAACTAGAATGATAAATTTTGGCATTTTAGCCACTAATTAAAACTAGCTGGTCTATGGCAATAAAAGCCATTGTATGGTTCACCCAGGACAGAGTATATCACAATAAAATAAGAAGACCTGAGACAGAGTTCCAAGGATCTTCAAAAGGCAGAATGATAGAGGAGCATGCACAGAAAATTAGAAGTGCAAGAGAATAGAGAAGAAACCGATATAGCAGTCAAATGATTGAGAATGTAAAGGAGGAGGGATCAATCAAGTAATGTGAAAATTTATGAAAGTAAGAAAAGAACCAGAAAGATACCTTTTGATGAAATGGAAATCATGAGTATGCAGAGTGAAAGGAGTTTGGTAGAAGGGGAGGCCAGTACACAGGCTGGAATGAGTTCAAAACTGAATTGGAGAAGAGTCTGTTGAATAAGCCACGTGAACCTGAGTAAGTCCCTTAACCCTCTGAATTTCAGTTTCTGCATATAAAATGGGAACTATAATATCTTCTTCATATTACTGCTGGGAGGATTATTTCACATCATAACACATGCAAAGTGCCTAATAAATACTTACTACTTCACCCAAAAGACATTGAAGCATTCTAAGAGCGTGTCCACAAACTCGCATCAACACATGTGACCATTCGCCAATGTCTGTGGTCACACTGCCTCTTACCACTTCCATCCAAAATACACGCCATACCTTGGCTTATCTTCCTTTCAAATATCTTCTGGATTCACCTTTCTGGTTTTTTTTTGGGGGGGGGGGGTTCATCTTTCTTATCAGCATTCCCCAGGTTTCATCAACTCAGATGTAGATTTCCAACCCATCTCAATTCACTCTATAGCTCCAATTCAGGCTCCAAATCCCTATCAGCATAAACATGCTAAAAAACTCCATGGTCACAATCTCACTCACTGGTACAAGTTCCTTAACTAGCTCCCTTCTGACCATCCCAACTTGAGCTTTTATGCCTGAATCTTAACCACAATGTTGCTCCACGGTGCCTGCCTCACTTTCTGTTTTGCTCTTCAGAGGAGACTCTTCTTCACTCCAGATCAAGAAAGTCTTTCTCACTGTACTTTCCTCCTCATGTCCAGGTTAACCGTCACCTTTCGGAGAACTGTGCTTGCTCCATTGCAGACACACTATACTTGATAAACTCTATTCATGTTGCAAGATCAAACCCAAAGCTATTCTGTCTCACCAGATGTCTCTGAATTCCAGAGAAAACTGAGTTCTCCTTCCCTAGTACTCCCATGGCATTTATAATCCAATGGTACACAGTTTTCTATTTAATTATTAGCTGGTGGTTTCTCTTTGATAACCCTTTTCACCTCAACGGGAATATAAATAGGCACATTGAACTACAGGTATGGTTTTTAATTTCTGTTTATCCCCTGGTAATCAATATAGTTTGTGACATGTGGTAATTGCAAAACATAAACTGAACATAGTTGATTGTGTAAAGACTTCATACACTTAATTTACTTACACTCAAGTTCCTACACTCAATTTTAGTGCAGTTAAAGTTGATTTTAAGGACAAAAAAAAAAGTTGTCTTAGTATGTATCTTCTCTTTGGAGTACAATAATAATCATTTCATTTGCTCAGCATTTTGCTACATTTACTTACATTACCTCATCTGTGAAATATGGAGCAGGATGAAAACTAAAGATTTTTCCTCTCATCCCAGTTCATATTTTTGCAGCTATTCCTCAAAAAAAAGCCTTTTTTTTTTTTTTTTTTTTTTTTTTTTTACATGCTGGGTAAATTCACACAAAATATTTGAGACACATAGGGTGGACTAATCAATTTTGGTAAAAGATAATATTGTTAGTGCTGAGGGCTGTTTCTCTTATCTTCTTGATAATGCATACTTTTAAAAGTCTGTGATTACTCAAAGACTTATGATAGCCTCACTTAAAAAAAAAAAAAAAAAGAGAGAGAGAGAGAGAGAGAAAAAGCCCTAAGTCCGAAATCACTACCAAACATATTGCAGCTTTTAAGATATCAACTCACTTTTTTGTGCAAATAAAAGAAATTCACTGGTGGAAAGAAATACTTAAAATCAAGAGAGATACCCTCAAATCTTATTTTATTGAAAGTACAATGAAGCCATTGTTTTCCTTCTTTTAAATAGGGTCCTTTTGATGGCTCTTTAGAAAGCAAAATATATGAAAACCGTAGTATACCAAAGGGGAACAGACAAGATGTGGGTCTTTTAGCATAGTTATCAGCAATCATGCTTCGACTGAATTCAGCATTAAGTTGATGACATAAATGTATATGGTATTTACAGAACGTCCCTTAACTCCAGGCTCAGTTTTCATAGGACATGGCTGCAAATAAGTGAGACGACAGAAGATCACATTTCATTTGCTGAAAATAAAATTTGGATTGGTTTGAACTTGGTTCTAAACATGTAACCAAATTTTAAAGCAGACCACATGAATTAGCTCATAATGTTTATCAGGCCTTCCTATAACAGAAGGCTATAGCGTCAGAACCCATATTTATATTTTCTTCATGGCTGGAAAACATTATACATCATGGTATCAAACATGGACAGCCCCGAAGTCATGCTGAGTTCAAAAAGCGCTCAAAGATTCTAAAAATCTCAAAACATTTTCAAAGTCAGCCAAGGTGGCTGAAGTATGGCAGAGCTCTTGCTATTTTATGGTTTAACCATTTGACGGCTGCCCGCCAGATACACAAGAGGGTGAGACGATCGTTTCACTGCTGATTATCTTCACAGCCAAAGTGCAGGGCTGCCACTATGTGTGTTTCCTCGGGCATTAAGAACAGCATGTTTCATCTGCATTTGAAGACAAACAGTGCCATTTACATTATGCTATGTTGAGCCATCTCAAAGCATAGTTTGGCGCAGGAAATGATAGTTCTTGGTTAAGTGGCTACAAATCGCCTTATAGGGATACGTTTTCTAATTTCCCCTCTCAATTTTTGAGTCGTACAGTCATAACACACACACAACTACAGTTCTGAACATAAACTTGAAATACGACATTCCCTATTCAAGTGCTCCAGTCAAACCCTGATAAATCAGGCTGGCCATGCAGTGATCTTATCCCTTCTGACTCTTTAATAAATCGAACCTTGTAAGTTCGTACTGTTGGAAGTTGTCACTAAATGAAATTGTGACCTTATCCGGCGCATGAACTTATCCTGCTGACAACTACATTTATTGTGTGGATAAGAAAGGGGGAAAAAAAGAAAAAAAGAATAAAGAAAAAAATGAGATATTTGATAATTCTGATCTTAGCCATATGTAACTCTAACAGATGGGATCTTTTTGATGTTCCATTAATGATTTGCCAAAGATGAGTCTCTACTTAGAGAAAAATGCTCATCCTAGGTAAGTGCTGGGGGCACTGCAGATGTTATTAAAAGTGCATGAAGAGGTACTGGGTGACAGCAGCGAATCAGAAGCTATTAGTCTAACACAAAGAGCCTGAATTAGCTTGTAATTGCACTGGAAAAGATAACATAATGGTGGTGGCAAAATAGAAACATTCCCTTTTCATGCATTCAGTGCCTAAAAACTCCAAAACAAGACACTGGAATTGTCTAAATCCTAGAGCCAGTTAAATCACTGCATTTCTCAAGAATAAAAATGCACCCTTTGGCTACAGTTTCTAAAACGTCATGGCAATCAATGTGCACAGCATTAAGAAGAAGCAAATTCACGTGTATATGCCACCATATATCAGCATATAACACAAACTCAGGAATCTTTTACTTTAGTATTCCGGCTGGCTTTAATAATTCTGAGGCTATGATAGGTCTGGATATTCTTTCTATTATTATAAGGCCTACTGAAACCTACAAATTACCATATTCAACATAGAGAAAGAGAAGAGATAAAATGTGGTTCCAGGTAGTAATATCATTGGTAATAAGGTAGAAAATTCAAGATGTTTTTAAAAACAAAACCATGATCTGAAATAAAACTAGAAAGCCCTCACCTGCATATTCACATACAAAATAAGTTTTCTATGCAGAGACCATGTTCAAGACAGGGGGGAGAAACTGCCATATTTTGCCCTTTGCTCTGTGGTCTATTTCTACAAACAGAAAATCAGCTCATCCCAGGTGTCTGAAAACATTCACGTGGAGTGAGACTGGCTCTTGCAAATGTTTGGAAGTGTCACTGGAAAGAGGAGCTGCAGTTTCTGGACTCCTTTCAGCTGCTGGAAGGAGGAAGGAGGGAGTCCCCACTCTTGCTCAAGAAACCTGGCACTGTATGTCTCTTTGCTGCCAGAAACCCTCCCTGACCTTCCAGACACCCCTCCTTGTCACAGGCTGACCCAATCCCACTTCCTGTTTCAAATCTTGAGACCCAGAGGGAGACAATCCTTTGGAAGGTATGGTTAGGAAGGAATCATCACAGAAGTGAAAGGTCTGGGCTAACAGACACAGAAAACAGCAGCGGAGGGGCAACAGTCGAAAGTTAGTCAACGGGCAGGAGGTCCGTAGAAGGGACGGGACCCACAGGGCACTGGTCTGCTGGAGAAGGTTTGTTTTCTCCAGGAGAAAAGAACTCTAAAGGAGAAACTTTGGGTACAAATCAACCCTAGACCCTGTTTGACTAACATGAAACCAGCTTTTAAAGAACATTTACTATAGAACATCGGTGCACCTTATTGATATTTGGAGTTCTAAATTTCAGGCAACATCTACTTCGGTAGATGTTAAAATGGCAGGCTCTCTCACAGGTTAAATTTATTAATGTGGAAAAAGATACTTGGCGCACAATGGAACTAAAGACCACTGGCTTGCTAGGTACATCTTTAGCTCAAAAACCATACTAATCCAGATGTCGTCTTTTTTTTCTCTTTTTTAACACCTTGTGAAATGGTGCAGATGGAGAAGTAAGGAAATGCAATGACAAACTTTAACAGGTAAACATTTCTTAAGCATCAACTGTGATTAGGATGAGTTTTACCCGGATGAAAAGGTCTATATTTGGAATGGAGAGGTGACTTTTGGGGCCACAATACTGGAGAGCCAAAGGATGGCAGAATGACTTCACAGAAGAACAAATAACATGGGGAAGTGACAGTATTACTTTCAAAGTCTTTAATCCAGGGAAGTCACAGTGCTCTATAAAGTACTCTCAGCCAAGATAGAAACATGCAGAAGACTGGTCTAAAAGTGACATTCCATGATGGATTTAAAATTTTTCATCCAGTGAACCAGTACAAGTATCACTTTAAAAAAAAAAATAGTACAGAAATTCTACTATCTCCTCTTCCAGTTTCTCCAAATGGTAATGTCTAATATAACCAACAGTATGATTATCAACACCAGAAGATTAATGTTAACTAATCTAACTAATCTGTTTGTAAATATTAACTAATTTACAAACCGTATTCTTGTCTTTCATGACCTCGATGTGAGTGAGGAACACTGGCCATTATTTTAAAGACTGTCTCTTAAGTTGCATTCGTCTGGTATCTCTTCATGAAGAGACCAAGGTTATGCATTGTCACCAGAAGGAATGCTGTGTCCTTCCCAGTGTCCCACAGCAGGGGGTACATGAGATCCATATGTCCTATTACTAGTGATGGTCATTTTGATGATTTGGTTAAAGTTGTGTCTGCCAGGTTTCTCCACTGTCAAGTTGGCAAATTTCCCTTTGTAATGAGTAAGTATCTAGTGGGGGAAATAATTTGACACTACGTGAATATGCCATTCCTCATCATACTACTGAAATGTTTTCTGAAGTCTTGATGTGGATCCCCAAATTTGGGAGAACAAGTGCTGTCAAGTATCAAACATTAAAGAATTAAGTGTATCAGCCACTTAATTCTCTTACTTATGGCATCTGCAATAAGTAGGATACAGGCATATCTGGTGTGAAAATGCCTTCATAGACAGAAAGATTTAATATGTAGGCTATAGTGTTGGCACAAAGTTTTTATTTCTGAAGTTTGGACTCATACTTCTGAAAATATTAATTTCAGATAATACTTCCAGAAATATAATTCCAAAAGATCAAGCAAGCTGCAGTCACTTCCTCGAAATTCTGGAGCCTCTTATTAATGCTTGTGTATCGTCATAGTTGTATATATTCTTAAGTTATACATAACTGAGAAGAGAAATATTGCCGAAATCAGCCTCCCTGATACTCTGTGTTTTAGGGTACAGTCTTAGTCAATCTCTCTGTGTTTTTAAAGCCTTGTCTGTGTGGTATAGAGCTCTAAATACCTGTCATTAGTGTTATGCTTAAACCCTACCATTTTTTGGAAGTCTGTTGTTACCTCCTAAATGAACACCTCTCTGATTCATACAGCTCCTCCTTGCCAGAAATTCAGAGGTGATCTCTCCCTTTGAACTCCTACAGCAATGATTTTAATTCTAATATTTTTCATCATTGTCTTCTTTATAATAGTGATTTGTGTATCTTTATGATCTCTCTACATGGAACTTTTTAGATATCCCACAAAGCTCTGTACCTGGTAGAGTTGCAGAAACTATATATATATCTTCACTGCTTTGGGTTAAATCATTGTTTCTAAAGAGGCCTTTAAATCAGTGTTATACATACCACTTTTTCATTTTCTAATACATACTTTAATAGTTCGTTCCCTGAGAGACAAAGTTGGTATAATTTTACCATCATATTTATTGGGCTGGGGCTCAAACTTAAGGTACAAAATTAGTGGTGAAACTTGGACTCCAACTCTGTTTTTCTGATGCTCTCATGCTCAGTTTGCTTCATCAGACTGCCTCTTTTAAAAAATTTTAACAACTTAACTAGGTGGAAGGATTGACCTCAAGCCCCAGTATCATATCAGCAGCCATTAGAATGGATTCATTTATAAGATTAGCTGCCAGTCAATTTGGAAAGCAGAATATGAATGCCTGAAGGATGGGGCCACAGGGCAAGTTTTGAAGGAGGCAAGGTGGTAGAAAAGATTAAACAAACAAAACACCGAGAAAGCTTTACAGAGCAGAGTGGCAAAATTATTGTTTGATTATCAGAGTTCACAATAAACTATTACATTTCTGTCCCAAAAATTTCAGACAGAAAAAAAATCTAAGGTACAAGGTTTTAAATCCATGGAGTTTCCCACATTCCCTCTCGCCTTGATGATCAGTCTTCAGAGAAAATAGTTATAGAATAAATAAAATAAAAATTTGAAAGTCTGATTAAATACATCACATCAGTACTAACATAAGAAAGGACATAAGCTTTTTTTCATAGCAATACTAAGCACAAAAGGCATTTTGAACATTCCAAAACAACACCCCACCTTTTCATTTGGTCGATGGCATTTTCTCCGAAGAAAGCATTCTGATGGGAAACTGCACACGGTGATTGCAAAACAATATCTGATGCCCTCACATTTTTCAGCTTGTAAAGTATTTCTATAGCCCACATGTAGCCCTCAAGTGGGTTAAGTAGGTAAATGCTCTCTATATTGTGATTGGTATATGTTATTCCTCTTCTCTTCATTCCCCCTCCCCTGCTTTTTTTTACTTTCCTTGGACCTGCCCCTTTCCAACATGAATATAAGATATAAAAACACCAGCTCTTGAAGGAGGGAGATAAGGAAAGAGGAAGGAGGGAAGG
The DNA here is from genome assembly GCF_014898765.1 of Herpailurus yagouaroundi. Taxonomy (NCBI): domain Eukaryota; kingdom Metazoa; phylum Chordata; class Mammalia; order Carnivora; family Felidae; genus Herpailurus; species Herpailurus yagouaroundi. The sequence continues at coordinate 16,448,556 of NW_024412417.1, read as the reverse complement.
AGAAAGAGAGAAAGAGGAAGGAAGCCAACTAGGCAAGATGGCAGATAGTATTACTCATGAGTGTGGTTTCCAAAAATTCGGAGCTTGTTACACAAATCTAAGGTTTGATCCTTTCCTCTACATAGAAGCAACTGCCTCTGAAAACATCATTTCTGTGGAGTGACCCCTCATAGGAAGTCTGACATATGCTCATTTGCGGCATGACCCAACAGAGCTACAACAGCTCACCAGGTATTCAACTTCTGCAGGCAGAATTATTTTCAGGACTATTTTATTTATAAAACTGCACTCAATAAAACTTTAGTTAAAAAAGGTATATACTCATTTAAAATTATTTGTTAAACACATAATGCCAGGCACAGTGTGGAATACTGAGATACAAACATGAATCTAACGTCTATCTTTTCCTTATGGGACTTATTCTAACGGTGATGAGATAATTATGACTCAACTTAGGAAGTTTTTGGTACAAGCAGGAGATAAAATTTGACCAGCAAGAAAAAAAAAGCTCCTAAGGCAACTCAGAGAAATCAGGAATAGCATCTCAGAGGAGGGAAAGCTGACAAAAGACAGTATAAGCTATCTCTTTCCTTCAACAGATCAGAAATAATCTCTTTCATAAGTGAATACAATTCAGTGTTAACATAAACATTTAAACATATCATTATTTACAAATAAAATTGTTTATAGGGCAGAGGTCCAATGAAATAGAAAGAACTGCCTTGAGGTAAAATTAATCCCAGGTTGGAAGGAAAAAGATGACTGGAATTTGTTGTAAATCACAGGTTTTTTAAGTTTTTTTTAAATGTTCTTATTTATTTTTGAGACAGAGAGAGACAGAGCATGAATGGGGGAGGGGCAGAGAGAGAGGGGGAGACACAGAATCTGAAGCAGGCTCCAGGCTCTGAGCTGTCAGCACAGAGCCCGACGCGGGGCTCGACCTCACAGACTGTGAGATCATGACCTAAGCTGAAGTCGGACGCTCAACCGACTGAGCCACCCAGGTGCCCCTGTAAATCAGTTTTAAGACGACAGAAATTATAGCTGACGGAAAGAGTTTCCATTGTTTAGTACTGTAAATATGTTAATTTTAGATAAAATAGTATTCCTTTTTCTTTTGCTGTTTTTTTTTTTAACATACAGTGCTTTAAGAATTTCAGGTGTACAATGTAGTGATTCAAAACTTCCATACATCATCCGGTGCCCATCACAAGAAGTGCACTCCTTAATCCCCATCACCTGTTTAACCCATCCCCCTCCCACCCTCCCTTCTCTCTAGTAACTATCAGTTTCTTCTCTACAGTTAAGAGATTGTTCCTGGTCTCTCTCTCTCTCTCTCTCTCTCTTATTCCCTTGCTCATTTGTTTCTTAAATTCCACATCTCCGTGAACTCATATGGTATTTGTATTTCTCTGACTGACTTATTTCACTTAGCATTACACTCTCTAGCTCCATCCATGTCCATGCAAATGGCAAGAGTTCACTCTTTCATATGGCTGAATAATATTCTATTGTATATACACACCATATCTTCTTTATCCATTCACCGACGTGTGGACACTTGAGCTGCTTCCCTATCTTGGCTATTGTAAATAATGCTATAAACACCCCAGTGTTTAAATAATTAAATAATTCTACAAGCACAGGGGTGTTTACAGCATTAATGGTATAAACACAGGGGTGCGTGTATGCCTTTGAATTAGCGTTCTTGTATTATTTGGGTAAATGACCAGTAGTGTGATTGCTGGATCCTAGTGTAATTCTAGTTTTAACTTTCTGAGGAACCACTATACTGTTTTCCAGAGGGGCTACACCAGTTTGCATTCCCACTAACTGCATGATAGTTCCTTTTTCTGTATCTTCACCAACACCTGTTGATTTTAGCCATTCTGCCAGGTGTGAGGTGATAGCTCATTGTACTTTTGATGTGCATTTCCCTGATGGGTAAGTGAGGATAAACATTTTTCAGGTGCCTGTTGGCTATATGTATGTCTTCTTTGGAGAATGTCTGTTCATGTCTTCTGCCCACTTTTTAACTGGATTGTTTGCTTTTGGGGTTGTTGGATAAGTTCTTTATATAATTTGGATACTAACCCTTTATCAGACATGTCATTTGCAAATATCTTCTCCTATTCCCTAGGATGACTTTCAGTTTTGTTGTTTCCTTTGCTGTGCAGTAGCTTCTTATTTTGATGAAGTCCCAATAGTTGTTTTTTTTTTTTTTTTCTAAGAAGACAGACCTATAAAAATGTTGGTACAGCTGATGTCAAAGAAGTTACTGCCTATGTTCTCTTCTAGGATTTTTATGGTTTCAGGTCTCACATTTAGGTCTTTAATCTGTTTTTATTTTTGTGTATGGTGTAAGAAAGTGGTCCAGTTTCTTTCTTTTAGATGTTGCTGTCCAATTTTCCTAACACCATTTGTTAAAGAGACTTTTTCCCACTGATACTCTTTTCTGCTTTGTTGAAGATTAATTAACCATATAATTTTGGGTTTATTTCAGGGTTTTCTATTCTGTTCCATTGATCTATGTGTGTATTTTTGTGCCAGTACCATGCTGTTCTGATTATTACAGCTTTGTAATATAACTTGAAGTCCAGAATTGTGATGCCTCCAGCTTTGATTACTTTTTCAAGACTGCTTTGGCTACTCAGAGTCTTTCTGGTTCCATACAATTTTAGGATTGTTTGTCCTAGCTCTGTGAAAAATGCTGTTGATATTTTGACAGGCATTGCATTAAACATGTAGATTGTTTTGGGTGGTATGACATGAACGTGGAATGTCTTTCCATTTCTTTGTGTCATCTTGAATTTCTTTCATCACTATTTTATAGTTTTCAGGGTACAGGTCTTTCACCTCTTTGGTTAAGTGTATTCCTAGATATCTTATGGTTTGGGGTGCAATTGATTATTTTCTTAATTTCTCTTTCTGCTGCTTCATTATTGGTGTACAGAAATGCAACAGATATCTCTACATTGATTTTGTACCCTGTGACCCTACTGAATTCGTTTATCAGTTCTAGCAGCTTTTTGGTGGAGTCTTTAGGGTTTTCTATGTATAGTATCATGTCATCTGCAAATAGTGAAGTTTTACTCCTTCCTTACCAATCTGAATGCCTTTTATGTCTTTTTGTTGTCTGATTCCTGTGGCTAGGACTTCCAGTACTATTTGAATAAACGTGGTGAGAGTGGACATGCCTGTCTTATTCCTAACTGTAGGGGAAAGGCTCTCAGTTTTTCCCCATAAAGGATGATGTTAGCTGTGGGTTTTTCATATATGGCCTTTATTATATTGAGGTATATTCCTTCTAGACCTACCTTGTTGAGGGTTTTTATTATGAATCAGTGTTGTACTTTGTCAAGTACTTTTTCTAAATCTATTGAAATGATCATATGGTTTTAATCCTTTCTCTTCTTAATGTGATACATCATGATGACTGATTTACTAATATTGAACCGGCACTTGATTGTGGTAAATGATTTTTTAAATGTATTGTTGGATTTGGTTTGCTAGTATTTTGTGGAGGATTTTTGCCTCTATGTTCATCAGGGATACTGGCCTGTCGTTCTCTCTTTTTAGTGGTGTCTTTATCTGGTTTTTGTATGACAAAATAGTATTTCTAAAAGCTGTTGGGAAAGATCTTGTAAGCTGCCTTTATCTTAAATAATACTAGCCTTTTCTTATAAATTATTGTCTATAGTAGAAAAATTTTCTTCACTTTTTTTTCATAATTTCACAAAGTCCTGAAATTGAGGTAACAATACTAGCAATAACTAGAAGCCCGTCACCTCAAGCACTAAAAATCAGAGAGATGAGCTCATCTAGAAGTATCTCTATCATGTCCCCTCAGTTTATAATACCTGGTAATAGAAGGGACCCTTTTCATTGCTTGTTCCTAAGACAAACTAGAATCAGTTGTTTATCCTCTAAGGGATGAGCACATTCACAAGTGGTCATGTGATTCCTGATACCAGACTCAGGCGCCCAGAAGTGACAACAATTATCTAAACTACACATATGATGCAAGAAGTCAGTGGCTCTCTTTTTTTTTTTTTAATTTCTAGATTTTTAACATCATCACTATTTGATGACTATGTATCAGGATACTCACACAGTCAAAAGGGCATTAAATTTAAAGGGTATCTGTAAAACTCTAGTATGTAAATGAATAAATGTAAACAAATATCAGAATCTAGGAAGTATGTTGGAATGATGTATATCTGTCAAGTATGAATAAAATATGTCCATTAATGACATCCTTCAAAAAGGCTTTTTTATTTTTAAAAGAAAGATGGATACAAATGCCAAGATAACTTGCCCTGAGCTATGGAATCAGTAAGTTTTGACTGATTTTCTCTCTATCTTCATTAACTAAAAACCACAGGCAGTAAATAGCATTCTGTAGCTCCATTATGATTTCTTTATATTATTCATCTTAAATATTGGTTATTTGGAATAGAATTAAAATACAACAGATAACACACTGCAGAAATAATTATGCACAGGTTTCAACTAGAGTCAAAACAATGATTTTTCATTGCTAACACTATAAGCTGAAAGATTTTACTTTTATTTGTAATAGTAATTTATAATATTTTCTCCTCCACCAAATGCATGAGTGTCCCACAGTTTTGTATTTTCTTATATAGCGAATCACACGAAAAAAAGGAAGCTATGATACTTTTATGAGCATACTGGAAAATAATTGTACATGCAGATAATAAAGAGATGACCAATGGGACATCATTAAATTAGATTTAACAAATTCTTACAGTGATTTCAAAAATCATTAGGATTGGAGATTATATATACTCAGGATTCAATATTTCAGATCATATGAGCAAAAAGTTTATTGACCATCCTGAAAACCAGTTTATAGCCACCACCTTGCTGCTGCTATTTCCTATGGGCATCAATTGAATTTCCTAATTGTTCCTCCTATTTTGTTGTGAACATGAGATCGTATACGTAGAAGACTCAACACAATATCTGACACATATTAAGTATTCAACAAATACTATAAATTTCACCTTTGTATTTTACAATTGAGAATAACTGAGAAGGAAAATGAAGCACATAGGTAAAAACTACTTGTATTCAATACATAGCCTTGTTTGATAATCATAACTACCCACACTAGAACTAGATTTTACCCAGAACCTTTTAATTTTTTTAAATGTTTATTTATTTTTGAGAGAGAGAGAGAGAGAGCACAAGAGGAAGAGGGGCAGAGAAAGAGGGAGACACAGAATCTGAAGCAGGTTCCAGGCTCTGACCTGTCAGCACAGAGCCCGACGTGGGGCTCAAGCTCACAAACTGCAAGATCATGACCTGAGTCAGTCCTACCTGAGCCACCCAGGCGCTCCTACCCAGAACCATTTTCATTCCATATGAAAAAAAAAAAAATGGAGGCATAAAATATCATACTGAATCCAACAAATGACAGGAGCAGCTCCCAGAGCTGACTCCACCCACACAGGTAAGGGAGAGCTTCAGTGCATAGTAACCCCACTCTGGTATTTCCTCTTAACTTCAGAGCTAAGCCAGGCAAAGGTACGTAAGCTGTGAAGGTTCACATCAAAGGTGAGTCACCCATTCCATTTTCAGATAACCAAGATTAACTGTTCCACTGACATTATCTTCACATAGAATGCCAAAAAGGAGAAAATAAGGAACTTGCTTATACATTAGTAAAAAAGAAAGAAAAATACTTAAAACAAAAGAAAATATTTATCCTATCTTACTGGCCATCGTTAGATTTTTTTCATTTCTCTCTTCAAATATTCTCAATTATGGAATAATCAAGATAAAATCCGTAACATGTATTGGGTGCTTATCATGTGCCAGACATATTGGGTCCTTTACCTAATGGTCTCTTTTTACAACAAACTTAAGAGGAGTAGCTGGGAAATAAAGTGATGCCCATGGTAAACCACTTAAATGAAAGTAAAAGCATCTTTATTTGTTGTCACAATCTTTTTTTTTTTTTTTGAGAATAATGTTCTTTGTTTTTCCTAAGTTATTTAGTGTAGATGTACATATTACCTCCTTTTTCTTTTTAACTGGATAGAACACTGACTCAAAGTGACACAACTAAATAAGTCACAATAAAGGAAAGAAAAGTTGACCATAATTAAAGAATAGCTACAATCATCCACTATGTGAGAGACAGAAGTCTCTCGCAAACACTGCTATATTGAATAACAGTGATTAAATATATACTGGACAGTTAAATTAAAGTCACGGGCAATCCTAATTTCTTGATGGTAAAAATGGCAATACTCCAAATATAAACAGATACTCCCTCCAATATTTCTTCAAAAATATTTTTTACTCTAATCTCTCATACTTACATATCTCTCTTTATCAAAATCTAAGGTTATTCCTTAGCCAAAACCCTGTGAAAATGCAGATCTATCATCATTATTTTTGGCCATTTTGTCCAGCAATTTGTGCTCCCTAAGCCAAGGATGTTAAACTTAAATAAAGTATGTCTTCAGGAAAAAATGGCACTTTTAAGTCTGGTATTAATTTATTCTCCTGAATTTTCAAAGCCAACAAAGTATGAACAAATCAAGGTTACCTGCACAATGACAGGATTTATCAGTATTTATTATTAACCCATGTACGCCAGGAAAGATTATGGTTCTGTAAGCACGCTGTGGGACAAGTACATGGCATATAGTCCTAACCAAATCACTTTTTGATTTATTTGCTGAACAAATATGCAATAAGCATTAGTCAGAATCACTGTGCATTCTGGGGATCACCTTCCTTAAATAATTTTGCTTCACTAAAGATCATTAAATCAGTACTTCAAACCCAACTTGTGTCTACAACAGAGCAAACACTTCCACCTTTATACGTAATCACAACCATATGAGCCATTACACCTCCTTTTTTTCCAGAACATAGAATTAGAGTAGAATGTTTTTAGTTTCAGCTTCATCACAGGAAACGATAATCAAACGGACAGAAACAAAGCTAAAATTTGAAACAGGAGCTTGAAGTGAGAGAAGAATATAAACTATTTGAAATGAGACTACTTCATAGAATAAATTCTAAAGTACCGCAGAGAAATTAATTTACATACACACAATGCAATTACAAGAAAAGAAGGGGCCTGCATCATTAGGGTAGGGTGAAGGAAGTCTCCAATTATAAATCATGGTGATCCCCACTTGACCTCACTTGGAATACTGTTAGTCATAAATAGAGTTTCCACTGTATGCAATAAAAGAACAAATCTTCAAATTTTACATAAATTCTAATACCCATTCTAGGACTGACCATTCCCTAAACAGTTCAGACCACAGAGGTTTTCTTACTCCTATACCTAAACAATTTATATTGGAACATGAAATTTCATTTCAGAATTTTAGCATTTGAGAAAACTAACGGCTCCTGGTTTTGTAACTCGCACGGAAATACTGGGTCGAGCACCAAAATGGACACGGAAAGGCAGTCCTCCAAAACACCGTTGGATAAGCAGTCACTTCCAGTTAGACTTGTTGAAAATCTGCTTTCTTTCTCTGCACCGACATCCCTGAGAGTACTCTATAGCAAGTGAGCACGTACATGTGTGTGTCTGACTAGTATCAATAATAACATCTGGCTGACTATTATAAAGTTATAAGAAAGTTATAAGAAAATAAGGTATCGTGTCTAATCAACTTTGTTCCTCATACCTAGTATGATACTTTGAAGAAAGTAAGAATTTCTTAAGTATTATGTGAATACACAGAGGAAGGAAGGAAGGAAGGAAGGAAGGAAGGAAGGAAGGAAGGAAGAAAGAAAGGGAAGAGGGGGAAAGGAAGAGAGGGAAGGAAGAGGGAGTGTGAAGATACTCTTCGCAAAAGTATATAGAGTGACTTCAACTACAGAGAATAAGATGAATATAAAGTAACACATGAAGGATAATCACTGAAATGTTAGAAAACAGTATCTCTTTTCATACTGCGTTAATAGATTTAATCTCTTCCAAATATATGAGTAAAGAAATGATTCTTAAAAAGAGATTAATGAGTTTATAAAAGTTAAACTGAGTTCCTCTTGGCTGCTGAATTTATGATTCCATCCTGTGTAACAGTATACTCCTAATCCATGGGAGAGGCAGCCTGAGAGAACTGTGTCTCCCTACTCTCGAAAGGAAGTGGAGGTTAATCCTTCAAGGTTTTTAACCCAGGAGGTTCTTATTTAACTTCTAGTCATGGAAATGCAAATCAAACGAAACAAATCATCTATGAATACCACGGACATTTACCCAGTAAACACCTTTCTGCGCACTACAAACAGTCTAATGAACTACGTAAACTTCCTGAGAACACTTCTACTTCTCAAAAAAAATTACAGATTCAACACACACACACACACACACACACACACACACACACACACACTCTCAGACAAACAAGGGCAAGCAAACAGGAGAAATCAGAATACGATAGGAGGTTTGAATACATGTTAGTATCTTGCTTGTGATATTATACTAGAGTTTTACAAATTGTTACCACTAGAGGAAATTAGGAAAAGTGTACAAGAGGTCTCTCTGAATTATTTCTTACAGTTTTATGTGGGTTTACAATTACCTGGAACAAAGGTTCAGTTAAAAATATGGATGATTTGTTATAAGCTTGGAGCCCTTAAACTAGTAATTTATAACTCTCAAAACCAGTAATTTATAACTCTCAAAAACAAAGCCAACCAGAGCTGACCCATACTACCACAGATAGAATAATCAACAACTGAAGCAAATATAAAATCTATCTCAAGTTTTACAAAATTTTAAGGAAAGAAATTAGCTCGAATATTCAAATAGCCACTTCATTAATCAAAGAACTGAAAATAAACATTATGACATTTCTCGTCCATATTTATTGCTTATTTGTAGAACTTCAACTATAATATTTGTGATTCACCATCAATAAATAAAAATTAGTTACAGTAGCTGTCAGAAAGTAATTATTTGTCATATAAGAGTTTTCACCACATAAATAATAAAGTATTTCCTCTCTGGAGTCTCGTTTTATTCCTGCTCAGTCTGAAAAAAGTAATTTTTGACAATTTTTTCAAAATATTAATTTTGAAATATTGACACTAATCACTAACTTCCCAATACACATAAAAACTTATCAGTAATGTCATTATTAATCTTCATATATCTGTTTTTGGAAAAATAATTTTGTACATTTGCAGAATATTAGCAATGTCTTCCAAATGCAGGTGATTTAAATGGCACTTGATGTTCCTTTTTGTGAGGTTCAGATGTTATACCGAGGCAGAAAAAGTCATTACAATACTGCAATAAAATAGTGAAATATGAGAAATACACTGGCAGAGAGGATTTAATCTGCTATACTGTTTTAAATGGAAATATATTGTGCGATTATACATTTTGCAAAATGGCATCACAGATATTACTGCTCCCTGGTGAAAGATACCCAAATCTCCATTTATTTGGCTGGTGTAGGTATGGCCTCAGGTGTGCACCTGCAAGTAAATTAAATCTAATTGCTTATTTTCAGTTTCCTTGGAAAGTACTGCCTTTAAGCAAGATGTAAATGCATTTAAATGGGTATGTTCATCTGAAACTCTGTTCAATAAGTCAAGTGTTTCTTGCAATATAAAGATTTTTCTTTGATCCAGGATATTCATGATATTTCACTTAAAAGTGCAGGCACAGCATGGTGGAATTGAAAGAGAATGTGTTTTGAAGTCAGATGGACATAGGCTTGGATTCCAGCTTTGCTACTTAACAACTGTGTGATAGGACAGTGAGTTAAGCTGAGATTCCGAGTCCTCATTTATAAAAATGAGAGAAATAAGACCTGTATATGGGATTCTTGTAATAATTAAATAGTATAACACGCACGATAAAGCCTAACATAAAGCACGCACTTCGAAAAGAATATTATGTCAGGAATAATACGAAAACTTGGTATAGGCTCTAGTGAATAGAGTTAATACAGGTATGAACCCCCCTCCGGTGGTTAACATATAAGCACTGGATGCCTAATTTTGACATATGGGTTCATGTTTTACCTCTAAAGAAGAATATGAACTTACAGGTCAGTCTGCAATAATATAGCTACCAAAACTTCAAGTCCAGAAAACTGTTTCAAGGTCGTGTAGCAGCACTGAGAAGAAAATGATGCATAATGTAAAAACAAACTGCATATTCACAAACATTTTTTCAAGTTAAATAATTTGACAAAATTGGAGCAAAGGGAAACAACAACAACAACAACAAAAACCCAAAAAACTTCCAGCTGCAATTTTCTGAATGTGGGACCTTGCGCCAAATCCCAGTCTGAGTCCTATGTTCTTATTTCTTCTTTGTGAAGCTAGGAGGTGTCCTATAAAAGATCTACAAAAGGGATGAGAACGAAGTCTGCTGAAAAGAACTCCTTGACAGGTAGTGATCACTTATTTCATGGAAACGTTAAAATGTATGCTACACAGCTTCTTTTAAATGGAGCAAGTTTCTCAGGATCCACATAAGAGTGAAAACATATGGTATCTGTCTTTCTCTGTGTGACTTATTTCACTTAGCATGACACTCTCCAGTTCCATCCACGTTGCTACAAAAGGCCATATTTCATTCTTTCTCATTGCCAAGTAGTATTCCATTGTGTATGTAAACCACATGGGGGGAGGGGAAGGAAAACAAAGTTAAGAGAGGAGGGAGCCAAATCATAAGAGACTCTTAAAAACTGAGAATAAACTGAGGGTTGATGGGGGTAGGAGGGAGGAGAAAGTGGGTGACGGGCATTGAGGAGGGCACCTGATGGGATGAGCACTGGGTGTTGTATGGAAACCAATTTGACAATAAATTTCATTTAAAAAAAAAGAAGAAAAAAAAGAAAAAAAGAAATGGAGCAAGTATTTTAAAGCAGGGTCTCCAAACTAAATTTTAAGAAGAGGATTAAATCTCCTAATACACATTTATTAAGAGAAACTATGTTTCATTTAATTAGTTTTTAGTAATTTTAACATAATTTATTATTATAAGACAAATAGGTTATTATTATGAATTTATCACATATTATAACTAATATTTTATAATGTCTACTCTGCACCATGAACTAAGTGACTTGCCTTTCTTTTATTATCTCACTTACCTGACAGAAAAACCATCTGAAGCATATTGCTTCCATTTAGCAGATGAAAAAGTTGAGGCTTTGTGAGATTAAGTCATTTGACCATGTTCACCTCGCTCAAGTAGCAGAGCCTCTCCACTGAGAGCCCTGTGAACTCCACAGGTCAAATATCCTCCCCAACCAAAATCCCTCTGAATATATTCGAGGCCTCCCCAAATCTCTGGTTAAAATTCATTCTGAGTTGTTTTCATACAAAAAATATTCTACCACATAAATATCGTCTTCCGTCTTGAAAGAAAATAAGGGAGCACAGAGACAGAGAGACCCAGAAAGAGTCAGAGACAGAGACTGAGAAAGCAAGAGTGAGAGAGAAAGAAGCAAATAATCTGGATACGACAGTCCAAAGTAAAATTTAAGACAAAATACTGAGAAAAACTAGATTTAATAAATGCCATTTCTGAGGAGATTAAAATAATGAGCTCCACAAATATTCTGCTTTTTAAAGTTTCTAGAAAGCCCAAATATGTAGTGCAGGTGGGGGAAACACAAATGAATAATACCATAAATAGTCTGATGACCAAGAAAGGTACACTTAAGGGATTTAACATTTGTAAAATGATACAAATACCCCTTGACTTGCCTGCCTGGCTGATGTTGGACAACTTTGTGTTTAGGGCCCTGTGACTATCTCCTACACCGATATAATTATAACTTTGCAATAAAAGAGGTATATAATAAATCCAAGGCTCTTTCTGCCAGCTCACAAAGGTGCATGTAAATTGTTGAAGGTCAGTTTTATGGGTTCGTTTACTATCTATCATAGTCATGACTACACATAAAAATTGTCCCATAGACAATAAATACATCTGAGGCAAGGCCCTATTCCACCACAACGTGCAGCCGCAGCGATGAATCCGTGGCTCCGAATGTGCAGTGTGTTAAAACGTCTATAGTAGAAAGCATGTAGAAAGTCACTCACTCCTATGATGTTTAGCGTAAACAAATTTTCATATGTACGTGGTCCCAGTGGTTGCATGAAAGAATAGAGTCTATTTCACTGACAATTCTCCAATGTGTCTATATTCCGCAATTTCATGTGTCACCGCCCCTCTCTTAGGACCAAATTAAGGCTTTTCATAAAATCAACTGAAGTATGTAAACCATGATGTATTGCCATTTATGGTGCCTCAATAAAGTATCATTTATCTATCACCATTGAATAGAATACAGACATTTTGTGAGCAATAAATATAGACCGTGAGATCATAATGTTATTGAACTACTCAGGCATCCCACACTATCTCTTTGGGTTAAGAAAATATTCCTGAAGTAGACTTATAAACAAAAGGTGCAAGAGGCAGAAGAAAATATCGGCCATTTCACTGCATTATTTGATTCAAAATAAAGTTATATTTTTAAACAGATTAAAAGATAACGGTAATCTTGGGAGTCCAAAAATCTTGTAACAATAATGAGCAGTCACAGGTGATGTTTTGAACTTTTTGTTAGTGATAGTCTCCAGTATCTCCTGGCCTCTAGAGGACACATCATCTATAAGTTGAAATATAATATTAAACTGTTGAAAGTGACAAGGCCTCTACCCTAAAGGATAGAAGATACTTCCAAAGATATAGTAATAGCATTTCAACAGGGTCTTAAACATAACATCTTCCAGACAGAGTAAATGCAATCTATCATTTTGGAATAAGGATATTTTTCCTTTCATTGAAGTGAAGGAGGCAGGAAGAGATGATTTATCAAGGGCTTTTCAGGCATCTTAGAGATATAGTTCCTTTTGTCCTCAAAATAATCTTATACGGTAAGTATCATCATACCCATTTTACATACAAAGAAGCAAAGGCTTAAACAGATTAAACAATTAGTCACGGGCACAGTCAGGACCTGAAATCAATGCTGGCAGATTGTATCACACCACACTCCCTCCTTACTGAGGGATGTGTATTCAATATAATTCTCAAGATCATTAAGAATATAACGTATGTCTAGCTTTTAAATTAGCAAGGGCTACTTTATTCACCTGCAAAGATTTGCTGTCAACATAGAACCTATACCAAATATATTATAAGATTTTAATGAAGCTGTCTTGACTTTCATTATCTACTCTGGAGACCAACAATCTATTCTTCATTTAAGGGTTGAAGTTACTAACAAAGATGAAATACCTCTGTAGTCTGGTTTAGTAGTTTGGACCTAAACAAAGGAAGAATTGGTAGCAGTAGAAAAAAAAGCCCTAAATTGTCTCCAATATCATTCTATCAACCATAGTAAGACTTTAATTATGTAAATAATTATATAAATAAGAATTCTATAAAATTATTTAATATTTTAATCATCTTAAGAAATTAGAGTTTGGTAGATTTTTTTCCCCTTAAATATCTAATGACTATAATAGAACAGTTGTTGGGCCATGATTTTGAGATCAAACTAGATCTCAACTAAGCAAGAGGACTGAAAGAGTAACTGAAAGAATTCTGAAAATCATTTCAAGAATGTACGTAGTAACTCACATTTCAAGAATGTACGTAGTAACTCACATTTCAATCTATAAAATAAAATAATCACAAGGTAACGAGAAATATTCACATCTGATACATTGTAGCTCGAGGGAAGATGCTTTAACTGGACTTTTGATTTGACAGCCCCTTTTACTGGATGCATTCCAATGCTCTCCCACAGGTTCCCAGAGAGAGCTTTGGTCCTATCATTCTTCTTTTCTGACACTCATTCTTCCTTGACTGCCCCCATGTTTTAGTATGAGTCCCCCTAGCACTAATCATGCTAAAGGTATGTGATCTTCTGGCCGTCTTATTCAGCATTCACCACTGAAAACAGCACTGGAAGCCAACAATGTGTCCTGTGTTCATAAATATGTCTTTTGAACCATCTGGAGGAATTTTCATTGTTTGTAACATGGACAGAGCCCCCATTATCCTCGTGCAAATAAAAGTAGTTCTTAACAGAAATATGTTTTCTTTACTGAACATTATAAAAGGCCCCCTGATCTTCAACTTGAGGAGTATGGCATTCAAAAAAAAAAAAATGTTAGATTCTACATAAACTATGAAAAAAGAAAAGAGACAGGAGAGAGAAGAGAAACTTGCCAAAGAACATCAAGACTTATTTATAAACAACTCTCTTCTCCCTTTAGGATAATCCCATATACTATCATTAATAATCCTTTGAGACCAAAGAAATTGGTGGCATGAAAAAAGTTAACATAAATATTAAAATAGACCACATTCATTATTAAATAGCAAAATTAAAATAGCAATATTCCCAATATGACCTAGTGTCTTTAGAAGTTGGGTTACATTTTATACCTTAAGAACTTAGGGCTAAGTAATACATAATTTATTCAAGGTCTATTACTGTGTAAAATTTTTGCTAAAACTATCACGCGATTTCAAACACACCTCTGTTTTAGCCAAATCTGTGGTTCTTTAAAACTGTGAAATATTCCATAACTCTCTAGAATCAGGAGGTCACTGTCAAGACCTATTACCTGTGCAGACAAGTTCTCATCTCTAATTAAATTTTTTCATAAAACTGTGCACAGGCACAAAGTACAAAAATAACGAATACAGAAAATGTAAAATCAAATTCCTAATTCTGAAAACAAACAATCATGAAACGGTTAAAAATAACGTCACAGTGTGGTCATTTGTGAAAGTGAAGTCCATGAACATATATATCCAGCATCCCATGTAACATGCTTAAGAATGACTTTAATCAGAAAGCAGACAGAGCTAAACTCTCCCTCTAGGGCTGAACATCTGAAGTAAGCCGGGAGGCTAAAATAATCAGGTGAATATAGACACTATAATTTTCAGAGAACCTCACAGTCCTTTTAGGCCTGAGACTGACTTCACAATTTCTTTGAAATGCTGAAAAGAAGCCCAGAAAAATCAAAGCAAAGGATTATTATCCAGAGAATCCAAACCGTAGCTTGTAATACAAAGTTCAGTTTGTTTCCAAAGTAAATAAAATACTCTATTTGTGTGATGGAATACATGTTGAAATGCTGTTTATTGCATGTTATATAGGAAGAAGTTTTTGAAGCATTTCTTCAATAGTTTTGTCTGCTGATATGCAATCACATCTGGGTTTAACAGTGGCTGTCATTCTACTCATTCAGGATTAGGACTAATTTTTGAATCACTGGCTCATAAGAGATGTGCATTAATCAGGACTGCCTCAGTAGCATGCGCCAACCACACACACACACACACACACACACACACACACACACACACAACCGTGGTTCTATATGTATGCTACATGGAAACACAAAGGTTACTTGGGAAACAGACTGTCTTTACTCTATGAATTATGGAGCTTCTATGGAAATCTGGATCATAATGTAAAGTAGTTATTTATTTAATGGGAAGGAGGCCAATGGCAAAGCCACTTGGAATTTCCAGTCTATTTATTCCCAAACGATACGCCTTCATATATTTGATTCAAGACCTTATTTGAACATCGTGTGGAAAACTGTAAGAGCCAAGTGCCGTGTCTTAGGAGAAATGCCACGTATCAGGAGAATGCCATCGTATGATCTCAACGTTACTAACCTCTGAAAATTTCCTGTTGCTACAGACACGTCTTCCTTTGGTCATTTAGAAGGCACACTTCTGACTCCTTCCACTCTTTGCTCCACACTATCGTTCAATCGTTTTCAAGTCGTAAATATCATCTTCCGTGGTACCTCTTGCTCAAAAAACTCAATGTCTTCCCATTGCTCTTAAGACGTAAGGAAAATCTTTTCTTTTTTTTTTTTTAAGTTTTTTTTTTTCAACGTTTATTTATTTTTGGGACAGAGAGAGACAGAGCATGAACGGGAGAGGGTCAGAGAGAGGGAGACTCAGAATCGGAAACAGGCTCCAGGCTCTGAGCCATCAGCCCAGAGCCCGACGCGGGGCTCGAACTCACAGACCGCGAGATCGTGACCTGGCTGAAGTCGGACGCTTACCCGACTGCGCCACCCAGGCGCCCCCATAAGGAAAATCTTTAACATCTCTTATTAAATAGGCTGGTTTTTCCCTGTCCCCTTATTCTCTTTGTTTCAGCCACACCGATTTTCACTGAGCCTCTCATATATACTAGGAAAAATGCACGCACTGTCCCTTCTGCCTGAACATTCTTCTCCCTTTGGCTGACTGAGTCCTATCTGTCCTCAAGCTTTTCTGGCAGAGAAAACTTCCCTCCTTTTACAGAGCCTACCCTTCTGGTTGGAAAGGTGTGTAAGAACGAACAAAAAATGGAAAGAAGGGAGGGAAGGGATGAGAAGGGAAGAAAGGGGCAACAGATAGGAGCTTAAGGAGTTTAGGGAGTAATACTTGGGGTAGGTCTACACGGTAAATATACAGGTTTCTTGGTTCCGCTGATCTTGTAAGACAAGTTGTAATGGCAACTGGTATAACATAGCTTCCAAACGTCTACAGGAACATGTTATAAGTTTTCTTTATATAGAACTCTCCTGGACACATAAGAATACCCTTTAATTTTTCCTTAAGATTACCTAAGAAGTCACACACTTCTCATCAATGAGCAGTTAAAGGGGAAAGTTGGTGTTTTATCTCTTTGGCCAGCTCTCACAAATTTTGAAGTTCATCTTGATCACTTAGAGGGATTCCTGTTTATACTGTCACGGTGTTCACCAAGATCTACAAACATCTTCTCTTTAAAATTGTTCTTTCTTAGCCAGTCTGATTAAGCTGTGTTTAGGAGAGTTATTCGATAGGCAAAACAAATAGATGTATATGGCTTTCTTTACCCCAGTGGTACTTAAGCAAAACAGTTTCAGGTTACCTGTATTTCACAGGAAGACCATTTACCTGGTTATGTCTGTGCAATATAAATGTCAAGAAATATATTCAAAGCGCATTTATCCCTCCTACACATGAATCAGATTTGTTAATTCTACACATTCTTCAATTTTCTAGAGCATTACAAGAATTTATGATAAAAAGGTATGGTTCTGAATACTGATGCAGTGATACAGACATCCCTCCCTCTCCTAACGTACATACAAATCTTCCAATATTGGGATTTTAGCTACATACTATGTTTCTCACGGCTACAACTACTTAATGCCACTGATGATCACGCTTATTTTCTAGTTTTTTTCCCACAACTCCCGTAAACCTGCCATAATGAGTTAGAATTATGCCCAGCAGAGAAGGTACCTTGTGGCCCCAATTACATCATTCAGTGAGCACAATTATGTAACAGAAATGTAAAATGCACAGTCACTATGTGTAAGAGAATGTTGTTATGTCTTTTTTATTCCACAAGAAAGTCGAACAAAAGAATTAGGTATGCAGGTAAACATTCTTTTCAATAACATCAGGAAATAGTACCATATTGAAGGCAAAAATTTAACATTTCCCTTAACTTTTTAAAACATGTGAAGAGTGATTTCTTTTAGAAAAATTAGGAGTCATGTCTTTTGACTCTAGAGCAGTACAATTAAAAAATAAATAGCACCCGAATTTGTCATGTTCAGATCTGACCTTCTATACTACAACTTTATGGCAAAAACAAATGTTTTCTAAAAGGAATTCAATCCTGAACTTGTGATAAGGATATCTAGAGATATTTGAAAATCTGGCTTTAAAAAATCTGTATGATTCATGAAATTACATTATTATGTAAAACGGGGTATTATTTCTGTAGACAATTTCTCTTCATAATTACATTGCACAGAATGCTTGATTTTAGAACTATCAATAGAAACAAATTGATTTGGACTTTTTTTTATGACCCACTATAGCAGTAGAAAAGTTCTTTGGAATTTAGTTTTTATGTAGATATCTTCAGCAAGAGTCTGGAAAATGGGTAGCTATTATATTCTGCATGTTTTTGTCAAAAAAGATTTTTGATGTTTAAAAATGATTCTCAAGAGACCATAAAAGCCATATATGAATGGCCCAATGCTAATACCATCCTCAATAGGGAAAAACTGAGATCTTTACCCTTAAGGTCAGGAATAAGACAGGGATGTCAACTCTCGCCACTGCTATTCAACATAGTATTGAAAGTCTTAGCCTCCTAATCAGACAACACAAGGAAATAAAAGGCATCCAAATCGGCCAGGAGGGGGTCAAACTTTCACTCTTCGCAGATGACTCTATATGGAAAACCATAAAGATTCCACCAAAAAACTGCTAGAACTGATTCATGAATTCAGCAAAGTTGCAGGATATAAAATCAATGCACAGAAATCGGTTGCATTCCTATACACCAACAATGAAACGACAGAAAGAGAAATCAAGGAATCGATCCTATTTACAATTGCACCAAAAACCATAAAATACCTAGGAATAAATCTGACCAAAGAGGTGAAAAATCTATACACTGAAAGCCATAGAAAGCCTATGAAAGAAATTGAAGAAGGCACAAAGAAATGGAAAAATATTCCACACTGCTGGATTGGAAAAACAAACATTGTTAAAATGTCGATACTACCCAAAGCTATCTACATATTCAATGCAACCCCTATCAAAATAACACCAGCATTCTTCACAGAGCTAGAACAAATAATCCTAAAATTTGTATGGAACCAGAAAATACCCCAAGTAGCCAAAGTAATCTTGAAAAAGAAAACCAAAGCAGGAGGCATCACAATCCCAGACTTCAAGCTATACTACAAAGCTGTAATCATCAAGGCAGTATGGTACTGGCACAAGAACAGACACTCAGATCAATGGAACAGAATAGAGAACCCAGAAATGGACCCACAAACGTATGGCTAACTAATCTTTGACAAAGCAGGAAAGAATATCCAGTGGAATAAAGACAGTCTCTTCAGCAAGTGGTGCTGGAAAAACTGGACAGCGACATGCAGAAGAATGAACCTGGACTTTCTTACACCAGACACAAAAATAAACTCAAAATGGATGAAGGACCTCAATGTAAGACAGGAAGCCATCAAAATCCTTGAGGAAAAAGCAGGCAAAAACCTCTCTGATCTTGGCCGCAGCAACTTCTTACTCAACACGTCTCCGGAGGCAAGGGAAACAAAAGCAAAAATGAACTACTGGGACCTCATCAAAATAAAAAGCTTCTGCACAGCGAAGGAAACAATCAGCAAGACTAAAAGGCAACTGACAGAATGGGAGAAGATACTTGCAAACGACATATCAGATAAAGGGTTAGTATCCAAAATCTATAAAGAATTTATCAAACTCAACACCCAAAAAACAAATAATCCAGTGAAGAAATGGGCACAAGACATGAACAGGCACTTCTCCAAATAAGACACCCAGATGGCCAACTGACACATGAAAAAATGCTCAACTTCACTCATCATCAGGAAAATACAAATCAAAACCACAATGAGATACCACCTTACAACTGTCAGAATGGCTAACATTAACAACTCAGGCAACAACAGATGTTGGCGAGGCTGAGGAGAAAGAGGATCTCATTTGCACTGCTGGTGGGAATGCAAACTGGGGGTGCAGCCACTCTGGAAAACAGTATGGAGGTTCCTCAAAAAATTAAAAATAGAACTACCCTACAACCCAGCAATTGCACTTCTAGGTATTTATCTAAGGGATGTAAGTGTGCTGTTTTGAAGGGGCACATGCACCCCAATGTTTATAGCAGCCCTATCAACAATAGCCAAAGGATGGAAAGAGCCCAAATGTTCATCGGTGGATGAATGGATAAAGAAGATGTGGTATATATACATCTGGAGTATTACTCGGCAATCAAAAAAAAAATGAAACTTTGCCATTTGCAACTACGTGGATAGAACTGGAGGGTATTATGCTAAGTGAAATTAGTCAGAGAAAGACAAATATCATACGACTTCACTCATTATGAGGACTTTAAGAGACAAAACAGATGAACATAAGGGAAGGGAAACAAAAATAATATAAAAACAGGGAGGGGGACAAAACAGAAGAGACTCACACATATGGAGAACAAACTGTGTGCTACGGGAGGAGTTGTGGGAGGGGGGATGGGCTAAATGGGTAAGGGGCCCTAAGGAATCTACTCCTGAAATCATTGTTGCACCATATGCTAACTAATCTGGATGTAAATTAAAAGTAAATAAATAAATAAAATGATTCTCGAGATACTTTCTCTTTCAGAGGTGGTAGGGGTTGAATTGTACCCCTCCCTTCAAGAAAAATGTATGTTGAAATCCTAACACCCAGAACCTGATTTGAAATAGGGTGAGTGAGCCAAGAAGAGGAGTATGGTGTGCCCCTAATACCGTATGACTGGTGTTCTTAGAGGATGATGGCCATGCAGCAGAGGCGCCCAGGGAGAACACCATGTGATGATGACAGTGGACTTGAGTGACGCATCGACAAGGCAAGGAACCCCAAGGACTGCCCGCACACCAGCAGACGCTGGGAAGAGGCAAGGAAGAATTGCTCTCCAGACTCTTGAAGGAGCACAGCCCTGGTTCCACCTTGACTTCAGACTGCTGGCCTATGAGAAAACAAACTGCTGTCGTTTTTAACTGCCTCATTGATGGTAGGCACTTTGTGATGACACCCCTGG
Source organism: Herpailurus yagouaroundi (assembly GCF_014898765.1). NCBI lineage: Eukaryota > Metazoa > Chordata > Mammalia > Carnivora > Felidae > Herpailurus > Herpailurus yagouaroundi. The sequence continues at coordinate 16,427,917 of NW_024412417.1, read as the reverse complement.
GATTTAATACAAGACGGAAATTAGGCTCACAATCAAATGTGACCCAGCTTTATCAATGCCACTCACCAAACCTTCATACTATCTCAGTTACTCATCTCACCGGGAACCAAGAGTAGCTTAATGTATCATCTCCGTAATTCAGACCTCTACTGCTGTAAGAACGGAATTCTTTGAGATGGCTATTTAATACATACATACAGACAGACGGACATAAATAAATTTGAACCACATATCAAAACTTCCTTAGATATACTGAACAACAATGAGGGAATTTGAATACAATTTCAACGTAAGGTGTTAGATACCATCGTATTTGAACCGTGGTCCAACATGGCAAGCTCGCCTGCTGCCTGGATTTGCATCTCACCTATTGCAGAGCTCAAGTACTTAGTACAGCATCTTGCATTTACTAGCATCTCAATAAATGGTTACCAGTTGCTATGGATTGAATTGGATCACCCTGAAATTCAAACATTGAAGGCTTACCCAACACCATGACTGTATCTGGAGGAAGGATCTTTAGGAGGTAATTAAGGTTAAATGAGGTCATAAGGATAGGGTCCTAATCTGATAGGATTAATGTTGTTATGACATCAGGGAGAAAGTAGCGGAGAGCTCTGAATGCAAGCCAGGAAGAGAGCCCTCACTAGAACCCAACCATGTTAGCACCATCATCTCAGACTTCCAGTGTCCAGAACTGTGAGAAAATAAATTTCTGCTGTTGAAGCCACCCAGCCCATCCTATTTTATTATGGCGTCCCAAGCTAATACAATGGTGACCAAACTATTATATATTATGGCAAAAGATCCAGAAAAAAGTATGTGGCAAAACATTCAGACTGTGATGAGGCTACTCCACCAAGGATTATGAGATTTTGGCAAAGATTATGAGAGTCTGGTATTGCTGGTTTCATAGGATAATAATAGCTTTTACAAAATTTTCGAAAGTCTCCCACTGGGGGCAAAGAGATATTGGCAATACCTCCTCTATACCAACTGTCAAAGATTGCAATCCTCTTGTGAATTATGAAACACTGGTTAACATGACGGCCTGGCTTTTAATCATATTTAAGAATCCGACAGACATACTTTTGGACATGAATCTTACCTCTTTCAAATTTTTTATCCCAATAAATTCATAGGTATATGAACTAAAACTCAAGGTGGCAGGTTTTCCCCATAACCTGAGTTCGCTTTCCTGCTCTATTTTCATTGTACTTAGTGAACTGTTTCTTTCTGAGTGGATGTGCTCACTTGGCCCTGACTGAGTAGTGACTCCAAGGAATTAAAAAACAAAAATGTTGGGTGTTGCCAAAAGAGCACATGGCAGCTGACAATGAATTCATGAGTGTTCAGGGTACATTTGGTATAAGCAAAATGGAGCTACTTGGTATACTGGTTATTAACTTTGAAGCCCAGTAATCAGATTTCAGACTGGGAGTATATAGCAATCACAATAATCAGATAAATAAAGTAATTTATAGTAAAATATGATGGCAAATTTATGTTCAAAATTCCCTTGGTGTTATGAGCTAAACTGTGTCCCCTCAAAATTCCAATGTTGAAGTCCTAACCCAAATTACGTCAGAATGTCACTGCATTGAGACATAGGAGATTGAAGGTAAATCAGATAAAACAAGGTCGTATGGATGGAGCCTAATCTAATGTGAAGAGGAGTTTATGACAGACCCACACACACAGGAAAAACCATGTGATGATACCAGAAGGTGGCCATCTACAAGCCCAGGTGAGAGCCCTCAAAAAACAAAACAACAAACAAAATAAACAACTCTGCCAATGCCTAAGTTTCCCTTAAACTACCAATCCATTAGAAATGTAGAATCCAGGATCTAATGAAACACTCACTCATCTTTCAAGACTCACACTTAAAATACCTGTGTCTGGGAAGGCTTCCTTGATTCTCCCATCTACACAGCTCTCTCTGCATTTACTTCTAGAAGAGCTGTCTGTATATTATGTTTGACCTACCAGCTTACGTTCCATTTCCTCCTCTGAAGAGACCTCCAGAACAAGGAATATATCCTATCTATCTTTGTAAACACAGCACAGAGTTTAAAAACCTGGCACATGGCAAATAATGAACACCTACCTCCAAAAGCCATGAAACTAGAAAATAAAGCAGTTGGATTAGCTGATTTTTTAAGACCCTTTAACACTCTAAAATTCTACAAAGACATAATTCTAATTTTTATATCATCTGCTCCACACTGTTCATGATTAAATTCAGGCTGTATATTTTTAAAATGTGGATTCTGTTTCAGACCGTGTAGGGGTTCTGAGACTGTATTTCTTACACTACCCACCCCTCCTCCCAGTAATGGTGATGCTGGAACGCTTTGATTAGCCAGGTCTTAAAGTTCAACATAAATCCAAGAACCAGCTCTGGATCTGTAAAAGCCTAGTCTTACAAGCTTGTAACACCTTAAAAGTAATAGAAGGTATTAAAAGAAAGCAGCTGGCTTAGTTTGCCCCCCTTTAATAAGATTCAATCATTGGGGTTCAGCTCGAATAGATAAGTTCCACCACAGAAATTGAAAACAAAAAATCTCTACCCTATTCTAATCTGCCCATTTTTCTACATCCACACAGACTGTTTTAGCATCCACTCTTTGAATGCAAAAACAAGAAAACTTTGCTCTCCTGCTCCTTGTGTGTTTTTAATTTTTTTTTTAATGTTTATTTGTTCTTGAGAGAGAAAGAGAGCATGAGTGGGGATGGGACAGAGAGAAAGAGAGGGAGACACAGAATCTGAAGCAGGCTCCAGGCTCTGAGCTGTCAGCACAGAGCCCGATGCGGGGCTTGAACCCACGAACGCTCATGACCTGAGTCGAAGTTGGACACTTAACCGACTGAGCCACCCAGGCGCCCCTCCTTGTGTGTTTTTAAAATTTATACTTCTGACCTCGACTAAAGGAGGACATCCCACACCCCCAACCAATTGCCAGGCAGTCTTTGCAAAAACAGAGGCGCTTTGAAGTTTTAAGTAAAACCCTTGGTAGTGCTCAGACTGAACAAGGAAACACCTTCAAAACTACCGAGTGACAGGGGCGCCTGGGTGGCTCAGTCGGTTGAGCGTCCGACTTCAGCTCAGGTCATGATCTCAGGGTTCGTGAGTTCGAGCCCCGTGTCAGGATCTGGGCTGATGGCTCAGAGCCTGGAGCCTGCTTCTGATTCTGTGTCTCCCTCTCTCTCTGCCCCTCCTCTGCTTGCACTTTGTCTCTCTCTTAAAAATAAATCAACATTAAAAATTTTTTGAAAAAAAAAATTAAAAATAAGAAGAAAACTTTAAAAAACATATTTCATTTACCACAAGCAAATTGGATGTTTTACCCAAAGTCATTGCTTCTTTGGTACTGATTTTCTCCATTTTAACTTATCCCACTATTGATCACTATTCTCACTGTTCTTAGAACAATTAAGTATTAAACCTCAAATGTAAATATAAAATAAATAGGAGAGGCTAGACACATAGTTTCTGGATTTAGTAGAAAAAAATTCTTTTAAAACATGAAAGTTAGTGTCTTATCAGATCTGAACAACGTGCAAAACATTGTTCCTGTATTTCCTTCACAGCAGAAAATAACAGGTAACCATGTAAATGAATCCGAATTTTCATGCCCTCATTTTTTCTTGTTTTTTTTTAATGGTTTTAACATATATAACAAGTTCCATTAGCATTAAATACAAAGTTCTAGATGAATTAAGTTAGTATATTAATTTTGCATGTTTTCAAGAGCAAAGACAGAGTGAGACACGAGTGAGGAGGTTTTCAAGGGAAAGGAGAATTTATCCCTATAAAAAGGCAAAATGTCAATTCAGTTAACTGTTTAAGAGTCAGAAATTTAAAAAAAATCTCAGTTTTCTGTAAAAAATTATTTTATCAGGAATTATTTGATAGCTGTAAAGAACAAAGTTCACGTGTATATGGATGCACTTGGCCCCTATGTGGGAATCATTCGCCTCACAAACATTTATTGAGCACTTATCAGGCTAGGCAGGGTTGATAAAAATACGTCCATACGTTAAAATTACATTTGTGAATTGACAGTCATTCAAAGTGTAGGCCTCGATTATTTCAAGTTACTTCATCTATAAGTAAACTATTGCGGTTGTGGGCTCACACTATTGTTAAGGCTGCTTTCTTTCAAGTCCTTCAAACTGGGCACCATACCAGTTTGTCCTTTTAATAGCTGTGACATATGTCTTATATAATATACCTGTAGCCACTGAGGGATATTAAATTCTATATGCTATGCCTATTTTCATTAAAATTACAAAATCAATGTAATCTCAGTAAGGACATGGGAATCCCATCACCTAACCACCTACTATTCTGTATTCGAAAACTGAGTTACAAAATTCTTATTCCTATCGATCTGACACTGACCAAGTCACCTCTCTAGTTTTCACACGGGGAACATGCAGCGTGGAGAGCAAAAATCCTGCCTGTGAAATAACAATCTAAACGCAAATGGACGTATGATTTTACCTAAATCTTAATATTCATGACATGCATCAGATGACCGGTACAGAAGGACCCTCTCCTTTTATCTTATTTGTAAATATCTTTCAAAATACATTGACTTTCAAGGCAGCTTTGTAAAGCTTGTCTTCTTCAAAGCTGATAAAACTAATAAAACTGATCATTTACAAGTAACTGGGCTAATGGCAACAAAAAACATTATTAATGGAACAAGAACCAAAGACTATCTGCACTCTAAGTATTCGATATGTTCCTAAAAAACAAAAGTCAGGAATTAGAGCAAATTGTAGTGAGGGTCTGTGTGTGTGTGTTTTAGCTTCAGCGAGGTACATAAAAGAATAGAGGTCAAAACCAGGTTTTAATGAGACACTGTAGAGTTTTACAATTGTTCAATTCGGTGTCGGTTGCTGCAGAAGGTTGTGATTGAAAATTTTCCTGTGGAAGAAGAAATGTCACAGTATTTTGATAAGCGAGAGATGAACTTTTTTTTTTCCCTTGTGCCATCAGCAAGACGAAAAGAACAAAATGCATCATTTATAACCCACAGCTCAACCATTATCTCCTGGTGAGACACTTGTTTTAAAACACACAAGGACTTTTTCTTCCCCCTTCTACAAAGTCTAGAGCTCTCTGCGAGGCTCCTTCTCCCTTAGAGCCATGAAAGAAAGTGACACTTGTGTGGCCAAAGTTTCCAGGCAACCACATAAGGGCACTCATACACCCTCCAGGTCACAGCCAGTTCTGAAGTACAGAGGAAGCGTACGAACAGCATATGTCTCTTTGATCACAGATATCATCTAAAACTGATGTGGAGAGAAAATCCTGTTCTGCACCAAAGGTTTACAGACTCTTTTCCTGACTTTACCCACAGCGTAAAGATAGGGTATACCTTGCTCAAATTTTTGGTCTGAACGTTGCTCAGCACTAAAACTGAATAGTCAAAGTGTGTGTGTGTGTGTGTGTGTGTGTGTGTGTGTGTGATCCACAGAAGAATGCTCTTATGATTACCGAAGCCACAACAAATTAGATAAGGTAAAATAGGAAGGAGTGATAAGTATAGTTTAGACACCTTTCACTTATTTATTCATTAACTGCAAATAATTCTGAGCAACAACTTTGGGCACTGAGGTTAGGCCTCAAAATGCTTCTGCTGTTACAGAACTGAATGCCATAACTACGTACAATTATGATGGCCTTCATCTATGAGGAAAAGGTCACGTTTTGTTCAGCATCAGGTCCATTTTAGGTAACTTTCCAGCACTTACAGAATTACATCTCCCTACTGTCCCTCAATGATACAGTATAAGCACTTTCTTATACATTTCAGATCTCTGGTTAATACTTAACATATAGGTGTTTAGAAGCTAAGAGTATTTCTACATCATTATTTTAGATGACACTCACAGGAACTCCAGGTCGTTCCAGCTCTCACTTGATGCAATGAAAAAGAATAGAGTTAAGAGACTTGCTCAGGGAACAATGTGAAGTGCTCAGGTCTAGAACATGCACTAGTACTCATGGTCCACGGGCTTGTGTGCCATCATTCTGCCGCCATATCCTTCTGGTCGCTTTGCCCACAGGGGGCGTGGCCACCAAGACTCTGGGTTGATGTCAAGGCTACACACGCGAAACATACACACAAAAATAATTGCTAACTTGTCAAACGGTTAATAATTATCTTCTTTATATAATAAATCAACAAAATTCCTGTTGGTTTACAGTCACGGGCCCTCTAAGGTCAGTGTCTGCAGAGAATTTTGCCAGCATAGTAACAGTCGTTGCCAGTGGCGAAGTGGGGAGGTGCAGTAATTGTCTGATGCAACAGAGCAGAGAAGAAATTACTCTTTCAGAGGATTTACTACAAAGCTCTGGATGCTGTAATTCTTGATCTCTGAAAAGGCATAACCTTAGTATCATTCCTGGTTAGGCCACAGCATGCTGTCACTCCTAGCAGTGGTGACAAGGGGACCTAGGAGCGAGACAACCAGTGTGGCTGCAGAATGCTAGGGCAATGTGGAACCGGAGCAAGTCGTTTGCTAGTCTGTCATTTCGTACACTGGATCTACCCACGACCATCTCCCAGGAAAGCCCAAGTAACAGCAAGCTCACGTTCTCTGGGGGACTGGTGTGAAGGTGAAGTCTTACACAGTTTGGATGTTAGAAGAGCCATAAGCTTCTTTGTCCATACCAGAAACATTTACTGGATGCTCTTTTTCCAGGAACAGTACCAAACATTTATTGATATCTAACATGTACGAAGTGCTGCACTGAGTATTTTTATTTTATCATCTCAAAAACAATCCTATGGGGTAGGTAGTTTTACCCCCATTTTACACATTGGAAAAACCAACCAAACAAAAACTGAGGTTAATTTGCTCAAAGTCAGAGGAAGGGCCAAAGTAAGAGCTAGACCAAGTATTTAATTCTATCAGGACACAACCCTGTATCTCTACTGGTAATAGCTACTGAATACTTGATGGAATGGCAGCCTCTGAGCTTTATGGAAAGGCGAAGCAAGTTGAGGATTAAGGGGACACACTTTGCAGTAGGACTTTTATGCAAAGAGTTCCAACTTCCAAACGTGTAGAGCTAATAAAAGATGAAAATTACGATTTCAAAATGAAACAATATACCTTCAATACTGTTTCTCAACATAAGAAAGAATACACAGACTTCAACTGTGCTATTTATAAAGCAATATTTTTATTCTGATTTTCAAAGATGTATCATGTCTCTAGTAGGAAATAGCAAACACTTAGCTCAGTGTGACAACTCAAAAGGCATCCCTCTCTCAGTTTCTTATTTTTCCTCTTTAATTTTTAGGTAAGCGATACCTGAGTACAGTCATATAAAAATCATTCAAAACATATATTTTTGGAAAGTATAAGTTCCTTCCCAAGCTTCCCTTACTCCAATTCTCTCACCAGTGGCCAGCCCTCTTAACAATTTGAGCTCTCACATTACTTTATTTCCAAATGGCAAGCCAACTGGCCAACTGACATTTATTAAATAGCTCATTCAAGTCCACTGTTTTCATGTGCAAATATCACACACCAAATATTCATATATGCATGATCAATTTCTGAATGGTTCTGCCTTGCTCTTTCATTTGTCTTTTATTACACTAGTATCATGTAACATAGTGGTCTAATTATTATGCTTATATAACAGGTATTTATATCTGTAGAAGGCAAATTCTTCTTGTTATTTGAAAGTTATACGTTTCATTTCTATTCTTATAATGGTCACTTACATTTTTTATTTCCATATAGTATTCTATAATTTTCTATCAATTCAATGACTTAAATTCAGTTTATTTTATATGTGTGTGTGTGTGTGTGTGTGTGTGTGTGTGTGTGTGTGTGTGTTTGTGTGCATGCATATATCTTCTGACATCTTATGGGATTTGAGACGGCAGAGGTTGTGGGCACATATGCTCAGTGCACCATCTTGAATCCCGATCCTGTTAGCAACATCAAAATTTTAACACATACGTAAATAGTTTGTGATCATTTTAATACAGTAATTTCCCCAACTAGTCAGGCTGGCATTCAAAGTCTTCGGCGACGTCCTACATATCTCTATTATTAGCTTATCTCAACACTTTACAGCTCCCGTTGCCCCCACATATCTCCCACCCTCTGAAATTGTCCATTTATCTTTTCTCAAGTTGTTATATAAACTTGGACACTCTCTGCATATAATGAAATATCTTCATATCAATTACCCATACTTATAAGTCCACCTCAAAAGCCACCTATTCCGAAATAGTGTCCCCATACTCTTTCTACCCAGAAATAATCTCTTGTCTATACTTTATTCCTCTATGACAATACTTATTACAATAAACCACCTGCTACCATGCATGTGTCTATTTTCTTAAAGACACTAATGATGCTAGAAAAGAGACTATGTCATTTTTACATATATATATATGTAAATATATATATTTGTGTGCGTGTATCCCCACAATGTGTAACTTAATTAGGTTGAATTAAGTTATGTATTTTTCTCTTAAATAAGGTTACAAAGCTTGTCACTGGATTCTGCAACAAAATGGTAATTTTGTTCTATTTTTCCCATGCTGCACCTTTATATCTCACTGATATTAATAAGTAATTGACCTACATGTTTGAGCATGCGCATAGTACTGGAAAAGCTGATATCCAACTATGATATTAAATGCTCTCAAGATCCCTTTATACATTATGTTCTCTTACCAATGTAAATACTTTCCCTGTTTAGACAATTTTTTTTTCCCATCTTTCTTACTTATTTCTTGGTATTAAAAGAGGAACCAGCCTTTATTCGGCTTTCAAACGTTTCTCTTGAATTATGTCCTGTTACCCTTTATGAATTTAATACTTACATTTTATCTCTTGTATCCTTCTTCAGCAATTTAATAGCTATTTTCTTTATTTTATTTCCCTTTGGAATAGTCTCCTCTACAATAACAGGTTATTTGTGTTCCTAAGAACACACCTTATCAAAGAACTTCTGTTATAAAAACAATTATTTTAATTAGAAAAGAAGAGTTCGAAACTAGAAAATTTTAGGCTAGCACAAGTTCATTTTCCCTGTAGGAATGCCAATAACAAAAATGTTTTACAGATATACATATCTAACCGTCATCACAGAATAAGAAGTTAATCAAAATGTATAAAAAACACATCTAAATATTCCTGAGCACATCCTAAAGAACACATAAAAGGAAGCCAAACTCAAGGTCAATAATAGTAACATCAACACATTTAAGACCATCCCTGAGAAACCAAACCAATGAGGAACTCAAACTACACAGTTAAGTGTCCCTAAGTGGGAAAACTTACTTTCACCATGCATGTGAGCTCCAAATCCAATTTCATTATAACTGAGAAATATCTGTACAATGTCAATCCATTCCCTAATTTATTAACTACGTTATCTCCAATCTGTGTTAGGAAACTCACGCTGGAGGCAAACAGGAACCAAATGGAAATCAGGAACCAAAAGAGTGCCAAATCAAAAGCACCTAAACTCTTTAAAATAAGAATCTTTGGGAGGATGTTCCAGGAGTTTCTCACTTTTTCCTTTATTTTCCCGGTTTTGAGTTGGCCATGTTACATACATTACCTTACTTCCACAACAACCTTATCACACCATACTTCTTCTACTCATCACACCAAGGATACATCATAGCCTAACAGCTTATGCACATGGGTCCTAGAAATGGATTTTAATCTCAGATTAGCCACCTACTAGCTGTTCAACATTGGACAGGTTACTGAGCCTTGTTGGACCTCAATTTCTGCATTTATACAATGGAATTGATAATTGCACCTACCCCACGAGGTTGTTGAGATGATTAAATGATTTATTCATTTTTGCCATTTACATATGCTTTGTAGAATGGTGTGTCATACATAGATATCACTTATAAATGTTAGCTATATTTATTATTATTCTCGTCTCCAAATTCTAAAGCAAAGTTGTCCTTAACTAACAAATAGCAAAATACTTGGTTGTCCATTAACTACTGTTTCTTAGTGTTTTTAAATGTCTGCATAATTTCCAACAGGTATATCACAAAGTAATCTATGACTTAAAATTGTGATCTATTTTTTTTTAATTCACGTTGATTTATTTTTGACAGAGAGAGACAGAGCATGAATGGGAGAGGAACAGAGAGGGAGGGAGACACGGAATCCAAAGCAGGCTCCAGGCTGTGAGCCGTCAGCACAGAGCCCGAGGCTCAAACCCACGCACTGTGACCTAAAACTCACGAATCATGACCTAAGCCAAAGTCGGGTGCTTAACCGACTGAGCCACCTAGGCGCCCCAAAAATTGTGATCTATTTTTGTCGCAAAACAAATCAGCATTCATTGCAAACTGCAGAAATAAAAAGTGGTTTAGGGGATGCCCCACCGGCTGGCACATAGTTTCTCACATAGTTTGTAAATGTATGCAATGCTGAACTAGGCTTTTCTTGCCTAACAATTACATTTCAAAGAGCCTGTTGCCACTGAAAACCCCTCCTTTCAGGCCAAACTTCACCTATTTTTCTTTTCTGCTTGTAGCACTTGTGTGGTTGTAATAACACAAAGGAATCTGCATGATTTCAGCGCATGACTCATTTCCAGCAAATCAACACACACATTCTCAATTTTTCATGCATGAGAGATGTGTAAAACTATAAAAATGTTTGGACATTTGAGGAGACTAAATCAACAGACAGTAAGCGTTTTATCAAATCTACAAGTGAAATTAAACTTGAATTTGAATAAATAAACTGTACCATGAAAGAGGAATTGCTATCCATCTGAGCTAAAAAGATGGAGTATAATTGTATCTATGTTAATAGACACAGCAAGCACAAGGAAATTGCAGCAGAGGCTCCTGCACGAACATGCTCATGATTCACAGGTGTGTAGGCATGGCTTGTAAACACAGATGGAAAGGGTGACAAATAGATGAATATATCAGTTACAATTGTGGTCTGCCCCTCTTCAAAGACGGCATTTATTTTTCCAAATTCTTGGATGGTTACAAAAGAGGTGTCTATGAGATGACAAAGATGTTATCGATACTCAGAGTGCTTCTGACTAAATTAACTGAGATGAAATCAACTTGGTCCCAAAATTTTCAGGGAAGAAGATCTCATCAATTATTTTGTTATTATCCGTGTTATGGTAATAGAGTAAATATTGGCTAATTCCAAAAGGAGGATAAACAACGATCATGATCATAAAGAAGGACTGTTTTTTGTTTATATCATCAAGTTGTCAAGGAGAATTCCTTTTCAGAATAACAAAGTGCATCCTGATTATACTTAACACTACTGAATCAGGACCCCTCTGGCCAAAGAATTCATTCACTGAAACCAATGGTCTCAATCAAAACATTTTGCTTCTTACGACTCCAAAATTGCTATCCTTGATAATGGTAATCTGATTTAGTTTTATAGGCCTACTTTGCTTTTTGTTTAATTGTTTTAAGTTTATTTATTTATTTTGAGAACGAGAGAGAGAGAGAGAGAGAGAGAGAGAGAGAGAGAGAGAGAGAAGAGAGGAGAGAGAGGTTGGAAGCTAGTGCACAAACAGGGGACTAACAGAGTGAGGGACAGAGAGAATCCCAAACAGGCCCCCCTGCTGTCAGTGCAGAGCCCACACAGGGCTTGATCTCACCAACTGTGAGATCATAACCTGAGCTGAAATCAAGAGTCAGACGCTTAAGTGACTGAGCCGCCCAAATGCCCCATAAGCCTACTTTGATTAGTGCAAATATCAAAACATGCTTAACCTGACGTGATTCTACTCCACATTCTTCGTTCTGAAATAAACTACTGAGGTATAGTGTGTGGCCCCATAAAACTTGTTTTAAAAACCAACAGGAAAAATTCCAACAAATAATATTATTCAATGAGTTGATGATTCTCTTTATTTGTATAACCTCAGACCCAGAGTATGCCAGAGGTTAGAGCAAGAGCTCTAGAAGCAGAAGGCATGCATTTACATTCCTATATCACTGCCTACTAATCCTGGGGCCTCAGTTTCTTTTCCTAGAAAGTGGGGATAATTGCATTTATCTCATGGGATTGCGGTGAGGATAACAGTTAATGGTTGGGAACAGTGCTGGGAACAGTCAACTTTATACAGATGTTTATTATTATTTCTATCAATGGTATAATAACTATATTAGACATACAGAACAGCAAAAATTATTGTCAAAGGAGAGAAAAAAGAAAAATTAGTATAACAGCACTATTCCATGTGCCATAAAATATTCATTTTATCATTATAAATATTCAAACATACGGCCACGTCAAGGACAGCCTGAGCCATCAGAAACGTATTTTCTCTAAATGCTGCCCAATCTCAACTGATAACAGACCATACTTCTTGAATATAAAAAACAAGTGTTTTTTAAAAACTACCATTATTTAAGGTTATCTAAAAGTATACCCAGATACAAACATCATTTTCAAATATTAACAGTCTCCAAATATATTTATCCCACACCACCACTGCTTATGTTCTCACTCATTAAGCACTTTTCAAGAAGAGATCAGTTATTGCTTTGGTTGCCCTTCCAGAATCCATCACTTCCCCTTTCCCCATAATTTCTATGTGGCTTAAGAAAAACCAGTTCCCTGGGGCGCCTGGGTGGTGCAGTCGGTTAAGCGTCCGACTTCAGCCAGGTCACGATCTCGCGGTCCGGGAGTTCGAGCCCCGCGTCGGGCTCTGGGCTGATGGCTCAGAGCCTGGAGCCTGTTTCCGATTCTGTGTCTCCCTCTCTCTCTGCCCCTCCCCCGTTCATGCTCTGTCTCTCTCTGTCCCAAAAAAATAAATAAACGGTAAAAAAAAAAAAAAAATTAAAAAAAAAAAAAGAAAAACCAGTTCCCTTCTATCTCAAGAAGGGTAACACATGGTACATGAACTAGGACAATTCATTCCATTCTCTCTTCTGCAACGACTGGCTCAAGAAGTAGACATGCAATTTAAGCCAAAGCAATCAGAGTCAACAGCAAGACCTTTAGAAAAAATGCCTAGACCCGAGAGCTTGTTAGCTCTGGGCTGTGTAGTTCTATCCTATCAGGAGGAAAACTAACCTAGGGAAGAAGCTGAAACCCAAAATAGGGCAGGAACAGGAGCCTGGCAAAGAACCAGAGCCTGCAACTCTGAAGGCATCGTGATTCTTCGGCATTTTCAGTTACGCGAACCAATCCTTTCTCTATGCAATTCCTATTAGGCTTTGCTATTTATTACAAAGGATTTTCTAAATAAGACAAGAGTGCAAGGGTAGGGGCTGAGGATCTTAGCCCAGGAATCTAAAACAAAACAAAATATTGGCTTAAAAAACATGGTATGATTTTGAATGGATGGGTGTTCCTTGGGGCTTTTGATCTTACTCCTGACTGCTCGTAGGGCAGTTGTAAAGATCAAATGGGGAATTGCATGCGAAGTATCAGCACAGGGCCTGGTCCACAGCACACAATAAACACACGCTCCTCCTACTTACCCCTAACCTCTTATCCTTCCCAAGAGAAGATACAAAGTAGCATCGGTGTTAAGCGCTTCCAATACCACCAGCAAGGTTTGCAGGAGAAAAAAATTGAACTTGTTAACACTTTTTAGCTTAGCAGCATGTCTTCCTATTTAAAATCAATAAATATTTCAGTATATTTGGCAGTGACAGTTCAATGGTTTTGAAACTTTTCCCACCGTTCTAGGGACACTGACTACGGCAGTCTCTCCTCTCTGTCCTACCTCCAGGGCTCCCCAGTTTCCCGAGTCACTGAGGATGCTAACTAACGTTACCCTCGGTCCTTCATTCATTCACATCAACATATCAGTAACTTAATACACAAACTTACTTTTTTTGCATATCTTTAACAGAGAGTGAGATGATGGGTTAACTTCAATGTATTTATTCATATAAATATCGGCCACGAGCCTACTATGTGCAGGCCCCACATTAAGCTTTGCAGACACAACCAGAAACAAACAAAAAGTGAGGCACAGTCTGTGTCTTACTGAGCTTTGAGTCTAGGGAGAAAGACAAGCAATAATCAAATAATCCTATGACAGACCTAAACTGCAACGGGGACAAACCCTGCAGAGAAGAACACACGTCGGATGACAGCCCCGAAGGCAGAGACCCTTAAGAAGGTTGGGAGAAGCTTTGCAGGGGGAGGCGAGCGTGGCGCTGGGGCTCAGAAAAGAGGGAACAGAGAGCATGCTCCCGGCTACCGGGACAACATGTGGCATGGCAAGGCGTATTGTGCACAGTGAGACCTCCCACAACAGCCAGGGGAGCTGGAGAGAAGACCTGAGACTGTGAGGACCTCTTGCTGCCCACGCAGTCCCAGTAGACTCCAGGCATCCACTTAGTGGGGCTGCAGATGGGATTGATACTAGGTACATGTGGGCTACAGATGTAAGTCAGAAACTGTATGTAATTCATCAGCTTACAATCTCTATCAGAAAGTAAGTGGTGCCTTTTAAGGCAGTAGTGTTTCTCTAAGTGCCATCAGCATTACAACCATCTGGCTTTCAACTATCTCTCTACCTAAAATCCTTACTCCAGACGCACGTGTTCCAACGAGTTGTGGGTCTGATCCAGAAATCTACATTTGTCACCAGTTCCCAAGGTGACTCTTAGGCATACTATAGATTGAGAGCTAGTGATTAAAGCAACATCGCCTATTCTACTTTCGGAAAATATTTCAAATAAGTCAGTTTACACCCTACTGAAATGGGATATTAGCTCATTTAAAACTCTACTAAATATTATAAATAAAGTCGATACATTTGTGAAGCATATTATGAAATCCTTCATAAGTGAAAATATAACTTCTAAAAGATACAATTTCATAAATATTAATTCACATACTTGGAGAAGGATCCGGACACAAGGAAGAGTGTACATATAACCTCAGTTATTCATAGGAGCGCTAAGAGCACAAAGTAGACAGGGATTCTCCCCGGAATAGATATGCATTTTATAAAGTAATTTAGAGATTCAAACAATGGAGTTTGATTTCTAGTTTGCCTTATTCTACATCTCTGCATTTAGGATACTAACTACTGAACGTGATAATAAACATGAGATCAGAGAGAAAGGGATTTTTCCCCCATGAACTCCTTATATAGACCTGAAAAAATAGGCATCGCTTTGGATCAGATACCCATTATCAATTTGGACAGAGAGTGTCTGAACCAGTATTATCTGCAAATGATTCATGAGTGCAGGTATTTCGCTACCTGAGGATTTTAGTGAAACCATAAATATAAGAAAAGACAGAAGCTGGAATTCATAAAGGGCCTTGAGAAATATCTACGATAGAAAATTATGTCCAATCTGAAGAAAAAAGTAATTTAGCGATTCTGACTCAGGTGCTTCTGTCTATTACCAGAAGGGCCTCTTTCTTATTTACTGGCTGTTTTGCATGTTAACCTCTCCCTCCCACCATAGAAAACACAAAAGCTAACCAGCCTGCTGAAACTCACTGCTGGTGAAAGCAGACTTTAAAATAAAATCATTGATCATACAGAGCTAACACTTTAAACAAACTAGGATAATAGCAATCTTGTGGAGATTCACAAAGCCATGATTTAACAGGGAAACTGAAGCTTTTCCTATATTTCAAAAGTAAATGTGTATATATATATATATATATATATATATATAACATGTATGAACACATACACACACATATATATGTACTTTTGGCATGATATGTGGGCTGAGATAGAAATCTCCAAATACTGCCTTCCCTATTAAAATTCTTTTTTTTTTTTTAAATTTTTTTTTCAACGTTTATTTATTTTTGGGACAGAGAGAGACAGAGCATGAACGGGGGAGGGGCAGAGAGAGAGGGAGACACAGAATCGGAAACAGGCTCCAGGCTCTGAGCCATCAGCCCAGAGCCCGACGCGGGGCTCGAACTCATGGACCGCGAGATCATGACCCGGCTGAAGTCGGACGCTTAACCGACTGCGCCACCCAGGCGCCCCTTAAAATTCTTAATGTAAGAGCAAACCACTGCCATTTTGGAATAAATAACACTTTCCTCTTTCGGCTTTACTGCCTTATGTCAAAGATATGGCTATTTGGCCAATTAATTTATAGAAAAGCAAACAATATACTCCTGACATTTATAAAGTTAATCATGCATTAAATCACTGAAAAATATAAGGGTGAATTTTTTCTTTCTGCCATTCTTCTTGAAACATATAAACTGTTTAACATTAAAAAAAACCCTCTGGAGTCCCATCAGTTGTCAAAGATCACTTAAAAGCCAGACTAAAGGAGGAATTTACAATATGTGATTGGCTATTGATTTTATGTATAAATGAATACCTAGTGACATAAAATGCAAAAGCTGATTTTTTTTCATTACTACTATATCCATTATTCATAGAATGTTTTCCACGTGCCATGCATGGTGCTTAATGTTTTGCAAAGCAATGGCGCATCTCTTCCTAAAAATAAATCAGTTGGGTACTTATTCTTATTCCCATTTTATAGAAGAGGAAATTGAGCCCCAGGATCAACCAGCTTAAAAGGTCAAATTTGAAATTTGAACCCATGACCGTCTGCTTGCAACACCCATGATCTTCAAATATTAGATATGTGAACGTTATTATTTTCCGAAATATCCCATATTAGCCTAATATAGGACTCTCAACATTTCAAGGTAATGTCAAGAATGCACATTTACGGTCCTTGCACACAAAGTTCATTCTCGAGTGCCACTATAATCGGTCTGCTTGCTCTGGATTACTGGTTCGGTCTGCACTGACCGAGTGATTCCTGCAATGAACAGTACACAGCGGCAGCTGCTAATGATTCAGGATATAATTTTGTGACCTTAAAAGAAACAGCTTTCTCCTTTAAAAAGAAATATTAGCTTGGATTGGCTTATTTGACCTTTTGGTACTCAACTCTTACCCACTAAAATAATTTGTCCACTAAAATTCCATCAGAGCAACAGAATGAAGATTTCAAAAGGCATCTAAGTTGAATACACTTGCCCACTTAAGAGAGAATTCCCTAGAGGCAGAATAAAGCAGAGATTCCTGACAATCACTGCCATCACTGGGTTGGGTCTGGCAATCACCACCCGCCAGGTGGAAAACTGAGAAACACTTGCCCACTTCTCTGCTACTGTCGTTTCATTTTGATATCTGCTGAAATGCAAATAGGCCTGAAAGAGAGAGCAACTTCACCAGCTATTTACCTCTTAGTGCGGACTGGCTTATTAGAATCTTCCTGGGAAGAGATCTGTTGATGGATGAGACAGGGAAAGAAAGATGGGCAGTTCTAGTCTGGCAGAGTGAGAAGGTCATGTAGTGGACGCTGCTGAAGGATGAGGGGCTGTCAGTGCAGAGGTAGACAGTAGCACTACAGAAGCTCCTTTCATGCCAATTTGGCCGGAACCCACCCGTTCTGAAGCCCAACCCCCACCTCCTTGCTCTGCAAGCAGATTTAGCAGCTGGCCCAGGGACTGAGCATTTCTGACTGCTGCAGGCAGGCTTGCACCAAGGGGGCCTTCTACTGTCGGCAGCCCAGCTGTCTTAAATGCCAGGCAACCACTGATAGACTGACCACAGATAGCCAAGCACTCAGAAGCCAGTATGCAAATCTGTAAGATAAAGGTAAAATTTCTCAGGCAGTGAACATATTTTGAGACCTTCTAAATCTTCCATCCTTGGAGACCTGCTTAAGGAGCAGGAAGGGATGGGCATTTGTAAGGCTTCAGGGGGTACGCCCAGCTCCCCATAACCTCACTCTGGTGCCTGAATCTGTAATCCAGTTCTTCCTAATTGGCAAGTTGACTACTGTCATACTGTTATTGGAAGGGGTGCTTTGAGCGACTCTGAACTTGAATAATCAATACATTCTTGCTGGAGTTGTTTTGCAACCTCTCCGCAAAAAAATTAAAAAGTATTCCAAACACCTTAAAGATGTCATTGTACCTAGAGAGACCTCGCTGAGAACTGGGGATTGACAAAGATGAGGAATAGGAGAGATAAAGTATCTTGTGCATATTTTCATGTAATCAATCACTATATTTCCTGACTGAATAGTGTTTGCCACCATCTCATTATAGTGAATCATCTACATAATAAGATTCCAAAGTGAAGCAATACCTTGGAAACTAAAAAAAAAAAAAAAAAAAAAAAAAAATGCAGTCCTCTGCCCTGATATGCCTAAATAGCCCAACTAACCCAGACACAAGCAGTGTTCCCCAACAATAAAGATGTTTTTGTTTCCATTGGATTTTTGAAAGTAAATTGTTCAAAATTATGTTATACTTAGACCTCATAGGGAAGGGAGGTGACTTGTGTCTCCAACAGTCTCTGAGGCCACCTGTTGAGACACAGAAGGCTGCAGTCATAGCTCCCTATCTGGCAAAGGAAAGAGAGGGATAAGATTACATAAAGGGTAACAACAGCACAGTATTAAGTGGTGGAGAAAGCTGAGGAAGTTGAACTAAGACTGGTTAATCTCAGCGATTGCTCTGGGACACGATACAGGCATGTCAGATCACTGTAACATGCACAGACACTGCACCAGATGACTACAGAATACGAGAACACAGGATAGCCCAGGCACATATCTGCTAACTGTATGAACGTGCTACTGATTGAACATGTCTACTGAAAACAAAATGTCCTGCATGGAAAGTAAATCCTCGTGTTTTTATCTTCTGCATAAGAATTTGCCCCCCAAATTACCATTAATTTTATTTTAGCAGCGGCAACTATATTAATATCAAGAAAGCCTGTAAAACACTTTATGTCTACTACTCCCCTTCCTTAAATGACTCCCAGTTTAAAAAAAAAAGAAACAGAAAAGAAGGGAAAGAAGGATAATGTAAAGTTCAGCCATCAAAAATGGCTTCATTAAGATCCTTAATGAAGCACATGAGAGCCATTTATTGACTCTTCAACTATTAAGATGGAACATTATTACTGCTTTAATAGTATTTCCATTTTCATTTAGGAAATAACTAATCAAGGGATCAATGTACCAAAGACTTTATTTTCTTTCCCTTGGGTCACTGCGAGTACATTTTTTAAAATGCAAAAAACGTAAGAGCAATTCCCCCTGGCCCCGTATCGCGTGAACAATTTAAAGAGATAACAAGAAGGGTGAGAGGTCAACAGCTACGGATCTGAGCACTGTTATAAAACAAATGAAAACTGTGAGGGGAGAGTCTCCCTTTCGGGGAGAAAGAAGGGATCCCTTCCGCGGCACAGAAGCATCCCCTCGTAGGTATGCAAAGTGCCTCCACCCTGACCTGCTGTCAACCCAGGAAACATTTCTATTTCTCAGACTCACTTAGAATGCAAACTACGGTTTTCCTGGTAGTTCTCTCAGCTCTGCTTCCTTTGAGGTACAGATGTGTAGCCACAGAACCCAATCAGATAACGCCTATTTACATATTTATAAAGTCTCCTGTAAGATCTCCTATCAATTGTTGCCGCTATATATAGGCCTTTCAAAGTGTCTTGTGGGCCCAGCGCTCTACTGCACCGCTCCCTTCAGGAATCCTGATATATCGCATAATGTGATTTCAATGTAAATGGGGCCCATCACACAATCACACCACTCCACAAACTATTTTCTGCCGGGATAGCTTAAATCTAAACACACTCAAGCAGCTTGCTGCACTGGAGCAAGATTTCTTCCCCATTTAAAAAAATTTTTTCAAAAAAAAAAAAAAATCCCAAATCCCAGCACAACAATGCCAGGGAAGAAAAAAAAAAATCTGAACGTTTTCTGCAGAAAGATGGGCCGTCTCCAAATCCTTGTGCCCTATCAGACAAATTAAAGTAAATCAAGCATGAAATGAAGCCGAAGAGCCCCGAGATAAGGCTCCTTTAAGTCGTTTACAGATTAGGATAGAGAGAGGTGCATCTGGTCTCTGGCAGCGAAGGAGGCCAGTTTCTCAGCTCACAATAGCAGCCTGTGTATAGGATTACCTTACCTTGTCACTGACAAGGGAGGAGGCGCCTGCAAGATGTCTCTAACTAACTTCCTAATGTCCCCGGTTAAGTTCTCCTATTAAAGTATTAACTGCTACAATGAGAGAAATACATTTTGATAAAAACAAACCAAAAAAAAAAAATCCCAGAGACTGATTTATGAACTGGTTAGAAACTGATAAACTGGGGGTGGGGGGCTGGGGGTCTGCTACCAGCCGATGAGCCTCTTCTCTTATCAGTCAGGATTCTGCTGCCAGAGACAGAAGCTGATAAGTTTCCAACAGGAATTAGTGACACAGCCAGGAAACTGTGTGTTACTGGTGGCACTGGGTGCTCTAGCGGCCGCCAAAAGGACTCTCATGTTATCAGATGGGATTTTGCCGCTGTAACCAGTGAGGTATTCTCCAAGAGCAACTGGACTCTCTCTCAAAATGCTTCACGATTAATGGTTAAACTATAATATGAGGTAGGTGTCAGATTTTCTTGGAAGCATCTGGAATTCTGCAGCTTCTCAGGGAAGACCTTTCCATTCCTTGGCAGCTGGAAACTCTCCCCGCCCCCTTTCCTTCCTTGACAATGAACTTTTTCTTCTCCAATAAATTGTATGTATACATTGTTTCCAATCTTTCATTTTCCACCACGGAAGAGACCCTGCAATCTACCCAACCTGCTACTCCTCAGTTTCATTTACTCTCAAGAATGCATTCTGAAATTCAGTTATAAAGTGGCGGGGAAGGGGCGCCTGGGTGGCGCAGTCGGTTAAGCGTCCGACTTCAGCCAGGTCACGATCTCGCGGTCCGGGAGTTCGAGCCCCGCGTCGGGCTCTGGGCTGATGGCTCGGAGCCTGGAGCCTGTTTCCAATTCTGTGTCTCCCTCTCTCTCTGCCCCTCCCCCGTTCATGCTCTGTCTCTCTCTGTCCCAAAAATAAATAAACGTTGAAAAAAAAAATTAAAAAAAAAAAAAGTGGCGGGGAAGAGAGGGGTGGGTGGGGTTACTGTGTTCACTTTCAGTCAGTTGTCAACTTTCTCCCCAGAACCAGGCAAGACACTCATGTTATTGACCGGGCCCTTACTGAGAATGAAACTGAGTACAATTCTTTTAGGGCACTACTCACTTTATTCTGTATTCTAATGAAACTATTTTCTTGTGCCTAATGGCCCAGTATATTTGTATTACCCTTTATAGTTTACACTGTGCCACTTACATTTTGACATTTGAACTTCTTTTTTATGGAAAAAGTTTCATAAATGGTTTATTTTACCTCAATGTTGACTTTAGCCCTTTATTTCTTACATAATGATCTCCTTTATTTTTAACACCCCACTGAAAAAATAATAATAATGAAATAAAGATATCTATAATTGACATTTGAACTTCAAGAGCAATACCTTGAGATAGGCAACATTACCAAAAAATTATGATGAACAAATTAAGGATCAACTGGATTAAACGACTTGCCCAAAATTATTCAGTTGGTTAAATACAAAGTCTGAACTTACAGACAAACCTCAAGGTCCTTCCTAATATGTAACAACTGCTTACCTAATTTTCTCATCTTTGGATTAAGGGACTCATGAGAAGTCCTCAAGTGGTCTGATGATAGAGACAGGCATTCACTCTAGGTCCAAGATCACTTAGAGTCAAGATTCATGTGGTCTGCGGCATTTCAGAGACATGTATGACACATTCTAAGATAGGAGTATGTGGTATAGACTAATGCGAATAGATACGATTTTCTCTCCAGTAACTCTATTCAGGAGCTCTTTGGGTTAAAAAGTATAGAATCATCTTATTAATACTAACAGCAAAATGTTTGAATGAATTTTAAACTTGGTCTTGGTCTGGCTTACATGGACCCCTCTGCTTTCATTTTTCTCTACCTTTCTAAAATTATTTCTTATCATACCTCTTCAAGGGATCTACTTCAACCCTACTAATTTACATGTTTGTATTTTCTCTACTATCCATATGGAATTATTTAAAATTACTTATAAGTAGGGGCGCCTGGGTGGCTCAGTCAGTTGAGCGTCCGACTTCGGCTCAGGTCATGATTTCACAGTCTGTGAGTTCGAGCCCCATATCGAGCTCTGGGCTGATGGCTCGGAGCCTGGAGCCTGCTTCCGATTCTGTGTCTCCCTCTCTCTCTGCCCCTTCCCTGCTCATGCTCTAGTCTCTCTCTGTCTCAAAAATAAATAAAAGCATTAAGAAAAAAAATTTAAAAAATAAAATAAAATTACTTATAAGTAGTAATATACAATGCATGCAATTTTATTTAATGGTATTTCTCAGTCAAGTTTCTATCCTGACACCATTAGACACAGAACAAAATATTCTCAAGGCAACATATCTTCAAGAGAGGTTCAGGAGCTGCAAAAGAAAAAGTTTAAAATATAAAGTAGTTTCCTTTTTAAATAGTATATTTAGTTTTTTTTAACCTGAATTATAAGATTTTACCTCAAAATGGAGAAAATTTAGAGTCACATGTTGTAAAACACTTGGACAGTAACTCTAATAGTAAACTCTGGGGGGTGGCTCAGTTGGTTAAGCGTCCGACTTCGCCTCAGGTCATGATCTCGCGGTCCGTACGTTCGAGCCCCGCGTCGGGCTCTGTGCTGACAGCTCATAGCCTGGAGCCTGTTTCAGATTCTGTGTCTCCCTCTCTCTCTGACTCTCCCCCATTCATGCTCTGTCTCTGTCTCCAAAATAAATAAACGTTAAAAAAAATTTAATAGTAAACTGTGTATGTGAATACCGATGAAAACCCCATGAAAGTCGCATGTTCAAAACAGTTATGAATATGTCTGTAATTATTTTCAGTGGAGTAGGTTGAGGATAATCCTGCTCTCAGCACAGAATTGATATATTTGCAAATCTGTGACCAAATGATGATATCTAACAAGTGCTCACTGCTGCTGCTCCAAAATAATAAACTATCTTAAATTATGCCAAAAAAGATAAGAGACATGCTTTATTTCCCCATTTATTAATACTGTGAGGAGGTGACATTTATTCATGATATTTACAGTGCCTCTTTACACTTGACTTTGGGGAAAGCACTTATTATTATTATTTTTTGCTTCCTCATTGTGTATGATTTGGAAACAGATTTATTCCTGTTTTAAAATATATATATATCATTCAGTTAAGAAAAAGAGTTACAATATGTTCTTCTTCCATAAAATATTTTTTGTCAAACACAGGCTAAAATATTCTTCATGCGTTTTATGTCATATTGTGCTTTATTGGAATTTGAAACTTTAAAATTTCTTAATACAATGGACATAAAATAGATTTATGGTACATTTTATCGTCTTTTGTGTGTAAATTGGCTATATATATCTCACTGATTACCACTGATTAATCATTACTTTCACCATTACCAATTTTCTTAAAGGAGTAGTAATGATACTTGAGGTGTTACAGAACTCTAGAATCTTTCTTACTAAATGAAACAAAGTAGCATTTGATCAATTCAAAAAATAGCAAAACCCAAATACTATATTTGGATTTTACAGACTTCACTGGAATGTCATCAGAAAAAAAAAGTATGGGGGCGCCTGGGTGGCGCAGTCGGTTAAGCGTCCGACTTCAGCCAGGTCACGATCTCGCGGTCCGTGAGTTCGAGCCCCGCGTCGGGCTCTGCGCTGATGGCTCAGAGCCTGGAGCCTGCTTCCGATTCTGTGTCTCCCTCTCTCTCTGCCCCTCCCCTGTTCATGCTCTGTCTCTCTCTGTCCCAAAAATAAATAAATGTTGAAAAAAAAATTTAAAAAAAAAAGAAAAAAAAAGTATGTTTTAGACATCATTTAATATGTATTTACTGTGTTTGGGACCATTTTCCCCTGTAAGTCATCTTCTATGACAAATACTATTTTGCTTTTTAAAAAATTTTTTTTAATGTTTATTCATTTTTGAGAGAGAGAGAGAGAGAGAGAGAGAGAGAGACAGAGCACGAGTGGGGGAGGTGCAGAGAGGGAGACACAGAATCTGAAGCAGGCTCTAGGCTGCAAGTTGTTAGCACAGAGCCCAGCACAGAGCCCGACACAGGACTCGAACTCACAAACCATGGTATCATGACCTGGCCGACGTCGGATGCTTAACCAACTGAGCCACCCAGGTGCCCTGACAAATACTATGTACCTATCTATGAGTAAATAAATGGAAAACTAACCAAGTGGCTTCAACATTCCAGTATGTGCTGGCTGTCTGTGTGTTTCGCCAGACTCAAATCAATCAGACTGAAACCTGCATTTCTTCAAGAGTTCTGTGGGCTGGCACTTTTCATAGTAACAAAACAACTATGTAACCATTTATAGAGGACCTACTCTGTGTAGGCTGTAGGAAAGGGTTGTTTTCTCTCAAACATGTTACATCTTTTCATTTTCACAGCAGTCAGTTTTGCAAAACAGCTACAATTCATTTTGCAGTTAAAAAACTTAAGGCTCAGAAAGCTTAAGTAATGGTCAAGAATCAAGATTCACATCCAGGTCCGTGTGATTCCAAGACTGTGCGCTTCCTGTGTACCATAACATCAGCTGCCCCTTCATACATACAAATTAGGCTGATATCCTCACATAGTCACACGTGTATTTCAAAGCAATCATCGGTAGCATTCATTCTTTTTTTTTCCTTTCTGAATTTTTAAATCAGTTCGCCGTAAGAAGATATTATGCTGACATTAATTTATGAAAAATATAATTAGATACTATAAATTGATCTCTCTCTTCTCTAGGAACCCAATTTAACAAAGATAAGGATTCAACCAGGTATGTTAATGTTACCACGGGAAACATCTCTTTTTCATTAGAAATCATGATAATACGATGTTAGATCAAGGTGGCCATATATACCCTATATTTAGCACATAAATCCATACACCGATCTTGAAAAAGTCACTAACTTTGTATTGTCACAGCATCCCTTATTTCTCCATGTTATATCCACATCTGTTGAATTTATAATCTTTTTAGGACCAAGAACCGAAAACATATCACTTGGGTCAAATAAAAAAGTACTATGGCCCTGCTTTGGTTAATGACATCCCATTGCAAAAGGCTCTTGAGGTTGTGATGCCATCGTCCCTGGGATTTCTCTTTGAAGAGTTTCTTAAATTTAGGACATGTAATTTTTCCACACATCACTAGGAAATTCCCAATTATGTGAGGAAAATGGAGCCAAAGTTTGTCATGCTTGTTAACAGCAAGGGCAGTATTTGTCTGTCTCAAAACTTCTTCCATTCCTCTTCTGTTCTTGCCACTGCTTATCAACGAACCCTCAGTTGACCATATTCACTGAGCAATCTTGTGTTCCCCTAGACTAAATAAAGACGAGATGATAATATCCTCTTCTGTCTTCCTGTATGCAATTAAGAGGGATGAAATGGGCAGTGCTCCTGGCAGGAACTCTCAGGGAGTTGGGGAAGAAAAATGTTTAAGAACCACTCCCTTGGATTTAATCCTAGGGGAGTTATCTCTAAGAAAGCCCTGCTGGTTATTTCTTGAGAATCCACAGAATACAAACGTTTTTAAAGTAAGGGCAGCTGCAATCAACTATCGGCAGGGGAATGTTATTCACAAAATCACAGGGTCCAAATGGTGCCACAAAACCGGATAAATACCCAGCAGAAACTGTAATGCAAAATAAGCCTCAAAATGCATCTGCTGTGAACGAAGGAATCAGGTTAACCATTGAATCACTTAAAAGCCATTGTTTTCTAGGTCATTATTAATGTGGGTTCTGATAAAAATATGTTTCCCTCCTCTATTACATACCTTTTCTACTCAAAAGAGCTTTAAACGAGGCATTATGAAATGCAGATAAGTTATACTTTCCTTAAAGAGTGCTTGTCACTGTTCAGTGGAAATGTGTGCTAATAAATTTTCATTTTTAATACTTCCACTCTACAAATAAAGTCTGAGAATGTTTCATGGCACTCTCTTGTTAATTCATTAATAATATTATCACATGACCCTGCTCACTGATCTCTAAGAATCACTCACTGATATTTTGGAGCCTGTTCCCAATGTGAAGAGCCAGGCAGTCTTTTTCCTATCTTTTATCTGTTTCATTCCCATGACCTTTATCTTGTTTTTTTTCCATAGACTATTTTCCCAAAATATCAAAATTGTTTGGAAATTTTTTCTTATCTACAAAGTTATTAACAATTTTTTTTATTGCTCGCCATCATATGATCCGTAAACTAAATGTTCTCGAATCTACGATCTAGGTCAGGATAAAGGTGCTTCATACTGTTATTTCTGGGTCATTATATACCAACATTCTTTCCTGCTTAATATAAAAGCTTTCTTTTACTCTCTTCTAGTTACTCTCGTTGAGGATGGTTTCTGTGGAGTTTAAGAAGAAAATTTATTCCCAGGGAGCCTATCAGAATACTAACAGTGACTTGGTACCACGTACGCACCTTGGAACATCAGTTATGATTGAATAATGATGAGTAACACCGATAGCTTTGCCTGTTCTTCATTCCCTTGACTGTCACCTTTTAGATGTGCCCATAAGATACAAGATGCTGCTGAACTTGGGCTCTCTCCTTTTGGTATAAAAGGGATTTGGCTTAGTGTGCCTCTATGCCAGCCCGATTCCATCTTCATCAAAGGAAACACAACCTGTCTTATTAATAATACCAACCTGCTCATATGCCAATGCACAGGACCCCTATGGATGATGACTAGTAGCTGATAATCAATCATGGAGCATGAAACCACAGACAACTGTGCACTCAACTAACCAAAGTATGGTCCAGACCGTATCTTCTGTGCTTGTTGATGAGAATGTCATGTGGAGAGGAATCAAAAGCGTTACTGAAGTCTGGATAGATTACATCTATTACTTTGCCCTTATCTACATGGCCTGTCACTCTATCATAGAAGGAAATTAAATTGGCCTGGCACAATTTGCTCTTCACAAAACCATGTTGGTTGCTACCTACTAACTTTTGCTCTTCTAGATGATTGTAAATTGATTGTTTGATGATTTGCTCTAGTATCTGCCTGGGTATCAAAGTTAAGCTGACTGGTCTATAATTACCAGGATCGTCTTTTTTATCTCTTTTTCTTTTTTAAGGATGGTCACTACTTTTCCCATAAATGGTGGGGTTTTTTTTCCTGCCCTTTCAATGTTTTCTCACATAGTAATTAATAAGACTTCAGTTTCAATCCTTCCATATCTTTAGCATATATCTTCAGCTCCCACATTTTGATTGTGTTTCTTTATTCACAATTTATTTTCTCCTCTAATCTCACTTTGCATGATTTCAAAATGGGTATCATTAACTCTATCATATTATAAACTGAACTTTTCTTAAGTAACCCAGTTAATTACTTAAAGAAAGCCTTAAAAAGATTTTTTAAGTCCTCGTTCTTCTGTGATACATCATTCACTTTCTGTTGAAAAGCTGTCTTACTTTATTTGGAACATTTAATTTGTTGTATGGTTATCATCGGTATCTATTTTCATCTAATTTTTTTTCACATCATCCTTTTCATTCGTAATATAAATAAAAATGCATATTTATTTTACATATAGTAAACTTTGATACATAATAGCATAAATAATGGTGATTCACCAGAAAACAAGAGAATATATTAGTGTTCTCCGGAATTAAAATTAAATTAAATTAATTCAAATTAACTTATTTTGAATTAAATTAATGTTCTTAAGTTTACTTATTTATCATGTTTGAAAATTTCAAAAGGATATAGGAGAAAGGCCTTATACAATATGGTGTATGCTGATAAAATGCAAAATTATAAACTGAAGAGAATTTAATTAAATCTATTGCTAATAAAGTTATGATATAAAAAAAGAAGATGGTGGCTAGAATTAAAGTTAAGAAACAGCAAACATAAAAATAGCAATATGATGATTCTTTCCCAAAAGGGATACATTGGAAGTCAATAGAACTGGTGGCAAATTCAAATTAGTCTCAATCTATGTCAAATTAGATGGAGAGGACACCTTGTTCATTCTCACTGCTACGTAAAACATCACTTTATACCAATAAAATAAGAGATTAGAGTATAGGAAATAAATTACATTTAAAACAAAAGCAGGTGGAAGAGTTAAAGCAATCCAAAATTTTTCATACCAAAAAATGATAAAGCTGCAAGTCTCACATCTAAAATGTCTCAGCCAATAAGCAGAACACACAGGAAATATGTAAGTAAACTCCAACATATTTCAGGGAGATGGAAAAGATGGCCTTGAGAGGGGTACGTGTGTATGATGACTAATGTTTAGTTATATGAATCAATTTTTTAAGTGTCATATTGTACTAAGTGGTTCAATTTCTTTAAATTTTGCCCCAATATTATGTACGTTTTTAACCCACCTTTTACAGAGAACATTATTTAGATGATATGATCATTTAGTAAAAGAAGCTATTAGTTTTTTTACAAACTTTATATGAATTGTTTTATTGCTGACAATTTACAGCTCAATTATCAATGCTTAATGAAAAGTAAGTTCATATTGTTTGAACTGCACAACCAAATAATTGCCCTTGCTAGAACAATTTTGGAAGGAAATAGGAAAACTCTAGGGGTGGATACTACTATTAAGGAAACTGGTACAGTGACAATTATCTTTACAAATTCAGATTTGATCATTTGTATTAAATTTCTCTTAAATTTCTGTTAACTTTTCTTCTGGAAACAACAATTTTATTTTTATTTATTTATTTATTTTTTATTTATATATGAAATTTATTGTCAAATTGTGGAAACAACAATTTTAGAAGTAAATAGATGCTTAACAAATTTTGATTAAATTTTTAATCCTTATTTTTTCAATATCAGCAGCATTCATAGTTTTAAAAACGTATTTTTTATCTATATATTTATTTTAGCTTTTATTTGTATCACGATTCTCTAAAGTATAATTCCAATGAATATCTTAACCTAAGCACACATACATAGTAAGTATTCTTTTAGTGATGCAAATACCTCAGTGGGATTTTGTAAGCCAGAAATTATTAAAAAGCAGCCACGGGTTTATGTTTAGACAGAATGTTTTTGTGATTATACTTTCTTAAATACTGTAAAATTAAATATGTTTGTAGTATAACATATTTAGCCAATAACCCATATATTATTCCCTTCCTAAAACCAAGACTTATCTCTTTCTTTTTATTATATTCAGGGGAAAAAAATCAATAGGGTTGTTCATTTTATTTATTTATTTATTTATTTATTTATTCATTTTTTTTTTCAACGTTTATTTATTTTTGGGACAGAGAGAGGCAGAGCATGAACGGGGGAGGAGCAGAGAGAGAGGGAGACACAGAATCGGAAACAGGCTCCAGGCTCTGAGCCATCAGCCCAGAGCCTGACGCGAGGCTCGAACTCCCGGACCGCGAGATCGTGACCTGGCTGAAGTCGGACGCTTACCCGACTGCGCCACCCAGGCGCCCCGGGTTGTTCATTTTAATAGCTGTCAAAATTCTTCACCCATCAGAAATGTTATTGTTCTTGAAAAAAATTATAAAATATATACGATGTGGATTCAGGCCAGAAATGACACCTCATCTACTTGTAGATCTAAAAATGCCATACACTCACTTTATTTAGAAATATTTCCTAAGTGTTTGGTTTATACTGATATTCAACCAATCTGTGTTTATTCTCAAATTTGAGCAGGATACTTCCTTATCTTATGTTTTTAAAAAGTATTCTATCAATAATTTCTAAATATTCTTCTATTCTTCTCATGCTGACACACAGCATGCTATTCTGGCACGCTAAATCATATGCAACTTATTGGACCATAAAGGGTACTATAAGGGAGAAATTATTAAATTATCACAAGCATAAGCTCACAGTATAACAAAAGTTTTGAATATTTATTCAATGATGTACAGAACACAGTTCATGAAAATTAAAATTTGGAATTGAAGGGTCTTGGATAAATAATTAAATTTATTATGGAGACAACAGTTATAACCAAAATGCAACACAAAATATATCCAAGACTGTTTGGTGACTTGGAATTGCAAATAATTGCATTTTTTGTCCAACTTATAAAATTTCCATGTGAGAACTGCTTCCTGGTCACTCTGATGAAGCCCTGATTCTAATCTTGCAAATGCAAACTACATTTCTAATCGCCACCTACTGCAAACTTGCCCCCATCCTCATCTGTTTCCCCACAAAAAGTTCCTTCTTTCTGCTCTTAAGGCTGCCATTTGTGAAAACTCCAGGATCCCTCTGAGCCAACTAATTTTGACTGGAAATACAGCAATCGATACAGGGTGGAAGGGGTTAAAATTGAATATTACAGAATAAAGGTTAAGCTTGCAGATCATCTGTGGGGTACAAAAAAGAGCAGGAGGAATGAAGAACGGAAAATGGAAAGCAGAGACAGCTGGGGTATCTGACCTTGGCATCTTGTCTTTCTATGGAATCCTTAGAATTTCCTTTCTCACTTTCAGGTATATTTTATTCCAATTTATGACAATCGCTGCTCGAAACTCTACCAACTATGTCATCAGTGTGGTTTACAAATGTTCTCCTTATACAAGTAAACAAAGTCTCGGAGTGTGACTTTAGTCATTCCACCTTTTCCATTTTTTCTTCCTGGTCTCTAGCAGAGATCCTATCACAACATTCTCTGAATTGTGACAGAAAAGAAAGTAGGTGGTATCTGTGTAGCAGCCAGGCCTTGGGGGCAGGAGAAGGGCTAAGGGTGGAGAACACCAGCAGGGAGAAAGGGGAAAAGGCAGAGGAGACAGAGTGTTCCAAGGCAAACTATGCCTATCGCCCATTGTTCCTGGAGATGACTATGTCCTCAGATAACCAAGAAGCATCTCTCTTCCTACACTTTCTAATCCACACTTCCAATCTTATTACTGACTTGCATGGCCCAGGGCCTGCAAGATTCTAGAAAATGGGTTGCACTCTTATTACTGAAATTCACTACCCTCTCTCTGAGTTATTTAGATATTAGTGGGCTGGCCTCAATGGCCTCCCATCCCCATCATTTGTAGATCAAGTCTAAATTTGCTTGCATGGCATGCAAGGCACTTTTTACTCATTTCCCTGTCCATTTTGCCAGCTTCATTGCCCACTCTCCCATCCATTGTTTATATGCTTTCTCTTAACATCATACCTTTGCATATGTTCTTCCCTCCACATCTCCCTGCTGCTAACTCTTACTCCTTCTTCCAGGGATTTAACTGTATTAAGAGCAGATGCCTGGCACATAAAAATGAAAAGGCAGAGGCTTAGAGAAAAGACAGCTATTTATGTATATTTTCGTAATAAATAAATAACGAAATACTAATCGCTAAATTGGAAACTGTGCAAAGTATATTATGGTATACGATGTTCCTAATTCTTTTCCAGGAATTCTTTTCTGCCTGTGTTAGAGGAAATAGGATCACCTAGCACCACACTGGCTACATGTAGGTGGTCAATAAATATGTAGTGAAGAAACTAATAAAAAGAAAATCAAATGGAATTTCTATGGAAAACTCTTTTTAAATACAACCAACTTCATTATCAAGATTATTATACAAACATACATTCTACTACATATATATGATATATGTGGCTACGTAAAGATAATTTTTAATTATTATTTAACTTACCTTCAAGTTGAAAGTATCTTTGTTATTCTTTCAGTATTCTAATATGTAATAGTGAAATGGAGACTCAGAATTTGCAGTGAATTTCCTAGCCATGGCCTTATTCATTCTAACAAAACTCTATCAATTACTAAGCTTCTGCTGTTGTAACTTTCTTCCTTCCTTCACTCAAGCTACCTAAAAGAGATACAAGGTGTAGCACAATTTTGAACTAAAAAGAGCACCGTGGAGTACACACTTATTATTTTCAGTATGGAGAGGAAGCTAGTCCCACTTGAATCATGCTGTGCCTTGAAAGTATTAGCAAGACTTCAATTTTTTTCAGTACTACATGTCTAAAACAATAGTTCAAGGATACCAAATTCATATTTTGCCTTTTTAAAATTTTATTTGTATCCAAAAAATCCCTTTGCTAACTGCTGACATCATACTTCATTACATGTCATGTTACTCAGAATTAGTAGGTTTGATATCAAAATGCTTTAAGAGGAATTTCAAATAATGTGGAATCACCTTAAATACAATGCTTGGCCTCCAGGTATCACCTTAGCCAAGGAATCAAGTTCAACATCACCAACCATAAGACATATCAACACCATGTGCTGCCTGACGTGATACCCTGAGAAAGGCACAATATCACTTTCCTGGTATTCGTGCCAAAAATGCATCACCTCAATCTAATCATGAGAAAACATTAGCCAAACCTAAACTGAGAGACATTCTGCAGGAATGAAAACCACTCTGCAAAGTGTCAGGAGAGACAAGGAAAGACTGAGGAACTACCACAGATCGGAGTAAGGAGGTATGAAATGCACATGCAGGGTGGAATTGTGGCTCAGGTCTTGGAACAGGAAAAGGGCATTAGTTGGGGGGAAAAAACCCCCAAAAAACCCAAACCTTTGAAATCTCAAAAAAGTCTGTAGTTTAGCCAATAGCATTATATCAATGTTCATTTCTTGCTTTTGCTAATCCTAATATGGTTGTGTTAGATGGTAACATTACAGAAAGCTGGATCATGTGTGTATAGGAACTCTCTGTACTGTTCTTGCTACTTTTCTGTAAGCCTAAAATTATTTCAAAATAAAAAGGTAAACATAGTGGTGTGATCAAAACAAATGAGCTGTGACTAACAGATTCAGCGGAATTATATAACTGGTGGCAGAAGTTTTTTAGGAGTAACAACAACCTTAAGTAAAGACCCCACGCATGGCAGGGACTCGGTATCCATTTCCTCTTCTTCCCCAGCAACAAAACTGTGAAATATTAACTGAAGACACAGCACCCAGAATAAAATCTACCTATCTTGCAACTGGTGCAGCCTATAGGATGAGTGGAAACAGAGGTGTTTTTTATTTTTTTTAATTTTTTAACATTCGTTCATTTTTTTTTTAATTTTTTTTTCAACGTTTATTTATTTTTGGGACAGAGAGAGACAGAGCATGAACGGGGGAGGGGCAGAGAGAGAGAGGGAGACACAGAATCGGAAGCAGGCTCCAGGCTCTGAGCCATCAGCCCAGAGCCCGACGCGGGGCTCGAACTCACGGACCGCGAGATCGTGACCTGGCTGAAGTCGGACGCTTAACCGACTGCGCCACCCAGGCGCCCCACATTCGTTCATTTTTAAGAGAGACAGAGACAGAGCATTAGTGGGGGAAGGGCAGAGAGATAGGGAGACACACAATCCAAAGCAGGCTCCAGGCTCTGAACTGACAGCACACAGCCCAACACGGGGCTCAAACTCACAAACCATAAGATCACGACCTGAGCTAAAGTCAAATGATTAAACGACTAAGCCACTCAGGTGCCTCCAGAAGTGTTCTTAAAAGGAGCAGAAGATGGGCGCCTGGGTGGCTCAATTGGTTGAGCTTCTAACTCTTGGTTTCAGCTCAGGTCATGATCTCATGGCTCATGAGCTCCAGCCTCCCTGCTGATAACAGCCTGCTTGGGATTCTCTCTCCCCACCCCCTCTGTCCTCCCTCGCTCGAGTGTGTGCTCTTGCATGTGTGTGCTCTCTCTCTCAAAATAAACTTTAAAAAAAGGAGAAGAAATGGATGAATTCAATCATATGGATATTTATAAGCTAAAAATGAGGAAGCAATAAATGACTTTCTATAAACAAAAGAAAATACTATAAAATTAGGAAACTTATGAAATAAATTGGTGTAAGATTTATAAAAATATGGCATTCTCTGCTTTCCAGTGTATGCTTTTTTTCCTTTATCTACCGAGCAAAAGGCTACTGAGTCAGGCTGTGTATCTTCTGCTAATAATATATAACTTCGTAAGATATAGTCACTGCACACAAGGAATACAGCTTGAACTAAGAACGGTTTATACATTTTTAAATGGTTTTAAATAGTAAAAGACAATATGTCATGACATGTGGATACCGTATAAAATTCAAAGTTCTGTGTCATAAATAAAATTTTGCATTTCATCAATAAAAGTTTTGTGGACTTTTTTTCCCCTTGTTATAGAAGTACCCACATAATACTTTTATTTTGCTTCTTGGTCCCCAAAGCCTAAAATACATGCTGTATGAATCCGAGCAGAAAAAGTTGACTAACTCCTGGCCAAGGCCAATGGTTCCCAAACTTCGACATGCGTCCGAATTCCCTGGATGGTTTATTAAAGGCATAGACAGTGTGGCCCTACCCTCATGAGTTCTGATTCAGTAGGTCTGTGGTGGGACTCAAGAATTTGCACTTCCAAGAAATTTCAGGTGATGCTGTCACTGTTAACCCAGAGACTAGATTTTGGAAACCAGTGACCTCGACATCTCATTGAAGGGGCAATATGAAGACCCACATGTTTAGAAGGAGAGAGCGGACATTCTAGGAGGAGGGCATATGGAAAGCCCTAGAAGTATGGGGCACGACAATAGTCCTACATAATAAATTCAAAGGGAGAGATGATAACAGCTCTTATGTGAAAGCCAAAGCACCAGGGACAGAGATACAGTCAAGAGAAGAAAGAAAAACCTCTGCAGAATTTGAATGGGGATCAGTAGTTGGAACGGGGATTTCTAGGAGTAAAGGATGATACCATGTGCTTTATGCTCTGGAAATGGATAGATATTTTCACTGAAAAGTGTAGCACAAACAGAGTAGCTGATTTGAAAGGGAAGCTGCAAAGCTCACTCTCAGATATGTTGAGTCTGACTGAGATGATTGGAGGCTATTTTTTCAGGAGCACCTTAGAGGTGGGATATGGGTTAGAGATACAGATTTGGACGTTACTGACCTAGTGAGGCCCTAGATATGGGTGAGATCACAAAAACCATGCAAAGGGTCAATAGAAGCCAGGGCTGAGAAGAGAGAGAATCTTAGAGAACACCAGTAATAAAGGGTCTCAAGTGGATGAGAAGGAGAAAGACAACTAGAACTGTATGGAGATGGTTATAAGAAGGATATAGCTATTTTGAAGGTCTGATAAATTAAGTAATAAGTGGCCCTTGGATTTAGTGGGTAAGATAATTCATAAATTTGAGAAGTCTGTTACTGTACCAAAGGTATAAATAGGAGAAAATACAGAAAAAAGTGGGGAGATAATTTCTAGAAGGGTTTCTATAGAGGACCCTCTATAAAGAGGGTATAAAGAAAAAGAGAGGCAAAGGACTATAGTTAGAAGCAATGTAAGATATAAATCAGAGGACAGATTAACTGCTTGTCTGTCCACTGAAAGATCTATCTATTGGAGACAATCTTGTTAAGGGCTTGCAGTAAATGGTGATGGTCTGGAATATCACTTTGGGCCCAGAGTAGCTAACACTGCCAAGCAGAACTGAGGCCAACGTGGGAGAATGGGCTAAGTACATCTACAATTTGTATGTCTGTTACCACCTTGGCATGACATCATCAGGTAACATCATGGGTGGAACAAAAGAAGTACTTCTCATAAGACTCACAGTGCATGCTATGTGGCATGAGGTGAGAAAATCTCAAGCCTCCAAATCTCAAGGCTTAAAGAGTAAAAGAACAGGGATTTCAGCATCTTCTTTTCCCAAGGGTTAATCTAAAAATAATGGTCACTTATAAGCACTTACTTTTCTGAAATTTCTGATCCTTTCCATATCTCACTGCCAGAATTTCTAGGAGAGATCAGCATCTCCAAGAAGCACAGGACTTTCTTTGCACACCAAGCAGCTACTATATTAAATTTTGGGGTGCTGAGAAGGTAAGAAGCACAGAACCTCAGGGCACCTGTGTGGCTCAGTAGGTTAAGCATCCAACTCTTGGTTTTGGCTCAGGTCATGAGGTCATGGTTCATGAGCTGGAACCCCGCATTGGCCTCTGCGCTGACCAGTGCAGAGCCTGCTGGGATTCTCTCTCTCTCTCTCTCTCTCTCTCCCCATCTCTGACCCTCCCTTGCTTGCGTGCTCTCTCTCTCTAAAAATACATACATACATACATAAGTTATTAAAAAAAATAAAAAGAAATAAAAAGAAGCTCCAAGCCTTATCTGAGGCCAAACTGCTAACCAGAAGTCTTAGGATCAACCTATATTATGTAAGAAGCAACTTTTAATTTGCAATGGAAGTCATTAAGAGAAAATAGATTTATAGCATTTTCAAAGCAAGATATATTTAAACACCTTAAACTCCTACCATATCACTTCTTTAGAAATTATGTTCCCCAAAACGTAAATGATCGACATCTTAAGCCAACTCAGAGTCTAAGAAAACTGAGTCAACTTAAAAATGTACAGAGTACTATATAAAATTAGGAAGTACTCCACTGAGATCACAACAGTTGCAAATGTAGGCCACTGATTACTCTATACATGTATGCTATATTATATTTTGTGGTATCATGAATATAGGTTGTATCTGAAAATTATAAAATCTATAAAAATTCTCAATTATATTTATTCATATTAATTTCAGAACAGAAGTTTCTCACCTAATTACAATCATTACTAATCAACATCATTTAATGATGGCTTATCATTTGCCAGGAATTTTATTTGTGCTGTTAACTTGCTACTTTTCTCAACAACTCTATTTAAAAAATACAGGGGCACCTGAGTGGCTCAGTTGGTTAAGCATCCAACTTTGGCTCAGGTCATGATCTCACGGTTCATAGGTTCAACCCCCACATCAGGCTCTGCACTGACAGCTCAGAGCCTGGAGCCTGCTTTAGATTCTGTGTCCCCCTCTCTTCCAGCCCCTCCGCGCATGCACTCTGTCTTTCCCTTAATATAAATGAACATAAAAAATACAGTTACTGGGGTGCCGGGGTGGCTCAGTTGGTTAAGTGTCCAATTCTTGATTTCGACTCAGGTCATGAACTCATGGTTAGTGATTTCGAGTCCTGCATTGGGCTCACTGTTGTCAGTGGGAGCCTACTTTGGATCCTCTGTCTCCCCCTCTCTGCTCCTCCATGGCTCTCTCTCTCTCAAAAATAAACATTTAAAAAAATACAATTACCGCCATGAGCTGAACAGAGCTATAAACAAATAATAAAATCACACAATATTTCTTTACTTTGGTGGTAATGAAAGATTTCTTACTTTTGTTGTATTTTACAGATACTCTGTCATTTTCCCTCACACGTAATTTTTCCTATATATATATATATATATATATAATATTATTATTATTAACTGAAAGTGAAATAAAGTGATGAATCACTGAATTCTACATATGAAACCAACTTTACCCTATATGTTAACTAATTAGAATTTAAATAAAAATTTGAAATCAGAAAGGAAAAAAAGGAAAGAAAAAGAGAAGAAAAACCTTTAAAAAATGAAATAAATGTTTAAATATTATTTTGTATGAAGTAATATTTTTCCAGTTTCACATATTTGAGAGAAAGTAATACTAGTTTTCATAGGATTAGAGGTAATCTGGGATTCAGGTAGCAATGACCTGTAGTGGAGTTTCAGTACAAAGTGTCACAATGCTTAAGGATGGAGAAACATATGTAACAGATACAGCTATATTAGCATGGAGAAATTTTATTATTTTTAAATAGCACAAACAATGCATGCATTTGTGGAGATTAGTCTTTTAAGGTTCATTAAAATTATTGTCTAATGTGGAGCTTACAAGTATATAACAGAATAGCAAACATATTGGGTTTTCTTGGTTGCAACATAATTTGCTAAATTGATTTATCCCTTCCATAATGATTATTATTGGTATAGGTAGGCTTTGAAAGACTAGAGCTACTAGAAAAATTAAAAAGGAGGACCGAAAACAAGTCTAAAATAATAAGAGGTGAAGAACACTATAGTTGAGCAACGGAAAACAAAAAGTGTGATGGCTTGTCTTGCATTTCCAACAAATATTTTATTGTAATTAAAACTCAAGGATTTAAATTCAGGATGTTTAAATATTACCCATCATGATATATTCTTTTTATGAAAATACTGATTTTTGCACATAAACTACAAACACTAACTCACTCTCTGCCAAAGAATATTTTTTTGCAAGGTAGATAGAAGAAAACAAATTTGCTATTCAACCCTGTCCTTCTGGTACTTGGAGTTAAAGGAAAAAATGGAAATCTTCAAAAATTATTTGGTTGTAAATAGCCTAATTCTACATATGAAGCATGCAGCTATTCTATCTTTCTTTCTCTGCCATTAATTACAAACAAATTCATCTTTCTCTTGTGAAGTCTGAAGTTTGTTATTATTGTTAGATGAGTTGCATTCAAACTCCAACAACAACAACAAAAAAGATGAAGCCAACATTGAAATTCATCTCACAGTCCGGAATTTACTTAACGGCCAGCCTGTGCACTGTGATAAACGGAATGATGATCCGGCAACATGTCTTTATCCATGGTTTGCTTTAATTAACGCTGGCTTGTTTGTTGAAAAGATGATTAATATGCCAATGAAAATTGCATAATTGAATACCACAACACTGGCACAATCAGAAAGACACATGCAGTTTTTTGATTAACATTTATTATTATTATTATTATTGTGCTTTTTAATGTACTCTTCTCACTATGAAATGATGCAGTTCTTTGACCAAGAGGTGAAAGGAAACAGGACTGAGGGCAGGATACTCCTTGAGCAAGAATAAAATACAAGGCGGCTTAATCACAATGAAACAGTGCTTTGGTGAAAATAGTCCTCAGAATTTCAACACGCAGGCAACCTCCAGTTAAACATACATGCCAGCCCAAAATAAAAGAGCATCATTCTGGTTGATGACAGAGCAATAAGAAAATAAATATGTCGAAAGACACAAGCCATTTGCATAATATCAAGAACAGTCATCTTAGGATTTATACATACTTGATATAAGTAAGTTACCCTTTTTGATATATCAATTTATTGCAATACTAAGATTTTGGGTAAATATAAAAAACACTGCATTTTTAAATCCGAATTTTTAGTCACCTATATATGTGCTTTTAGTGAAGAATCTTAAGAAAAGTAAATGTTTTATACACATTACCTTAACACTAAATACATTTTGTTTTTCTTTTTCATTTCATTTACTCAAACA
This sequence comes from Herpailurus yagouaroundi, assembly GCF_014898765.1. Taxonomy (NCBI): domain Eukaryota; kingdom Metazoa; phylum Chordata; class Mammalia; order Carnivora; family Felidae; genus Herpailurus; species Herpailurus yagouaroundi. The sequence continues at coordinate 16,388,866 of NW_024412417.1, read as the reverse complement.
AATACTATTTACTCATGTCCATAGGCATGGCTCTGTATTCACTTCCTAGGATCTAACATAAGTAAGAAAGCCTTCCTGCTTTGAAATCGCTCATTAGTTTAGAAATATTAAAAGGAAATGCTACAACAAAAACTGGATTCTGTTTTCAGAAACGAGGTTGATATCACTTATTTAAATTGCATATTGACAACCAAGGACCTACATGTGCAAAATGCATTGTAAATATGGTTGCAGCTCTGAAGTTTCAGGTGAAGATAGTGAGTCCTGTCTGACTGCTGCTCTCACAAGGGAAGGAACTATTATTTTGACTGCACATTTTTAGTGGTTCTCTATTGATGTTCACGTAGAAACAACTCCATAGAGCATTTTTAACATCAAATGTTAAGCTTTTGCCAGAAACTCATCTATAAATGATAATACCATTTCAGTAAAAGTAAAAATGCATCCAAACTTAAAAAAAAAATGTAACAAAGTTTTGAACAACCTGAAAGGTCATTTTCTTTAATATTCTCCCTTTAAGAGCTACCCAGCAACCAGATGAGGCAATGGTTGTTAGCCTCCTTTCAAAAATCTTCAGGTTCTTAGTTTATGCTGAAAACTAAGTATAAAAATCTGAAAGAGCGATTTGAATTTCCGATGCTTTTAGAGAAGAGTGGAGAGGCATCTCTTGAAATACACAATTTTCGTATCATAATTAATAACGGTTACATGATCTTATTACCCCATTATTCAGGTAATTTCTTCTAAACAGAGAATATTCACCATGCAATTTTTAGCTAAATGATTTACTGCAAATATGAACATGCTGTGACACAGTTGGTACTGAGGCCCCGAGGCACGATAATCATGATTTGGGCACCATCGACCTGTCCCCCCTCTGTCTGCTGTGGCCTTCTTGTAAGGTGCCCTTTAGAAACATACCATGGGGCTAAGTCTCAGTGGGTAAATTGCATCAAAACCAGATGTTTCCATTCAGGTAACTTATGTGTATTATAGGTATCACTACGCATATCAAGGTGACATTAAAGTGGTATCAAAACACTTGAAAAGGAAGGGATTGATGTTTTCAATGGAGAGTAGAGTTTAAAACAACAACCCATAATGGACCAGACAAGGTCAAGTCTCCCTTAAGACAGAAAATGGCTTCCACCACAGGAAGACTCAAAGTTTCTAAAGACCTGGCTTGTTTACCCAGAATCTGTGCTCCTCTAATCCTCTACCTTGGGCAAGTTACTTAACCTCCCTAAGCTTATGGTTCCTTCCCTGAAAAATGGGAATAATGATGTTCCAACTGTGGCAGAAACTATCCATTAACTCACATTAGTTGACCCAACCCATCTCCCTATTATTGCTATCTCTGCTTTTAAATTGGACATGTGGTTACCCGAAATAAATGCAACATTACCCAACCTCTTCTGCAGGGAAGGGTGGCTATGTGAAGTTCTGGCAAAAAATATGAAGCAGAAAAGGTATGTGCAATTTCAGAAGGCCTCTATAAAGAGAAAGGAGAAACTACACTCCTTCATCCCTCCCTTCCTTCCCCTCCCTCGTCCTCTTCTCTCTCTCCCTTCCTCCCTTTCTCTTTCTTTCTTTCTTTCTTTCTTTCTTTCTTTCTTTCTTTCTTTCTTTCTTTC
>NW_024412417.1:16380314-16387222 GCF_014898765.1 Herpailurus yagouaroundi | reverse complement strand
TTCTTTCTTTCTTTCTTTCTTTCTTTCTTTCTTTCTTTCTTTCTTTCATTTATTTTTATTTCTTATGGCTGAAATCATATGTGGTGATGACTGGGTATGAGCAGCTATTTTGCCCTCGAGACGGAAATGCACAGATGAAGATGGGAGAACCACAAAACAGAATGAACCCAGATGCCTTATAATTCTACAGCTGTCCCCAAACTGGATTGATTGCTTACACTAAACTCCATATACATTTAAAAAGATAAAATCCGTTCTTATATAAGCCATGCTGTTTGGGGATTTTGTTCACATGCAGCCAAAACTGATAGACTTTGTAGGATTGACAAATAAATTGAATGAGAAAGTGCTCATGGATCACTTAGCACAGAGCCACATACTTGATAATGCCTGGACACATGTAGTCGATGATGATGATGGATCTGGTAACAATATCTTGATTCATTCATTCCATTATGGGTTTTGTTTTGTTTTTTAATTCCTATATGCCAGACACTGTCCTAGAACGGAGGCTGTTAGTAAAATCCGTCCCACTATCTGCTTTGATAAATAAAGTTTTATTGGGTACAGTCCTGCCCATTCACTTACAAATGGCCTATGGCTGCTATCGCACAACAGTGGCAGAATTTATATTTATTATCTACCCTCACACAGAAAACATTTCCTAATCTCCCTTCTAGAGCATCATGTAACTGGTATTTTAGTGTCTAAGACAATGTATATAAATGAACATTTAAATGTACCATATAACATATTACATATAAATTAAAAAATCTTTTAGAAAGTGATTTAATCAGCCACAGAAACAAACAAAAAAACAAGAGGAGAGGTACTTGACAAGCCATCATGAGTACTTCATCCGACTTGCACATATATACTAATTATGAATAGACAAAGACCCTCAAAAGCTAGTACAACTAAATATTAGCCTTGTGTAACTCAATCACTAAGTTTGATCACCACCTTGCTACATGTTCTTCGTATAATCTGGTTTCCCACCTAGCTTTCTAACAGAGAGGAAACAAAATGGAAAGTCAAACATGAATCTTTGGTCCCTCTCACAGACATTGCAAATAGATGAACTGTCATCTTGTTCTTTACATCAGTCTTTTGTGAGCTTTGTCTTACGTCAGCAGCCTGAGACGGAAACTTTTCTACATTGATATGCATCCACTTAATTCAATTCAAATATTCCTTACAGGATGCAAATTTCAATAAATGAATGTTTTTTTTCCTTTTTCTGTGCAGTTTAGAGTTGCTAGTAAAGGATCCTCACTTGAGCTCAAAAACTAACATTCCTTCCTTGCTATGGTTTAAAAGTTGTTATCGCCCCAAAATTCATGTTGAAATTCTAACCTCCAAAGGTGATGGTGTTAGTAAGTGGGGCTGTTAGGAGGTGATTAGGTAATGAGGGTGGAGCCCTCGTGAATGGGATTATGCTCTTATAAAAGAGATCCCATAGAGCTCTGTAGCCCATTCCACCATGCAGGTCTGTGACCCAGAAGAGTGCCCTCACCTCACCATGCTGCCACTCTGAGCTTGAACTTGTAGCTTCCAGAACAGTGAGCAATAAATTTCTGTTGTTTGTAAGTTACCTAGTCTGTGGCATTTTGTTATAGCAGCTCAAAAAGACTATGACATTCCTCTCCTTCTGAAAATAGAACCAAATGTCTTGGAAAAAGAGCTATTAAGAATGGTTATTAGGAACAGTTTACCAAGAACAAAAACATTTCCACCCTCTCAAGTTCTGGAAGAAAAAAAAAAGAAGCCTGGACTCCTTAATGAGCCAGATCAATTAAAACACGCACACACAGGGGCGCCTGGGTGGCACAGTCGGTTGAGCGTCCGACTTCAGCCATATCACGATCTCGCAGTCCGTGAGTTCGAGCCCCGCGTCAGGCTCTGGGCTGATGGCTCAGAGCCTGGAGCCTGTTTCCGATTCTGTGTCTCCCTCTCTCTCTGCCCCTCCCCCGTTCATGCTCTGTCTCTCTCTGTCCCAAAAATAAAAATAAACGTTGAAAAAAAAAAAAAACACGCGCGCGCACACACACACACACAGACACGTACACACACACACACACAGCAACTTCTTTTCAGAACATTTCACAAGTTAAGTTCAAAGATCAGTCATTTAAAATACATATATTCATAAAAGTTACACATTATATGTCAAGTAGCAACACTAAAATATTAGGACTAGACATCAGTAAGGTGCTTACTGGGTAGCAGAGCCCATTCCCGAAGGTTCAAGTGACTTCTCAGGAGATTATCGCCTTCTCAATTCTGAAAGTAGGATTATGAGTCAGGCAGAAGGAAAAACGACAATCAGAAAGATCCATTTCTGAAAAGCTTTTAAAAAGATGCCTCCATTTTCTCATTCCTGGCCAGCTTTTCATGTGAATCATCCCAAGCTCAGGTGATGGATCTCTGTGTTATTGAACTTGCTCCAGTATCTAAATCAGGCCACATTTAGTCAAATAGATGGTCAGCAGAAGTCATAATTCACCAGTAATGCCTTAAATTTTTATGAAAAGAAGCTTAAATCACGTCCCCTCCTGCTTTTTCCTCCTGTCATTCTGACTGTCTCTTCTCAGTCTCTTTGGCTGGATCCTCTTATCCTGATCCTTCCTTAAGTATCAGAGTCCTACAGGGTACTTTTCACTGGGTATTCCACATTTTCTTACTCAATATTCTTATCTGTTGTCACTGCGCTCAAAATCATTAACAAAGCCCTGAGGCTTCTCTTACAGTCTCTACTTGCTCCCCCATCTCCTCAGTCTCTGCTTCTAACTTGTTTCAAGGTCTCACCATTTTTTACCAGACTATCGCTTTTGTTTCCTCCCTTCCGTCATCTAGGCCTACACTCCATCACAAGGGGGCTATAATGGTGATCTTTCTAAAATGCACATCTGATTTTGTTTACTCCCATTCTCAAAAACAAACACAACAACAACGAAAGGCAGTCACCTCTGGACTGAAGCCACCACAGTCTCTAGGCAGGTTGCTGGACTCTGTGCTCCATTACCCAGGGCATTTGTGGCCACATGCAGTTAACAATTAATGCTGTAGGCCCACATGATGAGGGGAGTTGGAACTGAGGCCATTTCATGCAGCCAGGCCCTTCTATAGGCTACATTTCCCAATTTATGAAGTTGCTAGGGAAATTTGTTTATCCTGACCTGGGCTTTAGGTAGTAAAATACATATATTCCTGGGAGTGTATTAGCAATGGTTCATCAGGGTTGAGGGCTAGAATTTATACTATCTCATCTTAGGAACCCCAACTACCTCTGGTAAATTGGGACCAAAAATAGGCAAGCTGGTAGTATCCTTAGGGCAGCTGACAAAAGCAAATATAAAACCTGTTCTGGAAAGATGTGTTCCTAAACCCATCCAGGATTTCCACAGATGAAGTCCCCTAACATAAGCCAATATTTATTGAGGAATTACTATGTGTCACGCATTCTATTCTAAGGACATATCATGTACTCATTCATTTAATGCCCACGGTAACTCAATGATTGGGTACAACGATCTTCTTTCACAGTTGAGGAAACTGATTAAAAAGTAGTGGATAAAGACTAAAAATAAGTATCTTTTAAAAAGTATTATCTAGGGGCGCCTGGGTGGCTCAGTTGGTTAAGTGTCTGACTTCAGCTCAGGTCATGATCTCAAGGTTCGTGGGTTCGAGCCCCACATCGGGCTCCGTGCTGACAGCTCAGACCCTGGAGCGTGCTTCGGATTCTGTCTCCTTCTCTCTCGGCCCTTCCGCTGCTCACAGTCTGTCTGTCTGTCTCTCTCTCAAAAATAGACATTAAAAAATTAAACAAAAATAATTACACCTTAAAAGAAAAAAAAAGGTATATCTAAAATACTGGTGTGAAAGAAGTAATCAAAAACTCCACAGTGTTAAAATAAGTCACTATTAAAACAATAGTCAGATTTGAAAAAAAAATTGTATTTCTAGAAATGAATGAATTTAAATTAAAACCTCAGGGGAAAATTAAACCATTAACTGGACTGCAGAAAGGAGAACTGGTAAAAAATAACATTATGAAAATACTTAGAGGGCAAAACAAATAGGTCATATTTCTAACAAGTTCCAAGAAAACAGAATAAAGAGAATAGAGGAAAATAAATAGTTACAGACATAACAGCTAGAATTCTTCTGTAATTGCTAAATGAAATGAATCATCATATTTGCAAAACATGTCATAAAAGAAAAAATAAAGCCATGCCTACCCAAGTCATGTGAAACTGCATAACATCAGAGTCAAAAAGAAGATTTAAAAGTAACCAAATAAAAAAGACAGATGACGTGTAAGAGAATGAGAATCAATGTAAAAATGAATCTCTCCAACAGCAAGAAAAGAAGCCAGAAAGTAAGAGACTAATATCTTCAAATTCTGTGAGAAATAAAAGGTCAACATAAACTTTAACACAGCCAATGTATACTCAAGAGCAAAGGCCAAATAAAGATGGTGGGGGGGGTTGTTGCTAGAAGGGGCTGAGGGCTTACTATTTAGAGAATACTGCAAAGGGAACTACTAATTTCTTTCAAGGATAAGAAATTAAAGGGGGCGCCTGCGTGGCTTAGTTGGTTGAGCATCCGACTTCAGCTCAGGTCATGAACCTGTGGCTTGTGAGTTCAAGCCTTGCATTGGGCTCTGTGCTGACAGCTCAGAGCCTGGAGCCTGCTTTGGAGTCTGTGTCTCCCTCTCTCTCCTTCCCTCCTCCACTCATGCTCCGTCTCTCTCAATCTCTCTCTGTCTCTTTCTCTCTCAAAAATAAATAAACATTAAAAAAATTTTTTAAATGTAAGAAATTAAAGGTGTAACATGCAAAAACCAATAGTGAGTGAACAAGGAACCAAAGTAAAATAAGCAGAATACGCTTAAAGAAATATTTCATACAAAAAACAAAAATAGTAAATTTCTAAGATACATACAGCAAGGTAATGTAAAATAAGTGTCTTGGAGATTAAAGAATTTTAAAGCATTTGCTTTGTTTGGAAAAAGGACATGGATGTTAATTAATGGTGGACTTTGATCTTTAAGTATCAAGATAAGCGTTGAAAAGAAACCACTAAAAAAAACAGAAATAAAAAATTCGTATCTCCCAAGTTACTAAAAGAAAAAAATGAATTTTTAAGCATCTGACCAAAAATATAAGTTTTGAACAGACTGTATAAAAGGATCTAATAATCAATAATATACAAAATTGTAAGGGAGAATTAAATAAAGGTAGGCCTATAATCGCAATAAATGCAAACAAGAAATACCCAGTTAATAGACCAAGAATCTGAATTTAAATGCTTTAAAAAATCTGCCCGTATACTAAATTCAGGAGGCACATCTAGAATAAGGAATTTTAAGGCAAATGATCATCACAATTAAAATTTTCTGCTGGGCAGAAGACAATGTCAAGAGAAAGATAAGAGAAGCCACAGACTGAGAGAAAATGTTTGCAAAAGACATACCTGATAAAGGTAGTTATCTAAAGTATAGAAACAAGTCTTAAAATCTGACAATAAGAAAACAAACCACCCGATTTAAAAATGAGCCAAAGGCTTTAAGAGAGGCCTTATGAAAGAACACATACAGCTGGCAAGTAAGCACATAGAAAGGTGCTCCGTATGTTATAGAGAAATGCAAATTAAAATCACGAGACACCACTGCACACCCGTTAAAATGGCCAAAATCTGGAACACTGACAACACCAAGTACTGGCAACAGGAATTCTCATTCATTGCTAGTGGGGAAAGAATATAGTACAGCCACTTTGGAAGGCAGTTCGGCAGTTTCTCATAAAACTAAACATACTCTTACCAGACAATCCAGCAATCACACCCCTTGGTGTTTACCCAACGGCGGTGAAAATTTATGTCCATTCAAAAACCTACACATGGATGTTGCCTTAGTTTGTTCAGGCTGCTATAACAAAAATATCATCAACTGGGTGGCTTAAATACCACAAACATTTATTCCTCGCAGTTCTGGAAGATGAGAAGGCAAAGATCAAATCACTAGCTAACCTGGTACCTGGTGATGGCCCACTTCCTCACTGATGGTTGTCTTCTCACCGTAACCGCACCTAAAAGATGGGATGAGCTAGCTCCCCGAGGTCTCTTTTATAAGGGCACTAATCCCAATCAGGAAAGCTCCAGCCTCATCCTCAAATCACCTCCCAAAGGTCCTACACCTCCTAATACCATCACCTTGGTGTTACCATTTCAACAAATGAATGGGGTGTGGGGAGCAAACATTCAATCCATAGCAGGTGTTTAGAGCAACTTTACTCACCATTGCCAAACTGTTCAAAAAAATAAGTTGTTTCATTTTATTTTTAATCTTTTAAATGTTTATTTATTTATTTTCAGAGAGAGAATGCATGCCAGCATGAGCAGGGCAGGGGCAAGAGAGGGGGAGAGAGAATCCCAAGGGGGCTCCACACTCAGAGCAGAGCCCAACATGGGGCTCAATCTCATGAACAGTGAGATCATGACCTGGGCTGAAATCAAGGTTAAGATACTTAACCAACTGAGTCACCCAAGTGCTCCTTAAAAAAAAAAAAAAAAAAAAAATAATGTTTACTTATTTTGAGAGTGAGAGAGAGAAAGAGAGAGACAAGTGAGTGAGCACAAGCAGGGAAGAGGCAGAGGTTAAGGAACTCTGTTTTTTTTTTTTTATTCAAAAAATTTTTTTTCAACGTTTATTTTTTTGGGACAGAGAGAGACAGAGCATGAACGGGGGAGGGGCAGAGAGAGAGGGAGACACAGAATCGTCAACAGGCTCCAGCTCTGAGCCATCAGCCCAGAGCCCCACGCGGGGCTCGAACTCACGGACCGCGAGATCGTGACCTGGCTGAAGTCGGACGCTTAACCGACTGCGCAACCCAGGCGCCCCAAGG
>NW_024412417.1:16352464-16380214 GCF_014898765.1 Herpailurus yagouaroundi | reverse complement strand
TTTTTAAAAAAAGGCTAAGGAACAGAGAAATTCTACAAGAAAAATACTGTATCAGAATAAACAGAGTTATGGCAAATAAATCATTTTTAAGGATAAAGAGAGTAATAAGTTGATTATTGAAGTAATACTTCACCAGGAAACAAAAATTGACTTGCATGCACTTAATAGCTCAGCCTCAAAATACATAAAATAAAATTTAGTGAAACAAGACAAAAGCTGACAAAGCCGTGCAATGTGCTTCTTATCTGAGCAACAACTAAATGCTTACTTGCTTACTTAAGACCCCTTCTTACTATATGGATGCCATTCTCTGGGCAGATCCACGAGCAGCTGCTATAGACTGAACTGTGTCCTTCCAAAATTCATGTGTTGAAGCCTTAACTCCCAACGTCACGGTGTCTGGAGATGGTGACTGTATGGAAGTCATTAAGGTTAAAAGAGTTCATAAGGGTAGGGTTCCATCTGATAAGATTGGTGTCCTTATTAGAAGAGGGAGAGAAATCAGAGCATTTTCTCACTGGACTTGCTCATTCTGAGGAAAGGCCATAAGAGCACACAAGACTATGTTCTTCTGCAAGCCAGAAAGAGAGCCCTCACCAGAACTCAACCATGCGGCACTCTGATCTCAGATTTCCAGCCTGCAATAATGTGAGAAAATGAATTTAAGCCACCTTGTCTTCGGTATTTTGATATGGCAGCCCTCACTGACTACCAGAATGGCAAAGCCCATGATGAAAATGAAAGGAAGCAACACAGCCCAGGTGTTTAAACATATTCTTCTTACATTGAAAGTATGAGGTAATATGTTCTCCCAGAGGTCTTTTACTTTGACCTTTGCTTCCACTCATTTTCTGAACTGAATTCTCGGGGAATGTAATCCCATAGTGTCATCATTCATTAATTGCGTGCAGTTATGATTCACGAAAATGTTTCTTTTCCCCCAAAAGGACCCTTTTCAAAACTTTTTGTTTTGTTTTTTTTTTGCCTTCTAGTCTAGTGCTAGAATGTCTAGCACATACCCATTGCATGAGCTCCATAAATCCTTGCTGATCAAAGAGAAAAATAAAACTTTAGTTGATAGCAAGGATTCAAATAAGAAGAAAGAATAGAAATTGAATCCCACATAACTTACTTTCTCTGAGGGAACACATACACCTGGAATCTGCGATCATACTGGCACAATCCCTGAGATTGTTGAGATAGAGCTATATTAGGAGGTGCAGGAGTGTGCAATATAACTGCCGTGTAAGTGGAAGATATGTGCATGAATGCAGGCATAGGAAGATGAAATGATTCCGAAAGGGAGAAAGAAGTGGCAAATTAGATAAGGTATCACTGCTCTCTGGATAAATATTGCTCTTTTCTTCCAAACACCATGCGGTTCAGAGAGCTGGGCATAAGATATATGGCTGCTCCCTGCTCCCCTGCAAACCATGAAACAGAATTTAAAATTTACATGAGTCAAATGAAGCTCTGAGCAGCTACCTATGAGACAGCCATTGACAAGAAAACAATGTGCTACCATAATCATCCACTCTCAAAAGATTATCACGGTAATAACTGAGCTTACAGCTTGTGGTTACCTACCACACTATTTAATGCTCAATGGGGGATTCAAGCGACTCACCAACATGGCAGAACTTTGATTTATGCACTGTAATAAAAGCAGCTTTGAAACAAAAGGAGATTAAAACAATCTGGAGGGGCGCCTGGATGGCGCAGTCGGTTAAGCGTCCGACTTCAGCCAGGTCACGATCTCGCGGTCTGTGAGTTCGAGCCCCGCGTCCGGCTCTGGGCTGATGGCTCAGAGCCTGGAGCCTGTTTCTGATTCTGTGTCTCCCTCTCTCTCTGCCCCTCCCCCGTTCATGCTCTGTCTCTCTCTGTCCCAAAAAAATAAACGTTGAAAAAAAAAAATTAAAAAAAAAAAATAAAACAATCTGGATATCCGATATATACAAGAATTGGTTGAATTTTACATTACGGAACTGGCAAAGTACTAGCTGTCATTCCAAAAAAAGCCCACCAAGCATGCAGTCACGGGTGTCTGTAAACATGCTTAACCATATATCTTCAGGTTACAGAAAAGCAATGCCGTAGATTCTGTCAGACAAATAAACTTCTAATGGCTTTTACCTCCGGAAGTGTAAAACATTCCTTTATTTCCAATAACAATGGAGCCAATGAATTGCCAAAAGAGAAAAGCAACAAGTACTTCTAACAATTTCCTCCTTGTTCATAATGTCTGACTTGAAGCCACTGTGCTTCAAGAATGCTAGCACTAACTATTTCACTAGTCACATAGGCTCAAATTAAGTCACATTTATCTTAAAACTAATTACTATAGAAATTACCACATTATTTAAGTGGCTTAGAAGAAAGAAAACATTTTTGGCCATTACCTTCTATGTGTAAGGCACAGAATAGGGATCCAGAAGAGCGTACCATCTACATTTTTTAAAACCTTCCTACCCCCCCCCGCCCTCCCACGCCTGAGTGGCTCAGTCGGTTGGGCGTCCGACTTTGGCTCAGGTCATGATCTTGCGGTTTCTGAGTTCGGGCCCCGCGTGGGGCTCTGTGCTGACAGCTCGGGGCCTGCAGCCTGCTTCGAATTCTGTGTCTCCCTCTCTCTCTGCCCCTCCCTTGCTCATACTCTGCCTCTCTCTGTCTCTCAAAAATAAATAAATGTTAAAAAAGAATTTAAAACATACCTCCCCCCCCAAATTTTATAATCTCAAAAAAATGACATATTGGGGAAAATTAAAATAACAGTTCTTTTTTAAAAGTAAGCAAGAGCCTTTGTTAGTTTCCTCACAATGATACTAGCTTCCACATATCAATCTGAATGTTAACTTCAATTTAAGGATCCTAAAATTGAGTAAATGTAAAACTAACCTCAGAGTATGATGAAGCACCCAACAGACTTCACCATTATGTCAGCTAAGAACACGACACAGTATTTCAGATTGTATGGTTCCTGAGAACACCACTATAATAGAAAAGTTAACTTCCTGTCTAAAAGGTCTCCATATTTTTCCAGGCTACATATTGCTGAACTATGAAGACCAACCAGAAAAAAAGAAAAACAGTGCATTTGTGATCTTGGGTTTCTTCTTCATTCTCAGTGACATGCTTTGGGGGACAAAACTGAGAATGTTGTTTTCGTTGAGCTCCAGGAAAGACCTTCTCCATTACAGAGTTAATATTCACAGGGATAAGGCTTGGGAATCCACTGGTGTCCCTAAAGGGGATTCTTATTTATGTCCGATCTCACAAAGGCATAAAGTTTTCTATCATCAAGAAGCCTCAAACTATAAAAGTAAGGGACAAAACTCTGCTCCCAACCCACCTTGATCATTCTCACAAGGAATCAGGACCATTGGGAGGCTTATTATTTTAGCTATCCCTCACTCTGGCATCTACAGGTGTGAGTAAGTGTCACCAGGCCATGAGGAGAGTAGAGGACAGTAAGTCCTTTTGACACATTCCACTCTTACACAATAAGACAGATATGTAGAAACATAGATTTTTAAAACATCTGCATAGTATTTCAACAATATAGTTTACATAAGCATTTCAACAAACATTATCATTCAACCTTCAAGTCAGCTTTAAGTGACAGTTTATGTTAAAAAATGAAACATTACACTAGAAAAACTAAAGCCATTATTCAATACCACACCGCTAGGAAGTACAGGGCTGAGGGCTGACACTTGCACTGAGGTGTGCGGACTTCAATTCCCATGTTCAACAGCAGTTAAATGGAAGATGTCTAATTAGGAAAACAATGTATTAGAATTATGTCAAACGACTCATTGTTACTTTGCAAATTTGGATCAGAGTTCCAAGTTATTATTTAAAGAATTCATTTCCTCTGGATCCAAAATTAATTAAACAACTCTCATTATTGAGCTAAATGTATTGTGCTTTAAGGAAAGAAGCGATGACTATAACCTTTAATCCTGAATGACCCAGACAGAAAACTCAAGAGTAGTGGTTCGATGGAAATTCTTTAAGTATATTAGAGACCCAGTTTTCTAGCTTCAGATCTGCCCCAACTAGTTATATAACCTTGAGAAAGTCACATAAATTATGTGGGCCAAAGTTTCCACTTTCGTACAATGGGGCAGCCATTATAAGTGCACATAATCATTGCTATGCTATAATTTTTAAGATCATCACTAATAGCTATGTCATAAGAAAAATTTCGAAAATCATTGCATACACTTCTGTAAAAACATTTTACTTCTTCGACTCGCAAAATGCCATTTAATTTGGTAATCTTATGGTAGACAGTCTTTAATTCCCTGCTTATACGATGGTCATTAGAAAGAAATCAGCTGACTGAAATTATTTTATTACAGTTCGATATTAAATGCAAGTTAACCAATTTCCCAGGTTCTTGGAAAATGTACCAAAAACCCACTGCTAGCTGAAAATATATCATATTGAAGAATACTTTCATCAGTCACTTCATTATATTTTTATTAAAAGTAAAAATTCCCAGTTTTTCCATGTAGAGTAAAAAGTTTAGGGGCATCTGGGTGACTCAGTTGGTTAAGCGTCCAAGTCTTGGTTTTGGCTCAGGTCACGATCTCACATTTTTGTGAGTTTGAGCCCCCACTATGTCGGGCTCTGTGCCGGCAGTGCAGAGCCTGCTCGGGATTCCCTCTCTCCCTCTCTCTCTGCCCCTCCCCCACTCGTGCTTTATCTCTCAAAATAAATAAATAAACTTAAAAAAATTTTTAAACAAGTATGACTTCATCGCCGTAAGCACAAATAAAGACTGAATGGAGAGTTCACACCCATTTGCACAGACTTCAGTTCTTACTGACCTGTGGAATGTCACAGGGTTTCATGCAAAGATGCCTTATGTCCTGTGCCCTGGGATGGGACCCACATGTGAAAGCTATAGCGATTACAGTGACCATCTTCCCAGGCCCCAAACTCTCCCTATAACCACCCCCACCCGACTCTTCAGCCGAATCACTACCTGAGCATGCTAATTTTAAAAGACATATTTTTACTTAATTTTTATAAATATTTACTTATTTTGAGACACAGAGGGAGAGAGTATGCAAGCAGGAGTGGGGCAGAGAGAGAGACAGAGAGACAGAGAGAGAGAGAGAGAGAGAGAGAGAGAGAGAGAGACAGAAGGAGAGAGAATCCCAAGCAGACACTGAGCTGTCAGCACAGAGTCCCACACGGGGCTCAATCTCATGAACCATGAGATCATGACCTGAGCCGAAATCAAGAACAGGTGCTTAACTGACTGAGCCACCCAGGCGCCCCTAAAAGGCATATCTTTAAATGCCAAGAAGCAATGTCAAGTTCTGCCTTCATTGACTCAAATATTGATCAACTGCCGATTAGAGGTCAAACCCTATGCTAATCACCGGTGATAATAGGGGAAGTGAGGCACACAAGACCCCCATGCCACAGTGCTTCCAGTCGGTTAGGAGAAGAGAGAAAATTGTGCAACCTGCTAACTTAAAGGACAGTATGTGCCGTGAGGAGGAGGAGGGGGGAGTATGGTGAAAGCAATCAAACGGCTTTGAGGAGAACCATTTTAAGAGCAACTAAAAGGCACATGTGCTGTTCAAAATGGTGTGCCTGGCATTAGCCAGCATAAGGATTTGACACAGGCTTCTGACTCTTAGGCACACATCAACATCTTATATAGAGGTCTCCAAAAACACCAAGATCTCCAAAGCCATTCCATGAAGTTCTGACTCTAAAGGTCTGGCTAGGCATTGTTTCATAAAGCCCCAGTAAGTAGTTATGATAGATACCTCATTCTGAGCACTACCTCTTTAATAATTTATCTTTTCAAGGCTTGGTTTTTGAAGCTCTAGATTTTTTAAAAATAAATTCCAAAATTAAATGGGAAAATTGAAAGCTGCCTTGGAAGATAGCAGACATTTCTCTAAATCAATCAGCAAACCGGTAGAAACTCGCTGTTGAAAGTTAACAGTGGCTGAACAATTTTGTTTCACCACTTATTTGTGTGAAAAAGTATTTGCTAATGACTTCCAGACATACTGTTAATAATACCCTTCCAGTTTCATGAAATTTTTAACCATGTGTATCCAGAATTATCTTAAATCTAGGCCAGTTTCTTCCTCAGCTTCACTCTTGGCACTTGCAAATTTTCTTTGGCTATAGTATTATGACTGGACACTTAATATTTCCTCAGCAAATCACAAGGACTGAGCAGTTCAAACACTTAATCTCTGCTAACAATCAAAGGCTTTATGTTAAACTTGTACATTCATTCAAGCTGTTTGAAATTGATGGTGTTTATTTATTATGTGCACAGGGTACTAAGAAGAAGCACCCAAGTGTTTCCTAATTTCCAGGTCAATCATAACTTCACTACTCACTGGTTGAGAATCGTAACAATAAGAAGCAGAAAGGTTCTTTACAAGAGGTTAGGGATTTTCCTTGGAAAGGTTGTCTCCTGGTTATGAAATTAGAGAGAGGGAAGAATTAAAATGATTATGCTCTAAAAATGACTTAGTAGAAGTGACAGGTTTTTTTTTTTTAGCCTAAATATTTTTTAAGTACCAAATTTGTCACTCCTGGAAGTTATATGTTACTAACTGTAAAATCACTTTATTGCAGCAGTAAAAGAAATGAAGTACTTTTAGCCAATGTTTTTCAATAAATCAGGAACTTTGTATTAAATCCACATTTTATTTGCTTATATGGACGTTCTTTTATTTTGACTGAATTGGTACACAGTACTGAATCACAGAATGGGGTGCTTCGGAGAAACCCACATGCTCAGGAGGTGGGTTCCCCTGAGGGCAATAGACCCAGAGAGCTGAGACAAAAAAAAAAAAGAAAAAAAAAAAGAGAAAGAAAAAGAAGAAGCTGAAAGTGCTCTGTTTGAATTGACAAAAGGGGTATTCATCCAGGATGGATATTTTTAAAGCCACATTCTCCCATATGATCATTTATACACTCAACTAATCATAAGATTGTTTTAATCGCCTTGATTTTAAATATTTATTCACCTATTAGGTTTGCAAAGTATTATGTAATTGAGTATTAGCTAGTAGCTAATAATGATATACTAAAAACTAGATTATAAGAAGTTATCTATATTTTATATGCAGTCCTTATTTTTTTTTAATATATAAGGGGTTTTATGCTGGTTGCTTCTTGATCTTTTTATTTTTTAAACTTACCATTGACATGAAGAGATAGGAAAAGAAAGGGAAAATGAAAAAAGGAGGCAAATCACAAATCTTCTAAATTTGTTGCCCAGTGGCATCTCAGTTTAAAATGTTGACACCATTTTAAACTGTTGGTTGACATTAAGTGACTTAATTCATAGTGGCTTTACATACTTCCTGATGCTTGTCAACACGAGTAATTGAGAACTAGCTGCTGCTGAATGCTGGACTGAAAACCAAAGGCTGTCAGCAGAACCCTCCGTCAGCCTGAAAGCAGAGTGATTCAGGATATAGCTCTACTGTATAGCATTTCCCCGGAATAAAAGTTTGAGATCGAAAAACATAACTGAAGAGACCGAAACAAAGACTGAAACTGAAAACTAGAAACAAAATCTTTGGATCTTATACAGACGCAGTAGTCACTTACACAGGACCATGTCCAGCTTAGTCACTTTGTTAATGGACTACCAAGTACATGATCATAATCTAATATAAATCAATTATAACTAAACCACCACAGTAAAACTGCCATATGGCAGGGTAGCCTGTTTAAGGCAGCAGAGCCCCGTAAGTGCTTTGGAACTTTTCCAATCTAAGCTGCAAAGCCAAAGACTAAAGTCAATTGCATTCTCTCTCCACTATTAAAAGCTACTGTAATTGCACAGGTGTGAATATGTATCTCTGTGTGTGTATATTATATGTAAGTTTGTGTGTATACATATACATTTTTTATAGAAGGGTAATAAATGCATTAATACAAAGTAATTTTTCTGAGTGCCCATATTTCTAAAGGCTTTGGAAGGGAGAGAGAAATACATTACTTTAATTCTATTACCCTACAGGGATTCCCTCTAAATATAAAAGATTGTTACAGTAGCGATCCTAACTCAGTGAACTTAAACTTGTCTTTAGTTCTTCATGTAATCTGCAGCACAGTTGATTCTTTTCTTTCCTCTTTAACTGCTAAAATTGAATATATCTCAAACCACTAAGTATTCACTGAGCATCTATTGTGTTTGGGACATTCTGCTGGGCTCCTTTGGAGATATAAAGAGGTGGTCAGCTAGTTAGGGAGATAAGATACAAACACATAAAATGTTTAAAACACAATGGTAAACATCAGTTTATAAGAATAAGATTTAAAACGCCACAAAATGGTATTTGATTCATTACCAAATAAACTCTGTGGCAACCATTGTTGCCACAACCACTCCCTCCACTCCCCCACCCCCACCCCCGCCCCCGCCTCCAGGAGAGAGAAACATCACTGAAGATGCTGTCTAGGGTAGGAGACAAGGTCATATTCCAAATGAGTGAAATCAAAGGGATAGAAAATATGAAATACAGGAAGTGTTTAGAAGTCAGATGTCATAGGGTTTTTTTTTATATTTAAATTGTTCTCCAGGTATAGAAATTAAGTTGCACTAACTCTAATCCCTAATGATTCAGTGACATGCATTTTGTGATACTGGTTGAGGATAATGTTTACAAAGTAAACCATTAGGAGTATTTACATGGATGAAGCAACGGAGTGATAACTTGGTTCTTTCAGATTCCCCAGTAGTTTTTATGTTTTAACTTGGTGGTTCCAAGCAAATAATAAGAGAGGGATAACTATGCTTATGTGTAAAATTATACCACAAATATCATTCTGATTCTTTGAAGGCATATTGGGGTACTAAGATCTACTTTTTTTTCTCACATGTTTTATCAAATTAAATATAAGGCCATTAAAGCTCATTGGCCTCCAGTTTATTTTGCAGGTGCCTATGCAAGTTCTCAAAGATTACTGTCCATAAAAACGTTTCATTTATCTGGGGTGGTGCTCAAATAGTCCACTGACGACATTTTGTGAAACACTGGCCTAGAAAACTGGGGTCTTGGGTAATAATCCAAATGATTCTGTGAGGTCAAATGCTGGCAGTTTAATCTAAATTATTTTTATGATAGGGGTGCTGGGTGGCTCAGTCAGTTAAGTGCCCAACTTTCAGCTCAGGTCATGATCTCACAGTTTGTGAGTTTGAGCCCCGCATCAGGCTCTGTGCTGACAAGCCCAGAGCCTGGAGCCTGCTTCAGATTCTGTGTCTCCCTCTCTCTCTGCCCTTCCCCCGCTCATGCTCTGTCTCTCTCTGTCTCAAAAATAAGTATTAAAAAAATTTCAAAAAAAAAATAATTTTTATCATAAAGAGACGATGCAGGTGTATTAGAATTTAGCAATAGTACTGACAGAGTTATACTTAAATAGAGCTTCAGCTCTTGCCAGAAATGAAATCCCAAGCAATAAATGGAGAATATCAGTGCAGAACTTAAGACAAAGCCCTCCAAAAGCAAGTTTTTGTTTTGGGGAATATGGAAAGCGTTCTGATTCTGTTACAGTCCTGCCTCCACCCCTCACTGCCATCCCATTCCTTTGGGCAAAACATATTAGCGCTTGACCAGCCACACTGTACATAGTGATGATCAGACTTGATATCCCATTAATCCTGCCATGAGTTAGCTCCTCCATACCCAAAAGGATTCTGCCCAAAAGTGATATCACTTTAAATATTTTTTTAATTAATATATTTATTTTGAGAGAGAGCAGCCAAGTGGGGAAGGGGCAAAGAGAGAGGGACAGAGAGAGAATCCCAAGCAGGCTCCATACCATCAGCACAGAGCCCCACATGGGGCTTGAACCCACAAGCCGCAAGATCATGACCTGAGCCGAAGTCAGACGCTTAACCAACTAAGCCACTCAGGCACCCCGAAACGTGGTATCACTTTAGAGTGGAAGAGACTGATGAACTTCTTGGTGTTCCTTTGGGATTTTGGTTATACTCCTCAAGTAGTGGCCACTACGAAACATCCAAATGAGATATGTTTCTGACTCTCTTCACTCAGTAACTTTGCATTCAGCAACTTAAGTGACAAATAGCGTATCTTGCTCATAATGTATACAAATCACATAGACAGAAAAATCATCACTCTGTACAATTCTTTCCTAAAACTGACATTGAGCATTTCAGAATTTGCCAAGGAAAGTACGTTCAGAGACGGAACCAAGCAAACAAGACAGTGTGCCTAACACATTTAAGGATTTAGAAGCAGAATGAAACTGACAGATCTAGGAAAGTTAAAGTGCTGCTCGGAAATTTTCCAAAGCAACAGGCTGGACAGAGATTTCAGGTACATAATCATATGATCAAAGAAACAAAAGTAAAATCTAACAGAGCAGAGGTAATAAACCTTTTTAAAAAATGTGAGCCATTATTTTAAAGGAAATATGATTGGTAGTAGGGAATTTAAAATGACTGTAATTTAGTAATTTTTTTTTAAAGGAAACAATGTAAGGGGCACCTGGGTGGCTCAGTCAGTTAAGCGTCTGACTTCGGCTCAGGTCATGATCTTGCGGTTCATGAGTTCGAGCCCCGCGTCGGGCTCTGTGATGTGAGCACAGAGCCGACTTCGGTTCCTCTTCCCCCTCTTTCCCTTCCCCTCCCCCACGCGTGCTCTCTCAAAAAGAAACAAACATTAAAAAAAGGAAACAATGTAAAATAACAAAATATATTAAAAGTAAGATCAGGGAACATAAAACTTAATATAATTAATTGATATTAATCAATAAAGTATACACGTACAACTTTTTACATATCTATATGCTACTTTCAATGCTTTACGTGTATTAAGTCACTCGATATTCCCAATAACCCTACAGGGCAGACAAATTTTGGCCCCTGTTATTGATGAAAATCCTGAGGCACAGTAAAGTAATTTACTTGCCAAAGGTCATCTAGTTAGAAGAGCAGGAGCCAAGATGGGACGTTGACAGGTCACCTTGGCTCCCAAGTCTCTGTTCTGGTTATGTCCTACTTCACTTCTCTCCAAGAAGAAGAACTAGGAGGAGGAGGTGAGGAGAAAGGGAAGGGTGGAGGAGGAAGAGAAGAAGAAGGAGAAAAAGGAGGAGGAAAATTTACAGAGAAAGAAAACAGGAGTTTCAAAGTACTTTAATATATTGTTCACTTCTCGAATATAGCCATTACATGTGACATCTTTTATACCCAGGGCACCTAGCACAGCCTTACTCATCATTGCCACAACAATAGCTAATATTCATTAAGTACTTACTGGGTAGTGAAATGGGAATATTTTAAATGACAATAGTAATTATAATGCTAAATATCTTTGCACATTTATTCTGTACCAGGCACTTTACATGAATTAGCTCATTTAACCCTCAGAGGAGCTAGGTGGCTTTGTGACATTGGGCAAATTACAAAAATATATAACCTCATAAACAAAATATGGGATTAATGACAGTCTCAACATCCCAGTGTTTTATGAGGCTGAATGAATTAACAAAGTTAAAATGCTCAAAACTCACTCGAATGTAATACATTCACAACAAACTTAGATGTTCTCACTTGTTATTGGTATAATTACTATTATTTCTGTTGCACAGATGAGGGCTTGCTCAAGTCCTCAGAGCTTGGAGGTAAGGACACCAATATCTGAAGTCAGGCAGTGTGACTTCAGAGCCCGCCACATTACAAGTTCAAAATAAATATTTGTGGACTGCATGAATGGAGAGATGAATACATGAGCTGGAGAGATATGGGCAGACAGAAAAGAAACCAGCTAGGTGAAAATTGAAGACAGAAAGAAAGTGGGATAGTCAGTGATAAAAACAGGAGAAGGGAATTGAGAGAGAGGGGAAGGAGAAGAAGATGTGAAACAAGAAGAGAAGTTCATTACAGGGAATTCTCAGATAATAGTGAGGTCATTTTCTTTTAATCACAAGCTTCAATTAATTTAAGAGCGAGCACTCTGAAATACTAGAGATCATACTGAGAGAATTAAAAGCGACATTAAAGCAGATTCACCTTGAAGTTAGCAAAACTTATTATAGAAATGGGCAAAGATAATAGGAAAAAATACCTGGTGACATGGCTCCATGATCAAAGTCGTTATAATACCTCTAAGCTACAATGTTTCCAGATTTACATGCCCTGAGGAGGTCCGCCCCCCCCCCCCCCACCATGAGTCCCTCAGTCCATGGGACAAATGAGAATTTTGAGCTTTGAAAGGTTTTCACAAAGAAATCTCTCACATAAAAATAAATTAAATAAATAAATAAATAAATAAGCACTCTGTATTCAGCAGAGAAGTTGAGAGGAACGTAGAAAGAATTAATGGTTCTAAGATTGGTGAGTTTTAGAACAACCACCGTGGTGATTTACACACAAGGTTATCTGGAAATAAATACAATAGGCAATAATCACTTACATCTGAAATGATGCCAATAAAGTTGCAAGATTTTCTTGGGTCCTTAGATGCTAAGAGGATTGCCTGACATTTTGCTTATTAAATACCTGGCACAATGCCTCATACAGAATAAATGCTCACTTAATCCATATAAACTGTTTTTTCCCCCAGTGCTATAAGTAGCACGAATAGAGACTGCCTAGAGACTCACAGAGGTTAAGCCATTTAAGGCACTAACGACTCTGTATAATGTTGAAATGGTAGGCTGTGGAGTTGAGACTGAGTAAGACTGGAAATGAAGCCAGGAGTTCTCCAGGCTCCACAGTCAGGAAATGCACAGATGGTTATAAACAGAGAAGGGACTTCCTGAGTGTGTGGCAATGATTCTGGGTAATGGAGAGGAATGAAGTGTGGTTGTATATGAGGACTGACTCAGGTGAAGGAGGACATGACACCACCACACCCCCCACCCCGCCCCCCAGACAAAGGTAGCTGTGAACTTACAGCAAGGTGATGGTCACAAATACAATGAAGTAGCCAGGGATGATGGAGGTCCTCTAGAAGGAAAGCTAGAAAATGGCAGGTGGATGTTGACTAACACTGGCAAGATTCTCAAGGGAAACATGAGATTAGCAGGTGACAACAGAGGAAAAAGTATCTGGCGAAAGGGCAAAGGAAGTGGAGTAACCAGGAAGCCTGGGCACGAGAAGAGTAAGTATGGTGTGTTGAACAAAGAAGATAAAGCTGTGGTCTAGATGGAGCAGTGGGTAGTGATAAGACAGCCCAACAAAGAGCAATGAGATAAGGGATCTGAGAGATGGTGAAGACACAAGTGGTGATGAGGAAATGCGGGATTCTCCCTTAAGAAGGTATTGAGAGTAGTAATAAAATGAGTGAAGTTTAAAACACTGAGGTTGGGCAGATGGCCAAACTACCTTTTCCTTCCGGGAAACCATATGGTCCTTCAGAGATTAAGTGTACTGCTTTTGCAACCATTAAAATCAACACTGTTTCTAAAATGTCTTGAGGGATGCCTGGGTGTCTCAGTCGGTTAAGGTCAACTTTGGCTCAGGTCATGATCTCATGGTTCATGGGTTCAAGCCCCGCGTCAAGCTCTGTGCTGACAGCTCAGAGCCTGGAGCCTGCTTCAGATTTTCTGTCTCCCTGTCTCTCTGCCCCTCCTCTACTCACACACACACACACACACACACTCTCTCTCAAAAATAAATAAGTATTAAAAAAGTTTAAAAAATAAAATGTCTTGATATATTTGATGGTGAGTCAATGGACTGTAAGCAACTCACAGTGGAGAGCAAGATCCATGAAACTAACGATTGTTTCTATTTTGCTGACCAAGCTATTCTCACTGCTCAGTTGGAATTCCCATTACACATACAGAAATTCAGTAAATATTTTACTAACCCACTGGACTTAACATTTTTTATTTTATTTATTTAGTTTTTATTTGAGAGGAAGGGGGGGCAGAGAGGGAGAGAAAGAATCTGAAGTAGACTCCACGTTCAGCATGGAGCCCAACATGGAACTCGATCCCACAATCCTGGGGTCACGACCTATGAAGAAATCGGGAGTTGGACACTTAAGCGACTAAGCCACCCATGCACCCCATGGGCTTAACATCTTTTAAAAGCCAGTGAGAACCAGTAGTCTTTGGGATGATAATAAAAACAACAGTAATTCAAGAATGGAGTACTTCTATGTGGGGGGCATATACAAATCAGGCTTCCTTTTATTTAAGCCATGCTTTGAGTATAATTCGTAGCTTTATTATCCCCATTTGCTATGAGAAAATTGAGGATGAGAGGCATGAAGTAACTTAGCAAAAATCACTCTCATGCCAAGATTCTTATTTTTCACGTTGGCAAAAGAGTTCTTTAAGGATGAGGACTATATTTAGGAATCATCAGGCTTAAGGTCAGAGTTCTCTGCCCAAACTTGCTGTCATCTGTCTTTAATGGTAAAGGTGTCAGGGGGGCGCCTGGGTGGCTCAGTCGGTTAAGCCTCTGACTTCGGCTCATGTCATCTTCTCCCGGTTCGTGAGTTCAAGCCCGCGTCGGGCTCTGTGCTGACGGCTCGGAGCCTGGAGCCTGCTTCGGATTCTGTGTCTCCCTATCTCTCTGGCCCTTTGCCTCTCGACCTCTGTCTCTCTCTCTCTCAAAAGTAAAATTAAAAAAAATTAAAAAAAAATTTTTTTTTAAATGGTAAAGGTGTCGGATAGTGTCTCCTGCAGTTCTCCATCTAACCACACCTGCATCATGGTTGGGAGGAAATAGCATTTCACCTGACCTGTTTAATGTGCACGGCACATCTATGAGGTAGGCACCACTTCCGTGAGGAAACCAAAATTCAGAGCTGGTAGGAAATTTTCGAAAGTCATTCAACTAATAAGTAATGGAACATTGAGCCAGGATTTGAACCCAGTTTTTGTACGGATAAACATTCTAGGCTTTTCTTTTTCCATCCTATTATAATTTCAGAACTTTTGTTTGATGCTGGACTCATCAATAGCCATGTGGTCTCCTGTACTCTTAGAACAAATACTTCCTCCAAGTAAGAGTATAAGGCAACTTAAAAAAATAATTTCATTTGGCATTTATTCTCAAGTATGTAATTATATGTAGGGTAAAATGATATCACTTTAAAAGACAACAACAAAAAAATTAGAGTTACAATCTAAAGTAATGACATTTCAGTATGGGTAACCTGGTCAGATGATGAACTCCTTCTGTGTTTTATAAACCTCCCACGGTGTAAAAAAGCCTATGAAAATAATAATGAGAAAAAGGGTTTTGTGTATATGTAAATAGAAAGGCACAATGAAAAGAAATGGAAATAAAGTAACCAAATTATTCATTGGTTAAATATATAAGACCAGCTTTAGAACATTACTGACATCCAAAACATAAAAATGTGTAGGAAACCATAAAATTGACTAATAATTAGCTGATAGCTTATAGAAATTGTCTTAATTTATATTTTTATTGTTGTTTAAAACAGTTTTGAGAGTATTCAAGATGCATTCATTAAAAGGGTTTAATCTATAATTTCTTACCATTTTCTCCAATAACACATGAATATGATTTTAAAATAATGTTTTACAGATGAGAAATGATGTTTTCCACAGATGAGAAAAGATGTTATAGCTAACACATCTGTACTCTCATAAAAATAGAAATTAGTTTGGCAAAGAAAATGCATTCATATTAAAATATTACGAATTAAATGTAATGTCATAAAACCTCTACCTAAGAAAGCCATGAAGTTAAACCATTCATCACACATATTTAATGAGGCATTGTCTTTAATATTGGCTATTTCCTACAAAAGAAGACATACAGCAAAAAGTCTTCATTCTTAAAACACCCTTGCCTGAATGTTTGGGCAAATGTACTTGAATTAGAAAAAATTTTATTAAATTATTGTAATAATTTTATTCAGACTTTGTCCATCCCAAAGCAATTTTCCTTTAAGAAGTCACTACCAACTTCTTAAGCAATGCATAAATATTTATTATCAAATATTTGGATCAATATTTTATTTCCTAATACAAAGGTTTTTAAAATTCAAAACGAGGTGGCTAGCTCAATCCCACACATCCTAAATCTTAAAACTGCCATTGCAATAGAAATGCCAAATGCCTTCCTGAAGCATCTATTTTAAACCTCCCCAAGTGAAATTCCAACCGCTGTATCCAGTGTCACAAAAAAGCATTTGCAAATAGTTAGCTTTTCAACTGTATAATTCAACTCTTTATGTCAACTACATAGTTCAACTAGGTGTATCAAATATATATTTTAAATGGATAATATAAAATATAGAAGTATAATTTCTACAAATACAGCTTTAGTATTTGCTGGCTTTGCATTTTTCGTGACTTAAAAATAAGAAACAATTTTATTTTTTGAAAAGTAAATAGAGGCATCTATAAATAAAGATGCATGGAAACTATGCTTCCCTTTTTCCTTTAGCATATAATATACAGATAGATATAGATGTAGTTATATAGTTCTACACTAAATTGGTCCAAAACACTTGTGATTGGGGCTAAGTTAATTGGCCATCTCATTTTTTAACTAATTTCAATTGTTTTATAATTCTGTTTTAGAATAATGTTTCTTTATTTTATAATGTCTTGGGGACATTACAAAATCAAACAAATCCACATGTACGGATGTAGGCTCACTTTTTTTCACCCTCTGAAAGTCAAGGTATTTTTGCTGCTTCTGCAGATAAATGTGTCTTCCACAAACAAGTTGTTTTTCAGTCACCCTTACCTACAGTTGATATCCCTCTGGTATATGCGATGAAAGGAAAATTTTTCTCAAGGAGAAAAATAAAGAACGGTAGGTAATTCAATTACAGAATTTCCCACTGATATCTGTGATATGGTTCAGTAAATGTCTTTTCTCCACCCTCCAAAAGAAAGGGTTAATCATATAAATACTTTTGAGCATTTTCAACCCAATTACAAATAGCACCAAAAGTCCCTTTTAATATGGAGCTCCAGAGGAAGAATTCCCTTACACGTGCCCTCCTCCAGCTTTCCTCCCCCAAAATGGTATCTTCAGTAGAGCTGGAACCTCTATGGATCACAATATTGTTTGCCCAGGATGACCAATCTCTGAGGCAGGCTTTTTTTTTTACCCCCTTCAAGATACTTCGTGTTAACAGCTTGAGGGCGTTCAATCAGCACTGCTTTGATCTCGGCTGGAACTATAATTATTTAACATTGTTACATGGATTTCTATAATCCACCCCACCATTAAATCCCTTTTACGCCCTCATCTTCTGAGGCCTAATCTGCATCTGTACACTTAGTTTGTCTTCTCTGCTGGTCTCCTCATGAGCCTGCATTCTCCAACATTCTGACTGATGGTTTCCTCTCTCTCTTTTCCCCTCTAATGAAATCATTTTCTTACAAATTGAAAACGGCAAAAACGTCTCCTGCGCTTGGTCTATTTTTAAGAACTTTCTATTGAATATCAGTATCATCCACCATTCAACGCAAGTTTTATTTTTTCCACTTTTATGGAATTCATTTACTCAGTGGAGGTTTCATTAAAATAATGATAAGCATGTATTTGATTTTTTTCTTTAAAAAGGAATTTTTATAAAAGCCTATACAATAGAAAGTAGCCAACGCTGTGACTTTTTGAAAACACAAGAGGAAGGATTTGGTAACATTTTGCACTTCCTTATTTCTTCTTCAGAGAGTGAACTGAGCAGTTCTGGATGGGCCTTAAGATGTAAATATACAAAACCGATTGAGAATAGAGATCTCACGAGAGCAGCTCAGTAAGAATGTCCGAGGAAGTCTGTGAAGTAAGTCCCAAAAAGACAAGGGGAGAAGGCAATTTTGAAAAGCTGTAAGGCCCTCCAAAAACCAGAGAACAGTACAGAGAAGAAAGCCCAGGAGAGAAATGGGGATTTGGGGCCCTTTTCCGGCAACTATATTATATTCTCAGGTTGGGATGGCCATGTAATTTACAGTGTCCCTACTTCTATTGATTTCCCATCCATATTTTCTTCTATCTACTTTAATACTTTATTCTATGATTTTATACTTTATGTTTTTTATAAGCCACCCCAAATCCTTTGTGGAATGAGATTGGACAAAAGGCTTTTTTAAGTAACTCTTTAAAAACCTAAAATAGTTTTTAGCACTTCAATTTCTGTTGGAAGTTATATTCTAATTTTTTATAATATTCATTTTATTTTTGAGAGAGAGAGAGAGACAGACAGACCTCAAACAGGGAAGGCTCAGAGAGAAAGGGAGACAGGGGATTGAAGCAGGCTCCCGCCTCCAAACCATCAGCACAGACCCCGACTCAGGACTTGAGCCCATGAACCATGAGATCATGACCTGAGCCAAACACTTAACCGACTGAGCCACCCAGGTGCTCCTGAAAGTTCTATTCTAATCAGGGATGTTGAATTCTCGGAAAGACCCTGATTTTCTAAACAAAATAGATACAAAATCACTCGGTATTTCTCTGGAAATCTAATGGAGGAAAATGACATGAGGTTGAAGCAAGATTTAAGACACGAGAAAATCTGGCTATCAAATCACGATGATGTCAGGCTCCCATCACTTCTATAGTACTTAATGCTGTGCCAGACACTCTTCTCAGTGCTTCATTCATGTAATGTTCACAAAACCCTGTGAATCAGGTACACGGCACTCCTATTTTACAGATGAGAAAGTTGAGGGGCAAGAAGATGATCTGGGGCAAGTAATTCGTTCAAATGGACTGAGCTGTTAAGCTGTTAAAGCAAAATTTGAAAGCACTTTTCATCTCCGATTGTGTCTCCATTACTCCACCACCCTCCCTATAGGTTTGACTTTACTAGCAACAGAAGACTAGGTAAGCAACCTAACTACTTACAACTTCACATCTTCACCTATAACACAGGGGTAACCTATCAGGCATGTTGTCAGAATTAAAGGAGATAATAAATAAAATCACTCTTGTAGTGCTTACAAAAAGGAGTGTCCTCTGGAGGGCTGTCGCCAGCATTAAGATTGCCACTCTCAATGGGAGTCCTGGCTGAGTCATTCCCCCACTATGTTATTAAGGTTTTGAAGCCTCAATTCCTCAGCTGTAAAATGAAGCACAGTGAGTAGAGTCAAAGGGCTCAATTGACTCTACTGGCTACTGAATCGTGGCTGTGACGATTATTATGTGTTTTCCAGGACAAAGCCAGATAAATGGTGGAATTACACCTAGTAACCAAAAAGATTTACACTAGAAAGGAAGCCTTCAAATTCACACACAAATACATATTATATACCCATATATTTATCCATATATATATATGTCCATATATATCCATATATACATCCATGTATATATCCATATATATATATATATATGGGTCCATATATATCCACATATATATATGTCCATATATATATATATATGTCCATATATATATATCCATATATGTATGTGCATACACAAATTAAACTTAATAAAAGGTTTTAATGGAAAAATAAAGCGTATTTTCCTTGTTTGTATTTTAGCAAAGGAAAAAGACAGACCCCCAGTTAGATGAAAGGATATCAAAATATGGTAGCAAACAACAGGTGCCTTAATCAAAAAGGAGGAATTGTATGGAAAATAAAGAGGATACGATGATTAGCACAATTTCTGGAGTGAAGCTGCTTCATTTCAATTTCATGATTGTTTGCTTTGTGACCTTAGACAACATACCTAACATTCCTGTGCCTCAGCTTTCTTATTAGTCAAGAGAGAAATAATATTCCTAGAGTTGTCATGAGGGAAAACTATGAGAATCTGTTTGCTTTTATATTCTTTGCGCCTATACCAGTAACTGGCACACAGTAAACTCTCAATAAATATTAGGTACCAGAGATGTGAATGCAAAGGAGGAAACTAAAAAGTTCACAGGAGAGGAAAATATTGCTCAGAACAGACTTTTATTATTTCAACATTAATTCTAAGTAGTAGTTTTGATTTTTACTAGTGTAAGAGAAGAGCACTCTGGAAAAGAAATACTTTAGGTCATCTTATTTTCTGATTTTACTTTTATCAGTATTTTAATTCTTTGTTTTAGGATTTCTTAAGATGAATGTCAATGAGCCCAATGGAGGAACTGTCTTGAATTATATAAATTTAATAATATTAAATACCCAAAGGGAATCAGGAGTATTATTAATTTCATGTGCTTTTAAACCATAGTTGAGTTATTTCATGCATTTTGTAATAGTTATATATAATGCCATCTTCATTCTACTTTATTAAAATATTTGATAACTATTTTTTTCATTTTATTATGTTTACCTCTAAAAGTAAAAAAAAAAAAAAGTAAAATCCAGAAAGCTGAGTTAACAACCTCTTCTTTAATTTTTAAATGTGCTAAAATAATCTACTATATATTAATCATTAATTATTAGCATGAAATGTTAGCCTTAAGTTATATGAGTTCTTAAAATAATTCACTTCCATTTTTCCAGACAGAAAAGCCTATTTTATAGGAAATTAATTTTGCCACATAATTGTAATTAAGATTTTTAATGAACAATTTGTACTTTTCAAAAATATGCACTTGTTCTTTAAAAATCAAACAATTTTTTACTTTAATACACACTAATATGTCAAAAATGTGACAAAAATGCATGATGTGTAACTGAGTGCTTCTTAAAATCTCACACTTCTCTTCAAATGTAATCTAAAATGTAAGCATAATTGTTAAATCTAATAACTTACAACAGTTAAAATATTTTTTATAATGAATAAAAAGCATGTTATTTGTCCTTACAGACTAAAAATAAAGGTTCATTTTTGTTCATGCAACCATTAGAAAACTCTTGCTTTCACACTGCTCAAAAAACTGTGTGTATGTATGCATGTGTGTATGTGTGCGTATGAGTGCGTATGGGTGTGTGTGTGTGTGTGTGTGTGTGTGTGTGTGTGTGTGAGACAAGGATGAGAGCAGAGACTCCACAATCAAGCTGTTTCTGGCTTGCTCCCCAGCATCACTTCCAGATCACTGCTTTCCTGTGCTTGGGATTTGGGTGAGGAAACCTTCCTTCCTCCTTCACCACTTCCAACCCATCTTCACAGTGACCACAAATACTTACGAACACTGTCAACGACTTTTATTTTGCCTAAGTCTCTACTGTGTCCTGATCAGAACTACCACAGTGGGCTATTGCCCAGATGTCTAATGTCAGTCCCTGTCTTACTCCTAACCACAGTTCACCCTCCATATTAATGCCGAGTAGGTTTTACTCTGCTTGGAATGCTAGAATATCTTTTCTCTTCTTCTCTTTTTACATCTCTGAAATGTCTCTATGCTCACAAAGTAAAGAGGCCTTAGGTGGCCTCCCAAAGCAAAGACACAGGTCTCTTTTTCTGGGCTCGCTTCATATTCTTCAATGACTTATGTTACCCTCATTCATCAGCTTGGGGTAAATTTTTGGTTACCAAGATGTTAAGCCTCTCCCTCTTGAGACCTTTTTCTTTATCCCTCCTCCCCAGTTCTCTAAGAATCCCCACCCCAAGAGCGAGCCCCACTTCAAAATTCCAATATGATCAGTTAAGCTACTGGAGCCCCTGTTTTGCTCTTGATTCCTTGGTGTCATTATTGAAAACCATTCCTGCACAGGACAGTGGAATCTCCTTCTCTACCAAGGTGACAGCCAAGTGGGCTCATCTCTTGTACTCTCTGCCACAGTGCCCCCCCCCCTGCCCTTAGGCTTCAGGGTTCAGTTTACTTAGTTCACACTCACATCTCAGATCAGCCATTCTTCCCCAGAGCAGGACCCTAGGACACATTGTCTGGTCACACAAGGAGTTCCAGATTTAAGAACAAAGAGTGAGAAAAACAAGTCCTTGTTTTTCTTAAAACAAGTAAAACCTCAGCCCTTACTGTTGAGTCCTGGCTTTGCTTGTTTTCCAGAAACCTGTCCTTGGTTTACTTTCCCTGCTAGCTGACTTTGGTTAAGGCCATCCAATCCAACCTGGTATTGACTGAACTGTGTCCCTCCCACGATTATAGGTTGAAGCTCTAACTCCCAAAGTGACTGTATTGAGAGACAACCTTTACAGAGTCAATAAGGCTTAAGTAAGGCCATGAGGCTGGAGCCCTAATTCAATAGGACTGATGTCTGTAAAAGAGGAAGAGACATCAGGAGTATGCACACACAGAGGAAAAGCCCTGTAAGGACAGAGTGACACAGTGGCCATCTAATCTACCAGCCAAGAAGAGAAGTCTCACCAGAAATCAACCCTGTGGGCACTTTGATCTTGGACCTCCAGCCTTCAGAACCATGAAGAAAAATAAACTTCGGCCGTTTAAGCCAACCAACCTGTGGTGTTCTGTTATGGCAGCAGAGTGAGCAGTGAAATCTGGTTGACTGCCCCACAGAAAGCAATACGTACGCAAATCAGTCCTCCATCTTGTCCCAACCACCTCTCTCCAGAACTGTGAGATCTCCAAGACAGAGGGTGTTCATGGCAAAGTGACAAAAAGGTCTGAAAAGACCCTGGTTCTCATTTCCCTGATATTCCCATAATTAACAAGGACCACTCAAGTGACTTCTTTTACAAAGAGAAGGCAATTTTAAGTAAACTTACTCTGTCCGGCTACAATAGTAAACAAGGCAGGCATGAATTTTTTAAAATTTTATTTCATTTATCACCTTATCTAACCACTATTGCATTAGTCACATTACAATAATTCTTGTTTATATACCAAATGTCTTCCTTTTATTCAATTTTCAGGGTGGGGCTCCTGGGTGGCTCAGTTACTTAAGCGTCCAACTTTGGCTCAGGTCATGATCTCATTGTTTTTGAGTTCGAGCCCCATGTTGGGCTCTGTGCTGTCAGTGCAGAGCCTCCTTTGGATCTTCTGTCTCCCCCTCTCTTTGTCCCTCTCTTGCTCACGCTCTCTCTCTCTCGAAAATAAATAAACATTAAAAAAATTTTTTTCAGTTGACTGAAGAAGATGGTAATCTTCTTGGGAAACATCTAATTTAAAAGAAAAAATGGATAGAGGAAACAGAGCAAATACTGTGATGACAGAAAATGTTTTCTTCTTTCCTCTTTTCTTTAAGGTTGCTTGTATTTGCCTTTTTATAGAAAACATATTGAGATACCATAAAGTTAAATAATGCACGGCTTATTAAAACACTGAAAATAAGTGCTATCAATCTCAGATACACAGTCACCTTGATATTCTCTGTCTGGCTTACATTCTATTTGGTTCTATAAGACATACCATGTTACCATCCCTATTAGAATACGCTCATGCATTTGTTCTTTTTGTTTTATTTTACATTATTTAAGTTTTTTAACATTTATTTATTTATGAGAGACAGAGACAGAGTATGAGGAAGGGAGAAGCAGAGAGAGAGAGGAAGACACAGAATCTGAAGCAGGCTCCAGGCTCAGAGCTGTCAGCACAGAGCCCGATGTGGGACTGGAACTCATGAACGGTGAGATCATGACCTGAGCCAAAGATGGATGCTTAACGGACTGAGCCACCCTGGACGCCCCATACATTATTAACACAGTGTTCAAAAATGTATCAGTCTTGACTTTCATATTAATTATTTGTATTCCTATAAACAGTATGTACTTAATAAATAATAATAAAATCCCTACCTTCCTTTTTATTATATTTAATTATCTTGCATTAATTAATTAATTAACATGAAAAAGTTAACAGGAGGGAAAATCCAAAGAACCTGTCAAAATTCCATTCAATCAGGAAGGCCTGTGATTGATTTTACACAAGGTGTCGGGTGAAATGAATGTCATACTTCTTGTTCCCTCAAGAATTTCTGCCCTGAAAACTCGAAGAAAAAAAAAAAAACCAACAGTCTTTGATTCTCTGTATATTTACCCAAATGTAAACTTAGGTTTAACACCCAACATGTTATTTTCATTACTTTCCTCTATGTGGCAACGTATTGAATAAGAAAGCTTTTTTAAAAACATGCAGCACTTCGAGATTTTCTTTTATGTTACCCTAAACTAAGGGCCACAGGAAATCTGCCAAGAAGGACTCTACTATTTGCAAGAAGCTCAGGTTCTCCCTCCTGAGCCTTCCTTTCTTATTCCCCCCCAAACTCTCTAAGAACTTCCAAGAGCTAACCCCATTTCCAAATAGAAGGCAAGGCCAGTTAGGCCACCACAGACTCTGCTTTGCTTTGATTTCCAGGCAACCACCTAAATTACAGTTAGGTTTCTTTATGGATTTCATTGCTGATTTTTTTTTAGGTTTATTTATTTATTTTGACAGAGAGAGAGAGAGAGAGAGAGAGAGAGAGAGAGAGAGAATGAGCAGAGGAGGGGCAGAGAGAAAGAGAGGGTGAGAGAGAATCCCAAGCGGGCTCCACACTCTCAGCGCAGAGCCAATGCAGGACTGGAACCCACAAACCACGAGATCGTGATCTGAGCTGAAACCAAGAGTTGTATGCTTCACCGACTGAGCCACCCAGGCGCCCCACATTGCTGAACTTTTACCAAACTCTTTCATTGTTGTTTTAAAAGTTCACAGAGGTAACAGATCTTCAAAAGATAGCCTCTTGTCTAAGTCTGGATTCCCATCTGTCAGGTGAAGATATTACAGCTTCTGTTGTGTTTCAGAGAGCCCCTCCATCCCTCAGAGTGACAGGAAAGATCATGGCATCTAAGGTAACAATGGCAGGATGGGCAGGTCTAACTGGAAAGAGGAAGCTTCTAGACAGGCAAAATGGCAGCAAGTTCACCACGCATGCAAAACCAAACACTTTCTATGTATGAGTAACAACTCAGAGCGTCTCCAATGTGAATTTACCACTCTGCCCTTGGGAACACTTGAAGGGATCGTTATTATGTGTGTTACTCATCAGCACTAAGCCTCACCACCAGCACCTGCTTCCCTTCTCCTTCTGTGAAAACTGATCCCTTGGCCATCATCTCACCACCGCTTTCCAATAGATGACCTTCCTCTCTCTTTGCTACCACTGCACAGTGTTCATGGCTCTACAGTGGAATCAACAGCAATGTATTTTAATTATCTCATCATTTATCTGTCTGCTGCTATGTACTATGAGCTTTTGGAAGGCAGTCTGAATCCAAGCGATCCTTTTATCTTTAGAGTCTGGCACAGCTATTCCTTCAATAAATGTTTGAACTAATTAAATTAATTCAATGTGGGCCTGGGTCTACAAAAGTGCAAGGGAAGAAGAACAAGATCAGGCAAGCTTATGCAAGTTATATTCGTGAGTGAATAAGTTGCAAGCTCCCAGTATCAATCTCACAAGCAAGTGTAGGAGTTTATTATGAAGACAGAATAATTCCCAGGGTCCAAATGTGCTCCTGACTAAAACAACAGAATATTGGCTGTTGCCAGTGTGAATACTGGAAAGACTGGAAAGCATGTTTCTAACCCATATCAAATTTAGAACACATTACTACATATTATTAAATTTAACCTATCAATTACATTAAAAGTGATGAACCTCAAAAAAAAAAACACATAAGCTACTTGGTAAACTGGTTACTAGGGGATAAAAGTTGAAACCACAAAATTTAAAAGAAATGACAAAAATGTATACTGTAAAGTCGGAAGATATGGTAGGGTCATGCAAAAAAAAAAAACACTAAATAATCAATAAGTTAACGGATAGTGGATTCAGAATAGGTTAATGTGGGAACATAAATTTCTCCGAAGGCATATTCTTAAATTCAGAGCTTGAAAGATTCTTAGGTAAAAATAAGAGTTAAACAGTAATAATTTTTCAATAAACAGTTTCACAGAAACCCAAATATGTTATATCTTTATTTACTAAGAACGTTCAAGAATAGTTGTTTGCAATAGCTGAGTCCATTTGTTCACCTTTCCCTCCCACTACAACTTACCACAGTCTGGTTTCTGCTACCGGAGCTCTACTGAAATAATTCTAGTTAAAATCACTAATATCTGCATGGCGCTAAACTCAAGGAGAGTCTTTAAATCTCCGTCTTGACCTCTCTGCAGCAGTTAACCCAGGCGTGACTCCGTCCTCCTTAAAAACGATTACATTCTCCTGGCTTTCTCCATCTTGTCTGGCTACTCCTTATCAGTCTCCTTTGATGACACTTCTTTCCCTATCCTCCAGTGAGAGATAGGAGTTTTTCGAGATTCATGTCCAAGCCTTCTTATATTTATTCCTACCCCAGGCAATTTCATCTACTCCCATGAGTTCCACCGGCATGCATACATTGCTGACTTTCCAATTTCTATCTCTAGACCAGACCTCTCACCAAGCTCCTGGCCTATATGACCAACGTTCTACTCAACAGCTCCCCTTGGGTGTCTCACGAAACCTGCAAATGACATATTAAAAATCTAGCTTGGGGCACCTGGATGGCTCAGTCAGTTAGGCATCCGACTTCGGCTCAGGTCATGTTTTCACGGTTCGTGGTTCGAGCCCCGTGTCGGGCTCTGTGCTGACAGCTCAGAGCCTGGAGCTTGCTTCGGATTCTGTGTCTCCCTCTCTCTGGCCCTCCCCCGCTCCCTCTCTGTCTCACTCTCTCTTTCAAAAATAAAGAAACATTAAAAAAATCCAACTTATCTTTCCCCCTAAACATGCTTGTCCTTCGGTTTTCCTTACCTCAGTGAATGGGAATGAAATATTTGAAGTTGAGCAAGCCACTTTCAATCACACCCTCATATATATCCAGCACTCTCTACAAACACTTTCATCTCTTGATAACACTCTTGCATTTTTATTGACTTTCTTCTATCCATTCTCCACAGAGCAGTCAGAGCAGTTTATATTTAATGCAAATATGAGCATGTGGTTTATATGTAGAACATGTCTTCAGAGTGATCTTCAAGTTAAATTCAATAACGGTACTGTGGACTACAAGGCCCTGAATCACTGAGCTCTTCCTTTAAGAGCCTCATCTTATAACACTCTCTATTCTTTATTCAGAAATTGGTAAAGAATGAGAAAGAATTAAGCACATATCCTCCCTTCCCTCTAAGAACAGAATTTAGGGGCAAGCAGTGGATGTTGGAAAAACCTCCAGAAGATAATAATATCAGCTAATAATACAGAAGGGAGGATAAAATGTAAAAGTCACAATTGTGCAAGCCCTAATGACATAATGGAACCTCATAATAATCATCAGGTGAAAAGTTGAATGGGAAATTTCATAATGGATGGATCAAGCTGAAAACAGGTGAGCCCTCTGATACACTGTAATATAACTACAGGTGGGACATCCCATCTTTATGTAATATACACCAACACGAAGCAATAGAAAGTACCCAGCAATGTATATGTAGTCTTATTGCCTAGAGTATTGAATCTGAATATATTCAAGGATCTAGATTTAACTAGCAATTTATAACAAATGGGGGGATAGAGGAGCATGTTACACAACACTGCTAGCATGTAATCTACCTAATTTAGAATGTGCACAATATTCCAGGATAAACACACCGGTTTCTCTAGCAACTAAATGGGAGGGAGGGGTTGAGGAAAGAAAGACTGCTATCAATTCTAAAGACGTGAGAATTGTATCAACTAGTATGTGGACCTTCTTCAAATCCTGGTTTGAAAAAAACAAACATAAAGACATTTCTTGAGATAAATGGGAAAATTTGAAGATGAATTTGGGTTTTATATAATATTAAGATTTACTTTTGTGCATGATAATGCTATTATTTGTGGTTATGTTTTAAATAAAAGTCCTTATTTATTACAGAGGCATACCAAAGCACATATGGGTAAAACATCATGACTTCTGTGATTTTTTGAAAGAAAGAAAGAAAGAAAGAAAGAAAGAAAGAAAGAAAGAAAGAAAGA
>NW_024412417.1:16291931-16352454 GCF_014898765.1 Herpailurus yagouaroundi | reverse complement strand
AGAAAGAAAGAAAGAAAGAAAGAAAGAAAGAAAGAAAGAAAGAAAGAGAAAGAAAGAAAGAAAGAAAACTGATGGAACCAGATTGGTAAAATTTGATAATAACTGAAGCTGGGTAATAGGTACATGGGGATCTATCATATACTTCCCTCTTATTTTATGTATATTTGAAACTTTGCATATTAAAATATAAACATTACAAATGAAAACAAATTAAGTTAAAATATTTGTTCCTCAGATGAGTCATTACTGATTTCCACGTCTCACAATATGGTTTATGGTATCATTTATATCTCTTCTGTACAACAGCCACCACATATGCAGTAAGCACTCAAAAAATCATTATTATTACAACTTGCAGTTTCTGGGAGAGCACAGAGTCTCTGGAGTAGAGGGTGCCTTGGTGGCTCAGACTTCAGCTCTGAAGCCGAAGCATCAGACTTCGGCTCAGGTCATGATCTCGTGCGTCGGAGCCCCACGTCAGGCTCTGTGCTGACAGCTCAGAGCCTGAAGCCTGCTTCAGATTCTGTCTCCCTCTCTCAGATCCTCCCCTGCTCACACTCTGGTGCTCTCTCTCTCTCCAAAATAAATAAGCATTAAAAATAATTGTTTAAAAAAATAAAAATTCTCTGAGGTAGAGACCACCCTACTTATGTACTGACACATGTCCCAGAGTCTAGCACAGAGCATTGCATGTATTTGACACTCAATATACAGTTGAATAAATAAACTTTTGCCCAACTAACCAACTTATTTCATCTTGTGTCATCAATCAATATTATCCTTGTAATTAGTCTTCCAGTAATCTAGTTCTAAATTTGTGGCCCATTTGTAGCAAGTATATGTGTCTGTATGCACTTGCTCTCATTTCTAACTACCTCTAATGCACATCCCTGTGCTGGTCTTTACTTATTCTTCTGAGCCCAATTAAGTCCTTTTCTGACTCAGACAAAATAACAACAAATAACTGCAAGGTTTAGTTTTTCTTTCTTTCAATTCTCCGGATATGAGAGCCAATGTTTTTAGGTATTTTTTTCCGAGCGAAAGGCTGAGTCAAGAAAAAGAACCAATACCAAAAAATCCTTGTCCCCAAATATTTAATGCATATGTTTTAATGAAAGAGGTTATAAAAGGGATAGCAAAGGGTTCTCTTATATGTCAATTCCCACTGGCTGGCAGTATCTTCCTGGAGTGCTTTGTGGAAGAGAATTCTAAGCTGAATTACGTCTCAGCAGGAAAGAGCATAATAATAAAAGTCCTGTTATTAACACAACTGAGGGGGGAGTAGCTAATCAAAGTAGGCAAACTGTGAAGCAGCAATACAAGCTTTATGTTTAAACTAAAAATATACAAAAGCATGTTTAATAAGAAAACTTTTGATGTAGGGCCTAGACCTTTGATTTGTACAGGGCTCACTGACTGGTGTTCTAGTAAAGTCAACAACATTCAAATGCTTCATCTACAATTTGTAGTTTGTTTCCATAGAGTGAGGATGTAAAACCACTGGATTGAAGGCCACTGGATTAAGGATATATTTTATGCAGTATGTTATAACTCAAAGATACATCTTTCCAAACAATAATCATAAGTACTTTGCCTCCAACCTACTTTTTTTTTTTTTTTTTGGTTGGGTTTATGTGTGCCCTAATTCTACATGAGAGTGAAAACCGGAGTAAAGAAATAAGATAAAAGGAACTTTTTTACTGAGTTTATGTGGCATTCTGTTCTACAAAGAGTAAAGCTTTCATCTTTTAAGCCGATATCCACTTAACTACATTACAGAAGATTTATTTTGACCCCCTCTTGTTTCATAAGGGGCTCAAAAGTCTGTAGCAATTTTTGACACTTTGTTATACTGTGTTTCTGACTCTCCTCCCCACATGCCCGCGCATGCTTGCGCGCGCGCGCACACACACACACACACACACACACACACACACACACCCCTCCCTGCCTCATTTTCATACGGACACAAAGCATTGGGATAAAATGATGGTTCATTATAGTGGTACAGAGCTCTTATCTTCATCCGGCAAGAGTCATTTCCTTCCAAAGATTGAAATGCAAATGTGAAAATTAATGATAACTGCATTATCTGATAGCAGAGATAATACCAATTCACTGTCAGCGTAATACACAGTCATTCTACGATTTCCTCCGCTTCTCACAATATTCTTCTTACTGTCAGACTATATCTATGGTTAACTATGTTTCATAGGTTTCTGTTAATTTACTTCAAATGGCATTTCCCAGATCTTATATCTACCACATTTTCCCAATCAAAAAGGAAACGAAATCAGAACTGTAATCTCCAAGCCCTTCTTTGGACTAGTAAAGAGAAAGGGAAAAAAAAAAAAAAAACCCAAAAACCCTGTATCATTAGTGTGTGCTTCTATCTCCCAGAGGTCTTCCAGCTACCATTCCACTTTATGCAAAACACTCCCATCTTCTGGGTTCAAGGCACAAAGCAGAACTAACCCCATCATCTACATGCTGAACAGCAATTGGATGAGGCAACTTATTTACAGATTTGGTGATCAATTCGGCGTACAGATTGATGCACAGATGCAACAAGTACACAATCTGATTTTATGCTAGACATTTACTCTTGAAAACATACTTGCATTAAAATTTCCTTAACTCCATCACATTTTCAGCCCAGTTAAATAGAACATAGTTAATATAATCTGATGATGACTTTCACATAGCAAAATGATTTTGCAGAGTGAATTCACCATGCAGATGTTAAATGAAGGCGCATCGTCTGTAAGGCATTGTAATGGCTCCTATGGCACAATTGCCGAAATTATATGAAAAGTAATATTAGAGCTATTTATTGAGCACTATGAAGCCTCGAGCTCCGTGTTTGACACAAAATCTCATTAATGAGGTAGTGATTATTATGAGCCCCATTTTATAAACAAAGAAACTGAGGCCTTGAGTTATTAACTTACTCAAAGTCACAAAATTCATGAGTGGCAGGGCCAAGATATAAATGGAAGAAATATTTTTATTTCTTCCCCACTCATTATATTACCCCCAAAATAAGTTTCCTTCTATGGAAACTCAGATTTCTTTTTTTTTTTTTTTAATTTTTTTTTCAACGTTTATTTATTTTTGGGACAGAGAGAGACAGAGCATGAACGGGGGAGGGGCAGAGAGAGAGGGAGACACAGAATCGGAGACAGGCTCCAGGCTCTGAGCCATCAGCCCAGAGCCCGACGCGGGGCTCGAACTCACGGAGCGCGAGATCGTGACCTGGCTGAAGTCGGACGCTTAACCGACTGCGCCACCCAGGCGCCCCGGAAACTCAGATTTCTATTTAACAATCTAGGAGCAAGTTGTACTGTTCTGTAATATATAATACAAAACAAAAAAAAATCCGAATTTTATTCTAGTAATTCATCAAATCTTCAATACAAGGTGTGATTTTCTACTTTATTTTTAAAAAGTTTTTGTAACATTTATGTATTTTTGAGAGGCAAAGAGAGACAGAGCACAAGCAGGGGAGGGGTACAGAGACAGGGAGACACATTTTCCAAAGCAGGCTCCAGACTCTGAGCTGTTAGTACAGAGCCTGACTTGAACCCACAAACCATGAGATCATGACTGGAGCCAAAGTCAAATGCTCAACCAACTAAGCCACCCAGGCGCCCTGTACTTTATTTTTATTGAAACATCTCAAGCACTTAACATGTAAATATGAAAATAAAAGCGCATGTTTTTCTTGACAAGGGTGTGTCAAAGAATCTAAGGACCGCTTGATCAAAATTATATCAGTGCATACTTTTATTGATATATATTTCTTGAGATACATTATTTGCCTAATCTGAGTAGTGTGATATGTTCATTTACTAAAGTTCCTGGAAATTTCAATTATAGTAGTTGTAAGCCTAATGGTAGGACTTAGATACATTCAATATTAAACCAGAGAAATCAGATTATTCACTATTCCCAAGTGCAAAAGAGGTAACCATGTTTTGAACAATGTAAACTAGAGAACTGGTATTCTTAGAGTTGATATAAGATGTGACTTTTGAGGTGCTCATTTCATAGAGGTAGATGATGAATTTATAGTGATTTATCTGAATTTTCTCCCCTGAGTCTCCTTCTGAATCTAAATAC
The DNA here is from genome assembly GCF_014898765.1 of Herpailurus yagouaroundi. Taxonomy (NCBI): domain Eukaryota; kingdom Metazoa; phylum Chordata; class Mammalia; order Carnivora; family Felidae; genus Herpailurus; species Herpailurus yagouaroundi. Next base: position 16,348,332 of record NW_024412417.1, on the reverse strand, counting down.
AGAAGTCAGAACCCAAGACTTTGGCCATAGATTGTGGTTCTAAAGATTTCTTAAAATAAGCGAGAGCCAAAGATGTAAATCCTATTTCAAAATAAGGTCCATATTCTAACTGTTGGTTGGTGTGAAAGGTTCTATGGTAAGAGAAGACCATTAACATCAATCAAATCCCACCCTCTCCCAAGCTGTCCGCTGGACACTTTCTACACATCATTTCTTTCAAATTTCATCCACATAACAATGTTTCAAGGTAGCTATTATTGTTCCCACTTTAAAGGTAAGCAAACCAAGGCCTGGGCTATTTCATATGCCTAAGGTCACAAGACTGTTAACTGTCAGCATGTGAACTCAAACACAGATCTGACTCTAGAATCTGTTCAGTTTCTTCCGTAGTTGAAACCATTCTCTACCTTCTAGGTTCACATGCTTAAATATTAGTTGCATCAGTCACCTAAACACAACGCACAGATAATTTTAAAAGATTAAAGAAGAGAAATGGCATCCAAAAGAAATATGGATGGCATCATACTATACCTTTGGACTTCTCCCTACACCTTTCATGATTATTAGTGCATAACAATTATTTATTGAATAATTAAATGTATAAGACTATTGGCAAACTGAAGTACTTACAACGGTGATGACAGGAAGAAGAGTATTTATTTAGAAAGGAGAGAGAAATGATATATGAAGTACAGGCAAATGCAGATGAGGAGACAGTAGAGACCAAGTATCATATCAATTAGGTTCTCGGCAAGGTAGTATCAGGGTAATTTTTTTTTAAGAGCAAGAAAGAAAAGTAAAACTTAAAAACAGTTCCTTGAGATCTGGAAATAATGAGGTAATGACGTTTACATTGGCCTGAACCTTACAAGCTTAGTGTGGGTCTAGCTCTCCCTTCCAACAGAGAAAGATTCATAAAAATGTGAAGAATATTTAAGAGTCACAAATATTTAAACATTAAAAAATTTCACCATAGAAATGTTTACAAATGTAAGATAATTTTTCTAAAGACTATTTAGGTTCCGCCTAATCATAAGAGTTAACAAAGGTGTGAGCAATTACTAAATGTACCTTTTAGTTGAATAACAAGTAAGAGAACAAAAAATTGGCACTGGGGGATTTGCACATGATAAAAATAGAACACTTCAGAAGAGTTGATACATTACTGAAGTGAGCCATCAGGAAAGGAAAAATTTTTATTTAGAGAAAGCTGTCTATCTTAGGTTGATGCCGAGGACTGGATGGGAGGATTTTAAAATTAGGAGACCTTAAAATCACACCTGGCTCATTACCTCACGTCTTGACCAATTATTTGCAGTTAAATTCAAAACTAGATGCTTAGTATTTTTAAAGTTGTATCAGGTATATTACTGGGCTTTAAAAAAATGCTGAGAATTTTAAATGGTTCTGCTTCAAGACTCGACAATTCAAAAGCCTTTATAATGATCAGTAATATTTTATGTGTAGGACCTAATTCTCACAGAATCCCTATGAAGTGTGAATGTCATTTTCTACATTTTACAAATGGCAATATAGGAACAGAGAAAGCAAGCAACTTGACAAAAATCACCCAGCAAATAAGTGGCAAATCCAGAATCTGAACCTTAGAATACAGAACACAATTTCTAACTGTTTGGAAACCGTCACTAAAACTTGGACGATTTTCTCCCCTTTATACACTTGGAAAGTACCAACACCGTTTTGCAAATAACAAAAATCAGGGTGAAATATTGATATAATCGCTATTATACGAGAGCAAAAGTGCAAAAACATCCCCTATACTTTTTCCTGATTGAAGGAAAAGTGATGAAATTTCTACCTTAAAATGCATATCCAACAGATATCCTTTTGTTATGAATCAACTTCATTAATTTAAAAAAAAATTTTTTTTTCAACGTTTATTTATTTTTGGGACAGGGAGAGACAGAGCATGAACGGGCAAGGGGCAGAGAGAGAGGGAGACACAGAACCAGAAACAGGCTCCAGGCTCTGAGCCATCAGCCCAGAGCCCGACGCGGGGCTCGAACTCACGGACCGCGAGATCGTGACCTGGCTGAAGTCGGACGCTCAACCGACTGCGCCACCCAGGCGCCCCTCAACTTCATTAATTTAGGGGTTTCAAAATAATTAACCCCCTCTTTTTTGGTAAAATACCTGAAGGGAAAAATCTGTTATCAATTTTGCAACAAACAAACAAAAAAGAACTTTCTTATAGGTACATCTGCTTAGATACATACCTTTTTCCTTTAAAGTTTTTTTTTTTTTAACGTTTATTTATTTTTGAAAGAGAGAGAGACAGAGAACAACACAGCACAAGCGGCTGAGGGGCAGAGAGAGAGGAAGACAAAGAATCAGAAGCAGGCTCCCGGCTCTGAGTTGTCAGCACACAGCCCAAAGCAGGGCTTGAATTCACAAACCGTGAGATCATGACCTGAGCTGAAGTTGTATGCTCAACCAACTGAGCCACCCAGGCGCCCCTAAAGTTTTTACATATTCAAGTGTGCCAAAGAAAAGAGCATAAACATGTTCACTATAACAACTAAATAATAATTTCATTAAATCAGATACATAAAAGAAATTTAACTCAACAGTGAAACATCTCATCCTGGATGACACATCATTCTTTACCTTGCTCCTCTCTCTCTGTCTCTAAGTTAATAAGACTAGTTTACTTCCGGAAAAGCTTCCCGAAAAAGGCGGCATTGGGTATGCCCATGTGTTTAATAATTTACTACTGCGTGAATGTGCTTACATACTCCCAAGCCACAGGGAATACAGTGGGCCCCAGACCATCAGAAAGAAGAAAATCTGCCCCCTCCAAGTTTCCACCATCGAAAGAGCAGCCAGAATGTACACTTTGTAAGTAGGCATATCCAAAAGGCCATTAAATCTAATTAATTTTAAATGTAAAAACTCTAAGCAGCACACATATGCCTAATTCTATGAATAAAAAACAGCACAATACAAACTTCATCTATCCTTTTGAAATTAAATGTAATCCTCAAGAAAAAAAAATGAAATTTTCCAAAGATTTTTAAAATTTTAATCCAAGGAATTCTTTCCTCTACCGAGAAGACAGAAACATTATGCTATAAGGGGAAAATGCCAGAAGTCTACAACTTCTTCCAAACCCTTAAAAAGTGGTATAATGGCACTTTAAATATAACACATTTTGGGGCGCCTGGGTGGCGCAGTCGGTTAAGCGTCCGACTTCAGCCAGGTCACGATCTCGCGGTCCGTGGGTTCGAGCCCCGCGTCGGGCTCTGGGCTGATGGCTCAGAGCCTGGAGCCTGTTTCCAATTCTGTGTCTCCCTCTCTCTCTGCCCCTCCCCCGTTCATGCTCTGTCTCTCTCTGTCCCAAAAATAAATAAACGTTGAAAAAAAAAATTAAAAAAAAAATAATAAATAAAAAAAATAAATATAACACATTTTGATCCAAAATCTTGTATAACCATTATGTTGTATGTATACAGAATACAAACATTTGTGTGTATCATGAATAACATTAGAAATGACATCATAATAATCAGCTATACTGCATCTTCATTTTTGTTTGCATTATATTTTCCAGCTGCTGGTTTCAGAAAATTACCACTGGAGTCCTTCTCTTCTTCACGCACAGCAGAGAGCAATTTGCAAAGTCATGCAAGGGTGAAAATGTGATTGAAATATAGGGATCTTTCTTAATGAAAAATGTTACTGCTTTAGAAATTATGGCTAAAACTATTTCAAAACCTCGCTTATATCTTTAAGTCCTATGACATAATAGTCTCCATTTATAAATATACCATCAATTGTAAATTACTTGGCACTAAATATAAAGAGTTTTTTTTTTAGTGAGTTCTTATGAACTGTATATATTTACATAAAATTATGTTGGTGTTTAGGAGTATTTTCATCATTTTTTTTCTTGAAATGATTAAATATCAGGATTTTTAAAATCAAATTAAATTTTCATTCATGAAAATGTTGCCAAAACCTTGAATCAAATAGGAGTATCCGTTAATATTTTCTAAACTTCTAAATATATATTGAGATTTAATCTACAATTTACAATGACTAAATTAAAAATATTTCTTTATACGATTACTGTTACTTGTTTAAATGTGTTAAAATTATTCTCAAATTGAATGTAGATATAGCATCAAGATTTTTGTTCAAAAGAAACCCAAAAAGGCAAGTAGAATGAAGTAATTCTTATGTGACTGTGGAGTGAGAAAAAAATGGAGATTTTAAGCAGAAGAAACACTGGTTTTTCTAGTTTATTTAACAGAAAGATAAAAATCTTCTTTAAATAATGTTTACTTAAACTCCCATGTAACCTCCATTCACACACACAAATATATATATGTATACATATATATATATATTTATTATATATACGTATACATGTATATACATACATACATACATGAGCTAAGATTGTAAGAGTTTTACAACCTAATTAAAATTTAAGAGGAAAAAAGTGAATTCCTGATAGTAGCAACAACCGGTTGAATTTTAAATTTTCTGTCCTACCTGGTCCATCCCAATCATCTGTCTCAACTCCAGGCTGGCCTGGCTTTTCTGACTGTGTGTCCCCATCTGATTCTGCTGTCTCCTGGACTCCTTCATCATCACCTGAAAACACCAACACAGAGAGAAAAGGGGAAATAGTTAAAGCTCTCTATTTGACATTCAGATCCGGTAAAGGGATGTCCTTAGAGTATGTCTAAGCATATGTTGGTTACATATATTTGTCATTATGCAGAGAAAATGACCATGATTAATCATTTTGATATCTACTGTGGATTTATAGTAAAGAAAATCAGCATTAGTCATCAATACATGAATACATAAATAAAGTTAACTGCTATAAACAAAAACATTTCTGTAAAAAAATTCAGTGTTATTAATATTTTATATAAGAATAAAATTTAAAAAGCAGTGTATAATTACCCCTTTTAATATGGAAAACCTTAACTCTTGTATTTCCAAATAATAATTTTTATAAAGGCAAGACGCAGCAAAACAAAAACAAAGCAATTAACTGGCTTAGGGTAAGACATATTTAGGTTTGGGGCCGAATTTAGATTATTTTGAAGATTCCTTCCCCCCTTCCCCCCCCCCCACAGCTTTTAGCTTGCTAAAACCTATTTTTTAAATGGGTATAAAAAGGCCATAAATAATTAGCATATGAGATGAGCCAGTGACTCAAGTCTTCACAATGCAAGAAACTATAAAGCTATACTTGAGAAGTGAAGAGAGTTCACACAGTTTCATGTTTTCATTTCCACGTAAGAAAAAAAATGTTATATTTTTTGAGCGAGAGTATAGTTATGGCAAAGAGCATATGTTAACAAGGCAAGTGCATATCAAGAGGTCTAATTTATAAGAACCTTCACTTTAAGTAATAAAGCAACTCCTTTATAGGAAAGTAATCCATGGTAACATGGTACACACAAAAATATTGCAAAATATACCTACTATAAATGGTAATAGAGATCAGAAAACCGAATAACAAGAAAATGCGATGTCATACCAAATTCATTCCAAAATGGATACCAAAAACATGGCAATTAAATGTTGAATCTAATAATGCTAAAAATTTTAAATTAAATTGCTTGCCCATCTAGGCTTTCTCTGAAGTATTTTCCACATAGTTGTCCAAATCTATAATAATACTTAAGTTTTTATATGATTATAACAAAAAATACATTGAATTCTTAACATCTTTACAAGTAACACAGAAATAACAAAATTTTCAGGAAGCGATTCTTATTGCAAAGACATTAATGTGATGTTGATGAGTTTTGAACATTAAACTCCATATATTTTGTATTTCATTTCCATATATAGCTTCACAAAATGAATCATTTTTAAAAAGTGGAATAAAGGTAGAGAGAATGCAGAAACCCAGTGACAACTCTGTTGTCACCATTTCCATAGCACAGGATCATTGGCTCTGGTGGGTGACAAAGAATAAAAAAGATACCCCCACACCGCCAAACCCATGTTTGGAATTGAAGGATCTTTGAAAGTTGAGTTCTCTCTTCTTTTCAGGATGACTACAATGAATAGCAAGGGAATTATTTCCATAAAATAATAGATACTGAGCATTTACCATGTTTAAGGAACTGTAGGAGATATAGCAGGATATATGTGGAAAAATACAATACTTTTTTGGAAGGAGCATAAAACCCATTTAAGAGAGTAAGTTCACAAATAATGAGAGTGCAAGACAAGGTCCAAGTGCCATAAGAAAGGTACAAAGACTCAGGAGTAAGATAAGACTTTTAATCTGTGCTCCTTTTTACAGGTCACACAGAAGAACATGGACACATCAACCAATTATCTTACAAGATCAGTGGAAGAGTTCTGCTCTCACTTCTCAGACGCAAAGAGGGATGGTTCTCAGCCTGCATAGACAAGTAGGCTGTACAGCCTTTTAATATTTTCAAATGCTGTGAACCCTTAACCAAGTGCCCCTCAGCCCAACCCTCCCTGCCCCAGCCCCTGTCTAGTGTGCCCCCTCCTATCTCCCCTAATCCAGAGACTAGGGGTTTACGTCTATTCAGCAAGAGGTTTATGGCATCTGCTCTGATCGGTCAGAGCCCAAGTTGTACCAGTTGTTAAGTACTTTGAAAAGTATGCCCACATATATGTGAGTATTGAACTAAAGCTGTGCAGGTAGCAGACTGGCATAACTGGACTCATTAAGTATCAGCTCTGGCAGAAAACCCTGATGCTTTCTATGAGCTAGTTATTCTCGGCTTGCCCCTTCCTGATGGCCTCAATTGACTCTCTTCCCTCTATGCCCTACTTTGTACTTTGTGCCCCATAAGGCAGAATTCTGTGGACCCCATCACTGGGGCTGCTTTGTTCTCTTATTCCTGGGCGGGTTCAATCAATGGGAGGCACTTACAAGATGAGAGGATCAGGGGGCAAGAGGAGAGAAGACAGGTACATGTCCTCCAACCCCATCTTTTTTAGGGTCTCCAGTTGGGAGCAATGGCTGTGCTGTACGTGGGCACTCTTAAGCGGCTCATATGCTTCTCCCACGCTCCCGCAGCACTATCACTTCCCATGACTCTTCAGATCAGGAGAGCTAACAGCTTCTCACTGTCGCCCGCCATCGGTGCTCCCCATCCCTTGTTGGTTTGGTTTCCTTAACCGTCTCCATACCTTGTACACTGTCTCTTCACCAAACTCTCTTTAGCAAAACCCACTGGCCAAGTTATCAGTTTCCTTCTGGGACCCTTACTGAAGTACTCAATTTCTTCCAAACCTCCTTATGTAATTATGTTCATAGTTTTTTGTCCAGTCATGCGTAGTAAGCTTTCTTTAAACAGAGTCACTTATTGAGCACTGGGTGTTATATGTTAAGTAATGAATCACTAATTTCTACTCCTGAAACTAATTATTACATTATATGTTAACAAATTAGAATTTAAATAAAAACTTTAAAAAAGCAGACTCACTTTTTATAACATACAAACATATTTTTTTAATGAAAATTTTCTTATCACTGCTATAAAAGAAAAATCAAGATTAGATGCTCCTAATAGAAGGTAATCATGAACATAAATACAATAAAAATAAAGGTAACATTACTAACTTCTAGATATTGTGTTTATTTAGACCCTGAGTCTCTGGTCTCATTTCCCTGTGATAGAAAGGAAGAGTAACAAGTTATTTAAGTCACAGTAATATGAAGATGAAACATTTTCACTGATCCACAAAGAATACAAAAAGCTTGAAAACCTTCTCACCAAATGATTCAGTGCTACTAAATACAATAATCCATGTAGCACCTTAATCTTCTGGTACCTCCAGGATACCAGACCCAATTGGGGGAAATATGACCTTTACAACACTTTATTTTTCACGGACACTGGAGCCCACAGACTGAGTGGAGGTTTAATTCAGGGGAATAACGCAGGGGAATTTACAAAGGAAAATGTCTTCCCCAATAGCAAAGAGTAAAGAATGCAACCTATAACTTTAAACGGTGTCCGTTTCTTCTAAGCACTTTTCTCATGTCTTATGAATCTTGAAACAAGGAAATCTGAGCAAGGTCAGGGGTGGGGGGAGGACTCTGGAGATGAGCTGACCCAAATTAGAGAACTTTACTGATTACAAAATCAATGCACAGATAGGGTAACTTATGTATGATCTTAGAGCCACTATATTTATTTCTGCATCAGTCACCCCTCCCAAACCTTCACATGGTGGACCAATTAAGTGTTTCCCAGTCATCACAGGGGTGACTGATGGAAGCAGCTTTTAGTAGATATCCTTTCCTCAACAAGTAAGAAGCAGGATTATAGGGGAGCATGAAGAGGCATCATAAAGGCCACCACAAACAGCAGTTTATACAAGGTTAGGAATTAAATTTGAGTCTTCTAACTGCCTGTCTAGCATTCTTTCCAAAATATCCTTTCTTGCCTCTCCTATACTCCACCCCCACCAGTTGAGTAGAGAACCATGCATACCTGGAATAGCTGAATAATCCCAGAGCAAGACATACCCAAGCAAGCATGGGACATGCTGTTAAAAATTACATATCCATGGGGCGCCTGGGTGGCGCAGTCGGTTAAGCGTCCGACTTCAGCCAGGTCACGATCTCGCGGTCTGTGAGTTCCAGCCCCGCGTCAGGCTCTGGGCTGATGGCTCGGAGCCTGGAGCCTGTTTCCGATTCTGTGTCTCCCTCTCTCTCTGCCCCTCCCCTGTTCATGCTCTGTCTCCCTCTGTCCCAAAAAAATAAAACAAAAAACGTTGAAAAAAAATTTAAAAAAAATAAATAAATAAAAATTACATATCCAAAAAAAAAAAAAAAAATTACATATCCAAGGGCTCAGATAGTAGCATTCTGGGTAGAACCATTTGGATGAATTAAGTTCTATATGCAGATATTAACTATATCATCTTGATGGCCACACAAAGGAGTAAATCTTTCTGAATTTTGCTATTACGTTTAAATTGTTGGAAACTCGTGATGCCATGCAAAATTTACTCAGTTGTGAACATTTATAGTGCATATTTCTGAAGATACAATGAGATATATACTTTCCCTTAAGGACCATATAATCTAGTAAAGGAGTCAGGTAATATGCATAAGAGAAGTAACCACTGATAAAAAACCATAATCAGGGTAGTCCATGAATAATTCCAAATGAAAACACTAAGATACAGAAATTCAGAGACCAGAAGCGTAAAATGACATTGACCAATGGAGAACCTGGTATAATTAATTCTGGAGTTCTTCACATTGAAGTCAATGAAATATTTAAGTAGGGGGTTGATATGATCATGTGACACAAATACAGTAACCAACATATATTTATTGGGTTTCCATGAACATTTTTTTTTCTCAGACATCTGGTCTTTGGGTCCCCCCTTACTTGTTCTATAACCACAATCTGACTCATGTCTCAGACATTCTTGCCCAAAAACTTTTGTGAGACTATAGTTAAGTCTACTTTGAAATATTTTATTAGGTAAATTACATATTTGGAAGGAAAAATAATGAGAAGTATAGTGGGAAAAAGGGATGTTTCGAAGACTATATTGTGGAGGAATCACAATAATCATGAAAATCAGAAGTTAAAAGAATTCCCCTGAATCTGTAAACGTTTATCTTTATTGAAGAGAGATGAAATAAACCATTCTTTATTAATATATTAAAATAAATTTGGAGTCCCAGGCACTGTGCTGACCACTAAGAATATAAAACAAAGATGGTTCCGCTTCTCATATAACTTCAGACTAGGACAGAGACAAATCAATAATTGCAATCTTGTGTGGCAAATGCTTTAGTGAGAGTAGTCCAAGACGTGACAGGAGCACACAGGCATGACACCTAACCCAGACTTGGTGCAGTAGAAGGTTCCTGGAGGAAAGAGCCAATAACATTTCTGAAATTCTGGAGGCGTTATCTTACATAAAACTGAATTCTGTAGGTTTCATGCCCTGAGGCTCCATAACTGAAAACCATTTCTCAGATTAAAAATGAAAGTCATCTCCCCAAAGAATTCCATACAGACAACATTACAGTAATTAAGTTGCTGTGCAGGAAAATGGTGGTGAAACTGACCACATTTCAATGATGTGAGAGTAGAATCCATACAAAATTTTAAGATGCTAAGAGAAATAATTTGAGAACTGCTACTACAGTATGATGGTTGAATGCATGAAGTCATTTCGTTCATTCAGTATAGGCTAAATTTACCCAGGATCATTCTCATCTAATATCTTGGGAAAAAATAGCAGGATGACTATAAATCTCAGCAGACCTTGATGCACACAGAAATTTGGTAAATCACTCAAAATGAAAAAAATATAATTTAGCCTATTAGAGGCTTGATTGAACTAGTAATTTCATATAATAAAATACTTTCATTAAATGTCACTTAACTGCCAGATTGGAACTATTGAGCTTAGATTTCAACTTGCACCAACATCTGGAGCAATACTCAGTATTGATAATCCTGATTCATGGAACAATTTGCTCTAATTTGTTTCATTATGCAGCACATATAATTAGAACTACTGAAAATAAATATTGCAGAGTATTTAGTTAAGGAAACACTGTAAAGATAGTTGATTGTATACAATTAACAGCTCAAAAGAAATTACATTTTGCAACTGTTTTGAGCTATTTTAAAACTGGGTAAATGTACAATATATATCACATTAAGAAAAATAAACTCAGGACAGGAGAACAGTTTAAAGCCCTTGATCAGTTATTTGATCATGTTTCTTAAAGAAAAAAATGCGAAAAAGGAAAAGATGACCAAAAACATAAGACTGTCATATGAAGTGACACACATGGGTGCAGAAAACAAAATGGGCTGGAATTAAATTTTTATTCATCTCCGTATCTGCACATAAAGATGAATAAAGGCAGAGAACAGGTCTGCACGCTTGGGTTCTATATTAAACCTAAACATGGCTGACATTTCTTGACCACCCCTCAGCACTAGTTAAATGTTTCGTGAACACCACATCAGCCCTGCCATGCAATGTTATCCTTGTATTTCAGAACAGTAAGCCAAGAGGCAGATATGTGAGAAGATGCCCAGGCATAGTGCTAGCAAGTGAAACATCCAAGAACTGACCCCAAGTCATTCTGACTCCAGTGACCATACTCCAAACCTATTAGGATATTACAGTGAATCTCTATTGATGATCAAGCAACAAAGATAGCTGCTTCTCCTCTCCATATATAATAGGCCTTGTTCCTTCACTATGTTTACATATTAAAATGAAAGATTTAATGGATATAATATTTAGAAGCATTATTTTTCTGAAGGTATACTGTTGGACTTGGAACTCAGTAAAATCAACTACACATAGATGCTTAATCAATTACCATTACTCGCTGACGAGTTATAAAATTAGATCTTGGTTTCATTCTTTTTACCCTAACCTACTGCAGTATCATTACATTTGCTAATTAATTGCCTTCAGCACATTATTTCTATTTAATAACTAAAATATGTCACATTTGTCAACTTTTAGACCCTTCATCTTCCGAGTTTATCTCAGGAAACTAACTCTCATTTTTATGGTAATGTTTTTATCTAATTCATTTTTAATCTTTTTACTAATGAAAAATGAAATGATTAAAAAACAATTTAATCGAATATGAAATCTCCGAATTACTTTTTTTTTTTTTAATTTTTTTTTTTAATGTTTATTTACTTTTTTTTTTTTACTTTTTTTTTTCAACGTTTATTTATTTTTGGGACAGAGAGAGACAGAGCATGAACGGGGGAGGGGCAGAGAGAGAGGGAGACACAGCATCGGAAACAGGCTCCAGGCTCTGAGCCATCAGCCCAGAGCCCGATGCGGGGCTCGAACTCACAGACCGCGAGATCGTGACCTGGCTGAAGTCGGACGCTTAACCGACTGCGCCACCCAGGCGCCCCTCCAAATTACTTTTAAGAAAACACGATTTTTCCCTTCACAATGGGGACTTGCATCTTTCCCTTTCAATATATTTATTCTCATGGAAAATTTATACACAGAACTTTATTTTGATACTAATCCAACCCCAGCTTCTTTGTGATTTGAATGGAAATGACTTTATTGACCATTGTTTTTTATTTACTTCTATTTTTGATTCTTATATGTTTGAAATCAGTACTCTACGTAGCTTATGAAAAATGGCATGAATAATTAATAGCCAAGATAATAATGACAAGTTTGTTAAGATACTGCTTCAAAAGCTTTGTTGGTAGGAAAAGGACAAGAAGACAGAAAAGGATGCTAGGAAGAGAATTACAGACAGAGCTAGGAATGCATTTGACATCCATTCATTTACTTGCTAAATTCTTTATTCACATACTTTTAAATAGAAATTTCAGTGTATTTTTAGCAAAGCACAAACACACTTAATGGAATAACCACTATATATATCCAGAGACCAATTCATAAAAAGATGAAACAGAATAAATGTCAAGCGGTAACAAAATCTATAATATTTCTAAAATTATGGCTATGGAGTTAATGGTTTTCCATTGCAAGATTAAACTCTTTTGTTGCTCTTTTAAAAGATATCATACATATTTTGTGGGCCCTTCCATTTTCCTTAGTCTAGGTTTCAGAATCAATGAGAGCCCTATAGGGGGAAATTGAAGGTGTTATTGAGCAATATAATACACAGCACAAATGACTCGGGGAAATGCACCAGAATATAGTCTTTCGAACACATGAAACAGAATCTTCAAATCCCATATTAGGTATTGTTGTCAAGGTGGTCAAAGCAGCAGCTCTCCTTGCTAGGCACAAATAATTTCAAAACCATAAACACCTTTTCACCCAAAGTTAGACATTCCTGTATAAATTAAAGATTTGCCACATATTGAGAAAGCCACTTTTTCAGCACAAATAGCAGCAGTGTTTGCCAGCAGTCATGCAAGAAAACAGCCCTCCTCAACCCTGCTCCTTTAATCCATGTAGTTCCTATCAATATTAACCTCTTATAGAAATTCTTGTACAATAAAACTGTTGAACTTTCTTGACTAAGAGTGTTACTGTAGCTGTTAGTCATCCCTATAATGTATTTCGCAATCAGCTAAATCATCAAAGTATTTTTTAACAATGAACAGTTCAGAAGTGACAGATCTACTTTCTTGTTCACACTGCTTATCAGAGAATAGATATCACATATGTTTTCCAGGTGCTTCCTATAGTTAGGATACCTTCACAGAAGCCGCTCATGAAAGATAAGGTCATAAAAGAGATGAAAAATGTGTGAGCTTCATACACTTATGGTTTTATCATCAGACAAGATAGCTTTGGTTAAAGGACTGTAACAGTCAAAAACAGAAAACTACAGCTTTGTATTGAAGGGCGAGGACATTTAAGTTTACGATTCAGTTCTGGTTTGCTTTGCCTAATAGCCTCACGATATTGTTGGGCTTAAAACAACTGTTTGGTTATAGATTCATCAAACAAAAGCATCATGTTAAATTAACACTGCATTGTCAAAATTATAGATATGGTTATGTCGCCAGATACAAAAATAAAAATGTACAATTATTATCCCTTTTTGCCAATACCTAAGAAGATAACCTAAACATTTCAACCATTTGATAAGAAAAGGTCCATTATTCTATGGACCTCTATAATGGTGTCTGACTTAAGTCTCCCTTAGATGTGCTATAAGTGTATAAGAAAATGTAGGGTTTTGCCATATTCTGGATAGTTATATTCAGTAGACAGTTATTTTTTTTTAATTTTTTTTAATGTTTATTTATTTTTGAGACAGAGAGAGACAGAGCATGAATGGGGGAGGATCAGAGAGAGGGAAACACAGAATCCGAAACAGGTTCCAGGCTCTGAGCTGTCAGCACAGAGCCCGACGTGGGGCTCGAACTCACAGACCACGAGATCATGACCTGAGCCGAAGTCAGCCGCTTAACCGACTGAGCCACCCAGGCGCCCCTTTAGACAGTTATTTTTAAAAATGCATGCGCTCTCCTTAATATGTCACTGTTTTGGCAATAACCTTTTATCATATTCCAGAACATGAGCAATTAAACACGTCAATAGAAGAGAGTCCACATTTATCTGATTATGAATTTTCAGACACTGGATTTCTGGATTTCAGACAATTGTGGATGACAGTGGTGACAGCCATCCAGAGCTAAGTCTGCTACCTGGAGAAGAAACTCCTCTCTACGGTTAACGGGTGACCACCATAATTTGTGGCATTCTATCACAGCCAGTAAGAGGAAATTATTCAACACACTGATGTTTATGGTAGCTATATTACATAAAAGTCACAGTGTTAATAACTCAGGAATAAAGGACAGTGATTTATAAATTATTTCTACAGTCTTAAACACTTACCCCATATTTGAATATCATCTCCCATGTGAAAAGAGCTTTTCACAAAGTTTAAGTTCACTAAAGATCTGGTGCATAAGGGAAATATCCACATGTGATAAAATAAGGCAAATTCTCAGCAGTATATCATTCAAAAATTTCTGCTTCTTATTACTTTTCTCTATGGACACTTGAAAAAAATCAATATGTAAGCCAAGTGTGGGAGAATAAAAAAAAAACCTACTTTAAAAAGATTTTTCTAAAATGTGTATCTCAAAGCTTGTATTTAACGATTTTTCCTTATTGTCTCTTCCCTTTCTCCCTACCTACCCCACCCCTGCCCCCCCCCCAAAAAACCCTCACTGAACTATTATATTCCATTCAGAAAAGGAGCACGTGGGTGCTGAAGCGTCCAACTTCAGCTCAGGCCATGATCTCACGGTTCATGGGTTCGAGCCCCATGTTGGGCTGTGCTGACAGCTCAGAGCCTGGAACCTGCTTCGGATTCTGTGTCTCCCTCTCTGTCTGCTCCTCCCCCATTCATGCTCTGTCTCTCAAAAATAAACATTAAAAAAAATTTTTTTAAATAAAAAGACAAAGAAGAGGATCCTACACAGTTAAGGCATTTCTTGCTCCAAAGAAGAAAGTAATGCATGATAATCTGTAAGTGAGGATACTCTCAACTGTAATTTATCTTTTACAGATCTGTTGTTGTATTATCAAGAAACCGTCATTCCTTCAGTCTGCTGGCTTCGGTCTTCAAGATTCAAACCCAGCATTCATTTTAGGAAATCATCACCATCAACAACAACACAAAGTAAAGCCAAATCTCACAGTCTCTGAAATGGTCTCTTTAACAAGCCAGCCCGGCCTACACAGAAAGACCAAGCCAGTTTAAGATGATGTCTGAACACTGCTTTCCAAAGAACCTTATTGTTTATTCCTTCCTCTTTAACAAAATGATTTTTCCAAAGAGGCCTCATAATCCATTTAAGAATATGATTCATAAGCAATTACTCATTACCATAGTGTTCCATTACTACAATATAATTTACTAATTACAAACAGACTTTATTCAAGCCACACATACAAAGTGCTAAAGGCCAGCGGAGAATGAATATTCTGGGACAGCAACCAACAGCTTCAGTCTGTATCTGAAGGCCCTTTATCCAACACTAGTTCAGATACCTAATGACAAATGACTCTCAGAGCTCAAAACTAGGGGATAACAGTTATTTCTGCAGATAAACCCTACTTTTCTACTGCTTGCCAATTGAAATTACACCTTACCCCCATTTTCTGTCTCTACTATGGCTTATGGGAAGCTCGGATTTGCATTTAATGCTTCAGCTTTCAAGATATCTGTCTTCCTATTTTATGCTCCTTCTCGTCATTTCCTACCCTTCACCTTAGGGTCACTGTCATCTCTCTGGCCCACACCTATTTCTCCAGGGTCAACTCACACAACAATCTCCATCGCCCTCTTGGCATGTTCATCAGGCTCTTGCCAACCATATGCTGTTCCATCTATCTGAAACATTATTACCTCTTTTTATCTAATTAATGCCTATTCAGCATTAGATGCCAGCTCAAGTATCGTATCCTTAAAGGATACTTTCTCTGACCTTCCTCACTAAGTCAAACCACCCTGTACCACTTGTGTGATTATTGTAGTAATGCCTGCCTCCCCACTATCATGTAAATTCCAGAATAGCCAGAGGCTTCCCTGTGTTTACTTACATGGTATCCACAGCATGCCCCACAATGTCTGATATAGCACATGTTCGATAAATATTTATCAAACTGGATAAAGTATGCATATTGAGTGAACTGACTGCATAATGCTTTGAGTCATTAACCCAATAATCAAGTAAAGGCATATAAAATCTATGCCCTTTGCATAAGCTGAAAACCCTTCATAGTAACAGAATTTAGAGCTGGGCATGTGGCCGCCTGATCATAAAGACCACATTTGCCAGCCTCCCTTTTAGTGAGGTGGACCACTCATAAGACTAAGTTCAGGACAAGAGAATAGAAATAGGAGAGTTTTGTGGCAGCTTCCAGGAACCTATCCTTCTAGTTGAATCTAATCCTGATTAAGTTTGCATATCTGTGCAATAAAAAGGGAAAAAAAAATCTTCTAGGTCACATCAGCCTCATTCCAACTCAGATCCAAATCTAGCTTCTACCGCCAGTGGAGAGAGAGTCCCACGTATGCTATCACAATACCCATTCAGACTCTTTTTACCACAAGGTCTCCCCACACCACCTCCTCCCTCAGGGCCAGCAAGAGGTCCTTGGCTGCTGGTGATAACGCAGGAAAAACATAGATAGTATCCACAGCATCATCCAGATTTTTAGAAGCGTGGGAGAATTTTTCCCCTTTCTGCTCTAATTTTTAACACGGCACTTTCATGAGTGTCTGTGGTCTCTTTAGACACAGGGTGACTTATCCCATAATGATAACAGATTTGGAATTCAGATATCTAAATACCAAGACATTTTGGGAACCTTACTCAAGGTTTTCTAAAAATGATGAATTTGAAACCACACTTCATGCTGGATAATTGCTATCTCCTCTGAGCTCACTCATATTGACCAAAGGTACTAATGGGGGTTGACTCAGGCTTTCTGGAGCCTAAAGCTTACACAGTTTGGGAGGCCCTCCATAAAAGAGGAATACAAAGCCATAATTAGAAAATTAGGTGCAAGGTCTTGGAAGGAGTCTATGCAAGTGAGGAGTTCTATCTAAAGCTCCACTGAGCTGCACTGAACTATCCTGGACGTATCATTTGATATAAAAGTAGCTAAACAATTGCCAAATACACGAAAATGGTAAATTAATGTATTTAATATTGCTCTGGCAATGTTAAGTGTAAAGACAAGGTTCACATTTCATGTAAATGTTCAAAACTCCTTCCTTTTATTAGTGATCAGAGTTTTTATGGCTGCTTCAGAGGTTCTTCTGCACAACTGCCAATATTACAGAGAAAACATCATTCTTCTCTAAGTTGGATTTTCCTTAGGATACAGGCTATTTTCCTTGTCCATTTCCTTCAGTATCACTCTGTATTTTTGAAGAAATGTTTCTTGTTATGAGTTCCTGTATTTCAGCATTCCCTTTGGTATTCGGCCACCAGGACAGGATAGAGGCGCCCAAGACCCAAGGATTAAATGAGGCAGGTATGTGCTGGTAAATAGCACAATACAAGGAAGCTTGAGAAAGAACACACTCCTTCCTTTATCAGCTCAAACTTAACATTTTTTCCACTCCTTTTAGATATTCCTGGTCTCACTTAGTTCATGTTTTCTTTTCCTTACCAGAGGGCTGTATCTTTAAGAAACGAGAACATTCTTTATATATTCCCCTTTTTGCCTCTGTACATGTGTGGTCTGTGCAAACACTCACACATATCAATGCTTCTACACCCAGAAACAAGTAATATAGGTTCTCAGTGTTGTTTAACTAGACTGGACCACAATCCGCATTGAAAAAAAGCTTATCTGAATCAAAAATATACTGTCTTGTGCTAATGCTGTGCAACAAGAGAAATTATATCAAATCCTATTGTTAAATAGGTAGGGGGGCAAGTGTTTTATGTATCTGTAGATTTCTACCTTGATAAATCACTATCTTTAAAAATAATCCTTAAAGAGACCTTCCTTTCTCACTGTCAGAAAACTATAATCGCAGCCTACTGTCTGTGCAATTCCACTCTCCATCTCCTACATACGTAAGACATGGTAAGATACAGCCACTGTCAAGTTTCAGAACAGTTCCTTGTCTAATCTTTCCGCTTCTCCAGATCTCTGATACAGAACCTGTTAGAATGTATTGCTTACTTTTCCAGTTCCTATGTTTATCTCACTTCCACTTGTACCATCTGCTGCACTGCATTTCCTTCAGAAAAGTGAAAAGTTTCCACGGTGCCCAGAGCGTTCCCTGCAAACAATGCCCTCTTCCCCTCTTCCTTCCTTTCTCCGCTTTTTATTTGGTCTCATTTTGTGTTAAGGTCAAGCTGTTTTAAAGAGGTCACTTTGCAAACATTTCTACAGGGCTGAAATTCTGATCCGAATAGTTTTGATGGATTTGTAAACATTCCTGCCATTTGTTACTGGCTTCTGCCCAAGTACGCACATTTTGGGTTGTCCCCACTCATTTCGATTACCTGAAAACAACTTCGCAAGAAACGGGCAGTGAGAAACTGTGGCTTATTTCATGCCACCCAATGCGGGTAACATAACCATCCAGTTAGTATAATGAGTCTAAAGAGCATTCAACATAGCCCTCTCATTATGTCAAAATGCCAACTCCACTCACTGCTAAGCTAGTTTATGTTGATACAGAGTCTTGAAAGATGTGACAGAGGAGGCTCTAAATATTTTAAGCACACCTCTCATTCCTTGAACCTTTCTTTTTTATTTCTTTTTCTTTTTTTTTTTTTTTAATTTTTTTTTCAACGTTTTTTATTTATTTTTGGGACAGAGAGAGACAGAGCATGAACGGGGGAGGGGCAGAGAGAGAGGGAGACGCAGAATCGGAAACAGGCTCCAGGCTCTGAGCCATCAGCCCAGAGCCTGACGCGGGGCTCGAACTCACGGACCGTGAGATCGTGACCTGGCTGAAGTCGGACGCTTAACCGACTGCGCCACCCAGGCGCCCCTATTTCTTTTTCTTAATATATCCCCTTATTCCTGACGGACACATCAGGCTTGATACGTGTTTAATTAGAGAATGCCAGATTAAAAATACCTTGGAAAAGTTAGCTTTATACTTCATATGCCCAGGCTTCGTCAGACGGGTTCCTGTTCTCCTACAAGAATTACACTGATGGGCACCAGAAAACAAAAGCAGTTCTCTATTTTCATAAGTATAATCACCTTAGTTTTCATTTAGTATTAACCTTTAGTAGTTTTGTGACTTTGACCAAGTTACTGACCCTCTGAAAGTCACAGGGGAAAATAGCATCTACCCTGCAGGACAGTAAGTTGATTAGAGATGATTCACGTACAGCAAGATGTCTGACTTTCAGGAGCAGTCAGCAAATGAAAGTTGTTATTACCATTATTATAATTATTATAATTGGTACGTAGTCTCAATGCCAATCTCTGGAATCTCATTGAACTACAAAAAAAAGAAGCTGAAACAGCAATCTGCAATCGTTATCAGTATTTACTCCATTGGTGTAACACATTCAGTTATTTTTACTTGACCTTTTAAGAACAACAAAAAAATGACTGACTTTATTACTGTAATTAAATTCATCCTACCACAGCTTTCATTTCCTTTTACACCTTCTACATTTAGGCCTACCAGAGATAAAGATTATCCCACCAGGTAGTAGAGAGGCAAGCTATTTAATACTTCCTGTTGCTTCTTAAGTAATAATCAAAACATTGTGAGAAATTTTATGTACTCACAAGGAAATACAAATTTTGTATTAAAAGACACAGAGCTTTGGAAGTCTTACTTGGTATAAACCTGAAATACGTTAGTGCAGAACAAAGGACATTTTCTCAAATCATTTATACTGTTTAAGGATAAAAAGTAGAAGAGATGCAACTCCTTCTAACAGATCAGTTTCTCTAAAATGATAACATTTTATCTAAGATCATGTGACCAACTGTCAGATTCAAGATGGAGAAGACGTTAACTCCATATGATTAAAATAAATTAGCTTCCCAGGGTTCTCTAATGCTAATGCTATGTTCGTAACGTAAATTTTCCATAAACAGAAAAATAAATTAAGAGTTAGTACATGTAAATGACTGGCAAATATTAATGTACACCTGTATGAATTGTTATGTATATATACATATATTTTAATTAAAAATGGCTATTTATACAATTACAACTTGATCAAAACTACTTCCTTCAAGGAACATGGGCTCTTTATTCATCCAAATATCACTGAGAAAATGTAACAATAAAAGGGCTTATAAATAGGTAGTTCTCCTTTACAGTACTCAGCTAAAATTAATGATTAATTCAGTATCCAGATTAAAAGTGAAAGAAATCAAACAACATAGATGTTTATTAATACCAGATGTCTGTATATATATACACGTATATATACATATATGTGTGTGTGTATACATATGTGTATATATATGTATATACATATGTGTGTGTGTATATATATATATATATACACACACATCTGGAAATACTACATATATATAACATATATAGTACCATATATATATATAGTGTGTGTATATATATATATACACACACACACACACACACACACATCTGGAAATACTACACATATATAACATATATAGTACCAGGAGGTTAAATAAATTCTTACTCTTCCTGTGACTTGCAACATTTTAGGGAAAACAACCAACTATAGTAAATTTTGCAGGTCAAAAAATGTTCTTTCACTTACAAAAACCTTACACATAAAACCAAAAAGGCGATTCCTCTAAATGGCAAAATATGATTTTGTAAGTAATTTTCCATTTTTATTATCAACAACAATGCTGATGTGAAATAAGAATATAACTAAAATTTGGCCAAATATCTCTTGGCATCTTAAGTAGCCAGGTACAAGCAGAATGAAATAAACTTTGTTACAACATGAAATTATTTAATAAATTATAAGAGAATTTGGTGATTATATATCTTATCAAGTCTTAAATATTTAACAAATATCTTTTGTAGATTGCACAATGAAGATCTGTTGGTGGTCAGCTTACAGACAAAACAATAAATTGAGTTGATCATATGCAAAAAAGTGGTCTACATAATCATATATGATTCATATAAATGATATCATCATGAGTCATTCCAACACCACATAAAATCAATCATTTTGATTTTGTTGAAATTATTATGATGATATATTTGGGATCAGAGATGACGTAGACAAAGCCTGATCTGACTCTTACATATAAAACACTAAGTCGTGGGCAAAATCTGTACGCCCTCTGGTCCATCAAAACCAAGAAAATGCTGACTCCCTGTAAGAACAAACTGCCTTCTAATGCTCTCTCATTTTTTCCAATAACTGTAGTTTTAGAAAATATCTTTCAGATTGCAAACAAAAACTATGTTTTGGAGATTTTAACATGGCCACAAAAGAGTGATAGGTATTATTTTTTTCTTCCAGTCTCATGAGATAAAAATACAAGCAAGGACATAAATACAGCCTCTATGTCTCTATTCTTAAAAAAAATGCTCTGCATTTTGCATTGTTACATGACTTACATAAGAAAATGGTAAGGATTTTAAAATAAATGTTACAAAAAAGAAGTACTGGATCCAGGAAAACAGATCCAGGTTTGCCAAGGAACAATAATGTCATGTGGAGGGAGGGGGAGGTGGTGCAGAAGGAAAAAGGGAGGTCCGTGCCAAGCAAAGCTGGGGGCTGTTCAATCAGCTCTATCAGGGCTCCATCAGTGTCTCCACTCCAGCCAAATCCAGAGAAAACAAGGAGTCAAAGATTCAGGTCAATAAGCTTATAGGCGATTTGCACAAACAGTTCCTCCAGCAAGGTAAAAAACAAAGTCATATTGGCTTTTCTTTTTTATTCCTTCTCTTTGAACTCCCTGGTCCAAACACACCCTGGAAATGTCAATGTTATATGCAAGAATTTTAAAAGCTCAGCTTCTTAATCCCGTTAAGAAAAAAGGAACAAAGTTGCCTGTAAGATCTCCTTCTTTATTGAACTCAAAGTGATTATGGAAGAGCCGCCTTTTGCAAATTCTGATTCCAGTTGCCCAAGCATCAGAGGAGGCAAAAACATGTCATTAAAGGCAAAAGTGAGTAGGAAAGAAAGCAACCCAATTGAGAAGGGTTTATGA
Organism: Herpailurus yagouaroundi; assembly: GCF_014898765.1. Classification (NCBI taxonomy): domain Eukaryota; kingdom Metazoa; phylum Chordata; class Mammalia; order Carnivora; family Felidae; genus Herpailurus; species Herpailurus yagouaroundi. The sequence continues at coordinate 16,326,204 of NW_024412417.1, read as the reverse complement.
AATACAAGTAAACAGACTTTCTGAATTGAAAAAATAATAATAAAATAAAAAGAAAATAGGAAACGACACAGTGTATATGTTGGACACTGGGTTAGATGAAAAACAAGTAGTTACTACTCCCACAACCAAATCTGCATGAAGGTGCGGGTTTTTTTCTTCTTTTCGGTATTAGGAATCTAGATAACATTTTTGTTGCTTTACTTTAACATGGGAAAGGGGGATTAATGCAAATAATCTAAGCTTGGATTTGTTACCAAAGAGAAATCGTACTTTTCCTCAGTTATTTCTTAATTTTTAAACTAAACTACCAAACTACATAAACTGATAGAATTAAAGGGAATGTGGGAGGACATTTCAATGAGTCTGGCAACCTACCGGCAGAAACAGTTAAGCACAATGATAAAACCGACTCAGATACTCACGTCTTCTACTCGTTATCTTTCTGATACAAGGATGTCGCATTGTGGAAGGGAGCAAAGTGACTCATATAATTCTCAAACACCCCAAACTGCTCTTCCGGAACCGACATTAATGAGCTACAGATGGAGTCTCATCAAGCCCTTGGCTAAAGGGATGATTGTGATTGGGGTTATCTGTATCCCCTGACAGCTTCCCCAAATTGCTTGTTTCCATTTCCTACTTTAACCTCTACTTTTTCTAGGCCTTTCTTTTCTAGGTATGTACCAACCTGTCATGACCATGCCTCTTCTCCCACTTACACCTCAGCTCTCCTCTGTGGCTCTCTCAAGCTTTCCATAGTGGTTGTGAATCCAACAGATTCCTAGAGCAAGTCCCACAGGTAGGACTACACTTCTCCTACTCCCCAGCTCTCTGCTGTCCTCTTCTGGTTTTCCTGCAACACTAACCTCATAGGTACAGCAGATTCGACCCGGACGGAGTACCTGGAAGCTCATTCCCTTTCCTTAGGTCGCTGCTCAAAGTTCGCTCTCCCATCATTCTTACAAAATCTCTGTCTTGCGTGCGTGCGTATGTGCACGTGAACGCGCGCGCGCGCAGACACACACACACACACACACACACACACACACACACACACACACCATTCTATTACCCTTACCTATTTTGCTTTCTAGTGCTCAACATCACACATCATATTTTACAATGTGAGTCTGCTTATTTATTGTCTGTCTCTTCCTGAAAATAAGACTGACTTTTGTCTACGGCTGTATCCACAGCACCCGAGAAGTGGGTCTGGTACACACAGATGCTTAAAAATGGGTTGAGTTGTATTGAATTTATCTATTGAACTGCTTCTGCCAACCTGATTAAATATCTGTTTATGTTTGCTTTTGGTTTGGTATTAATTACTTCTGGGGCTAGAGTTAAATCCAAGTCTCAGTAACTCAGGTTTTATTCTGTTTTCTTTAATATGCTTTGCATTTTTCTATTTTCAAATTTCTTTAAACTTGAAGACCTCTAATATTAGTTCGTCTGTCTAGGTTAAGAACTTCCCCTAGTGATTTCTCTGACTATTCTCCAAACACAGATCCTATTATTTAAAGAAAGATTTGTCTCTCTTCCAAAATCAAGTCTGATGGCATTATTTTCCTTTTCAGCCTTTGTTTAGAGATGATATCAGCAGGAAACACTTGGTAAGGACCCTCACTACCTTTTCTAGATAATCAATAATTCAAAGTTCACCTACATATAGTTTCTTTGGAGTTTTCCTTTTTGAATAATAGTCGATTCTCCTAGCCTACAGTGATGTTGACCTGACACTTCTCTTCCTGTTCACATATCCTGTGACATTCTCTTGGAATATATCCCAAGACATGTTTGCTTAATTTCAGTCATTAACAAACTTGGGTATTTCAGTGAGTAACTCCTCCTGCAAATAATCAGTAACAGTAACCCAGTTTGACAATGGCTCCCTATCAACCCCACCAGGAAACTTACTGTCTCTGGGTTTATCCAAGAATTGCTAATATATGAGTTCCCACCTGCCAGCAGTAACATACTAGAAGCTCCCCCAGTTGCTCTGCAGACCACCTATGTTTCAATTTGTATTAGTTTGCTTAGTTCTAAACATGCATTGATGCACTTCCATGTTTACTATATAAACCAGAAGAAAGGCAGAAAACAAATCACTGAAGCATATAATCCAGTACCACAGGAAACGTGTAGCACTTATGGACCCAGCCTTGATGTCTTCGTCATCTGTAAATTCAAGGAAATAATTCTTGCTTGTTTCCTTCCTCTTGGAGATACTGTAAGGCAAGATGCCAAATGATCTCAACTCAGTGCACAAAAGAGGATGCAAATTTTAAGTATCGCTTTATAGTTTGCTGAAATTTTTAGAATCTAAGGAGAGCAAGCAACTTTAAGAAGAGCATCTTTCAATAAACAGTTCATTTCACTCATTCAAAAGATGAAGAATAGAAATGTGAAACATGCAACTAATTAATACAAAGTAAAAAGTGACCAAAGAAACTTCAACAGAATTGTCACGTTCCAATTTTAGGCCTGCAACTCTAACAAGGGTTTATTAAAGGTGATCTTTCCCGCTTCTAATTGTGAATATTTAAGGCTTAGATTCACATGATTTAGAATTTTGCACATCTAAACATTGACATAAAATTCTCACCCACATTTTGACATTTCTGTGGAATATCACATTATGGGAGTGATTTGGGTCGTATTTAATCACATGTTTTATAATGACCAGCAATAATATTAATAAATGCTTTGAGACTTGTAAAAAGGTCTGCCCTTTGACAGCAAGGAAATAGATAATATCCATATGGAACTGAGGCAAATACCACAACAAGAAGTAGAGAATCATTTTAAACGCTGAAAATATCCTGTGTAATGTAGAAGCTTAATTTCAAAAGGAGGTAGGAACTTTTATTTATGAAAAGCTATGTCTTCATAGATGTACCAAGAGGGCTTTCTTTACCATTTTTTAATAAAAAGGAAGACTACAATGGCATATGGTTCCTTTTATACACAACGCAGTCGCTAAAATATGAATGAAGATATACTGAAATTATACGTGTGTCCTCAGTACTCTCCACTCACTACCCAAATACCTTGTTTGAAACACTTAAGATATTCTTTTTTTCTTTTTAAGTTTATTTATTTATTTTAAGAGAGAGAGAGAAGCAGAGGAACAGAAAGAGAAGGAGAGAGAGAGAATTCCAAGCGGGCCTGGGCTCACAAATTTTGAGTTTATGATCTGAGCCCAAACCAAGAGCTGGACACTTAACTGGCTGAGCCACCCAAATGCCCCAAACACTTCAGAAATTCTAACTATGTTTTTGTGATCAGAGTTTTTAAACTGTTATCCTTTGTTAAGTGCAAACAAAACATCTGATGTTCAAAAGTGTTACCCCTGGAACTCAGTAAAGGAACCATGTCATTGCTAGATTTTAATCATGGCTACTAGATCTTTAGATGAAATAATAACCCAATATAACATAATCCAAATAATCCAATTTATATTCAGATAGATAGATAGATAGATAGATAGATATACACAATTTTTGAGTTGTTATAAATGACTTAAAATATATGCAAAAATATGTTTCATCACTGAAACATTTTTCTTCAGGTGAACAGTTCTTATACGCTCCTTCATCCTGACAGTGGCATCATTAACCATTGAAATACTTATACTCTTTTAATGCCAAACCTATCTTCTTCCCTACAATTGGAAAAAAAAAAAAAAACGTAATTGTGTGTCATTGAGACTAATATGTGAATTTCTACAGAAAGATTAGTTTCTAATTTTCCAGAGAGAAACTTTTCTCTTCCTATTGTAGCTAATCAACTTAAGTGAAAAACAGATGGAATCCCTACCATGACCTCAAGGGGATACAATATCTGTCAAAGAGCTGGCTCTCTTTTCCGCCAGTTCCTACTGACTTCAGTGAAAATCTCCTGGTCTCACATTTTATGAGAGTAAAATAATGAAATTTTTTCCCTATTAAATAAGATGACAGCAATCTGCAATAGTAACAGTAGTATTTATCCTGAAAAATATTATGTGAAAATGACAATTCTTTTTTCCACCCATCATTACTTGCTAGTTTCAAACTAAACATTAGAAAGTTATATTTATACTATGTAATACATTAATTATAGGTATAATTTTATATTAATTCATTTTAATTATATATTTAGCTATATATATACATATATATGTGTGTGTGTGTATATATATATATATATATATATATGTGTGTGTGTGTATATATATATATATATATATATTTTTTTTTTTTTTTTCCTCCCCAGATACTACCAACTTAAATTTTGGAGTTTTATATTCCTTTGTCAAGCATAGCCCTTAATCAATCATCATCCCAAAATGTAGTCTAGTAATAACTATCACTACTGCTTCTCTGGATTAATTATGTTGGCAAAAATGGTCTGAATCCACACATTGTTTTTTACAAGAACAAGAACAGTAAATGGTACACGCTAACTATTGATTCCTTCTATTTACTGTAACATAAGGCATGTGCTCTACAATGCACTTAAGAATATATTCCCTGACAGGGGCGCCTGGGTGGCTCAGTTGGTTAAGCTTTTGACTTCAGCTCAGGTCATGATCTCACCGTTGGTGAGTTCAAGACCCGCGTCGGGCTCTGTGCTGACCACTCAGAGGCTGGAGCCTGCTTTGGATTCTGTGTCTCCCTCTGTCTCTGCCCCTCCCCTGCTCATGCTCTGTCTCCCTCTGTCTCAAAAACAAATAAAAAACATTCAAAAAAATAAAAAAAAAAAAGAATATATTACCTGACAAAGAGGGAAAATGAGAGGTCTGCAAATACAGATCTAAAACCTTCATTTCCAGCCAGCTTTTACATGTATTGCCGTGGCTACTATAATCAAGAAATGGTTCCAGCATCCAGAAGAGCTAAGCAAAATATTAACTTGGTCCGAACTAAGTCAACACTGGCGAAGAAGGACTACTCTGTCCATATCACTCTCATTTTCAACCAAAAGTCTCCAATGTAGGAGACAAGGACCAGGTTCAAAGTCACCTTGAGGCCTATGGGAGTTAAAGATTGAGGAGATTTTCTAAACTTCAGGGTGGCCAGGTGCTAATGCCGCCATTCCATTTCCATGGTTTTCAAAGTTCTACTGACCACAGGGATAAGCACTGGCTGACTTCTTTTGTTTCTAACACACTAGCCACAGGAGAAAGTCATACTGGGACTTTAACAATATGTATCGAATATATCTGTGGCCACTAGGATACCTGTGTTGGCAGGTTATGTTTTTGTTTTTTGTTTTGTTTTTCTGGAAGCTGTATCATCATTCTTAATTTTAGGCCATCAAATCTAATCAACAGATTTACACACACACAAATTTTTTTCTCAAAATTTCTCTGCCTGAAAAATACACACGTCCAAATAAAAATGGTTCGTGCACAAACACAGACAAATAGAGATAGACACACACTCATCCATGCCCTCTAAGAAACTGTCATAGTAAAACTGGCAAAATCAGCTGTTCCAAACCAAGGAAGCAACCTAACCATTTGTGAAACTGTGTGCTGATGCAGGAGATGATAGAAGATCCACCTCACTTGCAAAGACAAAACAATTAAATTAGAAAAAAATAAAAAAAGAATCATGAGAAACCTTAAATGCACTTTTGAAAAACACAGACAAATGAATACATATGCCCAATGAAGACACAGTTACTGGTGAGGCCACCTGACTCCAAGTCAAGTTTGGAAATAAACTGACACATATTGTCTCAGGTATTTCTTCCAGCATAATGTTAATGTATTAAAAGAATATCTAGACTGGGAAAATATAGAATATCTGGGACTTATAGATATAAGATATATAGATATAATATATATCTAATATATTATATCTATATATCTTATATATGTATATAAGATATATAGATATAATATAATTCTTATATTATAGAATATAGAATAGACTGGGAAAATAGAATATCTAGACTGGGAAAATATTTTTCCTTTTGACACTATCTGAAAGAGTACCATCCTCAGTTATAGAATGTCAAACACCTAAAGCACTCAAGTTCTATTTTTATTTTTAAAGTAAACTCTCATCCCACTGTGGGGCTCATACTTACAACCTGAGATCAAGAATCGCATGTTCTCCTGAATGAGCCAGGCAGGTGCCCCTAAAGCATCGAGTTTTTAAAAGAAGTGAGCCAGAACCTTGGGGCTGGAACTATCTGCCCATTCAATGCTTATACTCAGGGCCTAATTCAGTGCCTTGCAAACAACTGACATTAAATAAACACTTGTGAAAGATTAAATGAATACATGATAAAAATGAAATCTATTACAATTGGCCAATCAACATGAAAGTATTTTTTAAATATACAAAATGACTTATTAAAGTGGAATTACTTCTTTTAGCCCTCAAAATATCATTTTGTGTTTAAAACATTCTACATTGTATTTTCAGACTCTTGAATTTTGTATCGGCACTTTGAGCACTTATCGTGCACTCTATCAGTGCATTTTTTAAAGTTTGCAAAATCACCTGAGTAAATGGACTCCCATATTGCATCCAACCATTAATGATTACCTTTGTTACAAAAGTATTCCACTTCTTCACAGCTCAGATTTTCAGGCCCAAATTCTGTAGAAAAGCTTTCCTCCAATGGAAAGTCCCCTTTTGAGATGATGTCTGTCTCCTCTGATGGACACTCTTCTTCTTCCTCTTCAATGGCATCTTCTAGCGGCCCTTGAAAAAGAATCAGGGACACTGTACCAAAAACATCCAAAGAAGCTAGTGAAATAAAATCCTTTAATAGGGTATTTTGGTTAAATTGGTGAGAAAAAAATGTATTCTATGAGTGGGCCAAGCAATATCATCAAGGGGACTTACACAAGATAATGCCACCCTCATATTCACAAGAAACAATTATCTATAATGAGAAATGGAAGGAAACCAGTGCCTGAAGTTACTACATAGAAAACAACCTCCATCTTCAACCCTTCCCCACCCCCAACTCCAAGACCAAATCTTCTTCTCTCTCTCTCTCTCTGTCTCTGTCTCTCTCTCTTTAATTCTCTCCTGAAGAGCAAAACTGTGCACTTTATGTTCATGTGTTAGAATTAACTGCCTGGTAAAGAGTACAAGTCTCTTTTACATCGTTGTACAATTTTACCTGAGATTTTAATAAAGATTTAAAGTAATTGAATGCATTTTAATTGAACTGAGATTTTAATAAAGTCTATACTTTTAAAAACCCATCTTAAGAGTGGATTCCAAGAAAAGATTTCATTATATGTGTTTGAGGCTTGAAGAAAAATTACATATTTCTCTCCCTGATGAAAGCATAACCCTATTCATAATTAATTGAATTTTTTCTGAAATGAAAAGTAGTTTTCTAATGAAAAAATGTAATTTGTATTTATGTGATACTTTTTCAGTAATAAAAATACAACTCCCTTAGAGTGAATGAGAGTGAGGTGCCCTACATTAATGGACCTATTTTATTGAAAGGAAAGGGAGGGCTAGCGTTGTTCAGATGGGTCAGAAGTGGACTACATGGGGATACCACATGGCTGGTTATGAATTCCTGACCGCCCTAGAGAAGAAAAGTGTCTGACTCATTTTACTAAGCAGAGGCCTGCATTTGCTCCTTAAAGAAGCGATGTGGCATTTTATCCAAAGAACACAATTATGGTAATTTGTACTAATTGTCACTCACATCCACAGTCTCATCAGACAGGCTAAATACTTAACGGGTTTAGGTAGTCTCTCTCTTACTTCTTAGAAATGTGCTGGAAAATTCTCTGGGCCAAAGAAGAAATCTCATAGATAATTTAAAATTGTGCACAAAATGCAATTTTTCTGTATGTGTAGGCAAACAAGAATAGGTACATACAGCACAATATCTGGTATTTTCCCAAAAGCAAATTTCTAAAGGGCAGCATTCATAAGACACACTTCCATGAACAAAATTAGTTCGTTGCATGGATTTAAATTAAGGGACATCCAAGCAAAAAACTTCTTATGGAGTTCTTTGTCCTTTTTACAATTTATTTTTTCTCTTTTTCTTCAAAATAAGAAATGTTAAAGAAAAAGAATACGTTAATTTCAAACACTCTGGTAATGTGTTTTCTTATTCTCAAGGTGGAGGGGGGAAAAAAAAACCCATGGATTTTTGCACATACTGCCTTCAAAAGTTACGGATCTCATATTAGTTTTTACCTCTTTTTTATTATTTCACTTTTAAAAGTATAATGTTTTAACTCTTAAAACAATTACATCAAGTAGCAAGTATATGCAAGGAATATATAAAACAGTAATACTGTAAAATATAATCATTAAAACACTTATCTGATACTTCTAATTTTTAATGCTGAGTCTAATGAAAAATTTAATAGAATATCCTCCATATTTTTTAAAACATCTTAATTGTAATAACAATTCTGGTCAAAATAAGACATGTGAAGCTGTCTCATTTGTGTTTCATGTGTGATTTCAAAGCACTTTCTTATGCTATCTTTAAAATAACCCAATGAGGTAAGTATGAGAATTAATACTATTTTTACTTTGTGGATCTGGAAAGCTCAGGAAGTTAGTTAATCAGAATAAGGTTATAAGCTAATAAGTGAAAAAATTGATGTGAAAATCCAAGATTTTTAAATACCTTTTATTAATACACCATACTACTACACAAAGTATTCTTCAGTAGTTACAGACTGATTCCTTCATAAATAAACTTATAAAACACAGAAGTCTTCTGAAATGCTTAATTCATATTAATGTAAATACTCATAGATGCTTAAAGGTCTGTCTCTACAAATTGAAAAACCTCATGTTGCTTTTCTCAGATTACTGAGAATATATCTTATAAAATATTAGATTGCCCCTCCAGAAAAAAATCAGGAAGATCTTCTTATAGATTTTATTTACCAAAACTAAAATAGTTGGTTCCTAATATTTAATGATTTTCATAATTTATATCCATACTAAAGCAATCTGCAAAGAAACTGCTTTAACATCAGTTTTAACAAAAATGACAATTTCTAGAATATGAAACTCTGAGTTTTGCTAACAAAAAATAAATCTCTAATTGTTAAATAACTATTTTAAATAATTCATATACATTTTAGTGAATTTCTTTTTTTCATCTCTGCTATGCATCATAAAGACAATTCATACATATTTTAAGAATGAAATCAATAGTAATAAAAATGCTTTCTTTTTTAAAAAATTAAATTCTGAGCATATATGCTAACATTCTTAGAAGGATTTTTATTCAAGATAGTATAGGGGCGCCTGGGTGGCGCAGTCGGTTAAGCGTCCGACTTCAGCCAGGTCACGATCTCGCGGTTCGTGAGTTCGAGCCCCGCGTCGGGCTCTGGGCTGATGGCTCAGAGCCTGAAGCCTGTTTCCGATTCTGTGTCTCCCTCCCTCTCTGCCCCTCCCCCATTCATGCTCTGCCTCTCTCTGTCCCAAAAATAAATAAACGTTGAAAAAAAAAAAGATAGTATATAACTGAGCAATTTTTAAAATATTCAATGACAACAAATTGGCTCTAATGGTACATGAAATTCAAACTTAATAGTTTAAATAAAACTTAAATGGAAAAACTTGTGTGAACACTTGAAAGGAAAAAAAAAGCCACAAAACAATGATCTGTGCTTAATAAACCTGTAACCAAGCCACCCGTTTTCGAGATGTATATGTGTATATATATGTATGTATATATATATATACATACACACATATACACATATACACACACCTTATTTATCAAAGCTTATCATAAGATCTTAATTGATAATATAATGTTCTATATTCTGTGGGCTCTTTTATTTTATATGCTGGCTATCAATTCACAATTTCAAACATATAATTGAAAAGAAGCACTTATTTTCAAAAACAAACTGCAAAAACCCAAACCAAAGGTGAGAAAGTCTTGAGATCTTCATTCGCAATACATGAGATCTCATTGTCAATATTTAAAACAGGCCACAGGAAGGGGATTTAATGACCAACTTGTATTTCTCCCAAAGCAAGTGTCAGATTTATATAATTTACTGTACTTTAAAATGTGAAATTACTAACCATTCCTTTTGCCATGCTATCTAATCAGGCTCTGGCAAAAAGGCTTCTCTTAAAATGCATAGTATTTATGGTTTAAGATCAGATCTCGCTCTACTGTCTATATTGCATGCTTCTTTAACAGGAAAACCTTACAGATAATCGGTGGCCATAAACTAACATTTTAAAAGGGTAAAAGACACTCGAAGCACAAGTACAATTAATAGCACCAATGAAGGAGGGAATGAAGGAACCTCGTGTATATGGATTAGTGGGCACAGAAGTCCACTTCAGAAAAATCACCACACATAATTTGACACAAATAATAATATCTACTCAGAAAAGGCTCACGACTGAGCTCCATGTGCCCTCATGGAGAAAATTACTTCTGATTGAGGCCACTTGGCAGGCAAGTGGAAGGAAATCTGAATTTCAGCTCTTCAACTGCCTCTGATTTATAGATATTCAAACACAGTTGCCAGAATTAATAGTCTTAATATGTATAAATATAAATATTTCCCTCATTTTAAAATGCTAATAATTAACTGTACATCCTAAAGCTATGAATACAATGGTACTATATGTTGGGCCCATAAGGTTGTTATTCGTCTCTCAGAATGGGAAGGCATCCTCCCACATTTTATACTGGATGAATAATACAGATTACTGGGAGATTCTGGTGAGTACAAAGTACTACTTCCTTTTTCAGAAGGGGAGATAATCGGGTACTTGGGAACCCTCTAAATGGACCACAGCTACCTTTGCCCTCTAGATATAAAGCTGAAGGTAAGAAGGGTTGTGCAGATTCGCACCCCCTGACAATACTGACGGCCGTCTAATGCATGGTGCAGCCTTTCACTCAGTCATTACAAACGCTGCACCAAAGTGTGGGAGAATTTTTCATTTGGTGGTTGTTTCAGTGATCCACGGTTGGTAAAGGGCAGGTGGGAAGTTGAAGATCAAGTAGTCCTACCTTATACACTGGTGATATAGTCAACGAATAAAATGAAGATAAAGAATTGTATTTGTATGGTTACGAAGCAGTTTGAGGAATACTTACTCCCCAGGTAAATGAATTTATATTGGTGGTTAAAGAAATCCCTGAAACCCATCCATAGCCACTAAGGTAAGAGCTAGAAGGTGACAAAGAACACTTTAAGAAAAAAAAAAAAAAAATATATATATATATAGGAAAGATCCTATATATAAAAATCCCATATATATATATATATATATATATATATATATATATAGGAAAGAACACTAAAATATGCAACACAATGAGGACATTCGAGAAATGGTAAGGATCAACACAGTAAATATTAAATCAAATATATGTGTCTTTCAACATATGTTGTCTCGATCAATAACTTCCTACCTTGGCAGCATACGATAAATTAGAGCAGTCCTCACCTTAATGTCAGATTGCCTTCGTTCATATAAATTCAAAGCACTTCAGAATGAAGCACCCAAGAAAGAAATTAAATTATACAGAAATTAAAATACATTGCCAAATACAAAGAGGAGAAAGAAATGCCAAATTCTATGGTTTTGGCATGCTATCCCCCCAAAGGGGTACCTTCTCTTAAGCACTCACTGGCATTAATTTATTAGAAATTATTTTAGTTTGGTTTTGCGTGCCTTCTGATTAAAACAAGAAAAACACGTTGTCATAACAGAACTACAGAGAGCATTCAGTCTCCCCTCCATGCATTAATATTCTAAGCATTCTAGAGGCTGCACAAGACTAGCCACCTAGCAAAATGAGACTGTTTCAGAATACTGGGCAGCCTTGATTGCAACTGACAGGTGGGAAGAAAGTCACATTAAAATATTATCATTCCCAATAATTACAATAATCCATCATCGCGTGCTCCGAAATTCTGCTAGGTGAGTTTCTTCCAAAAACACACAAATATTTCCAAACCTTTTTAATTCGTTGTTTCCTAATGTATGTCATTTCAGGTCATTTTTATATCTGATAGTATGATTAATATTAAAGCTTCCATCACAAACTTTACATCATTTTACTCACACACAGAACAAAGACTATATACCAATGGAATAATGGAATAAACTCCTCAAAATCTAAATAAATTAATGAAAATGAAAATGGTATTTTCCCCAAAGTTGACAAATGCTGTTTAAAATCATTTGCAAAATATCTACTCAGACAAAGAAATGAGAAGGCATGCAAAACCTTCTAATATATATAAAACATAGGGATCTCTAAATGGGACAATTTAAGCAGGAATGTATACCACGCTTTAATTAGCACCTATTAATCGAGCCACATTTATCACATGATGCTACCTCCCAAAAGGTAAATATGAAAATATAAACTTGCAATAGGCAAATCCCGGCTCACGTTTAATACCCAATGCACATGTGTCAAAATTCTATACAGGCATGCTACATTTTAGTTGATGGGTAAAAGGAGTTAAAAGAGAACTTTCCATTCCGAAATTACGTTACATTTTCTGTATGTGATGGAAATGAGGCGGTGGACTGATATTTAAATTGGATGTCTTATTTCTAATAAGAAAGATTTTGGGTGTCACACATTCTGTACATATACGGCCTGCCTGTTCAAGCAGAAATGGGAAACAACTCTAAATTAAAAAGCAGATATCCACAAAAGTGTGCCCCTCCCCATCACGTTAGGGAGTAGGAACGTTTCGATCTTCAGAGTACGAACATCTTTTTACTAATTTTATCTGGGGCAGATTTTGTGTCTCTCACTTGCTCCTCTCTTAGAGTTTTCAGCTGTCACACTCAGCCTTCCTTATGAATCATCATTACCCCCGGAGGCACACCTCAAAATGCTTCTCACTTGGTTCCTATTACATTTGTCTCGTGCATATCCCACAGGGCCATTTAATGAGAAGGGGCAGGCAAGAGGGATCTCTTTGGACAGTGCAATCCATACTAACTCGTGTAATTGAGCTTAACAGCAAGAATAAAGCCTTATTTCTGTGGTCTAAAAAAAAAAAATAGTATTTAAACGAGCAAGTTCTTCCTGCAGTCACTCACTTTTAACAATAGTTGCATCAGGGGATCTAGTAGGAAGGAAACATTTTTATTAATTTTTCTCTTATCTGCCAGAAGAATGTTGATTTTTTTCATTTGCGTTTGTTGCCTGCAGGCAGCAGACCAGAGAATCATATAGTAGAAATTCTTCTTTTTGATTAATTTCTTTCCATGTGTTATGTTATTTCTTATATATAATTGATTTTGGGCTTTGCTCATAGCTGTACATCTTTTTTATATCTATACCAACTGCTGTCCTTCAATCTAGAAAGTTGAAAGAAATTACCTGAATTTTGTTAAGTTTATTAAAAATGAGATCTGTGAATATTTAAATTGAGTTTTGAAATGTTAATGCAAAAAAAGATATTAGAGAATTTTTAATGGAGGGTTCAATCTGACCACATTCCATTGTAAAAAGAAGGGAAGGGGGTCAGGTTTTATTCAAATTGTTTCTTTAGGGGAAAAAAACCAAACTCTTTGATTTTATAAAAATAGAGTAATATTCTTTGCTGCAAGGTCTTTGGCCATTTTTACAGATGGCAGTATTAATACTTCTTATATATAAATCCGAAAACAATTTAAATTCTTTAATTCCCCCTGCCTTGAAATGCTTTGCTTTGGGAACCTTCACATTAACCGAGTAAAGTTAACAAGAAAATGGCAATTTCGCCCAGAACATATACCAGCTTAGCAAGCAGCAACTAACCTTACCTAGTAGCTCAAACACTGATATCACAGGAAGAATAAAGTCAGATGAGGAAGTACAGACAAACTTGAACTAGAATCTCTAATGACTCCTCTCAAGAAATAACTCAGGCATTGAAAAAATTCAGTTCATTAGTAAATGCCTTGTGCATTGACCCAGGAAGTTAGTGACAAGAGACGGCACTGAAATTCAAACATTTTGTAATCAGGTCTCCCTCCAGAGCCCCATAAAGCTATTCTCAGTTTATTGAAGATGGTAACTCTATCATAAAGAAATATGAGAGTTTACTCATTACTAAAACAGTATATTTTTAGATGATTGTGATATATTTCAATAATAAAAAGTGTCTAATTGGTAACAAGCACAAAAGATGAAAGGCGTATACATGATTTTGTCCTCTTTATGAGACTTGCATGTATTCATTTATTCATCCTTTCCTTCTTTATTCATTCGACCAGTATTTATTGAGGGTGAAGAACACGACAGGCACTATGTTAGGCACTGGGATAACAGCAGTGTACCAGATACCCATCCTCAGCAGAAGGGGCCAGATAATCTAGCTAAGAAGATAAATTTATGCGTACAAAGGAGGAAGTTTATTTATTTGAAAAAAATTTAACGTATGTGTTTATTTTTGACACATAGAGAGAGCATGAGAGGGGGAGGGGCAGAGAGCGAGGGAGACACAGAACCCGAAGCAGGCTCCAGGCTCCCAGCTGTCAGCACAGGGCCCGATGGGGGGCTGGAACTCATCAACTGCGGGATTATGACCTGAGCCGAAGTCGGACGCTCAACTGACTGCGCCACCCAGGCGCCCCAGAAATTTATTTAATTGTTTGAATTTTTTTCAATTTATTTTTGAGAGTGCAAGTGGGGGAGGGGCAGAGACAGGGGGACAGAGAATCCGATGCAGGCTCTGCACTGACAGCAGGGAGACGGATGTGGGGCTTGAACTCATGAACCATGAGATGAGGTCATGACCTCAGCTGAAGTCGGACGCTCAACTGACTGAGCCACCCAGGTGGCTCTGAAAATTTGTTTTTATTTTATTTTTTTTTTAATTTTTTTTTTCCAACGTTTATTTATTTTTGGGACAGAGAGAGACAGAGCATGAACGGGCGAGGGGCAGAGAGAGAGGGAGACACAGAATCGGAAACAGGCTCCAGGCTCTGAGCCATCAGCCCAGAGCCCGACGCGGGGCTCGAACTCACGGGCTGTGAGATCGTGACCTGGTTGAAGTCGGACGCTTAACCGACTGCGCCACCCAGGCGTCCCATGAAAATTTATTTTTAAAGAAAGAAGTTCCATTTTAATGTGGGGAGGGCAGGGAAGGCTTCCTGGATATCCTAAATTCTAGTTATTTGTGCATTTTGCTTATTTCCTTTGTTATAATTCTATCTTGTCAGAAAATTGAAGATCAAGTCAAGGAGAGATAAAATAGCCATTTTTTAAGGCCTAGACACATAGCTTTGAACTATTACTAATTATATTGTTGATGAAGTTGATTACCCTTGGCAGTGTGAAATCCGTGGTCCTTTCCTGTTTACTCAATATAGACGCCATCCACCCTCACCCTGCCAGTTGGTTTGGGGATATGGAATCAGGCAAGCAGGAATTTTCCCCAAAGTGAACACTGTTGTCACAACAGAAACATCAGATGTTACCCAGAATATGTATACAGTACATTAGATTTTTAAAAGCATTATCAGTAAGAAAGGAAAGGATTTGAACCTATCCACAGAACCTTTTATAAATGACATGTTTATTTTTTATTTTTTGATTTCAAGTTTTTCTTTAAATTATAGTTAGTTAACATGTATGGTTAAATTACTTTCGAGTATAGAATTTAGTGATTCATCACTTACACACAATACCCGGGGCTCATCACAACAAGTGCCCCTTTTAATGCCCATCACTCATGTAGCCCATTACCTGCCCACCCCCCTCCATCAAACTTCAGTTTTTTTCTCTATAGTTAAGAGTCTCTTATGGTTTGCTTCCCTCTCTCTTTTTTTTTCCACTTCCCCTATGTTCATCTGTTTTGTTTCTCATATTCCACATATGAGTGAAATCATAAGGGTATTTGTCTTTCTCTGATTTGATAAGTATTTACTAAGTAAATTAATAAAACACTTATACCCTTATAGACTTTACTATATATATATATATATATATGTATTCACACACACATTTCTTTATTTCTTTTATTTTTATTTGACACACAATGTTACACTAGTTTTAGGTGTGCAACACAGTGACTCAACTTCTCTATATGTTATGCTATGGTCACCACAAGTGTACCTGTATCTGTCACCATTCAATGCTATTACTATACCATTGACTATATTCCCTATTCTGTACCTTTTATTCTTGTGACTCATTCATTCCACAACTGGAAGCCTGTATCACAATTCCAGGTTTCATGATATACTAACTACAAAACTGTAGTAACCAAAACAATATAGTACTGGCATTAAAAAAAAAAACAACAACAACAACAACAACAACAACAACAACAACAAAAACACACACACACATAAATCAATGAAATAGAACAGACGGCCCAAAAATAAACCTATGCTTATGTGGTCAATTGATCTATGACAAAGAGGGCAAGAAGATGCAATGAAGAAAAGATAGTCTCTTCAACAAACTATTCCAGGAAAACTGGACAGCTACATGAAAAAGAATGAAACTGGACCGCTTTCTAACAACATACACAAAAATAAACTCAAAATGGATTAAAGACCTAAATATGAGACCTAAAGCCATAAAAATCCGAGAAGACAGTATAGGCAGTAATTTCTCAGACACTGGCCATAGTAACATTTTCTAGATATGTCTGTTGAGGCAAGGGAAACAAAAGCAAAAATAAACTATTGGGTCTCCGTCAATAGACACTTTCTTTAGAAATGTGAAAGCACCATCAAAATACAGCCAGTAGTCTAATCTAACAAAGTAAAATACTAAGTGGTTGGTAATATACTAAGCGGTTATACAACAAAGTTAAATTAGTAAAGCAAAAGAGATGTGATTTTAAAAATCATCTTGGGGCGCCTGGGTGGCGCAGTCGGTTAAGCGTCCGACTTCAGCCAGGTCACGATCTCGCGGTCCGTGAGTTCGAGCCCCGCGTCAGGCTCGCATCAGGCTCTGGGCTGATGGCTCGGAGCCTGGAGCCTGTTTCTGATTCTGTGTCTCCCTCTCTCTCTGCCCCTCCCCCGTTCATGCTCTGTCTCTCTCTGTCCCAAAAATAAATAAACGTTGAAAAAAAAAAATTAAAAAAAAAAAAATCATCTTATTTAAGAAGAGATAAAAAGAATAGGGAAAAGGGGCTTATAGTCTCTTAACTTTAGAATGACTATATATCTGTCTTCCTAGAGCAAATCAAAGACAATGTTTAAAACGTCAACAACAAAAGCTCTAGCTAGTGAACACTAAGCGAAGGACTCTGATGACTAACTTTCTTAAACAATTTCATAAGGCAAAGGATGAACCAAGCACGGTCCTTAAAAGCATTCAGTACGCATTTATTTGTCTCATATGCAACATACTCCTTTCATATGAAAACATCTGGCACGTATAACTACATGCAAGAAACGAAGGAAAAATATCAACTTTCAACTCAGTGCAAAAATCTAGGGGAAAAATTTAATTAGAGGAGAAAATCAACAAGAATATTCCCATCATGTTTGGGTCATTGTATATACATTTTTTTCCTTCTTAACAATAAAATTTGAATCTAACTTCCATTTCACCAAATAGATCATTTAGCCTCTTTCTAATGCTTTATTTTAATAATATCCATTCTTACCCTGTTTTATTAAAACGATTCTTTACTTGTACAATTAATTGGGCTTGTTGTTTCATTTTTTTCAATATTTATTTACTTATTTTGAGAGAGACAGGATAGAGGGGCAGAAAGAGAGGGAGAGAGAGAATCCCCAGCAGGCTCCATGCTGTCAATGCAGAGCCTGACGCGGGGCTCAATCTCACGAACCGCGAGATCATGACTGGAGCCAAAATCAAGAGTCAGATGCTTGACCAACGGAGCCACGCAGGTGCGCCTTGTACAACTAATGGTTGTTTGAACCTTCTGGGAAAAAAAAAATTATAAAATAACTGCCTTTGAAATGATGCCTGACTTTATTAGCTGATTACAAACAGTTTGCCAGCAAACAGCGGTTCTTCAAGTGTCACCCCTGGACCAGCAGCATTAGCATCATCTGAGAACCTGTTAGAAACTGAAAATTAATTGTCAGACTCTACCTCAAACTTGATTTCAGAAACTCTGAGGGTGGGGCTAATCTATTTGTGTTTTCACAAAGCCTGCAGGAGATTCTGATGCGTGTCCAAGATGAGATCAGCTATGTAAGAATATAGATGCTGTACAGAAGTTACTTTGCAACATTACCAATTATATTTATTATTGTTATTTAATAGAAATAGTACAACATCTTGCATTTAATACGGGCTCCATGCCTCCAATGTGGATAGACGTCTTGTGTACTGCAGCTGATGGTCTGTAAGCAAACTATGTCTCGCCTGGGTAACTCCTAGTAAGTGGCAGGTTAGGTTTGTTTATTTAGTGGTTAGCCGTTCTCCCAAATAATGCCAGGGAGTCCAGAAAATGCTCCAACCACATTGTTTCAAACAACCCTGTGATGGCATGGAATACGCTACCGCCACTCCAGGCTATATTAGTTCTCCATATATGATATATATCATATATATCTCCCAAATGGATATATATATCTCCCAAATATATATATCCATATATATCTCCCAAATATTATTTCTCCATACCCTTCCAGGAGTTCTAGAAAATGCAAACAATTTGACCAGGGAGTTGTTTTACTAAAGAACCCCTCGTACGTGTCTGGCTATGGTATCGAAAGATACCATATGTAAATGGGACAGCGTCTCAGTATTTAAAAATTAAGGTCTGCTGTTTGAGTCCCTTGAAGACCGAGAGCCTCAACCAGCACCGTGTTCTCCTCAACCTCCTGTTTTGAGGGTCTAGCATTTCATGAAGTAAGAGGAAGGGCACTCTACCCAGACAGAGCGGGCCAATCAGTCAGTGGCAATCAGGGTAAAGCGAGAGTTCCCGGCCAGGTGACACACACTCCCCTGCCCATCATCCCTTGCTCCAACCCCTTATTATAATCAGGACCGTGCAGAACCCAAGAGTGATCTGTGAGATTGTATGGAACAGCGACCAACCTCACCGCTAACCTCCATCTGTGGCTCACAATACTACATGTCCTAGCACCACCACCTTGAACCAGAGAGTCAAGGTGAGGGCAGCTACAGAAATCTGTTCCATTTTTCACAAATAGGTGTGGCCTCCTGCTCCTGGAAGGCTGCCAATTTGGCCCTCGGTTTGGGTTTGACACAGTAAATAATGATGAATATTCTCTTCAAGCCTGTACAGTCCTGCACACACGTTATTTGCACAGCCAGAAAAAAATTCCTCGCACAAAACAAAGCATTGTTGTGGTTCCTGTGCATTGGTTGGAATACAAACTTTACAAGAATTTGCCTAATTTCGCAGGTGCATATGTAATTTTCCAAAGTTCCATTCTGGCAGACCTCTCTCATCTTTGGGGGATGAAGAAAAACAGATCTGTAGTTGCAAAACCCTAGCAAGACGAAGTGGGCTTTGTGAGTGGAGGTAAAAACAAAATCAACAAGCTCACTTCGCTCTAATTGTGACACGCCCTGGGATACATATCAAAAGGGCACATTTAACAAGTGTTCTATGTTGTCATTAAACCACCATAAAGGCACCTTGATTCAGTGCTTCTGAACATCTCAAGAGGCCCAGAAAGCACTTCCCCATAAAGTATATCTTCAAAAAGACTGTTACTTTATACTAGCACATTAAAAGAGTGTCTAAAGACACAGAGGCACTCGATATAGCTATATTTTTAAGACGAACGCTTACTCTCTGGAGAATTAGGAGAGCAGGTAGGGTGCCAGTGATAACAAAGCCAGCTTATCCACACTGCTCCAGCATCGCAACCTGGAGGAAGCATCTAAGGGCTCTCTTAAAAAGAAAATATCCTCTGCCTTTGGCAACAAAGCCTACAATAGAATAAAAGCAAGCACCTTTACAGGCAGAAGTTATAGGGTAAGCCAAAAGGTGGAGAGCACACATAAATGAAGTCTCTTCCGGTGGCTCTCAGCTCTCTCCCATACTTGTGTCGTAAACCCTGTGCCAGCTTCTGGGAGACACGTTCCCGGGCCCTTCTGGGAGAAGCATCTGTATGGTGTCGCATGTGGGAAGAAAACCAGGCCTGGTAGCTTCTTTTCCAGCTAAATGGAATTGCAGTTTTTCTTTTCAATTGTAAGTAAAAATGCATATCCTAATTGTTGGAGGTGGTAAGTTATAAAGTTGTTTCAATATTGATCCTACAGCTACACTTAATGAAGACCCAGAAAGGTCATCACCAGCGGCTACGCAACCCTGATCACCCTCTCACCTGAACCAGAGAAATGGCCATCCCTCCCCTCCAAAGAGAAACTTTTATAATATCAGACTTATCAGGACTTACCTAATATTCACTGCACTGGTCACAAGTACAGGAGAATTTGTACCCTGAAACCCATGGTTTCTAACTCTCATCTGCAGACAGATACATCTAACTTGAATAATCTAGAAATGAATGTTCCCCTGTTTTCAAATAGAGGTTTGCCTTAAATGTGAATTAGTGTTTTTCTTTTTTAATCTGTTTTTAGTTCCCTTTTGTTGTTATTTTGTTTTTCTATGTGGCAATTACTACTCCGAACCAATATAGTGTAAATAGCATGAAGCACAATATATGGGTGATTTTTATACATTAATAATCTTCACCTAGTTCAGATATTACTTTCTACCATTATTTAGAAAATAATTCTATCAGCCTCCTACTTCATGCTTTTATATACTTAAAATATTTTGCTCTTGGCTCAAAAAAATATAAACAAGTAAATCCTGCCAGCAAATAAATGCAAGAAATTAAATTAATGGATGGCACCGCCACTCACTGTTAACTACGGCACTCAATCTGATTCCCCCTCAAGCTGTTATAACCCTACGCTTTCTGAAAGCCAAAAGAAAGGAAGTATGCACCTGTCCCCCAGAACCCCCTCTCACCACACCATCTTCCTCACTCCAGCATTCTGTCTTGGAGTCAGGCTGACACTTGGTTCGAGTATCAAAGGAGAATGGAAAAGGTGGGTGAAAACAAAGTCTGATCCCCTCTGCATTCCTCGAGGAAAATCCTGGTGCCTATCATTTGTTCTATCACCCTCCTCTTTGTCCCAGTCTTCTCCTCTGGACTCTTCTGTAATGGACACAAATGTTGGTGTGAATCAGCTTTACTCTGAAAGTCTGATCAAAATGCCGACTTCCAAGCCACACTCCCCAAAATTCAGCAGCTTGAGGACAGGATGCAGGAATCAGCATTTTAACCCTGCACCCCAAAGTATTCTAGTACTGACCACATACTGGAACACAACGGATATGTTCCAAATCAGTGGAAAGAGGAAAGTGAAGAAGATCTGAATTATGACACTCCTAAAACAGTAGGCAGGGCAAGATGAGAGTGAACGACCATCTGTCATCAGTAGATCCATGAGGTCATTCTCTTCCTCTATATTTAGTTCTACTTTGCTCAAGAACACCTTATCCTATACTGGGGGCTTTGTTGTACGCACGGAGAGAAAACTCAACTCATTAATTCTGCAGCATCATTTTCTATGAGGCCTCCTGTCCACATCTGAAGAGACATACAGTATCAGTTTGGCCAGATATATTACCCATTGCACTTGAGAATTATTCAAGTACCATATGGAGATTTGGCTGATGGAGTTGTGGGGAAATCCCATTCCATCACAATTCCCACGCTCTTTGGAAATTAAGCTGCAACACAAATGAGGCGAGTTCTAAATTAGATGCTGGAAATCATTACCTCTTTGTTTTATGTTGGTCTTGTTTGTTACATTATGTGGCCTCCTATGAAGAGTCAGTGAGGGATTGGGGTGGGGGGCACAGGGAGATCTGATCTTTTCATGAGCTGCTGAGGAGTTGAGGATCTAAAATGTTCTCAGGAAATCTGCCAGGATTCCATATACAGCTACTAAAAACTTCACAAACTCTCTGAAAGAAGCAATATGTGAAGTGGGAAATAAAGTGCAAAGTGTATATGTAGGTGTTTGGCAGGGTTGCAAAACTGTGAGAGAACTTCCTTCAACAAGGAAGTTAGAGAGAGACTGACTGCATTTAACACAACTCAAAGCAAGCCGAGTTGTCCTAATTTGGTAAAAGTACTTAAGACCTATACAAATCAGCAAGGAAAATACCAAAAAGGAATAACTCAGATTCATACTGCGCTTAATTACAAATTACAATTTTTAAAAAAATATAACTTATTGTCAAATTAGCTAACATACGGTGTATGCAGGGCGCTCTTGGCTTCAGGAGTAGATTCCCACGGCTCATGGCTTACATACAACACCCAGTGCTCATCCCAACAAGTGCCCTCCTCAATGCCCATCACCCATTTTCCCCTCTCCCTCACTATCCCCCATCAACCCTCAGTTTGTTCTCTGTGTTCAACAGTCTCTTATGGTTTTTAAAATAATCCCTCCTGTTACTATATATAAGATATAGCAACATCTTGTGTATCTAAGATCATTGAGGAAAGAGACATTAAAAAAAAAAAAAAGAGAATGTGACATCATTAACTCAACCATTAAAGCTTCAAGAAATTTAGAACAAAGAGGGGAAAATGGATCAATATGTTTGGATTAAAAAAAATTGGGGGGCACCTGGGTGGCTCAGTCAGTTGACCATCCGGCTTCAACTCTGGTCATGATCTCACGCTCGTGAGTTCAAGCCCTGTGTTGGGCTCTGTGCTGACAGCTCAGAGCCTGGAGCCTGCTTTGGATTCTGTGTCTCCCTTTCTCTCTGCCCTTCCCCTACTCATGCTCTGTCTCTCTCTCAAAAATAAATAAACGTTAAAAAAAACTTTCTAAAATAGGTTAGATAATAAAATCTGTTTCCTACAATATAGAAGTTCATTTCTATGAATATGTTTGGGTGAATAAAGAAACAAAGTCGGGGCGCCTGGGTGGCGCAGTCAGTTAAGCGTCCGACTTCAGCCAGGTCACGATCTCGCGGTCCGTGAGTTCGAGCCCCGCGTCAGGCTCTGGGCTGATGGCTCAGAGCCTGGAGCCTGTTTCCGATTTTGTGTCTCCCTCTCTCTCTGCCCCTCCCCCGTTCATGCTCTGTCTCTCTCTGTCCCCCCAAAAATAAATAAACGTTGAAAAAAAAATTAAAAAAAAAAAAAAGAAACAAAGCTACTCCTTTAAAACACCTACGAAATTGGCTGAAGCAACAGTAATGCACAAAGAACAAGAAAACATTTCCTGATTGTGGGGTGAAAAAAACCCCTGCTATCCTTCACCTTCCTAATCATTTGGATCTTTTCTCTGAATTGTTTCATTTTCTATTATTCATAATAGGAACCTAGGGCCAATGGCCAAATCTGCATTTTATCAGTAACCACAAAAGTCCCCTAGAATGATAGCCTTCCAAGTGGATCCCAATTTAGGTCCCTTTTGCAATGCCTGGGAGATCACAAATGGACCAGGAATTCTTGCTGATAAGGAGAAAACATCACGAACCATGCTATCTACCTGCCCCTTAGCCAGGAATCCTACAAGACACTCCACTCCATGCCATCCTGGGCGTGCCATCCTCAACCCTGGAAAGGAGAAGGAACCAACAACCAGACAAAGAAGAGAAAGAGGACAAAAATCTTAGAGCACGCCCATCTTCTGCATCATAGCCTACCTATCTCTGTTATTTCATTGTGTCAAAGTATATAAACGAAGAGTCCCTAGGAGAGAGGGGTTAGAGATGAGGGAAGAAATCTGGAACATAAGACAAGCTATATGTTAATGACTAAGAAAGGAAAGCCTTCTTTCACCCCAGAAACGTATTTACTTTATGAGATGTAATGATGTTTTTTAAATACACTTCATGTTTTCAGTTAAGATTTTCAAGACATCCTTTCAAATAAGCCAAATACATAATAAGAAAAGACTGTTACAATATAACTTCGGTAACCAAAATAAAAAGTCTAAAGCAATACATAGCACACACAATGGTCCAGAAGAAATGAATGAGTGATGCTGATGACAAATGATGAGAAACGACGTGAAAATGTAGAGGAAGATAAAAGTGGGGTTAAAACAGAAGAAGTGAAAAGGGAAGACTGGTTACAGAGCTGCAGCCTGCTAATAACAGATGATGCTAACCTTACATAAGGCTGGGAAACAATGAATTGACAGTATGTGTAATATTCAGAATTTACACATATGAAGAATTTCAACACCTGAAGAAAGCCCTCATATGTGAGATTAATAGCCAAAATCAGCATCAAGTATACCCTTGTTATATTTTCAAAGAGCAAGATTAAAGAATCATTTTTTTATCCCCAAATCCATCTTTCTGTTCTCAAAGCTACCAACATAGATCACCTAAAAAGAATTAAATAAATGGCAAAATGCAGAAAGGGAAAGCTAGTATTACCTTGCATGGGAAAGTTGTGAAAGAATAATATATTCGGTTGATTCTGAAATTGATATGTGATGTTGACCAAAACACTTTCAGGTGTGTTGGGTCTCAGAAATAATATCATAGAAGATATCATATCTGCAGACTTTATTAAAAGATATTCTCCCAATTCAAGGAGATGAATTATTAATCATTAAGAATGGCAAAACTGTGCTGAAAAATAATTTCCAGGGAACGCTAAACCGTACTAAAGATAAAAAGATATTTCTTTAAAATGTCAAATCACAGGGCGCCTGGGTGGCTCAGTCAGCTGAGCGACCAACTTCAGCTCAGGTCATGATCGCAAGGTTCATGAGTGTGAGCCCCGCATCAGGCTCTCTGCTATCAGCACAGAGCCTGCTTCGGATCCTCTATATCCCCCCTCCCTCTCTGCCTCCTCCCGCTTACACGCGCGCACACGCACTCTCTCAAAAATAAATAATTAAAAAGTAAATAAATACAATAAAATGTCAAATTACAAACAAAAGAAAAGTTGATTCTAATGAGTCCAAATGCCTGTTTGAATGATGCTAACACAACAGAATATTATACTATATATTAAAAAAAGAATTAAATTTTCACAAAATTAACAAAACATAATTTAGATGAACAGAAAACAGGGAACTGGATTGAAAAGTCAAAACAACCAATTTCTATTCCTCTCTAAAAGGGGATTAAATTATTTCAGTTTTGATAATGAGATAAAAATAGATTTTTTTTTTATTTTTTTTTCAACGTTTATTTATTTTTGGGACAGAGAGAGACAGAGCATGAATGGGGGAGGGGCAGAGAGGGAGGGAGACACAGAATCGGAAACAGGCTCCAGGCTCTGAGCCATCGGCCCAGAGCCCGACGCGGGGCTCGAACTCACGAACCGCGAGATCGTGACCTGGCTGAAGTCGGACGCTTAACCGACTGCGCCACCCAGGCGCCCCAAAAATAGATTTTTAAAAACAAACTGGATAATACTTTAGGATAATATTTAGTAGAACTTCTACCTTCCACGTGGTTGAAGATATTAAAACCAAGCAGTTAATAACATTTCCAAAAAGAAAAAGTTAAAATATAGTCATTAGGAACACAAAAAAACCAGAATGTAATACCTAACAGGATAGTTAACTGAACACACTTAAGATTGGAATAAAAAACAAAAGCATATTAATATCTTTCATTAAACATTTAAAAATGTCAAAGATGTTGCCACGTGAGAGCACAGGCAAAAACTTAGCAGCCAACATAGAGGAAAATGTAGGAAAGCTAAAAACATTGGCATCACACAGGATTTAAGAAATTAGCAAATTAAAATTACAAGATGGTGATAAAAAATCAGTACCACTGAGTGGAAATACAAACAAATCATTATCATAATGACATGCATTGAGGAAATCAAAAAATACTAGAGAAATTAAACAATATAATTAACAAAATAAAACCTACATGAACAAAATTAGATTGTCAGCCCCCCATTCTGTTTCCTATAAACAAAGAATACATCTTTGTAAGAACTCATAAAATATTTATCAACACTGACCACATACTAGGTATTCAAATAGTTTCTAACCAGTAAATGTTATTACAAAACAGTACGATGAGGAGTGATACACAGTGTTAAAATAACTTAGAATTTTTCTCCAAAACAACTTTTTTAAAGAATTAGTGATAAAGTTTTGGTAGTTCTGTGTTCAAATACTAGCTTGCTCTATTCCTAGTGTTCTGACTTCAGTGTATGTAGGGAAGGCAGCTAAATGACCAGCAAGAGCTCCCCAGGGAAGTAAATAAGGCACCCTGAAGGCATGTGATGAAATGCACATGGAGGGTCAGAGTTAGGAGTACACAAAATCATCTTAAAGCATCAAAATGTCTTAGAGCAGACATGCCCGGAGATTCTTTTTGAGAAGTGAGAGGAACTTGAATAAAAATGGACACTTCCTTAAAAATTAAAAGCCACTGGGAATTGATTAGAGAGAATGGAAAGCGCAAGTAAATAAAGACTGAATAGAAGAAGATAATAAAACATTTTTAACAGAGTAGATTATTC
Source organism: Herpailurus yagouaroundi (assembly GCF_014898765.1). Taxonomy (NCBI): domain Eukaryota; kingdom Metazoa; phylum Chordata; class Mammalia; order Carnivora; family Felidae; genus Herpailurus; species Herpailurus yagouaroundi. The sequence goes on along the minus strand of NW_024412417.1, from coordinate 16,299,805 downwards.
TATTAACGCACTTAAAAATACAGTAAAACGCAAGGTTTCTCTTTAAAAAGCTTACCATATTTTTAAAAATTGGACTATCTAAATTGAAAAATGGCTGAAGGAGTAATGTAGAATGCCTATTAAATAATTTCAAAAATTAAAAACTCATAGGATTATAAGCTCATCCAAAAATAGATATGCCATTGAAAAAAAAACAAAAACAAAATCTAATGAGAGAAAAAATAACTGTTTTACAAATGTGGCTGCCTAACATACTCCTAGAAGTAGAAATCAAATATTATAACGATGCCAGTAATTCCCAAAGTAGTTTAAATATATCATGGTATTCTATTTCTAAAACACTTGGAAAATTTTTAGGAATTTGAAAAAAAATATGACTCTAATGCCTGATAGAAGTTTCTGGGATGATGGAAATGTTCTACAATTCTGCACTATCCAGAATGGTAGCCACTCACCCCATGTGGCTACTTTGAGCACCTGAAATAGGGCTAATGTGACTGAGAAACACAATTTTAAATTTTATTTAATATGAATTAACATAATTTATGTTTACCCCTATGTGGCTAGGGGCTACCATTTTGCAGTGTATCTCTAGATCATCTGGAAGAATAAATGGTTAAGAGTTGCAAACAATATAGTCCAACCTAAATATATCAAAAGTGCATATATTCCAAAGATGAGATAAAATCAGTATAATAAAAAAAAATCATCTATTACCACGAGTGTGGTACTAAAATAAATATTTAGTAATAGACTATCATTTGTAAGAATTCAATAGAGATTTTTTTAATAGAGAAGGATTAATTAAGTTAAAGCAACTAGTAGTAATTTAGAAAGAAAAATCAATTTAGGTCCTTATCTAACATAATTTTAAAAATACGTTTTGGGTTGTTTTTCAAGAGGTAATCAGAAAATAATAACCATAAGAAGCAGAATTGGTTATTAATCAATCCTTTGGAAAGAGATTATTTTAGATACAAAGATATCACAAAGCAATAAATAAATGGCCGTAAGTCCACATAAAAAATAAAGCCTGTATCTAAATAAATTTACAGCTTTTGTATGTTGAAATATCAAAAAAATACAACATATGGGGAAATGTTTTCAGCACATAATTTAGACGGTATGTTAATACTTTATAATAATTATTAAGTTTTTTGTAACTTCTCTTCTGTGGCTTGCCCAGGCCTTATGCTAGCCACTGGGTATGCACAGTGAATAAAGGAGACGAGGTCCCTGCTTTCAGGGAGGCTACATCTAGTGGGGACAACAGCAACTAAACCATTTAAAAATAGTTTTCTCTTGTTGGCTGAGTTGTTAATTTTAGCCATTCTGACTGGTGTGAGGTGGTATCAGTCAGAAAGGCTAAAATTAACAACGCAGGCAACAACAGATATTGGTGAGGATGAGGAGAAAGGATCTCTTTTGCACTGCTGGTGGGAACGCAAACTGGTGCAGCCACTCTGGAAAACAATATGGAAGTTCCTCAAAAAATTAAAATTAGAACTACCCTACGACCTAGCAATTGCACTAGTAGGTATTTATCCAGGGGATACAGGTATGCTGTTTTGAAGGGGGCACATGCACCCCAATGTTTATAGCAGCGTTATCAACAATAGCCAAAGTATGGAAAGACCCCAAATGTCCATTGACGGATGAATGGATAAAGAAGATATGGTATATATATATATATATACACACACACACACACACACACACACACACACACACACACAATGGAGTATTACTCGGAGATCAAAAAGAATGAAATCTTGCTATTTGCAACTACATGGATGGAACTAGAGGTATTATGCTAAGTGAGATTGGTCAGTCAGAGAAAGACAAATATCCTATGACTTCATTCATATGAGGAATTTAAGATACAAAACAGATGAACATAAGGGAAGGGAAGCAAAAACAACAAGGGGGACAACTTAAGAGACTCTTCAATGCAGAGAATAAACTGAGAGTTGCTGGAGGGGTTGTGGGTGGGGGATGGGCTAAATGGGTAAGGAGCATTAAAAAGACACTTGTTGGGATGAGCACTGGGTGTTATACATAGGGGATTAATCACTGGAATCTACTCCTGAAATCATTATTGCACTGTATACTAACTTGGATGTAAATTAAAAAATAAATTAATTATTTTGATTAAATTAAAAATGTTTTTCTCAAGTCCCAAAGAGAGGAGTCAGAATTGATCCCTCTCTTTCCCTCACTCGTGCGTCAAATCTATCAGCAAGTTTTTAAAGCTCTCCCTCTTGAAACATAACCTGAACTGACTGCTTCCTCTGCATTCCTAGTTCAAGCCACCTTTGCCTTTCACCAGGGCGAATGTGGTGGCCAGCCTTCAAATCCCCAGGAATCCATGCCAACCTCTCCCACAGTCCATTCCTTGTCATGGCGATGTAAATTACATCTTGTTACTCCTTGGCTTTTATGACTTCTATCCATACTTCGGATGAAGTACAAAATCTATATACTGTGCCCCACAAAATCCCACAAAAGGGCCAACTGAAAGTAGGCCCTACTGAAATCTCTGAGATAAACTTAAAAACCCTCCTTCCCTCCCTGGATCTTTGCACATCAGCTAGGTTTCAATTCCTTTAAAAGCCAAAGCTCATTCCCAATTTACAGTCTATGCGCTCATTCCCTGTGCCTGGAACACTCCACCACTCCTGACTTAGGTCGTCTGTCAGCTTTGGGCTTAGAAATCCCCTCCCTAGTAGACTTTGCTGCCTCATCTCCACCTCAGCCCATTTTTTATCGTGAAGGCTCCAGAGAAATTGGTTCCCATACACCAAGTGGCACCACACATTTACCAAATAATTTGCCAGTGATGCATGTACCGACGTAAGATTATTCCTAAACTTTGACATGGGATATTTATGCCTAGAAATCTCTATTAATAATCTTAAAACATGTTCATTTAAATGTCAATTTTAATACTGACATATTGCAAGAACCTAAATGTTCCAAAAGGTTTAAAAGTATAGAGATTCAGAGTGTGGGCAATAGAGAAACATAAGCCAGGTAACCTTTGTTTAAAACCTGCTTTATCGGGGTGCCTGGGTGGCTCAGTCAGTTAAGCCTTGATTTTGGCTCAGGTCATGATCTCACGGTTCATGGGATTGAGCCCTGTGCATGGACAGTGGTGCGGGTCTGCTTGGGATTCTCTTTTTCTCCCTCTCTCTCTGCCCCTCCCCTGCTCAAGCCCTTGCACGAGCTCGCTCTCTCTCTCTCTCTCTCTCTCTCTCCCTCTCTCTCTCTCTCTCTCTCTCAAAATAAATAAACATTTAAAATTTAAACATAAAAACAAAACCTGCTTTACCAAATTATCAATATGTGGCTTGAGCAAGTTACCTAACCCAAGTTTCATTTTGTTTTGTTTTGTTTTGTTTTTTTAATCCATAAAATTAAGACCATTGGGTGCATACAGCATAGAAATCTTAAGAAAGTTAAGCAATGTATTGTAAATCTCTTAACTTGGGAGTTTAGTAAACCTGTTTGTCTATTGTTAAATATTAATAAATTTTAGCTATTAACCTAGAGTTTGGGGTTCAAATCCTGCCTCCAAAATATGACTTGTTTGACCTTAAGTGATAGCGGTCCAACCTCATATCATCATTTTAAAGATGAAATGAGTCAACACTGTGATGTTCTTATAACAGCATTTGACAATAAACACTCAACATATTAACCGTGAATTCTTCTTTATGTGTTCACAACTGAATATTTGTTAATGATTAAAAATAAAGATTGGGGCTATTTGGCAATGTATTTCAAAAGCTTTACAACTGTTCAAATTCAGAATCATCAATTCAACCTTATCCTCAGAATAGAGAAGATGACAGATGAATTTTCAGCAAAGTTCATCACAATACTTCTTCTAACAGAGAAGTTTTAGACACAATCTAAATGGGGCACCTGGGTGGCTCAGTCTGTTAAGCATCCAACTTTGGCTCAGCTCGTGATCTCGTGGTCCGTGAGTTCGAGCCCCGCGTCGGGCTCTGTGCTGACAGCGCAGAGCCAGGAGCCTGTTGCAGATTCTGTGTCTCCCTCTCTCTTTCTGACCCTCCCCCCATTCATTCTCTGTCTCTCTCTGTCTCAAAAATAAATAAACGTTAAAAAAAATTTTAGAAACAATCTAAATGCCAACACAGTTTGATTTTGAAAATTGTAAATCCACATCACTGAATGCTCTGCAATCTTTAAAAAAAAAGCAACTTTTACTCCTTTAGAAGAGACCTGATGACAGGGAAATGCTCAATATATATTAAATGAAAACAATTAAACTATATGATCCTTATGGAGTTGGCTCTAATCAGCTTTAGATTAGAAAACCAAATGACTAAGTTTGCCAGAACTGAGCCTAATTAGTTTGAGTGAATGAAAGCTCTAAGTAAATTTCATGAACTCTTTTGATTGGACTTTGTGTCCTATATTCTGCTGACTTTGTCTCTTTTTCTTTTCCCTGCCTGATTATCAATTTAAAAAAATTAAAGAAATACATAATCTGGCCAGTAGATATTTCTTGGGAGTTATAACTAATGTTTTTCTTCATATGTTAACACATTGTATTTGTAACCCATAAGGGCATAATGTGGCTGATTAAACTTTTCATTACGGCTCAAAGGCACTTCAGGTAAACAGAGCCGCTACACTTGGTACTTCCACAATCCATATATGCTCATATCTGATTTTTTTTCCCCAGGGAGTGGGAAAAGGTAGAGGAAACCAATTCTTCTAAGAGAAGAAAAGAGAATTCCTAAGCTCACAGTTTGTCGTGTTGCTATATCACAAATCACAAGCACAATTCTCTCACATGGCACAAACAACTATTGAAAATGTTAATGAAAAGGAGCAATTAAAGACAAAGCCTTTGCTTGCAAGGAACAGAATTGCAGGTGACAGAATGTTGGCCATTTCATGTACCTCTGAGAGCAAAAATTCCTCAGTAGCGCCACTGTATACTATCATTTTACAGAGAACTACTAATGAGAAAGAACAATCATAGAAAGAAGGTACAACAGGGGCACCTGGGTCGTTCAGTAGGTTAAGCACCCCACTCCAGCTCAGGTCATGAATCTCACAGTCCGTGGGTTCAAGCCCCGCATCGGGCTCTGTGCTGACAGTTCAGAGCCTGGAGTCTGCTTCAGATTCTGTCTCCCCCTCTCTCTGCCCCTCCCCGCTCTCTCTCTCTCCCTGTCTCTCTCCCTGTCTCTCTCTTTCTCTCTCTCTCTCTCTCTCTCTCTCTCTCTCTCTCTCTCTCTCAATAGCAATCATGAACACGTAGACTGAGAAACATAAAAAAAAAAAAAAAAGACTTGACAACGGTCAACAAAAAGCATTACACCAAACTGCTTTCTTTGCCTTAAGGTAATAAACTTTTCTTTTCTTTTTCATCTTTTGGGTTCCAGAATATTTATTAGACATTAGTAGATAAGGTTATGTTACTTCTTAAGTTACATAATTATAAAATCTGGTATATCAGATCAGATTAAAGCGGTTCTCTTTTACATCAGTAACTTTTTTTGTTGTGATCTATATCTTTCTTATGACATCAACACCTGATGATTGCTATGCTTGTGAAAGGAGGAGATGAAAGAGATAGGATAGAAGGAGATGGAATAAAAGTGTAAGGAAAATGCAACTAATGAAATGATAAAAGGAGAGCCGCTGATGGAATTGGTGGTCTGAGTAATTGGTTAGGGTGGGGTGTTTGTTCAGAGCTCAAATCAAGACAAAATTATACTTGGTGAGGCTCCATTTGCAATATTTCTTGAGTAGTATGTAATTAACACCATCATTTACATTTAATCCAATTTTCAATTGAAAATTACTTTCTTATAATGTTACTGGAAACATTTAAGAACAGCATAATTAATAACAGAAATTATTTAACACAAGGCATAAGGAATTTTTTTTATATCATATGAACAACTCACTATTTCTACAGCCATTAAAACACAATAATAAGCTTTTATTAGCTTTATTTTCTTGGCCAGCACTATTGGTATTTTGCTACACCCCTAAAAGCTGATCTAATGCAAGTAAACATTATCGGGAACCTCCCTCATTGTCCTTGAAATGCAACACAAAAAGCAAGCATGACAGATACCCACTAACTGAAGATATTTATGCCCTCCCCAGTTCAGCAGATGAAGAATGTCTTTCCCTGATGTTTGAACCCGTCTGCATTCCTCACTTCTTTTATCTAGGAAGGGTCTTTTCCACACTGAATACCTTCTGCCTTCAAAGAGCCCTTAACCTGTTCTTCATCCCCATACCCACAAAAGCAATGGGGGAGCCTCACTGCAGAAATATGTTTAAAATAAGAATCCAACTCTTCCCCATTTCAAGGACTCAGACTGAATAGGTAGAGTGTTCACTCTCAGCAGGCCAGAGAATGCAAGAGATTCAAACTCTACCAAACAGAAAATGCTAAGCTTCTTGACAGGCAACCTAGAAAATTTCAACAGGCACAAAGGAAAAGCATCCATACCATCAATATTTGCACATTCGCCCATGTCTAAGGAAAATACTGGGTGAATGTTCTCTGTCTCTGTCTGCCTGTCTCTCTCTCTCTCTCTCTCTCTCTCTCTCTCTCTCACACACACACACACACACACACACACACACACACACTTTTCATTCTTTCTTTGTTTCCTATCACGGGCAAGGCTTACCTCACACATTGGCTCTGAGAGATACAGGTAAGCATGTGCAAGGAGGCTATAGTAAAAATAGACAAACACGGCGTTCTGGGGCGTCAGAAATTAACATAAAAATGTACACCAATAAACAACATATAATAAAAAGTCATAAGCTTAAATAATTGAAGGTATAGAACTAAAAAAAAAAAAAAAAAAAGAAGAAGAAGAATAGGCCCTTGGAAGCATTAGTCTCAGAATTCCTAACGTGAGGTGTCACTTGGAAAATAACTGGTTCCAGCCTACAACTGAGATGAGCAGTCGATAGACACTCTTCCCTTTAAACTTTGAATTGTGTAACGGACTTACTAGCACGATGCCTGATACAGCATAAGTGTTTAAAATCTGTCAATAGTTTACGTTTGAAGGACCTTTATGGATAATCACAGCATCCTTTTGGAAAGGAAATAATAAACCCACTGAGTGGGGGGAGAACAGAGACAAATCAGTATGGGAAAAGCATGCTTATTTTCATATCTTGAAACATCAGACACCCAGAAAGAGAGAGTGGCATTACTAGGGGACTCCCTTCAAGAGTGCTGGGCCTTCAGATTTTGCTGTTTAGGTGGTGGGTGAGGGTCCTCGTTCTGTTTTGTAGTCAATGAGAATTTAATAAAATGCGAGTCTTACCATCTCTGAAAGTATCTGTGTTCAAATGCACTAAGAATTAAAGCAGTCCCTTCTCATTTATGAGAATATAAGAACAGGGTTTCTAATTAGAGCGGACACACGGAAACAGTAACGATAAACCTTTGTTCCATGAAACAAAAATAAACTTCCGTTTGAGATTAAAGGAATGCTCTCCAGTCTCTTTAGGAAATACTGAGAGAAAGTGCAAAATTGGAGGAAGCACAAACATAATGAACACAGACAGAGCAGGACAGCTTTTCAGAGGAAGAATTTGGTTGGGCCCTGGGGACATTCTTTGCAAAAACTCTTGCTTCTGTGTCATGGAGATATGTAGGGACCGTAATAGCCTGGACCAGAACCAGCAGAAACAAACTGAAGATGTCTTACCCTCCATACTGCTCATTTCTTTGTGGTTTATACTGAATTACAAAGTTCTAGTCACAGACACTGGCTAGAGACCGCAATGGGAAAAGGACCAGCAAAGACACACACACACACACACACACACACACACACACACACACACACACA